>NC_060121.1:261505350-262710338 GCF_021461395.2 Schistocerca americana | reverse complement strand
TCCACTAACACGGCAACAGCATGTATGTCTTCTTGAGAGACGCTAGGACGACCTGCCCGATGCATGTCTGCCACAATTTGCCGACCTTCGTTGAAGGCTTTTACCCAACGTGCCACTGTTCTGTACGGCAATGCCGATTCCCCGCACGCCTCTTGAAGACCTTGATGAGACTGGCTCGCTGTACGACCTCTACCACGTTCAATCTTGATCCAACTCCGTTGTTCCTGTTTCGAAAACATAGTAACATCGTTACGTTAGACCGCTCGCTCACAAGTGACTGTGTTTCCCTGGACTGTGCGCACGCCGGTGACATGGGACGGGCGAGTCCATTTGCTCGGAGGTAAAGTAGGTATATCAACAACGTGTGTTATCAGCGACAATGGTGGATTCTATTGCATAGTGTCTCCACAGCAGTGTTGCCACTATTTAAGTTCCAACCTACGTATTAAAACAATAATACAAATTAAATTTTGGGGGGAAAAATTAAAAACCAGATATTTTTTATTTGGATTGTGTCCATTGTTTCATACCACAGACGTGGTCTCACGCAAGTCAGAGAAATAAGCATCTTAAAACACGGAACACAATTTTCACGACATCGAGTATACTGTACATATGCTGCATTTTCATCGCATATTCCCTCAACTTCTATTTCATTCTCAAAAAACGGCAATTATATATGCGTTAATTAAGAAATATTTGATGAATTTTGTATTGAAATGATGTAGATATTCTAACTGAACGAATAAAAATCAAAAAAATAATGACCGAAACAAGACTCAAAACTGCTATTACTAGTATCGAACGCTACCTATTTTTAAAATTCATCTTTATATGTTTCAAGCTTCAAAGACGCGCTCGTAAACATGTACCTTTGTATGCAAGTTTTCATCAGCCGGAAATCGATCCCGAGCTACCCACAGGGCAGGCAAGAGTTCTATCTCGGGGCCACGAGGCCGCTTGAAAAAAAATGCCACAAGTTTTAGTGAACTAAAGACACCCGGATAATTCCAAAGTCGATTTCCTCGGAAATTTTAGGACTGGTTTCGCGGTCTCAAAAAAAATGGCTCTGAGAACTATGGGACTCAACTGCTGAGGTCATTAGTCCCCTAGAACTTAGAACTAGTTAAACCTAACTAACCTAAGGACATCACAAACATCCATGCCCGAGGCAGGATTCGAACCTGCGACCGTAGCGGTCTTGCGGTTCCAGACTGCAGCGCCTTTAACCGCACGGCCACTTCGGCCGGCTTCGCGGTCTCATGTTAGGGATCTAAACTTCGGGTAACATATACAAAATTTGCGTTACGACGATCAAACTGCACCGTTGGACGTGGGACATGATGGGATGCGCTGTATCGTTTGGTTTAGCGACGAAGCCCACTTTCATTTGAATGGATTCGTCAATAAGCAAAATTGGCGCATTTGGGGGCTGAGAATCCGCATTTCGCAATCTAGAAGTCTATTCACCCTCAACGGGCGACTGTGTCGTGTGCAATGTTCAGTCAAGGAATAATCGTTGCGGTATTCTGTATTCTTTGATGGCACGGTGGCTACCGAATGGTACGTGAAGGTTTTGCAAGATGACTTCATCCGTATTATCCAAAGTGACCCTGATTTCGACAGGACGTGGTTCATGCAAGACGGAGCTCGATCCCATCGAAGCTGGAGAGTGTTTCATGTCCTGGAGGAGCACTTTGGGGATTGCATTCTGCTCTGGGGTACCTAGAGGTCACTGGCATGGGCCGCCACATTCTCCGTATCTGAACACATGCGCCTCCTTTTCGTGGTGCTATATTAAAAACAAGGTGTAAGCAAGAACCCCAAAACCATTGCTGAGCCGAAACATCCATTCAGAAGGTCACTGACAGTGTCGATGTTCCGACGCTGCAGCGGGTCATGCAGAATTACGCTGGTCATCTTCGCCACCTCATCACCAATGATGGCAGGCATTTCGAACATGTCATAACCTACATCCGAATATCTGTAGTGACGTTTACATGTTGAATAAAGTGTGTGCACGATGTACTTTCTAAATTATTACTAACTAAATTATTACTAATTTACGTTTTTGCATATAGTTCAATAATTGTCACCCTACACACACACGCACAGACACACACACACACACACACACACACACACATTATATATATATATATATATATATCAGGACACCATCAAAAACATAAGTTTTTCATATTAGGTGCATCTTGATGCCACTTACTGCCAGGTAATCCATTACTCCATATCAGCGACCTCAGTAGTCATTAGACATCGAGAGAGAGCAGAATGGGGCGCTCCGCGGAACTCACAGACGTAGAACGCGGTAAGGTGATTAGGTGTTTCTTGTGCCACACGTCCGTACGCGAGATTTTCACACTCCTAAACATCCCTGGGTCCACTGTTTCCGATGTGATAGTGAAGTGGAAACGAGAAGGGACACGTACAGCAAAAAAGTGTACAGGCCGATCTCGTCTGTTGAGTGACAGATACCACCGACAGTTGAAGTGGCTCGTAATGTTTAATAGACAGACATCTATCCAGTCCATTACACAGGAATTCCAAACTGCATCAGGATCCACTGCAAGTACTATGACAGTTAGGCGGGAGGTCAGAAAACTTGGATTTCATGGTCGAGCGGCTGCTCATAAGCCACACATCACGCCGTTAAAAGCCAAACGACGCCTCGCTTGGTGCAAGGATTGCAAACATTGGACGATTGAACAGTTGAAAAACATTGTGTGGAGTGACGAATCACGGTACACAATGTGGCGATCCGACGGCAGGGTATGGGTACGGCGAATGCCCGGTGAACGTCACGTGTCAGCGTGTGTAGTGCCAACAGTAAAATTGGGACGCGGTGGTGTTTGGTGTAGTCGTGTTTTTCATGGAGGCGGCTTGCACCCCTTGTTTTGCGTGGCACTACCACAGCTCAGGCCTACATTGATGTTTTAAGCACCTTCTTGCTTTCCACTGTTTAAGAGCAATTCGAGAATGGCCATTGCATCTTTCAACACGACCGAGCACCAGTTCATAACGCACGACCTGTGGTGGAGTGGTTGCACGACAATACCTGTAATGGACTGGCCTGCACAGACTGAATCCTATAGAACACTTGTGGTGTATTTTGGAACGCCGACTTCGTGGCAGGCCTCTCCGACCGACATCGATACCTCACCTCAGTGCAACACTCCGTGAAGAATGGGCTGCCATTCCCCAAGAAACCTTCCAGCACCTGACTGAACGTATGCCTGAGAGAGTGGAAGCTATCATCAAGGCTAAGGGTGTGCCAACATCATATTGAATTCCAGCGTTTCCGATGGAGAGCGGCACGAACTTTTAAGCCATTTTCAGCCAGGTGTGTGGATACTTTTGATCACATAGTGTATATATCCGAGATCCATGTGGTCTCCTTGAACGTTAGTCGTTGTCAACAAGTTGACTTTTTACGTATCCTGTTGTCGTGTCTGTAGGGTAGACAAACCTGGCCAGCTGCGCCACTGCAGAGTGTGCACCGGAGACACGTACTGCTCACTTTGATGGAAGACATCTCACTACATGCACATACGCAGTGCCAACATCAGCTTTATTTCTTTACCTCGCTCGCGAACATCTGCAGTTAGTATTAGTAAAGGGGACATTTGTCTGTCCTACAAATGACGACGTCCTAACTACCACTCCTGTGTGGGCGGAGTCAACTTAGTACTTTCAGTTGGGAACTCACCATTTTTATTTCATATTCGGACACTACACCAAAAAATTTTTACTGTCTACTTAAACCATTGTTTTCCACTCGTGGTGGATAGCGGTGTAATCGACAAATACAAGTGGGCCTGACTTTGCATTTATGAAGCGAGCCTTATGAGGCTACATTTCACTTACGATGTAAATTAAACCTTTCTGTTCTAACCGTTTGTGCTGATGTTCAAACGTTACTAGAGTGTTAGAAATGTGATTTTACGGTATGAACAATATGGTTAGACATTGACATATCTGGCAAATAAGCCACTTGTATGGTAAGGTAGTTTTGTGTTCTCTACGGGTTTGATTGCAGTGAGTCTCCAAACCATCGAAATGCTTGATTTCGGTGTCCGCCCTCGAACCCCGCCATCGGAGTAACTGATTTCGGCGTGTGTTTTCATCTGGCGGAATACAAACTACAACTGTTACAATAAGGTGAAATGTCCATGAAGCGACAGTAACAGGCGCACCTGCAATGGATACTCACCCCAATGGTGACAAGCAAGGGTACTCACCGACATTAAGCGCCCCAACGGCGATAGTCTAGAAGGCTCACCGATATCAAAGATCCCAATGGGACCAGAAAACTTTTACCTCCACGTTGTTGTTTCTGGATCACGCTAAACGTAGTTTCTAACCAGACGTATCAATATCTAGCCATATTATTTGTAGTTTGCAATCAAATTGGCAACACTAAAGTAAATTTCGAACATTAGTATCGACCGCTATAGCTCAATGGTTTATATTTGCATCAAATGTAAAGTAGAATCTTAATAGCAAAACTATTCGCATTGGTATTTTTCGATTACAACGTATTTGCCGCAAATGGAAAACTGTGGTTTGTTTAAATCGTACGTAGTTTATGGGGTAGAATCCGAATATAAAATAGAAATGGGGGGGGGGGAGGGGGATCCCATTTTAAAATACAAAGTTGACCTCGGCTTCGCTAGAGGGATGGTTAGGAGAGGCCAGTTGTAGTACAGACATGAGTCCCCTTTACTAATATTAATTTTTCACCTAGAACAATTTTTTTAGTGCGAGGTGCCGTTTTCGAGATATTTGAATGGCTCCAGTTAAACACTCTGTATAAATCGCAGTCACTGTTCAATACGTGTTGAAGAATATCGCGTAACACGATTTTCTGTACCCCAATTGTACCCGCCATATCTTCGTTATCTAAATCTACGATCCTTTTGCGAGATGTGCGATGAAGCCAGTAGAATTGTCGTATAGCCTTCTTCGAATATTCCCTCTCTAAATTTACCTAACGGGATTTCACGAGACCAACGCCGTCTTTCTTACAAAGGTTCTCATTTAAGTTCCCTGAGTATTTCTATTACTACTGTAACGTTAGCTTAGTAAAGACGTCTAGGTCAATGTAAGATAGGGCTTGAATACTCTAATCTTGCCAGGTGAAATAAATAAAAAATAAATGGTAGCACATTGCCCATGGAAGGTAGGCATCCGACACTGAATCATACCTACAATACAGTATGTTCGTGCAATAAAGTACGTGTCCATGATATGAAAAATATTGTTTCCACAAATACAAAGCCCAGCTGTATTCGTGTAATGTCCTACAGCAAAACTAATTTTAAACTCAATCTAGCTCTATTGACCACGCCGCAAGCGGGACTTCTCAACCAGCGGAGTGATATGTACATTATTCACAGTCGAATTTTTACAACTGGTCGCTGTAACAATGCTGGCGCAAGAAGTCGTCAGACCACAACAAGCAGAAGTGGTACTTTTTGTAGACAATACTAGTGTTATAATAAAACACCCCTGTAACAAAGCTACAGAAGAGATTGTAAACGATGATTTGTAAATAATTATTTACTGCCAGAATGAGATTTTCACTCTGCAGCGGAGTGTGCGCTGATATGAAACTTCCTGGCAGATTAAAACTGTGTGCCCGGCCGAGACTGGTCCCGAGTTCGAGTCTCGGTCGGGCACACAGTTTTAATCTGCCAGGAAGTTTCAATTATTTACTGGTTCTCATTAAATGGACTTTCTTTAATTTTGAAAAAGAAAAAGAACACTGTATTCAGTTCTAAGCAGCAAATGGAGTCATGCCAACAACTGACATAGAACATGAGCAGAAGTTAGTACACAGAGTAGAATGTTGCAAATTTTTGGGTTACTTACTGATAAAAACTTAAATTGAAAGACGCATATTACTGAGTTCGTCAAACAATTAAATTTAGAAACTTTTGCTCTTCACATAATTGCTAATCGTGGAAACAAACGAATTAACCATTTCACATATTTCGGATATTTACTCTGTATAACATCTTATGGAACAATTTCATGGAATACCACTTAGAAAGAAAGATCCATCTCAATCAAATTAGGGACACGACGAACTAGGAGAGCCGGCAAGGGATGTGAACCTTACTCCTCCAAGAGTGGCTCAGGCTCTACGAAACATGGATAGATATTGCGAGTTGTAATGTGGACTATACTGGCGAGCGAATAGCTGTAAATTCGGTGATGCAATAAATGTGTTTCATCACACAAGTAACGCTTTCACGACTGGATGTTTCAGCTGCCGAGAATTGTTCCGGGTTGTATGGCCGTGGTCCATGGAACTCTTCTATCCCTGACGTTTCGTCCAAAGCCACGTTGCACATCTTCGGAGGTACTCCTGGTTGTGCTGAGTCTTGCCGACTGACTAGTTGGACGTCGAAGAACGGCCTAAATACCGTGGAAATGGGGAGTGGTCTGGATTTCACTTGATAGCAGAGATAAACCATGTCAAGCATAAAATATAACTATCGATCATAGTGCTTCAAAGATAAAAACGTCTCATCGATTTTGTAGCGCCACTGTCCATATATCGCTGAGTTTCATGGCTTCTTCTTATCTATAAAAATTATCCCCATGTTTATATATTTCGATGGCTTCTTTATATATCCGTGGATAATAGTTCATCATAGTACATAAAACTTCAGTTTCCGAAAATTTCACTTACGTGATCACCCGACTGAAGAGCATGTTCCGCCACGGCTGACTTGTCTGTTTAACCTAGTCGGCAAGGACTTTTATGTTCCTTCAACCGTGTATTCACACTTCTTTCACATTGGGACTACAAAAAGAACTCTTCAATCGGCTGATCACGTAGTAAAATTTTCGGAAACTGAAGTTTTATTACTATACGAACTATTACCCACGGCTGTATAGAGAAGCCATCGAAATACATAAACATGGGGATAATTTTAATAGAAAAGAAGAAGCCATGAAACTCAGCGATATATGGACAGTGGCACTACAAAATCGAAGAGAAGTTTTTATCTTTGACGTACTATGATCGATATATATTATCCTTGACAAGGTTTATCTCTGCTATCACGTGAAATCCAAACTACGCCCCCTTTCCACGGTATTTAGGCCGTTCTTCGACGTCCGACCTGTCAGTCGGCAAGACTCAGCACAACCAGGAATACCTCCGAAGATGTCCGGCGTAGCTTTGGACGAACGTCAGGGATAAAAGAGTTCCATGGACCACGGCCATACAACCCGGAAGAATTCTCTGCAGCTGAAATGTATTTAAATAATATATTTTGGTGATTTGGAGTTAAAAATTGAGATACACATTTAATTAATGTTTCGACAATGTATAAGAACCTGCCTTGAAACTATGCAATGAATCAAACGCATTACTGAATAGTCACACAGTACATCTGAATGGTGTAATTTAGAAGCCATGCTATTATACTTCACAGTTTTTAAATCTCTCGCTTCCGAAACGCCCCTCGCAAAACGACGTAAAGGTTAGTCCATTTTGAATTCGGTTGCATTAAATGCTGCATCCTACAGCTGTGACACGATTGCATTAGGCAGGAATAAATTTTATTACAGAACCATTATACACTAAACGTAAACGATTCTCAGATATGGCAGTGCGCTGTGGCATACATAGATTTCCACAGGGACGCGAGCAGCAGCCACAAAACCAAACGTCCCTTGTTGCCTCCCCCCACCTCTCCTAACGCCCAGTCATTCGGCCATTTCCGTTAATTCGAACAGGTGTTGAACCTACAAAAGTGGTCAATCTGCGGCGTTAGAGAAACTGAAACATGGTGTGGGTTCCGAATTTCAGTAACTGCCTATGATTGTAATACAACCGTTACTCCAACCATTACATGAGAAAGATGGTGATTCAGGTGCCCTTACCCACAGGCTTTATGCAACCCGCAACTTCTTCAAATACAATGAGCAAGATTTTCACATTCTCTTGCTCGCTACGTGCAAACTGTTTAGTTGGGCAGAAAAAATGAACAGAATCTTTTTGTAGAAAATTTAATGTAGTCAAATTTGTTCTGGGCTACGTTCTTGTCAGAGGTTGTAGTTAGCAAATTATTCAAGAAAAACGTACAAAAGTGATCTTCAAACGCGTTTTTCTTGAATAACTCGAAAACTGTGGCCTCCAGGGAAAACGTATTACAGTACAGAATTGAACTACATTAAATTTCCTACAGAAAGGTTCTGTTCATTCTTTCTGTAGGACTAACAGTTTGTGCGCAGCGATCGAGAGAGGAAGAAAATCTCGTATGCCGTTTTAAAACGTGTTGCGGGTTGCATAGTACCTGTCGGAAGGGGCAGCTCACTCACCCTGTGCACGCTTAACAACTTTTTTCCTTCATAGACAATATTTTTAAACCATAAGTGAACTGTATCCACTTTTATTTGCATACTTACAATCTTTTTTCATCGGATATTATCAATTGGTAAACAAAATGGTTATTAATGTACCCAATTTTCTTAACTTTTCAGCAGACGTACAATAGCTAACAATATAGCCTAGTATGCACCGCAGCCGTTCC
Source organism: Schistocerca americana (assembly GCF_021461395.2). NCBI lineage: Eukaryota > Metazoa > Arthropoda > Insecta > Orthoptera > Acrididae > Schistocerca > Schistocerca americana. The sequence goes on along the minus strand of NC_060121.1, from coordinate 262,701,768 downwards.
GCAACGTCCTTAATGACTTTGCAGTTCGAGGAACACAGAGCATTCAAACTAACAGGCGTGAAACTCTGCGTATAGGATAGCGGCCCCATTCTAGCATTCACCAAAACTGGGGTCCGCTTTGTATTCTCGATCACAACCGAATTTACATGTAAAGTGACCTTCGTAATTACCGAACTCTACACGGCAGCGAACAATATTGTCCATACGTGCGCAGTACGATCACCACTGGAACACACATACAAGCACAATATCCAAATGTAAAGTATCCGTTAAATCAAGTAAAGAGCTTTTGTGGATTAATTTCTCAGTTATTAATATTGGAATAGGGATGAAAGTTAAGGAAGAACAGGTTAGCAGTGCAAGGCGCGAAGATAATAGTCTTTTTAGACGAATGTACAGAAAACTTAGCCCTGTTGGAAATAATGAACTAAATATTGTGGAACGTGGTTTAAGGTTTAGCAGAGCCGTCTCGTATATCGTCGCACAGTAGTTTATGTCTGGTGGGGTCTAACACATTCTGGATCTAATGGTCTCTGGATCTAATGGTCCCTGAAGAAGACAGGCTGAACTCGAAGTCGGCGAAATGTCGCTTACAGTCTTTATATTAGGTATGCGACCGATGGCCTTCATGATGAAAACAGCGCTCACAGGTGAGTAAACCCCATTCGCCAATGACTACCTGTAATCGCCCATACTAAATGGGCAACGTCTGACAGCAGCTGCCCACTCCATCCACCATAAGAAACCTCTGAAACGAATTTTCCTACTTCTTCCATCACAGGAAACCAATCATCTCTACAGTTTTAAAATTGTGACGCGATATCAACTCAGTTGGGGGTTAATGACGAAATATGGTATGCCTTAAATATGTAAACGTGCTTTGAGCTGTCACAGAAAATTATTTTCGTACCTATAACATCAAATTTCTGGGAAGGCGATTTTATGTTTCCAGAGCATATGGCATTGGATTTGTCGTACTAACTGCAAAACCCACTGTGGCAGGGGACAAACGTCAAAATGTCTGACATACGTCTGAGCTTTGAAGAGAGGCAGTAAGTTATTAAGTCGTTCTACACTGAAGCGCCAAAGAAACTGATACAGGCATGCGTATTCAATTACAGAGATATGTAAACAGGCAGCATACGGCGCTGCGGTCGGCAAAACCTATATAAGACAGTAAGTGTCCGGCGCAGTTGTTCGATCGCTTACTTCTGCTACAATGGCAGTTTATCATGAATTAAGTGAGTTTGAACGTGGTGTCATCGACGGCGCACGAGCGATGGGACACAGCATCTCCGAGGTAGAGATGAAGTGGGGATTGTCCCGTACGACCATTTCACGAGCGTACCGGGAATGTCAGGAATCAGGTAAAACATCAAATCTCCGACATCGCTGCAGCCGGAAAAAGATCCTGCAAGAACGGGACCAACGACGACTGAAGAGAATCGCTCAACGAGACGGAAGTGCGACCCTTCCGCATATTGTTGCAGATTTCAGTGCTGGGCCATCACCAAGTGTCAGCGTGCGTACCATTATACGAATCATCATCGATATGGACTTTCGGAGCCGAAGCCCCACGTGTGCACTCTTGAGACTAAACGACACAAAGCTTTATGCCTCGCCTAGACTGTTGATGAATGGAAATATGTTGCCTGGTCGGCGAGTCTTGTTTTAAATTGTATCGAGTGTATGGATGTGCACGGTTATGGAGACAACCTCATAAATCCATGAACCCTGCATGTCAGCAAGGGACTGTTCTAGCTGGTGGAGGCTCAGTAATGGTGTGGGGTGTGTGCAGCTGGAGTGATATGGGACCCCCAGTTATGTGTAGATACGACTCTGACAGGTGACACGCACGTACACATCCTGTCTGGTCACCTGCATCCATTTATGTCCATTGTGCATTCCGCCGGACTTGGGCAATTCCAGCAGGACAAGACGACACCCTACACGTCCAGAATTGCTCCAAAGATGCTCCAGGAACACTCTTCTGAGTTTAAACGCTAAACATTATTGAGCATATCTGGGATGCCTTGTAACGTGCTCTTCTGAAGCGATCTCTGCACCCTAGTACTCTTACGGATTCATGGGCAGCCGTGGAGGATTCATGGTGTCAATTCCATCCAGCACTACTTCAGACATTAGTCGAGTCCATGCCGCGTCATGCTGCAGCACTTCTGCGTGCTCGCGGGGGTCCTGCACGATATTAGGCAGACGTACCAGTTTGTTTGGTTTTCAGTGTAGACGCCTCAATGTTGCTGCGGTGCAAATATGAGCCGTGATTATGGGGGTGATCCATCCACAACGTCAGAAATTTCAAGTCTACGAGACAAATTCGTCGTCCGTGGAACTGTGTGCGATGTGCAAAAGACGACCAAGCATCGTACACCCCAGGTGTTACATGCTTCACCCACTGTCCCTGCTGTCGAGACATCTTCGTGGGTACCGGGCGCGGTTGGGGCACCCTCTCCCCAAGGGGAGTGGCGGGTTCAGCGGCGTTCGCGGCGCACGAAGCAGAGGGTAAATGTGGAGGCTGGCCGTGTGGCATCGCCCGCTCTGCCTGTGAGTGGACATGTGGCTGCTCCTTCAGCAAGGTCCGAGCAGGCACACGGGGGGAGGGGTTTATTAGTTATTGGGAGCTCCAACGTTAGGCGGGTGATGGAGCCCCTTAGGGAAATAGCGGAAAGGTCGGGGAAGAAGGCCAGTGTTCACTCTGTCTGCTTGCCGGGGGGGGGGGGGGGGGGTCTCATCCGAGGTGTGGTGGAGGCCATACCGGCGGCGATAGAGAGCACTGGGTGCACCCGACTGCAAATTGTTGCTCATGTCGGCACCAATGACTCCTGCCGTCTGGGTTCAGAGGTCATCCTCAGTTCGTACAGGCGGTTGGCGGAATTGGTGAAGGCGGAAAGCCTCGCTCGCGGGGTGGAATCAGAGCTAACTAGTATCGTTCCCAGAACCGATCGCGGTCCTCTGGTTTGAAGCCGAGTGGAAGGCTTAAACCAGAGGCTCAGACGATTCTGCGGAGATCTGGGCTGCAAATTTCTCGACCTCCGCTATCGGGTGGAGAAATGTAGGGTCCCCCTGAATAGGTCAGGCGTGCACTACACGCCGGAAGCGGCTACAAGGGTAGCGGAGTACGTGTGGAGTGCACATGTGGGTTTTTTAGGTTAGAGAATCCCCTCCCTAGGCCCGACAAGACGCCTCCTGAGACGCGGCAAGGTAGGAGCAGGCAAAATGCAACAGAGAATAACAATATTAACGTGCTAATAGTAAACTGCAGGAGCGTCTATAGAAAGGTCCCAGAACTACTCTCATTAATAAACGGTCACAACGCCCATATAGTACTAGGGACAGAAAGTTGGCTGAAACCAGACGTAAACAATAATTAAATCCTAAACTCAGATTGGAATGTATACCGCAGAGACAGGCTGGACAGTGAAGGGGGAGGCGTGTTTATAGCGATAAGAAGTGCAATAGTATCGAAAGAAATTGACGGAGATCCGAAATGTGAAATGATTTGGGTGAAAGTCACGGTTAAAGCAGGCTCAGACATGGTAATTGGATGTATCTATAGGCCCCCTGGCTCTGTAGCTGTTGTGGCTGAGCACCTGAAAGATAATTTGGAAAATATTTCGAGTAGACTTCCCCACCATGTTATAGTTCTGTGTGGAGATTTTAATTTGGCGGATATAGACTGGGAGACTCAAACGTTCATAACGGGTGGCAGGGACAAAGAATCCAGTGAAATTTTTTTAAGTGCTTTATCTGAAAACTACCTTGAGCAGTTAAACAGAGAACCGACACGTGGCGATAACATATTAGACCTTCTGGTGACAAACAGACCCGAACTATTTGAAACAGTTAACGCAGAACAGGGAATCAGCGATCATAAAGCGGTTACGGCATCGATGATTTCAGTCGTAAATAGAAATATTAAAAAAGGTTGGAAAATTTTTCTGTTTAGCAAAAATGACAAAAAGCAGATTACAGAGTACCTGACGGCTCAACACAAAAGTTTTGTCTCAAGTACAGATAGTGTTGAGGATCAGTGGACAAAGTTCAAAACCATCGTACAATATGCGTTAGATTAGTATGTGCCAAGCAAGATCGTAAGAGATGGAAAAGAGCCACCGTGGTACAACAACCGAGTTAGAAAACTGCTGCGGAAGCAAAGGGAACTTCACAGCAAACATAAACATAGCCAAAGCCTTGCAGACAAACAAAAATTACGCGAAGCGAAATGTAGTGCGAGGAGGGCTATGCGAGAGGCGTTCAATGAATTCGAAAGTAAAGTTCTATGTACTGACTTGGCAGAAAATCCTAAGAAATTTTGGTCTTATGTCAAAGCAGTAGGTGGATCAAAACAAAATGTCCAGACACTCTGTGACCAAAATGGTACTGAAACAGAGGTTGACAGACTAAAGGCCGAAATACTAAATGTCTTTTTCCAAAGCTGTTTCACAGAGGAAGACTGCACTGTAGTTCCTTCTCTAGATTGTCGTAGAGATGAAAAAATGGTAGATATCGAAATAGACGACAGAGGGATAGAGAAACAATTAAAATTGCTCAAAAGAGGAAAGGCCGCTGGACCCGAAGGGATACCAGTTCGATTTTACACAGAGTACGCGAAGGAACTTGCCCCCCTTCTTGCAGCGGTGTACCGTAGGTCTCTAGAAGAGTGTAGCGTTCCAAAGGATTGGAAAAGAGCACAGGCCATCCCCGTTTTCAAGAAGGGACGTCGAACAGATGAGCAGAAGTATAGACCTATATCTCTAACGTCGATCAGTTGTAGAATTTTGGAACACGTATTATGTTCGAGTATAATGACTTTTCTGGAGACTAGAAATCTACTCTGTAGGAATCAGCATGGGTTTCGAAAAAGACGGTCGTGTGAAACCCAGGTCGCGCTATTCGTCCACGAGACTCAGAGGGCCATAGACACGGGTTCACAGGTAGATGCCGTGTTTCTTGACTTCCGCAAGGCGTTCTATACAGTTCCCCACAGTCGTTTAATGAACAAAGTAAGAGCATATGGACTATCAGACCAATTGTGTGATTGGATTGAAGAGTTCCTAGATAACAGAACACAGCATGTCATTCTCAATAGAGAGAAGTCCTCCGAAGTAGGAGTGATTTCAGGTGTTCCGCAGGGGAGTGTCATAGGACCGTTTCTATTCACAATATACATAAATGACCTTGTGGATGACATCGGAAGTTCACTGAGGCTTTTTGCGGACGATGCTGTGGTGTATCGAGAGGTTGTAACAATGGAAAATTGTACTGAAATGCAGGAGGATCTGCAGCGAATTGACGCATGGTGCAGGGAATGGCAATTGAATCTCAATGTAGACAAGTGTAATGTGCTGCGAATACATAGAAAGATAGATCCCTTATCATTTAGCTACAAAATAGGTCAGCAACTGGAAGCAGTTAATTCCATAAATTATCTGGGAGTACGCATTAGGAGTGATTTAAAATGGAATGATCATACAAAGTTGATCGTCGGTAAATCAGATGCCAGACTGAGATTCATTGGGAGAATGCTAAGGAAATGCAATCCGAAAACAAAGGAAGTGGGTTACAGTGCGCTTGTTCGCCCACTGCTTGAATACTGCTCAGCAGTGTGGGATCCCTACCAGATAGGGTGGATAGAAGAGATAGAGAAGATCCAACGGAGAGCAGCGCGCTTCGTTACAGGATCATTTAGTAATCGCGAAAGCGTTACGGAGATGACAGATAAACTCCAGTGGAAGACTTTGCAGGAGAGACGCTCAGTAGCTCGGTACGGGCTTTTGTTGTAGTTTCGAGAACATACCTTCACCGAGGAGTCAAGCAATATATTGCTCCCTCCTACGTATATCTCCTGAAGAGACCATGAGGATAAAATCAGAGAGATTACAGCCCACACAGAAGCATACCGACAATCCTTCTTTGCACGAACAATACGAGTCTGGAATAGAAGGGAGAACCGATAGAGGTACTCAGGGTACCCTCCGCCACACACCCTCAGGTGGCTTGCGGAATATGGATGTAGATGTAGACCTCGCGATTTTAAAAAAGTGATGAATCCTCAAATGTGAGGCTGGAACTGTTTCAGCGTCCTCCATAAAATCTTGAAGGCAAGGGACGCATGAGTGTGGTGTTAAGTGTTATTGCTGTGCGACCCCCTCTGAAGAGGAGCTTATTGCGTTATGTCAGTCTAGGCCTAGAGAATCTTGACGTAATAACGGACGAAAATCTAAACTGGACTGAGCACACGTAACTGCAATTTGCAAGAAGACATCAGGATCTCTCCATGCCCTTCAAAGATATAAAAAGCTATCCCTCTTGACCTAAAAATGAAACTCGTACAAACACTTATACTTCCAATTATTGATTATATCGACGTTACCCTGCGAGGTCTTTCTCAGGAAAGCACACGTGGCCTGGAACTGGTTATGAGTGTCTATGAGTTGGTTGTATCTATGATGTTCGACTCTTCGATTACATTTCACCATCATATGTACAGCCATCCTGGCTGCGTGCAGACAAGCGCAGAGATTCCCATGCCCTCTGTCTTCTCTACTGTCTTATAAATGAACACTGGTTCTCATATATCTCTTCGACCTTAACGCTCTTCTTCGAGCAACATGGCAGAAACACCCGCTCCAACAGAGAAAAATAGTCTCTGTCCCACTCCAGCATTCAGCCAACTTATCGAAATCCTCAGTTGCAGGAACCTAACTCTCGAATAAACCCTCTCATATTAAAGAACTCAATAACAATTCCAGCTTCAGAAGACAAGCAATGACGTATGTACTAAAGCAACAATAACAATTACGGTTATCCCTGTACACTCTCTTTACCCTACAACACCCCTCTTTCCAACCTGATTTTTCTCTTTTCCCAGTATTCTTAGCAGATGCAGTCTCCTTAAATTTCCTTTCCCAGGACTAGTTAATCAGAAAACATCTATTTTGTACACCTATAACTTCTATTTACATTTCTCCACCAGAGAAAAATAGTTTCTGTCCCACTCCAGCAATCAGCCAACTTATCGAAATCCTCAGTTGCAGGAACCTAACTCTCGAATAAACCCTCTCATATTAAAGAACTCAATAACAATTCCAGCTTCAGAAGACAAGCAATGACGTATGTACTAAAGCAACAATAACAATTACGGTTATCCCTGTACACTCTCTTTACCCTACAACATCCCTCTTTCCAACCTGATTTTTCTCTTTTCCCAGTATTCTTAGCAGATGCAGTCTCCTTAAATTTCCTTTCCCAGGACTAGTTAATCAGAAAACATCTATTTTGTACACCTATAACTTCTATTTACATTTCTCACTATCATTATTCTTATTAATGTCATAATTATTGTCATCATTATTGTCGTTATTGTTACTATAATTATTATTATTATCACTAAAAATAAATAAATACACCAATAAATCCAAGCTAAGCGACGACGATGTTGGTCGTACGGTACAATTTAGTTAATGGGTACACTTGATGGTTAGACTTCAACGAAGATTTATGAGTAGCATTGTTTGGTCAAATAAAGCATAAATCAGACTTAATGAAACTGTCAATCTACATAATTGTCTGTACTGGGGTAATGATAAATTCCACATTATTGTTGAAAAATCTGTGAATTTTTCTTGTCTGACTGTGTGGTGCAGCTCCTTTTGAGCACCTCATTTGGCCATCCCATTTTTACGATTTTTCCGCTGGAGAAAAGCACTTACCAATGTTCAAAAACTACATATATTCTTCCATTCGTCCAGTGAACAGTTGTAACAGATGGCGCCGCGCCGCACTATCACATAGATGTACGGGCGCACCTGGGTCACAATGTCCCAGGCTTATGGATAGGACGCAACAGGTCCAGTTTGGTTTCGTGGTCACACTCCAAACCTCATGCCACTCGATTTTTTTTTTTGGGGCGCAGAAATAGACGAAGTCGGCATCCCTAAGATACGTAACCTGGACACACACTGGAATGAAATTCAAGCCGAGAGCCTAGAAAGCGCATTATGCACTTTAATTCGATAAACGCGAGTCTCGCAACGTACTGAAAAATGTGTCGATGCTGAAAGCCAACAATTAAAGCATTTTCTTTAACCTCCTTTTGGACAATCATTTTATATTGAAAGTATACTTTTAGGAACGGAAATAAATTTTCTGTAACTGAAGTCTATAGCCTACAGTGTAACGACCCATTCTGCGAGATACGGGGCGAGTAACCATTGCTTTGTCATTTATCGACAATGTTCATTACATGTGTGCGTTCATAACATTTCTACTTTTCTCGTGTGCTGACAAACGCATTTTGAGGTTAAACCGTCAACATCTTTAATGTTTTATTTAATGATGATATTATTAATTCCCAGTATATTTATGATAGTAAGAGGACACTTACACTTTTTTTTCAATGCTTCATAGTGCAGAAGTGATTCGTTGCTCTGAGTGACATATAGTAGAGATAAGTCGAACTGTTTGCATCATTCTTACCGCCAGACATAGTGTCACCGGAAATTATTAGCATAAAATTAAGAGTAAAAAATTCAGATTTCATACATGTTAATTTTCGAGTTATAGGCTACAATCTCCATTATCTACAATAATTCTGAGTATTGAGTTTTGAGAAAGATTCTGTTATCTAGCCTTTATTTCTAGTGTTGTAAATGATCAACAAAGGTAATGCGTAGGTCTTAAATGTGATGATTTATATGTACTGGAGATCACAGTCTCTAATTATTTGCTCTGTCTTTTAATGAATAAATACCTTAAGATGGATGGAAGACTCTGCACCAAAATATTGTGGCAGAAAGTTGCAGATATCCGGAATTTCGCCCGAAATTTTATGAATCAATCTGTATGCCAGGAAAGTTTTAAATTTCACAATATTACTAATATTTTATTTATGTAATTCTCAAATGAATATAATTACGCACATTACTGTTTGATGTGCGTCACGTGACTGGAAGTAAACATTCCTTGTTTGTCGGCTGGACATTAAAATGTAACTAGTATCATTCATTGAATCATTTATTCAATCAATGGTGTAATTTAAACATGATAATAATTAATCCGTTATTTTTTCAGATTTGTTTCACACGAGTAACTATTTTTTGTCAGATAATTAACACAGAAATCAGCTGCCTTCAATGCAAATTACAATACTGCATTATGTACTAATTTACAAACTGAATTCTTTGAAGAATATTCACGTGATAGCAAAAGCAAGTCCAAAGTTTCACAAGTAGAGTTCTAATCTGAAAAGTGAGAAAGTTTTCTTACCTTTATTTTAGCTAAAATTCTAACCATAATTACAGTATTTGTCATTTCATATTTGATTATTCGTTGACGAACGTGTGCAGCCTATTGGAAAGCCTACAGAACTTCTTTCAAAATTATTTATGTCACGAATACATTTTCACAGTACAGAACTTTTGGCGCAAGAAACAACTTCTCTAATTATCATCGAACTGCTTATGATTCTGAACCTAGATGCAATACTTTCGTACGGCAGATGGCGCAGTGCCGAATGTGGAGTATATGTAGCAGATGCCTCATTGCAACTAAGAGTCCCTGCCACGAAAGGAAAAGCTGTTTAACAGTTTTCTTTTCGAACGAAAAGAGAAAGTGAAACACTGAGTCGATAGCTTCATGTTACTGACCACTTTGAAATAGAATTGTGAAATTTTACATCTCGAGAATTTGGTATTGTCAGCAGTGCCCATAAGTTGCACAAGGTTAGCAAATTAAATCCTGGTTTTATGGCATTTTATTGGCAGGCCAGAAGATTACTAATTTTGTTTCAAATATGACCCAAAGAAAAGTAGAGGTAGCCATGCGCTGTGGTTATGAAATAACTGGCTAAGTGTGAGGAGGACTCGCACACTGTCGGTTCCGTACATAATTAATTATGTTTCATCCATCCTCGGAATCGAAAATCTCAACGATTTTTGCCCGTTATCGATATTAATACTGGCAAGATATTGATCCCGGGAATTAATTCGAAGGCCGTATCAAAATCTCTACAGTAGTTCCTCAAACTAGCCTGGACAGACAAAAAGAAGCGAGCAGAAGCTTCAGTTTATATATGCAGAAAAAGAAGATTTAATAAAAAATACTATGTGATCAAAAGCATCCGGCCACCCCCAAAAACATACTCTTTTCATATTAGGTGCATTGTGCTGCCACCTACTGCCAGGTACTCCGTATCAGCGACATCAGTAGTCATTAGTCCTTTAGAGAGCGGAATGGGACGCTCCGCGGAACACACGGACTTTCAACGTGGTCAAGTTATTGGGTGTCACTTGTGTCATGCGTCTGTACGCGAGATTTCCACACTCCTAAGCACCCCTAGAACCACTGTTTCCGATGTGATAGTGAAGTGGAAACATGAAGGAACACGTACAGCACAAAAGCATACTGGCCGACCTCGTCTGTTGACTGACACACACCACCGACCGTTGAAGAGGGTCGTAATGTGTAATAGGTAGACATCTGTCCAGACCATCACACAGGAATTCCAAACTGCATCAGGATCCACTGCAAGTACTGTGACAGTTAGGCGGGAGATGAGAAAACTTGGATTTCATGGTCGAGCGGCTGTTCATAAACCACACATTACACCGGTAAATGTTAGACGACGCCTCGCTTGGTGTAACGAGCGTAAACATTGGACGATTGAACAGTGGAAAAACGTTGTGTAGAGTGACGAATCAAGGTACACAATGTGGCGATCCGATGGCAGAGTGTGGGTATGGCGAATGCCCGGTGAACGTCATCTGCCAGCGTGTGTAGTGCCAACAGTAAAATTCGGAGGCGGTGGTGTTATGGTGTGGTCGTGTTTTTCATGGAGGGGGCTTGCACCCCTTGTTGTTTTGCGTGGCACTATCACAGCACAGGCCTACAATGATGTTTTACGCACCTTCTTGCTTCCCACTGTCGAAGAGCAATTCGGGGATGGCGATTGCATCTTTCAACACGATCGAGCACCTGTTCATAATGCACGGCCTGTGGCGTATTAGTTACACGACAATAACATCCCTGTAATGGACTGGCCTGCACAGTACTGACCTGAATCCTATAGAACATGTTTGGGATGTTTTGGAACGCCTTCGTGCCAGGCCTCATCGACCGACATCGATACATCTCCTCAGTGCAGCACTCCGTGAACAATTGGCTGCCATTCCCCAAGAAACCTTCCAGCTCCTGATTGAACGTATGCCTGCGAGAGTGAAAGCTGTCATCAAGGCTAAGGGTGTGCCAACACCATTTTGATTCCAGCATTTCCGATGGAGGGCGCCACGAACTTGTGAATTCATTTTCAGCCACGTGTCCGTATACTTTTGATCACATAGTGTATTTTATATACTTACCAAGATATGACAAGAAGTTACATTTTATGTTTGCATGCAATAATGTTCGTCTATTACACTTTTGACTTATGATGAATGCAATGTCTGTTCAAATGACAAAAGGTTTTTTTATGCACTGTAATTACAGTGTAACAAGTTCCTGATTTTCCTACTTTATTTGTACTGCGAAACCTTGCTTCTTACCGAATTTCATTATTCTAGATCAACGGGAAGCACGCTATAGGTTTTGATGATTGAGTTTGAGAGTATCAAAATATGAGACACAAAAGGCCGTATCTTTTGAATGAACTGACTTGGAAGATTTAATTTTTCACGCCCCGAAGCAACCCTAGACTTGAACGGTATCGTAATTATTTTAAAAGAACATTCGGAAACATGTGCGTGATGTTGCGTCTCTGACAATAATGGAATTCTGACTGAAAACAATACAGGAATTGGAACAGAAAATAAAATACTCCTACCACGAATTGTAATGAAATCAATTCTCAACCATCTGACTGCGAGTTTTAAAATATCCTCTAATTTCTTCTAACTGATCTGCAATGGTTGGTTGGTTGTTTCGGGGAAGGAGACCAGACAGCTAGGTCATTCGTCTCATCGGATTAGGAAAGGACGGGGAAGGAAGTCGGCCGTGCCCTTTGAAAGGAACCATCCCGGCATTTGCCTGGAGCGATTTAGGGAAATCACGGAAAACCTAAATCAGGATGGCCGGATGCGAGTCCAGTGTCTAACCACTGCGCCACCTCGCTCGGTGATCTGCAATGCTTCTGCACGCAACAACCAACTTACCTCGTCTGGCAGCTGCAACTGCGTGATCAGGAACATGCTAAAATATTTCAGAAAGCAATACTGCGATCCATACAGACTACAATGCATGGACTAACTGCAACAATTATACATAGAAACAGGATGATCAGGACAGGTTTGGTTAACTAGTCTTAAACGATGTAAAGAAAAATGAAAGAAACCAGTGAAAACTTTTAATTTACTATATTCAGAAAATTGATGATTTAACTGCTGACAAACTTTAATAGACTTTTAATTATTCCACAGTGTGTATACTCAATAAACGCGTTTCTGTCCACAACAAAGATACGAATATGACAGAGTGTGTGCATACGCAAATCTGACAGTAACTACGTGCAGCGAAATGGTAAATTGCCAAAAAATCCTCAGTTAATACCAAAGTCTCCTGCGGCGCTACTAGCACGACCACGGCAAGCTGCGACTTATGTCGCGCGGCTTCTCTGCACCGCACGCTGCGTCCGACCCTTTCCGACTCCCCTATACAACTGCTCGCTCGCCGCTACTCGCGATAATAGTATCTCAGACTCAGAGTTTGTGTATGCTGATAGCAGAATCATAGACGTTCAGCTTCCAGAGTTTAGTAACTGACATAAATTTGAAGTTGATACGGTAAACTTTCAGAGAAAGAGAGTCTAAACAGGCAGACAGACACATAAAAATGACAAAAAAAATTTTCGTGTGATATAATAAACTAACAATTATCGGATTTTTTCTTTTACTTGTACTGTAAAACTTTTTGCCAAACTTCATATACGTACTTCATATATAAATGCATATGGAATATATCTGTGATGCTTTCAGTAATGCGCATTCAAAACTTTATGTATGTACCCTTCTATTCACCATCATATTTCAAGTCAGTGTAACTGAGTACTGTTGAATCTAAATTGATTATCGTGAGTGTGGCGGAACTCACGTTTGTCGCTACTTCAGGACTTTAATTTTCAGTCAGGTTTTGCATTTTGAGAGCCCCACGGCCAAATATTTCTTAGAACAAATTTATAAATACAGCTGAAGAAAATATTTCTCTAATCTGATATACCTTGTAAGACTTTATTGCCCAGGTAAATGTTTCTTACATCTTTTATCATTGTCTCATTTAATAATAAAATTTCTAATTATTTTAATACAGAAAACTAACCACTGGACAAAAATGTTCTACATTTGATAAAGAACTGCACATTTTAATATTTACTGCATATGGTTGGGGTACTACTAAACGAAAACACTTTTGATGTAGTCATTGAGACTGTACAATAGAAGTGTAAATCAGTATTCTGTATTTACAGATTAAATTCTGTATACCTAATAAAGAAAGGGAAATAAAGTTTCCAGAATTTATCAGCTCTGCTTACGGCAAAGTCATCTCCCTGCTGTGTCAGCAAAAGATTTTTTCATTATTTTTGTTTGTCTATTCACTTATGCTTCTGCCTCTTGCACAAGATGAAAGACTGAAGCCGGCCGGAGTGGCCGTGCGGTTCTAGGCGCTACAGTCTGGCGCCGAGCGACCGCTGCGGTCGCAGGTTCGAATCCTGCCTCGGGCATGGATGTGTGTGATGTCCTTAGGTTAGTTAGGTTTAATTAGTTCTAAGTTCTAGGCGACTGATGACCTCAGAAGTTAAGTCGCGTAGTGCTCAGAGCCATTTGAAAGACTGAACTAAACTTGAAATTGGAAACATTTTACTGTTGCAGTTGGTCTCATGTTTAACAGATTAACAACTGGAATTTACAGAAAGAGTCGAAATATAATATATGACTGTTTCTGCATTACATTGAGTATGGAAACTTTATGATTCTATGTCAACGGGACGCACCCTACAAGTTTTGATGAGTGAGTTTCCTGTGAAAATATGTGACATAAATGGCTGTATCTTTTCACTGAAGTGACTTAGAAGCTACAAGCTTTTACACCTTCAAGTGACAAGTGACTATAGACTTTAATATGTGATACAAATCTGAACTTGATACGTGTCTCGTTTCTGAGAAAAGGGGTTCTTAACAGTCGGACAGACGGACAGCAAAGCAAAGAGATCCTGTGAGGGTTCCATTTTTACAGATCGAGACACGGAACTCTGAAAGCGAATATATAAAAATTTAAAAAAATTATATAAATGATGTAGAGAAAGCCTTTGACAATGTTAAATGGGATAAGATGTTTTAGGTACTCAAAAAAGTAGGAATAGACTATAAAGATAGAAAAATGATATGTAACCTGTACAAAAAGGAGACAGCAGTTATCCGTGGACGGACAAAACAAGAAGAGGTGCAGATACGGAAAGGCGTCCGACAAGGTTGCGCACTATCCCCTGTTATCTTTAACCTATACATTGAAGAGCCGCTGAAAAAAGTAAGGGAAAATTCAGAGACAGATGTAGTAATTCACGGCCAACGAATAGATATGATAAGATATGCTGATGATATAGCGGTCCTAGCTGAAAGTGAAGAAGATCTTGTAGTCCTGCTGAATAGAATGGGGGAAGAATATAATATGAGAATTAATAAAGCAAAAACAAAAGTAATGGCATGCAACAAAAAAGATCAACTCAAAGTCCAAGTTCATGTAGGCAATGAACTGCTTGAACAATTTGATAAATTTACTTATCTGGGCAGTAATATTACCAGGGATGGAAGGAACAAGGCAGAAGTGAGAGGTAGAATTGCTCAAGCAAAGGCTGCTTTTAACAAGAAGAAAAGCATCTTAACATCTGGGAGCATCAGCCTTGAAACCAGGAAAAGATTTTTGAAATCTTATGTGTGGAGTGTGGCATGCTATGGGTGTGAAACATGGACTCTCGGGACAAAGGAAGACCAGAAGCTAAATTCTTTTGAAATGTGGTGCTATAGACGCATGCTCAAAATAAAATGTGCCGGTCGCGGTGGCAGAGCGGCTCTAGGCGCTACAGTCTGGCACTGCGCGACTGCTGGGGTCGCAGGTTCGAATCCTGCCTCGGGCATGGATGTGTGTGATGTCCTTAGGTTAGTTATGTTTAAGTAGTTCTAAGTTCTAGGCGACTGATGACCTCAGAAGTTAAGTCCCATAGTGCTCAGAGCCATTTGAACCATTTTGAAAATAAAATGTATCGACAAGGTCACAAACGAAGTGGTTCTGGAAAGAGCACGTGAGAAGAGAAGCTTCTGGAGTTTCATTGTTAAAAGAAGAGTGCAATTTACAGGCCATCTATTAAGACATAAAGGACTCCTGAACACAATCATAGAGGGATATGTTGAGGGAAAAAGACAAAGAGGAAGACCACGGCTGAGGTACATGGATCAAATCGTGAAAGATGTGGGATGTAACACATATAAAGAAATGAAGAGAAAAGCTGAAAGACGCACTGAATGGAGACAAGCTGCCATTGTAGCTGTTGCAAACCAATCCTTGGATTGACCACTACAGAAGAAGAAGAAGAAGAAAAAAAATTATCCGACGCATTGTAATGCGTATCTAACTGCGGTTGGGAAGTGGTAAGCGTGAGTCGCTTCTCTCTCTCTCTCTCTTTCTGTCTGTCACACACACACACACACACACACACACACACACACACACACACACACAGAGAGAGAGAGAGAGAGAGAGAGAGAGAGAGAGAGAGAGAGAGAGTAATGACGCCTATGAAATGCAAATACAGTTTCGTCGCTATTCGTTGCCACGGTAAGTTACTCACCCGCGCCGCTCTGTCTGCGGAGCACATAGCGTCAGAATAGCCCAGAGCGCGCCGCTACACATATCGTTCAATTGGTGAAGGCAACACGAGCGGCGTAACCTTTGACACGGGAGCGGGCGCTATTTTTCGCGACCGGTAACAGCGGCGGCCGGCGGCTGTTTTGACAGTTAGTGCGCGGTGCGGCGCGGCTGGGCTGATACGGCCGATCCGCGGGATTATGGCCGGCCCGACATGCCCTCCGGCCGTGTAGCCCGCGTGCTGCCAATCGACCCCCGTTACCAAACACCGCCGGCGGCCCTTTCCATCCATTAGCGGATCGTCAGAGTCGACCTCGCAGAATCGACACCCTGCGTTAGTTCCCTAAATGAACACCACTATCGATCGACAGGAGCATCGATACGCTGTTTACGTGCTCTAACTCTGCGTTGTCCAGAAGGAAAGTGATTTAGTCGCCTTTTTTGTTTTTCTAATTTTAGCAAGCGATCTCGCCAACAATGAGAGCACTCATTTTCCTGCCTTCCAAGCTGTGAACCATCATCCGAAGCCCTGAATTGTACAAGGATATACTAAATTACTTGTCGCATATTCGGTGCGACGCACCGGTCATGAACGCAGTTACTCCACGCGGGATCATTCAGCTGCGTGTTAGTCTTCCAGCACGATTGATGACCCCGAATACTATTGTTCCACTGCAGTGGCAACAGTCATGGGACACCTCCTAATACCGTGTCGGACCACCTTTTGCACGGTGTTATGCAGCAGCTCGGCGTAGCGTGGACTCAAATGGTTCAAATGTATCTATGCACTAATGGATAACATCTGAGGTCATCAGTCGTCTACAGTACTTATACGTAACTAACCTAAGGACATCACACACATCCATTTCCAAGCAGGATTTGAACCTGCGACCGTAGCAGTAGTGCGGATCCGGACAGAAGCTCCTAGAACCGCTCGGCCACAGCGGCCGGCCATTGACTCAACAAGTCGTTGGAAGTCCCCTGCAGAATTATTCAGACCTCTATAGCCGTCCAGAACTGCGAATGTGTTGCCGGTGCACGAACTGACCTCTATTTATGTCCCATAAATGCTCGATGGGATTGAAGTCGGGTGATTTGGATAGCCAAATCATTGGCTCGAATTGTCCAGAATACTCTTCAAACCAATCAAACAATTGGGGCCCAGTGACATGGCGCATGGTCATCCATAAAAATTCCGTCGTGGTTTGGGAACATTAAGTCCATCAATGGCTGCAGATGGTCTCCAAGCAGTCGAAGGACCAGCACCCAGAAGATTCCATATAAACACAGCCCACACCATTATGGAACCAATATGAGCTTGCACAGTGCCTTGTTGACAACTTGGGTCCATGGCTTCATGTGGTCTGTTCCACACTCGAATCCTACCATCAGCTCTTGTCACCTGAAATCTGTATTCATCTGGCCAAGCCACGGTTGTCCAGTAGTCTAGGGTCCAACCGATATCATCACGAGCCCAGGAGAGGTGCTGCAGGCGATGTCGTGCTGTTAGCGAAGACACTCGCGCCTGCCGCCTGCTGCTGAAGCCCATTAACGCCGCACTTCGCCGCACTCTTCAGACGGGTGCGTTCTATACGTTCGTCGTACGTGCCACAATGATTTCTGCTGATGTTTCAGGCAGTGTGGCTTGTCTGTCAGCACTGACAACATTAAACAAACGCCGCTGCTCTCGGTCGTTAAGCGACGGTTGTCGGCCACTGCTGATCAGAGGTAATGCCTGAAATGTGGTAGTCTCGGCACTGTGGATCCCCGAATATGGATCCCGGAATACTGAATTTCCAAGCGATGCAATGTCCGGTGCATCCAGCCCCAACTACCATTTCGCGTTCAAAGACTATTAATTATCGTCGTGGGGCCATAATCAGGTCGGAAATCTTTTCACGTGAACCACCTGAGTACAAATGACAGCTTCACCAATGCACTACCGTTTTATCCCTCGTGCCTGCGATACAACCGCCATCGAGGACTAGTACATGTCGACTTCAGTTCTAGAAACGATGAGTATTCTCCTTAAATTCTGCTACGAATTTCTGGACAGTATGGTAACTAGTCATCTATGATGTGTGGTTGTCTCAGTCCGGAACCGCGCGGCTGCTACGGTCGCAGGTTGGAATTCTGCCTCCGGCATGGATGTGTGTGATGTCCTCAGGTTAGTTCGGTTTAAGTAGTTCTAAGTTCTAGGGGACTGATGACCTCAGATGTTAAGTCCCATAGTGCTCAGAGCCATTTGAACCATGTGTGTGGTTGTCTGCCGGTATGCTAGGTGACGTTACCATCATTCCGTCCTTGCAGATAGATAGAGAGTGCTAAGCCGGGGTTACGAACTAATGCGGCTTATTAATGGTTTAGACTTGTAAAGGTTCAGAACCTCCATTCACTGGCGTTATTAAGTTTTAAAGATGCATTGTTTCTCACGACGTCCCTGAATACGTCTTGATTTTTTTCAAAAAAAGGTTAATGATAGTTGTAAGGCAAGTTGTTTGCCAGTAATCAATTTAATTACGCGGTACCTTCTGTCCGTCAAGTATCGAGTTGTTTGGGGTAATCAGCGCTCGCGTTAGCTAAGGGCAAGAGGCTCGCAGCTAGCAAAATTAACAGTACAGTATTTCTTTTCGTGGACTCAGTAGCTGTACTATTGTAATTAATGTTCTCATTCATGGCAAAGGCAAAACGCCGCCATTAGTACATGTAACTGTGCACTAATTTTCAGTAGAGGACTATATTAACTATAATCATTGGTTAAAAGACAAGGTCGTGGGGGCAATATGTGTCTCTTTTAGCCTTGTGCTTTTTAAGAGTGTTATCAGCTTTGAAACTGACTACTATTTCTATGTTTTAGAAAGTATATTTCCTTCTTGTTGTGCGCCAGTTCTGTGAAGTGACGGCCTGTTCGTGCAGTGGCATCAAGTGGCGACGTTAGCTGGGCAGTCTGTACTCAGCAGGGCAGGACGGCGTGTATTTTATGTTAATCTATTTTTTTAGATTGTGTAATGGATTCACCTTTATCATTCATGTGATATTAACTGACATGCCCTCGGAACTCCTTGTGTAGGTAAATTTTTTAGTAATGCTTGCTATTTTTGGATTTTAAACGTACAGATTAAGTTTGGACACTGCAATAGTGTAAAGGTTTAACTAAACAATTTTGGTATTGGCCCCATTAAGTAACTAATCATTAGAAGATTGCTTTATCAGAAAGGATTAATGAGTTAATTAATATATGCCTATTTGTACTAGAATGTAAAATTTCAAAGCTTATTTTTCCTTCTTGTTTTATCTAGGATATATGCTGTTTCACATTTTCATAGTCAAGAGTACTCATTCCTACCGTGTACGCAATAATTGTTGTGAGAAATAAAATTTGTTATTGTATTTGTTTCTATGGGCTCAATGACGTCCATTCCCGGACCGCGCAAGGTGGCGCAGTGGTTAGCACACGAGACTCTCATTCGGGAGGACGACTTTTCAAATCCGCGTCAGGCCATTCTGATTTAAGTTTTCCGTGCTTTCCCTAAATCGCTTAAGGTAGATGCCGAAATTGTTCCTTTGAAAGAGCACGTCCTTCCTCACCCTTTCATAAATTGATGGGACCGATGACCTCGCTGTTTGGTCCCTTCCCCTAACGAACAAACGAACCACTCCCGGATCCCCATACGCTGATATCACATTTCAGTAAACATATGCCTTATTAACTGACAAAAAATGCAACTAATGGGAGAAATACATTTCTTCGAAACGTGTAGTAGAAAACATAATAAAAAATAAAATTATGGTAGAATAAATATAATGAAATGTAACGTGACTACTTACCAAGGCCACTCCAAAAGAATTGCAAACTATTTTATTAATCTTTTTTTTTATTCTACCTGTTTGAAAGTTTTACAGTGTGTTCCTTTAGGAACAATATTTTCATTTCTCCACATAATTTCCGTCCTCTCAACTGCCTTACGCCATCTTGGAACCAGCGCCTATATACCCGCACGGTAAAATTCTGGACCAACCTCTTGGAGCCACTATTTGGCAGCGTGCACAAGGGAGTCATCATCTTCAAACCTTGTTCCACGAAGATAAGTCTTTCAGTTTCCCAAAGAGATGATAGTCACATGGAGCCAGGTCAGGACTGTAAGGCGGGTGTTTCAGTGTTGTCCATCCGAGTTTTGTGATCGCTTCCATGGTTTTTTGACTGACATGTGGCCGTGCATTGTCGTGCAACAGCAAAACATCCTATTTTTGCGGATGTGGTCGAACACGACTCAGTCGAGCTTGAAGTTTCTAAAGTGTCGTCACATATGCATCAGAATTTATGGTGGTTCCACTTGGCATGATGTCCACAAGCAAGAGTCCTTCGGGATCGAAAAACACCGTAGCCATAACTTTTCCAGCAGAATGTGTGGTTTTGAATTTTTTTTTTCTTGGGTGAATTTGCGTGATTCCGCTCCATTGATTGCCTCTTCGTCTCCGGTGACAAATGGTGGAGCCTTGTTTCATCACCTGTCACAATTATTCCAAGAAATTCATCTCTACCATTCTCGTACTGTTCCAGAAGGTCGCTGCATACCGTTTTTCTTGTTTCTTTGTGAGCCACTGTCAACCTTTTTTAACGCCAACACTTTCAGTATTCTGCAAACACTTCCTTCCCCTATCCCAACGTAGCGTGACAATTCGTTCACTGTGATGCGTCTGTCAGCAGTCACCAATTCGTTAACTCTGTGCACAATGTCTAGAGTGTGTGCAGTACGAGGCCTGCCGCTGCGAGGACAATCCTCAATACTTTCATCACGTAACCTGCCTGCCCACTGACTAACTGTACTGCGATCGACAGTAGCATCTCCGTACACCTTCTTCAACCTCTTGTGGATGTTTCCCACCGTCTCGTTTTCACAGCACTGGAATTCTATGACAGCACGTTGCTTCTGACGAACGTCAAGTGTAGCAGCCATCTTGAAGACATGCTGTGACGGCGCCACTCACGGCAACAGGTTGAACTAAGATTGATAACAAGCGGGAAGGATGCATCTACACACTGTAAAATTTTCACACATGCAGAATGAAAACTATAATTTTTCCCAAAATAGCGTGCATTTCTTTTGGAGTGACCCTCGTAAAACCATTTGTGTTTCCAATTGATGTTCATTATGGTTCCTGTGAAGCCTGCCATAAAATGTTCATGACCCCTATGAGAGCGGCTTGTAGCATATTGCCAGTGCAACGACGCGGGCTCGTGCGAGTGTTCGTGGTTGTAATCGCGCTGCTTGCTAGCGCAACATTTCGCCACGACGGCCGCCTCTGTATACGGCCGCAACTGCTTGGTCAATGACCAGTGAAACTCAGGGCCCTTTTGCAGCACTGCGGCAAGTGGAGGACGTGACACCTTGGGTGTCTTGGCCATCAAGTCCACCATAGCGCATATACGAGGAGCGTTCAATACATAATGCAACACATTTTTTTTATCGGATAGTGTCGACGGAAAAATGCGGAATTTGTTGCAGGATAACGTGGAATATTCCCGCTTCACTCGCTATAGTTTCGTGAAGTTCCGATAGGTGACAGCGCTATACGTAGCTTTAAAAACGGAATCTATACGGAAATGCGTTCCAAGCAGAGACCTCTCATTGAGTTTCTTATCACAATAAAACACCTCGCTGCTCAACGGAATGTCTCTGTTGATAGTGCTGACACAGTCATCGGCCTTTGGGCTGCCCGTTGGGTTCCTCACCTCCTAACAGAAGACCGTAAAGAGTAACAAAGAACCATCTGTACGGAATTGGTTGTGATTTACGAGGCTGATGGTGATAACTCTTTGTCGAAGATCGTCACAGGCGATGAAACATAGGTTCATCACTTGGAACCGGAAACAACATGTCAGTCCGTGGAGTTGCCTCCTCCAAAGAAAAAGTTCAAGGCCGCACCCTCAGGCGGTAAAATCATGGCGATGGTCTTCTGGGACTCTGAAGGATTTATTCTGTTTGACGTCCTCCCTCATGTTGCAACCAACAATTCGGAAGTGTTTTGTGCTACCCTCAGGAAACCGAAAGAAAAACGACTTCAAATTGTTTGTCGCAACGAACACTCAAACGAACCTCTCCTTCTCCATGACAATGTAAGGCCTCATACAAGTCTGCGCACCCAAGAGCAGCTCACAAAACTTCATTGGACTGTTATAACTCGTCCACTCTTCAGCCCGAATCTCCCACCTTCCATCTGTATTGACCAATGAAAGATACATCCGCAGGAAGCCCTACGTAGATAATGGTACGGATATTGAAATAGTAAGACGTCGGCTTCGAGGTCGACCAGTAGAGTGGTGCGGGCATGCATGCCCACCTAGTAAAGTGGCGTAAGCCGACACACTGAACGGAGATTATGTTGAAAAACAGGGTTTTGAAGCCAAAAGTAAGGGGAATAACACTGTGCACTGGTGTCCTGAGTAGAACAAAAAAAAATGGTGCATTTTTTATTGAACGGCCTTCGTAAATACTGGCCGTCCAACCAGCAAGGGACATCAATTCGGCGACCGCCGTGACGCAGTCGTCACTTAAATGCCACACACTGCAGCAGCCATCTCCGTTCACCATCCCACATCACCACCTGCTTGGGAGCCCAGTTGCAGCAACTGAGGCTGAGGCTCCACATGAAGCTCTCCCAGCTGCCCGACCCGCTGGGGATCCGTCAGAGCCATATACCGCCAACCAGACGCGATGCCGATAGTCTCCACTGCCAACTAACGCCAAGGGAGATCACCAGCTCTCCTTGCAATGGCCTAACCAGGCCAGACCGCCGCGTCAACTGAGCAGCCAACCAGGAATGCATTCCACACAAGGTCTCTGCGCTACTAGACCGCACTGGGCGTTCCCAGCTGCAGGTATCTTCATGATTATGCCTTCAGTACTGAGGACTGTGGGTTTGATAATCACCACTTGCCCCGCTGGACGTGGGCATGTAATTTCTGTAGTGAATTGTTGTAAGTAAATGTATTATCTTTCTACAAGCTGACTGCACTCCCCGCGCCCGCTCACTAGAGAACCCACCACTCTGCGCCACATTCTTCATTTAACACGGTTCATAAAACTTTGGAAGTAGGGACCCGCGGGATTGTTGACGTGTATCTTCAAGTGCATCCCCGTCCAGATTTTTCAGCATCTCCGCGACGCTGTCCAGTGGATCAAACAAACCTGCGAACTTTCGCAGTTGAGAAAACGAGCAATCGTCAGCTGTATAAGGGAAAATTTGGGCTGGACTGGGACTCGAACCGGTACTTCCCGCTCTACGCGAGCGATCGCCATAACCGCTTTGGCCACCCATGCACGACTAATGGCCAGAGCCTAACTTCCATATGTGGTCGATCGTGCGGTCGGAACCTGCACTCGTACACACATTATGTAATTCCCGCAAGTCGTGCACGGATATCCGAAGTGGTTAAGGCGACAGCTCGCTCAAAGCAGAAAATCCGGATTCGAGTTCCGGACCAGAACGAATTTTCACTGTCGTCATCCCCTTATACAGCTGATGGTTGTTCGTATTCGCCATGCATTTCATAACGGCTGGAATAGCCGCGTCTGTTCTTCAGACATACATGTATGAAAGAAGTAATGTTGGAAGCCCGCCCGGCTAGCCGCGTGGTCTAATGTGCTGCTTCCCGAGCGGGAAGGCGTTCCGGTTCCCGGCACGAATCCGCCCTGGTTTTTAAGGACGTTTTCCATCTACCTCGGCGAATGCGGGCTGGTTTCCCTTATTCTGTCTCAATTACACTATGTCAGCGATTGCTGTGCAAACACTGTCTCCACGTACACACACAACACCATTATTCTACCACGCAAACATTTGGGGTTACACTCGTTCCCGGGAAGTCCACTGGGGGCCAAACCGCACAATAACACTGGGTTCGGTTTGGGGCGGCAATGGAGTAGGTGGACTGCTGTGACCTGTTGTGGCGTTGCGCCTGATTGATTTTTAGTTACACGACACTACATTTTTGCGTTTTGTGAAGTTAAAAAATTTAAATTTATGAATATTTAAACCAAATCAGTCTACAGCTCTGTGAATTCTTAAGAATATCTGACTGAATATTTATGCAGCTTTTTCCACAGTTCTCTCTTATACATAACTGCATAATCTGCAAAAAAAACTTCTGAGGTTACTATTAACATTGGTTGCCAGAGGAAAGAGCAAGTAAACACTTGGCAACATTTCTGCTCAGTCGAGTACACACATTGTTTCTGCGAGCACAGCGGCGTACAGTTGTTGCTAGTCCTTTATAGTAGCATCAAGTTAAGGGGGTTGGACGCAGTGGCTGATGAAGAGGACACAAACTGGTGTGCGAGTGCGACTCTTGATGAGACTGGCAAAGGGGCAGAAGTGAACTACTATAAACTAAGACGAGAACACACTGTTCAAAATTATGACTTCTACTATGCAATTTGTAATAGTTCCCTCGAGATGGTTTCAACATTCACATCCAGGCGATGAGGGCGTTGACTCTCCAAATGCGTTGCTGTGTTTTGTGAACATTGCTTTAAGTACAAAATTGTTAAGGCTTTCGTGGCCACTTGTTGACAAACTGCCTATTGGCTTCTGTCTCGGGTTCGTCGGCCGACTTTCATCTAATGATTTTTCTGACGTTTCGCCAGCACGAGTGGCTGGCATTGTCAAAGCTTCACCCTCCATTGCCGGTGGTGAACTGGAGCCGAGCTCGCGGCCGCAGACTATATGTACCTGGCGCGCCAACGTCCGAGGGCTTCTCCGCGGTCATTTCCGGCGCGGTTCTCCTCTTGCTACCTGCGACGGTCGTTCGCTGCAGTACGGGAAGCCAGGATCCGTTGACCTTAAGGCTTTCCTCTTTCTTGTTCAAACTGTTCGCGTGTTTTTGTATTTCCACAGCTTCTCTGAACAAGCGCGTGTGATAATGCTTCTCTACAGCCAGAACTTCCGTGTCGGCGAATTTTATTACGTGGTCGGTCAAAAAGGAGGGAATTTCGCTATCACCCCGAGAACTATACCTATGGAGGATATCATTGCCAACACCGAAGCAGCCACTCGGACCCTTCCTTGTGAAAGGGCAGAGGAAATACGCACGGAAACAGTCAGGATACTGCGCCGAGCGAAACCACCAGCTTGCAACCTAAAGAAAGAAGAGGTACAAGCCATTAAGAATCTCAACGCCGACAAGAGTATATTGGTACTGCCTGGCGATAAGGGGAATGCGACCGTCGTAATGAAGACCGGAGAGTATGAGCAAAAGATCCGAGACCTATTAGATCCGACGACGTACCGAAAACTAAGCGCAGATCCGACGCAGCGTATCACACGGAATACGAATCGATTGATCAAGGCGTCTTCTCTGCCGGCGGACATATAGAGAAACCTGCGCAACACAGAAGCCCTACCACCTCGGCTCTATGGATTACCCAAGATCCATAAGAACAACGTTCCACTGAGACCGATCGTTAGCGCTCCTGGATCACCGACATATAAACTGGCAAAACACTTGGCCTCTCTGCTCCCGCCACACGTGGGGAAGACCGACACATACATTAAGGACTCAGGACATTTCATTGAGAAGCTGAAGAAACTGAAACTTGCACCAAACGACATCTTGGTCAGCTTTGATGTTGTTTCGTTATTTACGAAAGTGCCACTCAGTGACGCTCTGGAGCACATCGGTTCCATTTTCCCGCAGGACATCAGAAAGCTCTTCCATGCATGTCTCACCACGAGCTATTTCACGTGGAATGGCGATTTCTACGAGCAGCTGGAAGGCGTCGCCATGGGTAGTCCTCTCAGTCCAGTGGTGGCCAACTTCTTCATGGAACAATTCGAAGCACACGCACTGGACTCGGCGACTTGCAAACCTAAGGTGTGGTACAGGTACGTCGATGATACTTTCGTGGTGTGGAGCCATGGTGAAGAACAGCTCGGTGACTTCCTAAGACACTTGAACAGCCTCCATGCCAACATAACATTTACCATGGAAGTAGAAAAGGACAAGAAACTGCCATTTCTAGATGTGCTGGCCACAAGGGACGGCGAAACCCTGGGACACAGCATGTATTGAAAACCGACACACACGGACCGATACCTGCACAAACTGTCAAACCACCACCCGAGCCAGAAAAGAGGCATGATTAGTACGCTCGTAACGAGAGCAGGACGAATATGTGAGCCGCAACACCTCAAACGAGAAATGCAACATCTGGAAACTGTCCTGAGGAGCAATGGGTACTCCACAAATTATATTAGAAGTGTAACAGAGCCAAACACTCGGCGAAGTAAGGAACCAGAAAAAGAAATCTCGGGTACGGCCTTTCTGCCATACATTCCCAGAGTGACGGACAGAATCGGCCGTATATTGCGCAAACATGGCGTAAAGACGATTTTCAAACCGACAAGGAAGATCAAAGAGTGTCTTAGATCGGCGAAGGAGAAAAGAGACTCACTTGCAATGTCGGGAATATACCGTATACCATGCACATGCGGAAAAGTTTATGTCGGAATGACTGGACGATCCTTCAACACCAGGATCAAAGAGCATAAGCGACATTGCAGGTTGGGGCAAATGGAGAAATCGGCCGTGGCAGAGCACGCACTGAGTGAGACCGACCACGTAATAAAATTCGCCGACACGGAAGTTCTGGCTGTAGAGAAGCATTATCACACGCGCTTGTTCAGAGAAGCTGTAGAAATACAAAAACACGCGAACAGTTTGAACAAGAAAGAGGAAAGCCTTAATGTCAACGGATCCTGGCTTCCCGTACTGCAGCGAACGACCGTCGCAGGTAGCGAGAGGAGAACCGCACCGGAAATGACCGCGGAGAAGCCCTCGGACGTTGGCGCGCCAGGTACATATAGTCTGCGGCCGCGAGCTCGGCTCCAGTTCACCACCGGCAATGGAGGGTGAACCTTTGACTATGCCAGCCACTCGTGCTGGCGAAACGTCAGAAAAATCATTAGATGAACGTCGGCCGAAGAACCCGAGACAGAAGCCAATAGGCAGTTTGCTTTAAGTATTGAATCCTATTATTCTATAACGTTTCAATATAACTACCAGTAACTCGCATCCGTGTAACAGAATAACATTAATTGTGTTGTAGAATTTGGGTCCTAATATTATTTGGTAACAAATTTGGATAAACTTCAGTTTTAATATCGTATTTGCTGATAGTAGATTATAGTTAATAGTAATGACAAACTGACAGATATTAATCCAATAATCACTCACGTACGTCCGAATAGGGTCGTTATAAAGTCTGTTACAGGTCAGCCACGTACCTGAAAAGAATAAACAAGCACATGAGAAAAAGAATTATTGTCGGAGCATTGCCAGTTCCAGTATCATTAAAATGGGTGCACAACGTAAACTACCTACGAAATAGTAGTAACAACAATGTTTGCATAGAGAGAATAGTGAGGATGCTGGCTTCTTTTTAAGTATTTGGGATACATTAGATACTAAATGCGAAAATTGTTCAGAAATTAAGTAACTTTTGGTAGTACGTGAATATTGATAAAAAGTACTATAGACTTTATAATACGCGGCATTCATTACGTATCTTAATGTACAAGATGTAATTAAAAAAGTATAGGCAGACATAACGGACACATCTATCACACATGGGAATAGAGAATGTCTTATGTGGACGTGAGTCCGGATACCATTTATTTTCATTTCCTGCAACTCTTCATAAGAACATCAACCATGAGGATCGGACAGAAGCAAAATGTAGTACTATAACACATCTAGCTCTTTCTTAGATGAAATGTTCAAATTCCCTCACACGGTCTGCCCCCGTTAAGATATTGCCTAATGCACAAATCTGTTACTTTCTTTCATTCCATATTTTTGATGAAGTCTACGTACAACGTTGATAGGAAATACAGATTAAAACTAATGGCCACTGCTGAACAGTGCAATTAAGAACTGAAGATACAACGTATTATAATGAAAACAATGGGGAAAAGTGAAATGAAATTATTTCATGTACCAGTCTGCTACTACTCTGGCAATCTTCATTTTAAAAAATGAAAAAATCCCTGTACAAATTACCGTGCACTGCAACCATAGGTGTTTCATTATTATTTGTTACTGAACAGTCAATCAGCCTCGCAGCGTCCTAGCTCAACAGTTCATCAATTGACCTTACTGGGAATCTCACATAACTGAAAGATGTGCCGTCATCTTTTTCTCAGATAATTATAGAGAATTATGTATTTTCATTTCCCCGACCTTTTTGTTCAAACAGTCGCAAAAATTAATACGGTGACTGAGGACGGATCATCTGAGGTTGACCATCACACACTGAAAGCGAGGAGCCCAGTTTGGTTGCACGTCTTGGCCTCATTCGTTTGGTGGCTCCTAATTTTGGTTGAGAGCGACTGGTGGGCAACACGGAAGAGGCCTAAAAACTTAACGATGAACAGAGAACAGCCATAAAGTGGTTCACGGACACTGCTGACTATTCAAACTGCAGCTCCATTAAAGTGTTACGCGACAAACGTCAAACTGGCATGAAGTGTACTATATGATTCGGTGTGCAAATGTTTATCATATAAGTGCAACCGCACGAAACAGGTACAAATAACGCCATTGAAATTGTAACACCTTCGAAAAACGTGTGAGATTTTCATATTCTCATGCTCCCTATGCGCAAACTATTATCCTACATAAAAAATGAACAAAACCTTTTTGTAGTAAATTTAAGGTAGTTAATTTTTGTATTGGGTAGGTTTTGCAGGTGGCCACAGTATGTTTAAAGGTCACTTTTGTACGTTTTCTTTTTTTAATATTTCGAAAACTACGGCCTCTAGCAAGAACATAACCCAGTACAAAATTTAATTACATTAAATTTCTTACAAAAAGGTCCCATTCATTTTTTATGTAGGACTAATAGTTAGGGTGTAGTGAGCAAGAGAATACGAAAATCTCGCACAGGGAATTTGAAGATATTGCGAATTGAATAAAATACGTATGCAGGGACAGCTGGATTACTACGTGTAAGGAAATGTTTCACAGCGGGTTTTTGATTCATAAATTAAAGTTGAATGTTGCTTGTTTCTGAGCAGCTCATGTTATGCCCCGCATATGGAGAAATGTCCATCAATTGTGCAGAGACTGCATTTTAACATTCCATGGCACTGCTGATCGTATTGGCTGGGTTCGCAGAACTGTCATCCGAATATGGAGTCAGTGGGCTCAGGAATGACATGCTGAACACTATGCAGGGTCTGATTGGCCCCATTCCTCTCTCGGTCATGCAGGATCGTACAGCCACGTCAGGTACTTGCGGCAGGAAATGGATCTGATTGCAGGCGAATAGTTATGCTAATGGACAGCACGTCGTCGACTGGCTTACCATGGATTGTCACCACAGCAATCACTGTCGTGGATTCCCTTACAACGTAAAGAAGCATGTCATCACTGGTGTTCCCGACAATGGCACTGGACACTGTGTAAGGGATCCGTGATCCCATGAACATAGATGCTAGTATCCGACGCCCAGGTCGATAGCAGACAGGAGTCGATTGTCGAGCGCTGCAGTGGGCAGTGAGACTAGTGTTGAGTGCGAAGTAGTACTGGAGAGTGTCTAGCGAGAGGTAGTGCGGGAGAGACGGGCAAGAATGGTGGTCGAGTGAGTTGTAAACGGTAAAATTCACCGGAGTATGACGAGTGAGCACGTCCCCCTGATCGTCGTGGGGTTGATCTTCACTAATACCGATTCGCGAGTGATATGAAACAGAAAGGGACAAGTGCCGAATTACGTGTTTCGCGTCAACCGCGTCGGCCAGCAACAACCATGGATTGCAGTGAGGATTGTTGTGAATGTTAACCATCAGCATTGCGTGTGACGAAGTACTGAAAATCAGCAATCAATAAAAAGAGATAACCACAATTAGACGTGTAAGGCGAAGTTAGCAACTGCCTCAGAATTTGTGTTAGTAGGAAATATATATCAGTTTTGTACATCGCAACCTTCGTGGTCCTTAATAATAGACAAACGTTCAATCATTAGCTATTCCGTCTCAGAACAGCCGCACTAGGTTGAAATACACCCGAAACCACAGCAGAAAACCCGATAGCTTTCATCCATTAAGCACACGGTCATATAATCATAATGATTAACTGTTTGGCGGCTTCGAAAAATTACACAAAATCCAATAAAGGAATTTAATGGGGGGGGGGGGGGGGGGGGGGTTTCAACCGGAGAGGCAACATCGAAATGGGAACTCATCATACGGTCCCAGAACCTAGGCAGTTAACCATGTGCGCCCCACCATTTAACACTGAAAAAAGGCATCTCACTCCCTTTTCATCTCTCTCTGTGATGAAGGTGTAGTGGAGTTTCCCTGTCTGACCGCCAGTTTATTTTTATGACCAAATCCAAGCACTTCTTATGATATGTAAACATTTGATTTTTCTGAAGTCAATGACCAGTGGTGTCTCACGTCTTCAGAGTATACCT
Source organism: Schistocerca americana (assembly GCF_021461395.2). Lineage (NCBI taxonomy): Eukaryota > Metazoa > Arthropoda > Insecta > Orthoptera > Acrididae > Schistocerca > Schistocerca americana. The sequence continues at coordinate 262,671,433 of NC_060121.1, read as the reverse complement.
AAACTTTGGATTCTAGCTCCTTTTCTGATATAGCATTTATAGTGCGTGGTACCTTCCAGAGAATATACAGGTTCAAATGGCTCTGAGCACTATGCGACTTAACTTCTGAGGTCATCAGTCGCCTAGAACTTAGAACTAATTAAACCTAACTAACCTAAGCATCACACACATCCATACCCGAGGCAGGATTCGAACCTCCGACCGTAGCGGTCGCTCGGCTCCAGACTGTAGCGCCTAGAACCGCACGGCCACTCCGGCCGGCGAGAATATACAGTTTTCCATGTTTAGTGCACAAAGGTCCCTTCTTGGAGTTCACTGAAAACAGCATTCCTTCTCATTCCACTAGTGGACTGCAAAAAAGGTCGCAGCTTGAGGTCTTCTGCCGTGGAAGATATCATCTGTGTTTGCCTCCAGGCACCCAACCGCGGCACTAAAAAGGACTGTCCGGACTGCGAGACACTGACATGCCTGCCTCCTGGCACTCCTTTCGGAGAACCGTCCCAAGGGTGGTGGCCTACAAGGTTCCACGGCTCTGTGACACTGTCCCAATCTGCTTCCACTGACATCTTATTTATATAAGGCACGAAAATTCGAACAGCAAATTACAGTAGTCAACTACTGAAAATAACTAGTACCGTTTTGCGTCGCATTTCGCGGTCTCGATTAATTATTCCAATCGAATAAGTCTTTGCTTCATGATTTTACACATGTTACAGAACTACACAACTGGTCGTTTAAATTGTTACACCAAGAAGAAATGCAGATGATAAACGGGTATTCATTGGACACATATATTATACTAGAACTGACATGTGATTACATTTTCAGGCAATTTGGGTGCATACATCCTGAGAAATGAGTACCGAGAACAACCACCTTTGGCCGTAATAACGGCCTTGATACGCGTGGGCATTGAGTGAAACAGAGCTTGCATGGCGTGTATATGTACAGATGCCTATGCAGCTTCAACACGATACCACAGTTCATCAAGAGTAGTGACTGGGGTATTGTGACGAGCCAGTTGCGCGGCCACCATTAACCAGACGTTTTCAATTGGTGAGAGATCTGGAGAATGTGCTGGCCAGCGCAGCAGTCGAACATTTTCTGTATCCAGAAAGACCCGTACACGACCAGCAACATGCGGTCGTGCATGATCCTGCTGAAATGTAGGATTTCGCAGGGATCGAATGACGGGTGGAGCCACGGGTTGTAACACATCTGAAATGCAACGTCCACTGTTCAAAGTGCCCTCAATGCGAGCAAGAGGTGACCGAGACGTGTAACCAATGGCACCCCATACCATCACGACGGGTGATACGCCAGTATGGCGATGACGAATACACGCTTCCAATGTGCGTTCACCGCGACGTCGCCAAACATGGATGCGACCATCATGATGCTGTAAACAGAACCTGGATTCATCCGAAGAAAATGATGTTTTGCCATTCGTGCACCCAGGTTCGTCGTTGAGTACACCATCGCAGGCGCTCCTGTCTGTGATGCGTCGTCAAGGGTAACCGCAGCCATGGCCTCCGAGCTGATAGTCCATGCTGCTGCAAACATCGTTGCATTGTTCATGCAGATGGTTGTTGTCTTGCAAACGTCCCCATCTGTTGACTCAGGGATCGAGACGTGGCTGCACGATCCATTACAGCCATGCGGATAAGATGCCTGTCATCTCGACTGCTAGCTATACGAGGCCGTTGGGATCGAGCACGTCGTTCCCTATTACCCTCCTGAACCCACCGATTCCATATTCTGCTAACAGTCATTGGATCTCGACCAATGCGAGCAGCAGTGTCGCGATACGATAAACTGCAATCGGAAAGGTGATGGTACGCATTTCTCCTCCTTACGCGAGGTATCACATCAACGTTTCACCAGGCAACGCCGGTCAGCTACTGTTTGTGCATGAGAAATCGGTTGGAAACTTTCCTCGTGTCAGCACGTTGTAGGTGACGCCACCGGCGCCAACCTTGTGTGAATGCCCTGAAAAGCTAACCATTTGCATATCACATCATCTTCTTCCTGTCGGTTGAAACGTCCCCTTTGAACAATTATACATGACTGTGCTTAAACTGACACAATATTTTGTTAGCGCAACGCAATCTGACTTTCAAAATTCCCTACAAAAGAATGGCCCTGACTAACATTAAACTATACCTTTCACAAATCACTTACCTCACAAAAATCTTCGCTGCTCAAGCTACTGCAATACAGCGAGCGCCACTACTGCCAGCTAAATAAAAGATTCAAACTATGGAAGGCACTAACTACTGATAGGGATAGTTAGCAAATGAAAGATATTAATAGAGAACAAACAATGTATTTACCTTGATATCATCATATATAAATATAGCAGTTCATGACAAATTTCAAAACTCCGCCATCTCTCTCCCCACATCCACCACTGCTGGCGGCTCACCTCCAACTGCGCAACGCTACGCGCTGTTCACATCCAGCTGCCTAACACTACAATGGCGAGTATTACAACAATGCAAACCAGCCACAGACTGCACACAGCACAGCCAGTGATTTTCATACAGAGGTGGCGTTACCAATAAAAAAACCTAAACAGCCTACTTACACGGTTAAATTTCGCATCTGTAGCACGTCATTTTCGTGGTGTAGCAATTTTAACGGCCAGTAGTGTATTTCTCAAAAAAAGGGCCACGTCAGACTATCATCTAGGTGTTCGTGACATTAGCTTTCAATACGCTAACACAAGGCCGCACGCTGCCTATGTCATTCTGAACTACCTCGATACAGAGTCAGCATGTAGTCCAGACCTCTCACCATGGATTGCCGAAGTTTTGGAAATGTGTGGTAAGATCTTATGGAACCAAACTGCTGAGGTCATCGGTCCCTACGCTTACACACTACTTCATCTTAAACTTACGCTAAGGACAACACACACACCCATGCCCGAGAGAGGACTCGAACCTCCGACGGGAGGAACCGCGGGAACCGTGACAGCACGCCCAAGACCGAGCTGCTACATTGCGCGGCGGATTGCCGAGATGCTAGCTAGCATGACACTACTTGCCAGTTACTACGATTGACGATGGACCTCAAGTAGCACGGAATGATCTACCTGTATTTGTCGTCCAAGCTCAGTTCAATGTCGTACCCAATCGTGTGAGGTCTGTTGTCACTGCCGGAACTGCCAGCCTTGGGAGAGCCAGTCCTGACAAAGCTCTACCATCTGGTGAGCAAAATGTATGATACAGGCGAAATACCCCCAGAGTTCAAGAAGAATATAGTAATTCCAATCCCAAAGAAAGCAGGTGTTGACAGATGTGAAAATTACCGAACTATCAGTTTAATAAGTCACAACTGCAAAATACTAACGCGAACTCTTTACAGACGAATGGAAAAACTGGCAGAAGCCGACATCGGGGAAGATCACTTTGGATTCCGTAGAAATATTGGAACACGTGAACCAATACTGACCCTACGGCTTATCTTAGAAAATAGATTAAAGAAAGGTAAACCTGCGTTTCTAGCATTTATAGACTTAGAGAAAGCTTTTGACAATGTTGACTGGAATACTCTCTTTCATATTCTAAAGGTGGCAGGGGTAAAATACAGGGAGCGAAAGGCTATTTACCATTTGTACAGAAACCAGATGGCAGTTATAAGAGTAGAGGGGCATGAAAGGGAAGCAGTGGTTGGGAAGGGAATAAGACAGGGTTGTAGCCTCTCCCCGATGTTATTCAATCTGTATATTGAGCAAGCAGTGAAGGAAACAAAAGAAAAATTCGGAGTAGGTATTAAAATCCATGGAGAAGAAATAAAAACTTTAAGGTTCGCCGATGTCATTGTAATTCTGTCAGAGACAGCAAAGGACTTGGAAGAGCAGTTGAACGGAATAGACAGTGTCTTGAAAGAAGGATATAAGATGAACATCAACAAAAGCAACACGAGGATAATGGAATGTAGTCGAATTAAATCGGGTGATGCTGAGGGTATTAGATTAGCAAATGAGACACTTAAAAGTAGTAAAGGAGTCTTGCTATTTGGGGAGCAAAATAACTGATGATGGTCGAAGTAGAGAGGATAAAATGTAGACTGGCAATGGCAAGGAAAGCGTTTCTGAAGAAGAGAAATTCGTTAACATCGAGTATAGATTTAAGTGTCAGGAAGTCGTTTCTGAAAGTATTCGTATGGAGTGTAGCAATATATGGAGGTGAAACATGGACGATAAATAGTTTGGACAAGAAGAGAATAGAAGCTTTCGAATTGTGGAGCTACAGAAGAATGCTGAAGATTAGATGGGTAGATCACGTAACTAATGAGGAGGTATTGATTACAATAGGTGAGGAGTTTGTGGCACAACTTGAAAAGAAGAAGGGACCGGTTGGTAAGGCATGTTCTGAGGCATCAAGGGATCACATATTTAGTATTGGAGGGCAGCGTGGAGGGTAAAAATCGTAGGGGGAGACCAAGAGATGAATACACTAAGCAGATTCAGAAGGATGTTGGTTGCAGTAAGTACTGGGAGATGAAGAAGCTTGCACAGGATAGAATAGCATGGAGAGCTGCATCAAGCCAGCCTCTGGACTGAAGACCACAACAACAACAACCCGTAAAACACTTCCAAATGAAGTCTCGTGTTCTTCCCGCTGAACTGTATCCTCCCAACGGGCAGCCTTCCGTCTTTTGCTATTCTTCTTGGTGTTGGCATGACCAACAGTGAAGTTGAAGGAAAATGCAATGCACTTAGCTACGCTGAAGTGACGCTGTGAGCAGTAAACGCCGCGCAGTCGCGTAGAGAGGTGAGGGGGGGGGGGGGGGGAGGGGCAGGGCGCAGTTAGCAGAACAAGCCCCTAGCGGCCAGCGACACCTGGTCAGCTGCGGAGCGGCTGCAGCTGGTTTTCACGCGGCGGCTACGGCGCCCCAGGGAGCTGTGGCAGCGCGTAGCGTGGCGTGGCGGGCGCCGCCTTTTGTTTTCTCACACACACGCCGTAGTCAGCCGACACGCGCATTATGCTCTCCCTGATAGCGGCCGGTCACCGCGTCCAGCGGTTTCAGCGCTATCAGAATGAAAATCTCTCTGATAACACGGTTGGAAGTACTTCTGAGCGCAGTGTGAAAAGACGTGCACGCGTGTAAACACACCGGTTTTCATAGACGTACACCAACGTCTGTGCCCTGCAAGCCACAGTGCGGTGTGTACCGGAGGTATATAATCTCCACTGCGCAACCGAATTAAAGGATCGCTGTTTTGAAACCCCGAAATTGACTCCCATTGCGTGACAGAAGCTCAACGGTGCCTACAACCTGAAATGCTGCATAATCGTGGTGCCCTGTGACGTCACTCCGGGGCTCGGCCACGCTTCAAAAAGCAAGATGTAAACACTTGCAAAAAAAAAAAAAAAAGGCTACAGCTCGAAAATTTATGGAAGCTGTAAGGTGTGTTAATGATGTCACATTGGCACCAAACTGTAGCACAATTCTGGGCAATACCACCGTGGACATGTCACAGCCCCTCATACCCATATTTCACTCCTCCCTTTGGCGTCTCTGCGAATCACGACACCTAGCGCCGAGATCACGGTTTTTCTTATGAATGGGCGAAGAAGACATTGCAGACATAACGCCGCTCAGAATTGACAAGAAAAGGCCTGAGGGGGTGGCATACTTGTCAACAATGAAACTACCCCTTTCCCTGGGGCGTTGATTCCCAGACATTTCGAGGCTGAAAATGACAATTCGCAGAGTGATGACCAACAGGAACACATTCTTGACATTGCTGATACCCTCGGGCGTTTCAATTCTTCTGTAACGACATCGTTGGACTGCATCCTCATTGAATGTCATAGGAGCCCTTTGGAGTGTAGCGCCATCACACTCTCGCGTAGAGCCGGCCGGGGTGGCCGAGTGGTTCTAGGCGCTACAGTCTGGAACCGCGCGACCGCTACGGCGCAGGTTCGAATCCTGCCTCGGGCATGGATGTGTGTGACGTCTTTAGGTTAGTTACGTTTAAGTAGTTCTAAGTTCTACGAGACTGATGACCTCAGAATTTAAGTCCATAGTGCTCAGAGCCATTTGAACCAACTCTCGCGTAGAGAGTGAAACCACTAAGGACCATTCAAAACCAGTCGACGAAGTTTGGACGTGATCCGAAGCAGTAAAGGCTAGTTCCGCTTTTTGAAACATCCTGTTTTCCATCCTCCTCTGGAGTGACAATGCGGGAGTGCAACATTAACGTGCACGTGAATAAAACGGCAAAGGATACCTCTAAAACGCCGCAGTTCGACAACACTCTCGGTGCCACCCACACACCCTAGTAGAGCACGTTCCAGATGTACGTGTCAGAAACTTTGACACCAGTTCAGCCCGGGGGCTGGTCTAGAGCCTGAACGTAGGCAAACCCCACCGAAGGGCTGCTCATGCGCTGCATCAGTTGCTGGTATGACTATCTGCTGTACAGAATTGCCGGCCGGAGTGGCCGAGCGGTTGTAGGCGCTACAGTCTGGAACCGCGCGACCGCTACGGTCGGAGGTTCGAATCCTGCCTCGGGCATGGATGTGTGTGATGTCCTTAGTTAGGTTGAAATAGTTCTCAGTTCTAGGGGACTGATGACCTCAAAAGTTAAGCCCCATAGTGCTCAGAGCTATTTGAACAATTTGTACAGAACTGCATATACTGTGCTTCTTCAAAATTCGGGGAGAGCACATTTTAAGAGGAACACTTAATAAACCATTAAGATCTTTTCTGTGGCTTTCTCTCCAATGGTATTTATTATAGCAATAATAATGCCCGCAAAACGTACCATTTCGCTTGTGAACGTTAAGTGGAAGTTCAGACACATTATATAAGGAACAGGACCGAAAGTTGAACCTTGTGAGACGCCGTTTTGCGATTTCTCGCAAGTGACTAAAATTTTCTACCCTTCGGATATTGTCTGAATTATTCAGCTCAACTTTCTGCACTCTGTTTGTTAAGTATGATTCAAGCCAGCCGTGTGTAAAGCCTTCGATTCCATAAAAAGTGAGGTTTTCTAAGAGTGTAACATGATCTACACAATCAATCGCTTCGCAAAGATCATTAAATACCAACTGGCGATATTTTATTATCTACGGCTTGTAATATTACATAAGTGAATGTATAAACAGAATACTCTGCCTTGCAGCCCTTCTGGAATTTGCCACAAATACACAGGTGGCTGTATGTAGCGATTCCCGTTACTCGAAACAGTACTTAGAAAGAAATTTCCGATTAAAAAAGTGCAAGCCGCGTAAACCTCTTTTGCAGCAGTTTCCACCAAGATAAGCGGGAGATGCGGTGTTATGTCGCTGTACATCTTTCCCGCCCCATTGTCCGCAGTTACGTCTCGAACTCTCATTGGTTCATGGAGTGATGGCATGGACGCATCCGCCCGTTCGCCGGGAACGATTATCTGGATGTATCCTCTGGTGCTAAGCGAGAAGAACGAAGTACAGGGATTTCCATATCTCCCTGCTCGTCGCAGTTACTCATGCGACACATAAATGTTCCCCTCTTGCAACGAACAAATAAGAGACACGCCCTTCTCAGTTAATCGTATACTGGGTACATTTCCATTCATACGCCTTTTATTTAAGACACTGATATTAAATTATTGATTTTAAGATTATACGAGGTGCATTTAAGTTCTAAGGCCTCCGATTTTTTTTCTAATTAACTACTCACCCGAAATCGATGAAACTGGCATTACTTCTCGACGTAATCGCCCTGAAGACGTGCATATTTTTCACAACGCTGACGCCATGATTCCATGGCAGCGGCGAAGGCTTCTTTAGGAGTCTGTTTTGACCACTGGAAAATCGCTGAGGCAATAGCAGCTCGGCTGGTGAATGTGCGGCCACGGGGAGTGTCTTTCATTGTTGGAAAAAGCCAAAAGTCACTAGGAGCCAGGTCAGGTGAGTAGGGAGCATGAGGAATCACTTCAAAGTTGTTATCACGAAGAAACTGTTGCGTAACGTTAGCTCGATGTGCGGGTGCGTTGTCTTGGTGAAACAGCACACGCGCAGCCCTTCCCGGACGTTTTTGTTGCAGTGCAGGAAGGAATTTGTTCTTCAAAACATTTTCGTAGGATGCACCTGTTACCGTAGTGCCCTTTGGAACGCAATGGGTAATGATTACGCCCTCGCTGTCCCAGAACATGGACACCATCATTTTTTCAGCACTGGCGGTTACCCGAAATTTTTTTGGTGGCGGTGAATCTGTGTGCTTCCATTGAGCTGACTGGCGCTTTGTTTCTGGATTGAAAAATGGCATCCACGTCCCATCCATTGTCACAACCGACGAAAAGAAAGTCCCATTCATGCTGTCGTTGGGCGTCAACATTGCTTGGCAACATGCCACACGGGCAGCCATGTGGTCGTCCGTCAGCATTCGAGGCACCCACCTCGATGACACTTTTCGCATTTTCAGGTCGTCATGCAGGATTGTGTGCACAGAACCCACAGAAATGCCAAATCTGGAGGCGATCTGTTCAACAGTCATTCGTCGATCCCCCAAAACAATTCTCTCCACTTTCTCGATCATGTCGTCAGACCGGCTTGTGCGAGCCCGAGGTTGTTTCGGTTTGTTGTCACACGATGTTCTGCCTTCATTAAACTGTCGCACCCACGAACGCACTTTCGACACATCCATAACTCCATCACCACATGTCTCCTTGAACTGTCGATGAATTTCAAGTGGTTTCACACCACGCAAATTCAGAAAACGAATGATTGCACGCTGTTCAAGTAAGGAAAACGTCGCCATTTTAAGTATTTAAAACAGTTCTCATTCTCGCCACTGGCGGTAAAATTCCATCTGCCGTACGGTGCTGCCATCTCTGGGACGTATTGACAATGAACGCAGCCTCATTTTAAAACAATATGCATGTTTCTATCTCTTTCCAGTCCGGAGAAAAAAAATCGGAGGTCTTAGAACTTGAATGCACCTCGTACAATGCCATCTTCAGAGGCCTGTAATTAATCGAATTTCATAGAAGTCACCCAAGCCAAAACGATATTCAGACATTTGCAACGATGAAGCCTACAATTTAAAAAGTAAATACAATAAAATACAAAAAATTTAAAAATCTTTCTCAGTATTTCAATGCGTCCCAACAACGCCCGCAAAATTGTGTTCTAATATCCTCGTTAGACTGAACGATCGGTAGAGTAGAATTCAAAGCCGAAACTGATATGAACGGGAGAGGCAATGTCAAAAAGTGATTGTTTTCGTGCTCCATAATATGCGGGTCAAATAATTCACATACGAAGAAATTCAATGAAAAGAAACGCCTGGGAAACCAACAAAATTACATAAAAGACGTAAAAAGACCTGATACCGCAGCATGCAAAGAAATGGAAACCCTGTGCAGGATAAATAACACAATCACATGCCCGCATTAACGACCCGCTCATTCAGCTGCAATGAAGCGAAAATCAGAATAAAAAGCCTATGAGCAATACACAGGAGCAACGATCCCACTCACAGAATAAAAATGTATTCTGAAAATTAACATCAATTCATCACACCGGAAAAAAATTGTATCGAAATGTAATACGGGAATATCGGACTCGCAATGGACACTAAAACACCGTATCTCTTGTTTTCAGCAAAATGAATGCTCACAGCGAGCAGAGATAATTCTACTGCAGAGATGGCAATGTAGCTGTTGCTACTGAGTTTACAGACGGAGCTGACTTAAGCCCCCTTATGTGATTTTTCACGAAAGAAGAGGGGAGATAGGTTTAATGTCCCGCTGACTTTGAGGTCATTAATAACATAGCACAAGTTCGTACAGGGTAAGAAAGAGAAAGAAAATCGCCTGTGTCCTGTTCAAAGGAATTAGCCCAGTATTCGCCTTAACCAAAAGAAACGATTGGAAACTGAGGAAAACGGAAATATGGATGGCCGGCCTTGAATTTGAACTGATCGACAAGATATATAGCAGACTGATAGAGAGTACTGTTCCTGAGCGTTCAGCAGCACATTGAACTCGGCACATTCAGCGTTCCTATTTTTTTTATTCATTATTGAACCTTCTCTGCATTACCCCATTTGATTTTGTATACGTAACCCTGTTTTCACCTGACCAGAAGTCTTGCTCCTCCTGCCACGGAACTTCACTTATTCCCACTATATCTAGGCGCTACAGTCTGGAGCGAGCGACCGCTACGGTCGCAGGTTCGAATCCTGCCTCTGGCATGGGTGTGTGTGATGTCCTTAGGTTAGTTAGGTTTAATTAGTTCTAAGTTCTAGGCGACTGATGACCTCAGAAGGTAAGTCGCATAGTGCTCAGAGCCATTTGAACCCACTATATCTAACTTTAACCTATGTATTTACTTCTTATATGCTCCAACCTACCTGCCCGATTAAGGGATCTGACATTCCACGCTCCGATCCGTATGATACCAGTTCTGTTTTTCCCAATAACGACATCCTCCTGAGTAGCTCCCGCCCGGAGATCCGAATGGGGGACTATTTTATCTCCGGAATATTTCACCCAAGAGGACGCCATCATCATTTAACCATACAGTAAAGCTGCATGCCCTCGGGAAAAATTACGGTTGCATTTCCGCTTGCTTTCAGCCGTGTACAGCAAGGCCGTTTTGGTTGGTGTTACAAAGCCAGATCAGTCAATCAAATGGTTGAAATGGCTCTGAGCACTATGGGACTTAACAGCTGCGGTCATCAGTCCCCTAGAACTTAGAACTACTTAAACCTAACTAACCTAAGGACATTTTTTATTTATTTTTTATTTATTTATTTATTTATTTATTTATTGTTCCGTGGGACCAAATTAAGGAGAAGTCTCCATGGTCATGGAACGAATCAATACATGAAATTATAACACGATATTAGAAACAGATAAAATGAAATATTAAAAAAAAATATATTCAGGTGACAAGTCGTAGGTTTCAATGAAGAAAATCAACAATGTAACACTGGAATTTGCGTAATTTTTTAGCTCTTCCAGGAGCGCCTCGACAGAATAGAAGGAGTGAGCCATGAGGAAACTCTTCAGTTTAGACTTAAAAGAGTTTGGGCTACGGCTAAGATTTTTTAGTTCTTGTGGTAGCTTATTGAAAATGGATGCAGCAGAATACTGCACTCCTTTCTGCACAAGAGTCAAGGAACTGCATTCTACATGCAGATTTGATTTCTGCCTAGTATTAACTGAGTGAAAGCTGCTAACTCTTGGGAATAGGCTAATATTGCTAACAACAAACGACATTAAAGAAAATATATACTGTGAGGGCAATGTCAGAATTCCCAGATTTTTGAATAGGGGTCGACAAGAGGTTCTCGAACTTACACCACATATAGCTCGAACAGCCCATTTTTGAGCCAAAAACACCCTTTTTGAATCAGAGAATTACCCCAAAAAATAATACCATACGACATAAGCGTATGAAAATATGCGAAGTAGACTACTTTTCGTGTTGAAGTGTCACTTACTTCAGATACTGTTCTAATGGTAAATAAAGCTGCATTTAGTTTCTGAACAAGATCCTGGACATGGGCTTTCCACAACAGCTTACTATCTATCCTAACGCCTAGGAACTTGAACTGTTCCGTCTCGCTTACAATATGCCCATTCTGTCTGATCAAAATATCGGTTCTTGTTGAATTGTGAGTTAGAAACTGTAAAAACTGAGTCTTACTGTGATTTAGCATCAAATTATTTTCCACAAGCCACGAACTTATTTCATGAACTACATTATTTGTTACTGTTTCAATATTACACACAAGATCCTTCACTATCAAGCTGGTGTCATCAGCAAACAGAAATATTTTTGAATCACCTGTAATACTAGAAGGCATATCATTTATATAAATCAGAAACAGCAGTGGCCCCAGCACCGACCCTTGGGGAACGCCCCACTTAACAGTGCCCCATTGGGACTGAACATCACTACCACTCTCAATATTGCGGAGAATTACCCTCTGCTTTCTGTTCTTAAAGTAAGAGGCGAACCAATTGTAAGCTACTCCCCTTACTCCATAATGGTCCAACTTCTGCAGTAATATTTTGTGGTCACCACAGTCAAAAGCCTTCGTTAAATCAAAGAAAACACCTAGCGTTCGCAACCTTTTATTTAATTCGTCGCAAACCTCACAGAGAAAAGAGAATATAGCATTTTCAGTTGTTAAACCATTTCTAAAACCAAACTGAACATTTGACAGCAAATTATGTGAATTTAAATGCTCCAGTAACCTTGTATATACAACCTTCTCGATAACTTTAGCAAACACCGATGACATAGAAATAGGTCTAAAATTGTCAACATTATCAATGTCTCCCTTTTTATAAAGTGGCTTCACTACCGAGTACTTTAATCGGTCAGGAAACCGACCACTTCTAAAGGAAAAGTTACAGATATGGCTGAGAACTGGGCTAACATACATAGAACAATACTTCAGTATTCTGCTAGATACCCCGTCATATCCTAGAGAGTTCTTGGTCTTTAGTGATTTAATTATTAACTCAATCTCCCTCTTGTCAGTATCATGGAGGAGCATTTCAGGTAACAGTCTCGGAACACTTTTTTCTAAGAGCGCTATATGATTTCCTGTTGGAACAAGGTTTCTATTTTGTCCACCTGCTATATTCAGAAAGTGATTATTAAATACTGTACATATATGCTACTTATCAGTAACACGGACATTCCCACTACGCATTGATTCTATATCCTCGACCTGTCTCTGCAGACCAGCAACTTCCTTTACGACTGACCATATGGTTTTAATTTTATACTGAGACTTAGCTATTCTCTCTGCATACCACATACTTTTTGCCTTCCTAATAACATTTTTAAGCACCTTACAATACTGTTTGTAATACATCACACACATCCATGCCCGAGGCAGGATTCGAACCTGCGACCGTAGCAGATCAGTCAATCATCTAGACTATTGCCCCTGCAACTGCTGAAAAGGCTATCTGTATCGCTGATACACTCAAGCCTCCCCACCAACGGCAAGTTTCATGGTTCATGGGGGAGGTTTGCATTACATTTTTGATAATGTTATGTTTATCTGAATTGTATGCTGTGATTCGTTTTGGAACAGGTCCTGAGGAGAGGAAGTTAATTACCGAATAGAAAATATAGGTTGCTGTTTCAAAAGGATGTACTGCTGACCATATCTTCGTTACGATCAAAGTTACAAGAAGAGCAGTCATGCTGGTTAATGTACGCCTAATAGCTAATTTGCTTCACACATTTTTTACTTTTCTTCTCGACAAAAAATTAAGTGCTCTGGTCAAGAAATATGGGACACACTTTGTATGCAACTGTAAACTGTCCCCCCAGCTGTAAAGATAGTAGCAATAATGTTAGCATCATTAAGGTCTTCAATTCTCCGACACGATGAAGAGGAAACTAATTAAATCCGATGGAATATGAACGACCAGCGACTTCCTGGAACACACTGCTCCTGTCATGAATAAAAAAGCTTTCTGGATGCTGTAGAGAGACAACCAGACCTTCTCATTTCTTTACAAAAAATTAAAAAAGAAAAGAGTGAAAGGAAACTTGCTACCACAACGCTGCAATATTACACAGTGTACATGCAGGTTTTTTCAATACCAGATGCGCAAATAAAAAGTTGATTTGGAACCGGACACACGCTGGCGGGGGCTGTGTAACAGGCAACGCCTCTCCCCCTCCTCTCCCCCCCCCCCCCCCCACACCCCCACCCTCCATGCTGCTGCAATCAACATCTTTGATCAAAGGCTGGTGGAAGGAAGGCACAGGAGAATAGGCGTTTGGAAATCAGCTCCTCTGATCTACAAAGAAAAGGTAACAGAAACCCTTCTGCACGTCGCACGAAACACCGACAGAGGTAATTAATTCTTTGCAAAGGACACAAAGGAAATGACATTAAACTTTGCGCAGTAAACGACAAAAGCCGCGCTTAGTTCGAACACGGTGTTTTAGCATGTCAGTCAAGTCTTCAGTGTAATCACTGTCTGGCTACGGGGCAGGCCGATAACTGAAATGTTATTGGGAGGGGGGGGGAGAGGGAGAGACGGAGAGAGGGAGAGACAGAGAGACAGAGAGACAGAGAGAGAGAGAGAGAGAGAGAGAGAGAGAGAGAGAGAGAGTGGGGGGGGGGGGTGAGAGGTAAAAATATCGCAGATTTAGAACTTAGTTTAAAAAGTCGGCGAGTTCACTGGTTCATCTCTAAAGACTAGAGCTTCCATGTATAAAACACCTCCAAACGTCTAATTACTTTGCGCATGAGTCAATGTGTTAAATATCTGCCTTCAAGCATGCAAGCGAGAAAATGTATAGGGAAGGTTTGAAACTATGCTTAAAGTTTGTAGGTAGTCGCTCAGTACTCTTAGTTGTGAAACACTGGATGAATATAAACTGGGTAATTTGCACTCCATTTTAATGAAGAGGTAGTGTTTCTCGCGTGTAAATGTTTATGATATCTCCTGACCTATGTATCGCACAATGATATAATTTTGTAAGTACATTCACTGTTACATGTAGACATTGTTGTTGCGGATGGAATTAGTAATAATGAATTAAAAAATTAAAACGTCGTGTCTGATGCTGAAATTTTTACTACATGAACAGCGAAAATGTAGTAAGAGATAAGCTTTTTCCTTTCATCATTTTGTGATGGTGTCAGCGAGAAAAACTTTCGTGAAGGTTTTAAACTATGTGTAGTTTCTTTGGAAGTCGCTAAGTACTCTCACTCGCTAATACTAGTTGTTTGAAATCCGTCCATTCGCGCACCCTCGGTTACGCTGCATCGAGACAAAATACAGTTCCTAACCGAAACACTTGTCTTATTCCGTTAAAATTTTAATACTAGATTTTGTCTCTTAAAGAGTAGATTATGACAGCATTTTAAAGTTTTAAATTCGATCAGTATCCACGCGAAATATTGAAAATCGAATTTTTGTTGCCCCTACGCTGCAACTTCTACCGGGTTTTGGGTTCCGCGTTCCCGAATAGCATTTTAGTACTTTCGCAGGAGATTAGTTTTTGTCGATTGCTTCGCTCAGATATTCGTCAGTACGGTGATGATAAATTTTATGCAATCAGTTCCTCTATAATTCCTTCGGTGTCGGCTGGAGTCTGTAAATCCTAGCCAGAGTAGTGTATTGGCTTTCATAATTCCCTCCTTATAACTGTCACCAGGCAGCAGAATGATCATTTTACCATTATTGCCATATGCGTTATATGGTTATATTGCAGGCTCGTTAAATGTTGAGTGATGAATTTATTCATGAAATCACATATATATTATAGGCGCTTATTAATCTGTTGCGAACACATGTAATTGCGTGTTTTTGTGTAATATACACTCCTAAATATGAAAGTAGAATGAGTCTATGATGGTTTCTGTGACCTTAGTGTATCCGGGGACTGGGTGTTGCGTCGTCCATACATTCGCATCGTCATAACTGACACTAAAGCCGCCACAAACACCCTGTCATATCGTCTTCCCACCGTTGAGATGACTGATGGGGACGAACCGAAAGCCAATGAATTGAAATAAAAAATAACGAAAGAAATTTGTGTGTAGAGTTACATTTTTACTGTCAAGTACGCAGAGAATATACAGTACGATTCAAAATAGTCTTTATAATGACATACTTGGAAACAAACAAACAAGCATATTAGTCTCCCTGACCGACATCTGTCAATTCTTCAATTGCATCTTCTAAAACATAAAGATTTTTTTCCTCAAGCTCGTATTTTGTATGCAGCTGAGTTCAACGTATGCTTTCTGCTTTACGAAATTACAAGATGATTCAGAGACAAGGTGCAAAAGTGAACTATGGAGTAGGGAAAGCTACTTAGAATCATTCTGCATGTAGAACGTGGGGTGCGTGAAGACATTTAACGAATGTAAATTGGGGAGTATACCCCGATTTGTCTCCCTAACGCTAGTTATGTTGAAGAACAGACACTGTTCATGTTTAATATCCCATGATTATTCTACAGCTCAATAGCTGAGGAGTCACCGTCTAAAACAGTCACTAATAAGATGTAAAAAATTTCCTCGTTTAAGCCACAAATTCACTTCCGTAGCTAGGGAGGAAACATGTCAGACAGCCGCAGACTGATTTGGCTCCGAAGAAGGACTGCAACATGATGGTCTCAGGTTCTGAATGACTATCGATGAATTACTTGACTCAGAGGTACCGGTTTCGCTTTGACAATCCGATGTTGGAGGGCAGAAAAGCGGCGAGGCAGCCTTATGTTGCTCCTATACAGCTGTCCAGCGACAAGCTACTAAATATTAGTGTTTAATACTCCAAAAAACGATGAAGGCATCGGGGACGGGGCACTAGTTCCGAGGGACACGAAATAGGCATGTTTATTTTTGTAGGCCGTTATTACTTTCGTAGGCCTATTAATTTTGTTTTAGTGAAGGCAACTTCTCGGCAAATAAGTCAATCCAGTCTATGTATTATTGTATTTGTATCATAATTTTAGCAAGGTGGGATTCCCTGCCGGCCGGAGTGGCCGAGCGGTTCTAGGCGTTATAGTCTGGAGCTGCGCGACCGCTACGGTCGCAGGTTCGAATCCTGCCTCGGGCATGAATGTGTGTGATGTCCTTGGGTTAGTTAGGTTTACGTAGTTCTAAGTTCTAGGGGACTGATGACCTCAGAAGTTAAGTCCCATAGTGCTCAGAGCCATTTGAACCATTTTTTGGGATTCCCTCCGCTCCATTTCTAGGCAACTGGGATATTTATGTAAAAATACTGCGATGGGCCGAATTTCAAACGACCCACTCTTGTGGGTACTGCGGCAAGCGTTTCTCAACGCGGCATACGTGATTGCATTGCGCTCGGAAGTTGTCGGCTATATCTGGCTCGCAAATCAGAGAGTTTGTTTACGAAACGAGCGGATGTAAAATTTCTACGTCAGCTCTACGCACATATGCTACTCACGTTTTCCTGTCTGTATTTTATATCTTTACATAAGTAAAAACTTCAATATCCATCAACATGACATAAGCCGAAAGGAAAAGCTCCAAATACAGTCACTAAGGACATTGCTTCCAAAAATACAAATTACCAGTCATGTTCCACGTACGACAAAAATTATTTCATCAGTGTCATTCTTATTTGATCACTGTTTCTATTCAGTAACAGAATCCTTACAACATGTGAAGTACAAAGCTAAACAACAACGTGCAAATCTGTAACACTTCACCAATCACGTTGTAACTCTGCGTCTCTACTAAGTAAACAACACAGAGCTTGAGTAACGCGCGACTTTGTCTCGTATGTTACTATCTTCTGAAGGCTTTAATCGCAGATACGTTACCAACTGACATTTAATCATAACAAATAGCACCCAGGAAAATTTATTTGTGATGGATCTTCGGCGTGCCTTTGCCTTGAAACGGCGTACTTTCGAAACATGCAAATTACTATTCGAAAATTACTTAACCACCAGTAATACGTTTTCCACGTTATGACGTCAGAAACTTGGCACTCTTGACGTAGACGTTCGAATTCACGACCAGCGTTCTGGCGGCTGAAGATTCACTGAAAGAAGCCTTTGGAAGTCCAATTCTTACACGAAAAAGATCTCTTACGAAAACTTTGTTCAGCCAAATAGTGAATATTGTTCGTCGCTCTGAGACCATTGCGAAGTTGAATTAACGGAACAGATATAAAAGATATAAAGCGGACCCGCCAGGGTAACCGAGCGCGCTAACACGCTGCATCCTGAACTCGGGTAGGTGCGCCAGCCCCGGATCAAATCCGCCCGGCGGATTAATGACGAGGGCCGGTGTGCCGGCCAGCCTGGATGTGGTTTTTAGGCGGTTTTCCACATTCCGTTAGGTGAATACCGGGTTGGTCGCCACGTTCCGCCTCAGTTACACGCGTCGCAGACATTTGAAACACGTCTGCACTATTTCACGATTTCCACTAGACGCAGACAATCGGGGTACACTGATTCCGTCCTGGGGGGTGCGGGGTGGCGGCAGGAAGGGCATCCGGCCATCCCTAACACTAACACTGCCAAATCCGTTGTGACTACGCCGACCCTGCTATCGCTGCGGGACTGTGGCGTAAGCGAAAGAAAGAAAGAAAGAATATAAAAGATAGAAAGCAGCAACAGCCACCGATATAGAGCGTGATCAGGAAGACGTTGGACAAATTTTTGGAGATTGTTCAGGAGTATTTTCTGACTACTGTTTCCTCCTACGTATATCTCGCGCAGAGATCCTTAAGGTAAAATTGGAGAGATTCGAGCTCACGTGAAGATTTAGCAACCATTTTTCCTTCCACGCATCATCCGTGACAGGAACACGAAGGGTGGGAAGTGTCAGTGGCACAAAACTAATTCCCACCACACACCATACGGTGCTTCCTCTGTAAAGATACAGATGTACATGATCTACATCTACATCATTATTCCGCAATTCACATTTAAGTGCTTGGCAGAGGATTCATCGAACCACAATCATACTATTTCCCTACCATTCTACTCCCGAACAGCGCGCAGGAAAAACGAACACCTAAACCTTTCTGTTAGAGCTCTGATTTCTCTTGTTTTATTTTGATGATCATTCCTACCTATGCAGGTTGGGCTCAACAAAATAGTTTCGCATTCGGAAGAGAAAGTTGGTGACTGAAATTTCGTAAATAGATCTCACCGCGACGAAAAACGTCTTTGCTTTAATGACTTCCATCCCAACTCGCGTATCATATCTGCCACACTCTCTCCCCTATTACGTGATAATACAAAACGAGCTGCCCTTTTTTGCACCCTTTCGATGTCCTCCGTCAATGCCACCTGGTAAGGATCCCACACCGCGTAGCAATATTTTAACAGAGGACGAACGAGTGTAGTGTAAGCTGTGTCTTTAGTGGACTTGTTGCATCTTCTAAGTGTCCTGCCAATGAAACGCAACCTTTGGCTCGCCTTCCCCACAATATTATCTATGTGGTCTTTCCAGCTGAAGTTGTTCGTAATTTTAACACCCAGGTACTTAGTTGAATTGACAGCCTTGATAATTGTACTATTTATCGAGTAATCGAATTCCAACGGATTTCTTTTGGAACTCATGTGGATCACCTCACACTTTTCGCTATTTAGCGTCAACTGCCACCTGCCACACCATACAGCAATCTTTTCTAAATCGCTTTGCAACTGATGCTGGTCTTCGGATGACCTTACTAGAAGGTAAATTACAGCATCATCTGAGAACAACCTAAGAAAACAGCTCAGATTGTCACCCAGGTCATTTATATAGATCAGGAACAGCAGAGATCCCAGGACGCTTCCCTGGGGAACACCTGATATCACTTCAGTGTTACTCGATGATTTGCCGCCTATTACTACGAACTGCGACCTTCCTGACAGGAAATCACGAATCCAGTCGCACAACTGAGACGATACCCCATAGGCCCGCAGCTTGATTAGAAGTCGCTTGTGAGGAACGGTGTCAAAAATTTTCCGGAAATCTAGAAATACAGCAAGTTAAGTCCATCATTGTAATAACACGTTTCGTAAATGTATGAGTAACAACTCTTTCGTCTACCCAAGTTTATCCCCGTCTCCAACATTTTCGAGGGACTCCCAGGACACGCGGTGCAGACTAGACGGACGACAAATCAATTAAAACGCGGAGCACATGGCGGCGTGGCTGGGATTCTGGGCCCGCCTCGGGAGACGCGTTCGAGTGCGCGCGCGGAGCGAGCCGCGCTTGATCGCTCGCTCCTAATGGCGCCCGCGGAAAACAAATTTAGATCTTAGGGCGACGCTTAACGAGGCCCGTGAAACGTGATTAATGAGTCAGACAAATATTTATCTCGCCCGCGCTGAACCGACTTGCCTGTAGTGGCATTGTTCTTCGGGAAGTGCGCGGTGTGCCCGCGGCAACAGACAGCGTTTCGGAGGGCACGCGACAAACGGAGGATGGGCCTGACAAATGGACCACGCCTACTCGTCATCACAGATTTCGTCCAGACTTATACAAGATGTTTCACAATTCATGCTAAATTCTTCTGAATTAATGCTGGAACCTGAGAATGGAATTAAAATTTGCGTTACGGCCGGGACTCGAACCGGGGTCTTCTTGCTTACTAGGCACAAATGCTGACAATTACACTACCACAGCACTATGGTCAACATTGCTGCACGAACTACCGAAGCCAAATGCCCTCCCCAACACAAACTGCACTACTTATTGAACGCCCCTCGTTTAACACTGGCGGCAGACGTGTACTCCTCCGTGATGCCCTCTGACGACGTTGTTGTCATACATTTCGGTCGACAGCAGAATGGTTGACAGGTAGATTATTTTTGGGTTTGGTATCGATTACACTCGTTTTCGGTCCCTGCCGATTAGGACCTTTTTATGGTCATTCCGTCATGTCTCCACGTTAACTTACCCCTCAACGCTGATTCCGTGCAGGCGGCTGGCGCATACACACCACTTCTGATATGCGTCAGTGATGGAGGCACACGTGATCGCCTAGTACCAGCCGTTCCGTATGTACATCGCTCCACAGCAACGAACTTTTAAGTGGGAGATTAATTCACTACTGGCCACTACAATTGCTACACCAAGAAGAAATGATGCAGATGATAAACGGGTATTCATTGGACAAATATACTATACTAGAACTGACATGTGATTACATTTTCACGCAATTTGGGTGCATAGATCCTGAGAAATCAGTACCCAGAACAACCACCTCTGGCCGTAATAACGGCCTTGATACGCCTGGGCATTGAGTCAAACAGAGCTTGGATGGCGTGTACAGGTACAGCTGCAAATGCAGCTTCAACACGATACCACAGTTCATCAAGAGTAGACACTGGGCGTATTGTGACGAGCCAGTTGCTCGGCCACCATTGACCAGACGTTTTCAGTTGGTGAGAGATCTGGACAATGTGCTGGCCAGGTCAGCAGTCGAACATTTTCTGTATCCAGAAAGGCCCGTACAGGACCTGCAACGTGCGGTCGTGCATGATCCTGCTGAAATGTAGGGTTTCGCAGGTATCGAATGAAGGGTAGAGTCATGGGCCGTAACACATCTGAAATGTAACGTCCACTGTTCAAAGTGTCGTCAATGCGAACTAGAGGTGACCGAGACGTGTAGCCAATGGCACCCCATACCATCACGCCGGGTGATACGCCAGCATGGCGATGACGAATACACGCTTCCAATGTGCGTTCACCCCGATGTCGCCAAACACTGATGCGACCATCATGATGCTGTAAATAGAACCTGGATTCATCCGAAAAAATGACGTTTTGTCATTCGTGCACCCAGGTTCGTCGTTGTCTGTGATGCAGCGTCAAGGGTAACCGCAGCCATGGTCTCCGAGCTGATAGTCCATGCTGCTGCAATCGTCGTCGAACTGTTGGTGCAGATGGTTGTTGTCTTGCCAACGTCCCCATCTGTTGACTCAGGGATCGAGACGTAGCTGCACGATCCGTTACAGCCATGCGGATAAGATGCCTGTCATCTCGACTGCTAGTGATACGAGGCCGTTGGGATCCAGCACGGCGTTCCATATTACCCTCCTGAACCCACCGATTCCATGTTCTGCTAACAGTCATTGGATCTCGACCAACCGAGCAGCAATGTCGCGATACGATAAACCGCAATCGCGATAGGCTACAATCCGACCATTATCAAAGTCGGAAACGCGATGGTACGCATTTTTCCTCCTTACACGAGGTATCACAACAACGTTTCACCAGGCAACGCCGGTCAACTGCTGTTTGTGTATGAGAAATCGGTTGGAAACTTTCCTCATGTCAGCACAATGTAGGTGTTGCCACCGCCGCCAACTGTGTGTGAATGCTCTGAATAGCTAAAAATTGCATATCACAGCATCTTCTTCCTGTCGGTTAAATTTCGCGTCTGTAGCACGTCATCTTCGTGGTGTAGCAATTTTAATGATCAGTAGTGTACATTCTCCCGTAAACTTATATAAACTCCATAGTCGGCACATGTGGTGAGAAATCAGATGGTTTAAAGGCAAATAAAACAGTTTCATCCGAAAACAAAAAGATGTTTATTTCCAGTTTATATTGTTAACGACTCTGTCAGAATAATTGTTGTTTCAGAGGGGAGGGGTTGGCTCGCGGGGGGATGCATGTTGGTTTCCAGAGTGGTGCTCGTGTATTTCCTAACTCCAGTTGCCACTTGCAGAGTGGAGCTGTTGGCCGCGTGGCGGGGGCTGGAGAGC
Organism: Schistocerca americana; assembly: GCF_021461395.2. NCBI lineage: Eukaryota > Metazoa > Arthropoda > Insecta > Orthoptera > Acrididae > Schistocerca > Schistocerca americana. The sequence continues at coordinate 262,649,246 of NC_060121.1, read as the reverse complement.
AGCACGAGCGAGGTGAACGTCATCGACGCGAGCCATTGTCCGCGGGACATGACAGCAGCAAGCGCGAGACACGGTGTACGGGCAAGCAGTCGGCCCACGACATAACAGCTGCAGCAGCAGCCGCCGCCAGGCCGCGCATGTTTATTGCATGAGCAGGCCACGCGACCTGCGTGTTAACGGTTTAACTCCAGCCTGGCAACTTCTACGGGCGTCTTACAGAGGGACTGTGCTCATCTTTTCGCTCAAAATTTATCTGCGTGACCTACTGCGTTTTTGTTGGGAAAACTGTTCTGCCGCCGAAGCCGAAAATAATATTTCAGGAGACGTCTTTATTCTGTCATGTCCATTTTCAAGGCTAAAGCATCATTAGTCGTCACATCATCATCATCATCATCATCATCATCATCAAGATCATCAACAACATCGTCGTCATCATCATTGCTGTCATGTTCCCAAACATCGATGAAGTTTTTATGGATGACAATGCGTCGTGTCACCGGGTCACAATTGATCGCGATTGGTTTGAAAATCTTTCTGGACAATTAGAGCAAATCATTCGGCCGCAAAGACTGCCCGACATCAATCCCATCCGACATTTACGGGACATTACACAGAGGTCAGTTCGTGTACGAAATACTGCACAGGCAACACTTTCGTAATTCTGGACGACTACAGAAGCAGCATGGCTCGTATTTCTGAAGGCTACTTTCAATGACTTGCTGATTGCAAGCCACGTCGAGATGCTTCTCTAAGCGTGGAAAAAGGAAGTCGGACACATAATTAGGAGGTATCCCATGACTTTTGCCATCTCAGTGTATATGTAGTAGTAGAAGTAGTAGTAGTAGTAGTAGTAGTAGCTTTATTCATCCGTAGATCTCTTTTTACACGGATATAGGACGTGCCAAGGAATTTACAACTTTAGATCAACTTAAAATAAGCTAATTCGTGTATACATATATTTACAGACTTCTAGTTAGAGATACTAATTAGATTTACTCCTGGTATACAATACTTTTTTTACAAATAACTTATTAAATAATGTAATGCCACACTGTTCACTCATATCTCACTATCCGTCACTGCACACACTATACACACATTGTTTCATAGCACTTCACTCACTACACACACACACACACACACACACACACACACACTCTGGTGATCTCTGGGCCATTTTCTGTACCGCAACTTCTCATTTGCTGAGTCAGCATCCCTCCACAATGAGTTAGATGTTGAGCTTAGAAAGAGGAGGAAGTGTTAGTATTGTGCTATGCATAGCTTGGGGGTAAGTATTTCTAGAAAGGAAAAAAGTGGGGGAAAAGCAAAAAAAGGTGTTACGTAGAATATTGGATGTTTTATAATCAGTATCATTATTATTTATTTGTACAACATTTCTTTATCAAACCCCTCCTCTGTTTTATCTAGCCACGCGGGATTAGCGGAGCGGTGCCGGCACGGTAACTCAGCGTGTTCGGTCAGAGGGTTAGCTACCCTCTGGAATAAAAAAACTGAGTTAACGGATCAACGACGAACTGAAACGGGTGTCTTGCGACGTCCGCCCCGAGCAAATAAAACGAACAAAATGAGATTTAAAAAAAAAAAAAAAAAAAAAGGCGGTCTAATGCGCTGCAATCATGGACTGTGAGGCTGGTCCCGGCGGAGGTTCGAGTTCTCCCTCGTGCAAGGGGGGCGTGTGTTTGTCCTTAGGATAATTTGGGTTAAGTAGTGTGTAAGCTTAGGGACTGATGACCTTAGCAGTTAAGTCCCATAAGATTTCACACACATTCGAACTTTTTTTTTTTGGTTTATCTAAGTAATCCTTCAATGTATAAAATGTATTGCATAACAGGTACTTCTTAACTGCCTTTTTAAATAAGTGTATTTTTGCAGTTTCTTTGCTCTCTTTTGATAATTTATTGTACAGTTTTATTCCTTGGTAGAAAATGCTGTTTTGAGTTTTATGTTTATTTTCTCTTGGTAAATGTAACTTGAGACTATCTCTTGCAGCATGGTCATGGACAGAGCTATTTGTGCAGTAATTACCAATGTCATTTTTTATGTGTACAACTGACTGGTAAATGTATTCACATGGAGCAGTTAAAATCCCCAGTGTTTTGCAAAGGTCTTTACAATGAGCTCGACTAGTATTTTTGGTTAAATATATCGCTCTTTTCTGGAGTTTGAAAATTGTTTTCGTATTCTGTGCATTTGTTCCCCAAAAAAGAATGCCATAGCTAAGAATTGAGTCGCACTTTTCTGGAGTTTGAAAATTCTGTTCATATTTTGTGCGTTAAGAATGCCATAGCTAAGAATTCAGTGTACTTACGAATAATATGTAACTGAAAGACACTGCATGTTACTCACTGATGGTAGGATTCTAAGGGCTTAACATGCTGATGACATTCTGTTTGCAAGTAACTTTGTGTGTTCGCTCCACTTCAACTAAAAATCATAATTCATTCGTAGAAATTTTACATTTGTTGTACAGTCTATAGAGGTGCCATCTACATTTAATTTAACATTGTCATTTTTCCTCTTCAAACTGAAATTCATGGCATTAGTTTTCTTTATGTTCAATGTCACTCTATTGCTTATTGACCGATCATGAACATTCTTGACAGTTTCATTTGCTTTCTCGGCAAGGAGTTCTCTTGTTTTCTCAGTGACTATCATATTGCTGTCATCAGCAAAGAGAATTTTTTCACCATGAGTACCATTACTGGGAGAGTCATTGATGTTTATCAGGAACAGTACTGGTCCTAATATGCTACCTTGCGGAACCCCTATATTAATGTATTTTGATTCTAATAAGTGTGTTACTAAACGCTTGGATCTATTTGAAGTATGTGTTATCTCTACTCTTTGCACCCTATCTGTTATGTATGATCGAATATTTATGTTACAATGCATCTCTCGGTAAAGGTGTCTATGACACCCAAAGCTTGGTTACTTTGTTTTACATTTGCGCTGCCAATCTGTGTAGTTGGCACTGTAATGATACACCTGGCTAGTCTGTCTCCGCTGTATTCGGCTAAAGGCAAACAACCTGGACAGTCTGATCGATGTGTGCGTGGCTGCTGAATTATTCAGAGAGAAAGTGCAAGAGGCCACCGGCAGATAAGACGGCAGGTGGGGCCGCATGCCAGATGAGCGCTGATAACGCGGCCAGTGCCCGCCCCCGCCGCCCGGCCCGCATTGATTTTCGGCCAGAAATACGCCCCCCACCCCCGGGCCACAGTGTTTTGTCACCGTCCCAGCGATTAACCGGCGGCACTCGCTCAATGTGGCTCCATTAACGGCCGGCCGGCCCACCCGTCTCGTAGAGCCTCGGCCGAGTTTTCGCAGTTAGCGAGCCGCTGCTCCTGACGCGACGTCAAATTCTGGACCCACTATCAGCGCTGTCATCGGCCAGTACTATGTGGCACTTTTTACATTTATATTCACATTTACAGACTGCGAAGTCTATTGGTACCAAAACAATGTTCGAATAAAACAAGCTGTAGGCTCGTACTTTGACTCAAAAAACACCTTTCACTGAGGTATCTACCTAATCGCGAAACATATGTCTGAGCAGGCCCCATCGCTGACTGGTAATATCGCTCACACTCCATGCGGCTAGTGTGAAAGGATCTTGCCCCGTGTTGATCTGATGGAATAACATTTTCCTTGAGACGTACGTGTCGCAACGTTACCTTCGATAATCATGGAATCTTAAGATGGTTGAAATGGCTCTGAGCACTATGGGACATAACATCTCAGGTCATCATTCCGCGAGAACTTGTTGTTGTTGTTGTTGTTGTTGTTGTGATCTTCAGTCCTGAGACTGGTTTGATGCAGCTCTACATGCTACTCTGTCCTCCTAGTACTTACTGCAACCTACATCCTTCTGAATCTGCTTAGTGTGTTCATCTCTTGGTCTCCCTCTACGATTTTTCCCTCCACACTGCCCTCCAATGCTAAATTTGTGATCCCTTGATGCCTCAGAACATGTCCTACCAACGGGTCCCTTCTTCTTGTCAAGTTGTGCCACAAACTCCTCTTCTCCCCAATCCTATTCAGTACCTCCCCATAGTTATGTGATCTACCCATCGAATCTTCAGCATTCTTCTGTAGCACCACATTTCGAAAGCTTCTGTTCTCTTCTTGTCCAAACTATTTATCGTCCACGTTTCACTTCCGTACATGGCTACACTCCATACAAATACTTTCAGAAACGACTTCTTGACTCTTAAATCTATACTCGATGTTAACAAATTTCTCTTCTTCAGAAACGCTTTCCTTGCAATTGCTAGTCTACATTTTATATCTACTCTACTTCGACCATCATCAGTTATTTTGCTCCCCAAATAGCAAAACTCCTTTACTACTTAAAGTGTCTCATTTCCTAATCTAATTCCCTCAGCATCACCCGACTTAATTCGACTACATTCCATTATCCTCGTTTTGCTTTTGTTGATGTTCATCTTATATCTTCCTTTCAAGGCAATGTTCATTCCGTTCAACTGCTCTTCCAAGTCCTTTGCTGTCTCTGACAGAATTACAATGTCATCGGCGACCTCAAAGTTTTTATTTGTTCTCCGAATTTTTCTTTTGTTTCCTTCACTGCTTGCTGAATGTACAGATTGAATAACATCGGGGAGAGACTACAACCCTGTCTCACTCCCTTCCCAACCACTGCTTCCCTTTCGTACCCCTCGACCCTTATAACTGGCTCTGGTTTCTGTATAAATTGTATATAGCTTTTCGCTCCCTGTATTTTACCCCTGCCACTTTCAGAATTTGAAAGAGAGTCTTCCAGTCAACATTGTCAAAAGCTTTCTCTAAGTCTACAAATGCTAGAAACGTAGGTTTGCCTCACGTGTTCCAATCATTCTACGGAATCCAAACTGACCTTCCCCGAGGTCGGCTTCTACCAGTTTTTCCATTCGTCTGTAAACAATTCGTGTTAGTATTTTGCAGGAACTACTTAAGCCTAACTAACCGAAGGACATCACACACATCCATGCCCGAGGCAAGATTCGAACCTGCGACCGTAGCAGTCACGCTGTTCCGGACTGAAGTGCCGAGAACCGCTCGGCCACAGTGGCCGTCGAAGCTTAAGAAATGAATTAAAATTTGTGCTTACTCGGTAGATGTGCTGACCATTACACCACCGCAGCATTATGGCGAATAAAACTGCACAGACAACACGAGTCCAATGCCCTCCCTAACAAAAACTTCAATTCGCGCCTTCAGCCCATCCAATACTCTTCTCCAGTATTGGAATAGTATCCCAACTTTGTACATTATGGACAAATCATACCCGTACCTCAGGTGTGGGTGATCTATTGATCTGATGGAATAACGTTTTCCTTGAGACATGTGTGTCTCAAATTTGTCTTCGAAAATGAAGATGAAGAAACAAGTTAAAATTTGTGTCACGTCCGGGACTTCAAACCACGAGAGCCTTGGCTGTATTGAAGGGGTAAAGGGCTGAAGGCACGAATTGAAGTTTGTTTTGGGGACAGCGATACTGTAGGACAGACCGTGCATTTATATTAGCCATATTGCTACCGTGGTATAGCGGTTTGCACATCTGTGTAGTAAGCAGAGGACCTGGATTCAAGTCCTGGCTATGACACAAATTTTAATTCATTTTTCATTACTATCGAAGAACTTGCCCCTGTTTGCAGAGGTGCTAAAAAATAATAGGCTGCAAGGTTTTCAAAATTCACTACTTATTCATCCTCTAGCGATGCAAGGCGTCAGCAAGCTTCCTACTTGGGGGGGTCCCTGATTTGTTTGGAGACGGAGGAAGATAGGAGGAGGTCACAAATTAAAAAAACTCTTTTCCAGACGGATATCAGCATTTGTGTATTTTAGAAATGCAAAACACGAATTCTGACTTATATTTTGCTTCAGTTCAAGAGCTTGCTCACATTACTGTACGAGATACAAAACAAAAATGAAATGAAATGCAGTGATAAACATAACCTGCAAGGTCCAAAATTGGGACGTAACATTCATAAGAAGATACGTAAAATGCTATTACAAATCCAGCACTACATGTCATATATTATACGAAAACACGAGAGACATAATTAATTTCAAAGAGTACAGATCCAGTTAACGGTGATTGTGTGAGGAGAAGGCGCTCATAATTTCGAATAAAGACAATAAACTGACTCAGGTATGTTCACTAACATCATGGTCGAAATCCATGGAATACAGTGAAATTGCGAACGTGGTTAATCCGGGAAGAAATCAAATATTACAAGGAAGTCAAAGATTTGTGTATGTAGGCTAAATTATGTTTGTAAACTTAAAGATATTTGCATTATTTTATATACAAAAAAACTGTTTTCAGTTTTATTCTTCTACATCTTTTATATAAGACACATTATATTATTTTGTAAAGTATGCGTGATTCTGTTGTTGACTCTCCCAGTTCATTGTCTTTATTTGAACTGATCAGTGCCTGTTTCTGACACAGTCACTGCGTATTAGATCTCTCCTACTTGAAAGTATGTTTTGTGTTTTCGTAATATGTATGACACGTGGTGTTGGATTTATAATAGCATCTTGACGAGGGTATCTCCTTACAAATGTTACTAATTTTTGACTTTCCAAGTCATGTTTTTCACTGCATTCTGTTTCTTTTTGTTTAGCATCTCGTACTGTACCGTGAGCATGGTCTTTGACTGAAACCGGTTGGTGAATAAAATACAAGTCAGCATTCGTGTTGTACATTAACAAGTTAAGGAGTAACGAAATTGACGTATTCTGTAATTACAGGCATACAGTATTTATCTAGGGCACTCTTCACTGATTTTAAGCTACACTAAAACTCGCAGAGTACGTGCTTAGAGATCGTAACTGAAGTCCACAGGAATCACACAGCCAGACACAAAGTTACGTGGACAAAACCAAAGCCAGTACTGTATAGCTGCAGAAGGCGAGGATTAGTTTAAGCTCGAGAGAGAGTTCTGAAGCTTGAGATACCGATCAAGGTAAAAAGAAGGCCGGTCACGGTGAAATTTTACATGTTCGGCTCCGTCAGTTTGTGGCCAGTGCGTGAGACAACCGCAGTCGTCGGGTGAACGAGGTGGCGTGCGTGATCGAGTTGTATTACTACTTTCTTTTCAAAGAAATGAACAGTAAAACTGTTACAAACTCCACGGCGGGCAGTGCCTACAGAAAAACGCGTCCGCGATGGAGACGACATTGCATCTGTTGGTCCGTATCAAAAATGGTTCAAATGGCTCTGAGCACTATGGGACTGAAGTGCTGTGGTCATCAGTCCCCTAGACCTTAGAACTACTTAAACCTAACTAACCTAAGGACACCACACACATCCATGCCCGAGGCAGGATTCGAACCTGCGACCGTAAGGTCGCGCGGCTCCAGACTGTAGCGCCTAGAACCGCTCGGCCACTCCGGCCGGCTGGTCCGTATCGAAACTAAAACTGAATGGGCTGAAGACGGCGGCGCCGCCATATTTTCATGCTTTCGTAGGCGCCATCCTTCGGTGAGCTCCTGACCGCAAAGAAACAGGGCCGTTTCCAACTACGTGGAAGGACAGGGTCCAGAGCCTACCTGCTGTGACACAGTAAACTAACAACGCCTTTTGCTGACAGAGGTTTCATATTTTGGCTCGCTCTGAACCATTTGACACTCTTTCCTCACTGTATTTCTACACTTCCACAAGGGAAAAGGAAACACGGTTTAAACCTTCAAGAGTATTTAAGACTGCCATAATTCTATGTAAATCATCACCACACGCGAAATGTATTTGTATTCCGTTGCTCAGTGCTTTAAGAACAGTTACATCTCCTTTCTCTTGGAATTCACTTCAAAATGAAAGCAACTCCAAACAAAACCCATAGTAAGAAAGTGAATAGTCATGCGAGTTGTTCACTGATTAAAGGTCACGGACCTGTACACAGGTTGCTTGATTATTAACTATTACTTGACCCTCTATGTGTGTGTGGCCTAGGGCGAGTGCACATGCACATGTCCCGAATATGCGGCGTTACAATTTATGTCTACCCCCATGAACCATGGACCTTGCCGTTGGTGGGGAGGCTTGCGTGCCTCAGCGATACAGATGCCCGTACCGTAGGTGCAACCACAACGGAGGGGTATCTGTTGAGAGGCCAGATAAACGTGTGGTTCCTGAAGAGGGGCAGCAGCCTTTTCAGTAGTTGCAGGGGCAACAGTCTGGATGATGGACTGATCTGGCCTTGTAACACTAACCAAAACAGCCTTGCTGTTGTGGTACTGCGAACGGATGAAAGCAAGGGGAAACTACAGCCGTAATTTTTCCCGAGGGCATGCAGCTTTACTGTATGGTTAAATGATGATGGCGTCCTCTTGGGTAAAATATTCCGGATCTCTGGGCGGGGTCTACTCAAGAGACCATCGTTATCAGGAGAAAGAAAACTGGCGTTCTATGGATCGGAGCGTGGAATGTCAGATACCTTAATCGGGCAGGTAGGATAGAAAATTTAAAAAGGGAAATGGAAAGGTTAAAGTTAGATATAGCGGGAATTAGTGAAGTTCGGTGGCAGGAGGAACAAGACTTTTGGTCACGTGAATACAGGGTTATAAATACAAAATCAAATAGGGGTAATACAGGAGTAGGTTTAATAATGAATAAAAAAAATAGGAGTGCGGGTAAGCTACTACCAACAGCATAGTGAATGCATTATTGTGGCCAAAATAGATACAAAGCCCACGCCTATCACAGTAGTACAAGTTCATATGCCGACTAGCTCCGCAGACCACGAACAGATTGATGAAATGTATAGTGAGATAAAAGAAATTATTCAGTTAGTGAAGGGAGACGAAAATTTAATAGTCATGGGTGACTGGAATTCGATAATAGGAAAAGGGAGAGAAGGACATATAGTGGGTGAATATGGATTGGGGGATAGAAATGAAAGAGGAAGCCGTCTGGTAGAATTTTGCACAGAGTATAACTTAATCATAGCTAACACTTGGTTCAAGAATCATAAAAGAAGGTTGTATACATGAGAGAATCCTGGAGATACTAGTAGGTATCAGACAGATTATATAACGGTAAGACAGAGATTTAGGAACCAGGTTTTAAATTGTAAGACATTTCCAAGGGCAGATGTGGACTCTGACCACAATCTATTGGTTATGAACTGTAGATTAAAACTGAAGAAACTGCAAAAAGGTGGGAATTTAAGCAGATGGGACCTGGATAAACTTACTAAACCAGAGGTTCTACAGTGTTTCAGGGAGAGCATAAGGGAACAATTGACAAGAATGGGGGAAAGAAATACAATAGAAGAAGAATGGGTAGCTTTGATGGATGAAGTAGTGAAGGCAGCAGAGGATCAAGTAGGTAAAAAGACGAGGGCTAGTAGAAATCCTTGGGTGACAGAAGAAATATTGAATTTAATTGACGAAAGGAGAAAATATAAAAATGCAGTAAATGAAGCAGGCAAAAAGGAATACAAACGTCTCAAAAATGAGATCGACAGGAAGTGCAAAATGCCTAAGCAGGGATGGCTAGAGGACAAATGTAAGGATGTAGAGGCTTATCTCACTAGGGGTAAGATAGATAATGCCTACAGGAAAATTAAAGAGACCTTTGGAGAAAGGAGAGCACTTGTATGAATGTCAAGAGCTCAGATGGAAACCCAGTTCTAAGCAAAGAAGGGAAAGCAGAAAGGTGGAAGGAGTATATAGAGGGTCTATACAAGGGCGATGTACTTGAGGACAATATTATGGAAATGGAAGAGGATGTAGATGAATATGAAATGGGAGATACGATACTGCGTGAAGAGTTTGACAAAGCACTGAAAGACCTGAGTCGAAACAAGGCCCCGGGAGTAGACAACATTCCATTGGAACTACTGACGGCCTTGGGAGAGCCAGTCCTGACAAAACACTACCATCTGGGGAGCAAGATGTATGAGACAGACGAAATACCCTCAGACTTCAAGAAGAATATAATAATTCCAATCCCAAACAAAGCAGGTGTTGACAGATGTGAAAAATACCGAACTATCAGTTTAATAAGTCACAACTGCAAAATACTAACGCGAATTCTTTACAGATGAATGGAAAAACTGGTAGAAGCCGACATCGGTGAAGATCAGTTCGGATTCCGTAGAAATGTTGGAACACGTGAGGCAATACTGACCCTAAGACTTATCTTAGGAAATAGATTAAGGAAAGGCAAACCTACATTTCTAGCATTTGTAGACTTGGAGAAAGCTTTTGACAATGTTGACTGGAATACTCTCTTTCATATTCTAAAGGTGGCAGGGGTAAAATACAGGGAGCGAAAGGCTATTTACCATTTGTACAGAAATCAGATTGCAGTTATAAGAGTCGAGGGGCATGAAAGGGAAGCAGCGGTTGGGAAGGGAGTGAGACAGGGTTGTAGCCTCTCCCCGATGTTATTCATTCTGTATATTGATCAAGCAGTAATGAAAACAAAAGAAAAATTCGGAGTAGGTATTAAAGTCCATGGAGAAGAAATAAAAACGTTGAGGTTCGCCGATGACACTGTAATTCTGTCAGAGACAGCAAAGGACTTGGAAGAGCAGCTGAACGGAATTGACAGTGTCTTGAAAGAAGGATATAAGATGAACATCAACAAAAGCAAAACGGTGATAATGGAATGTAGTCGAATTAAGTCGGGTGATGCGGAGGAAATTAGATTAAGAAATGAGACACTTAAAGTAGTAAAGGAGTTTTGCAATTTGGGGAGCAAAATAACTGATGATGGTCGAAGTAGAGAGGACAGAAAATGTAGACTGGCAATGGCAAGGAAAGCGTTTCTGAAGAAAAGAAATTTGTTAACATCGAGTATCGATTTAAGTGTCAGGAAGACGTTTCTGAAAGTATTTGTATGGAGTGTAGGCATGTATGGAAGTGAAACATGGACGATAAATAGTTTGGACAAGAAGAGAATAGAAGCTTTTGAAATGTGGTGCTACAGAAGAATGCTGAAGATTAGATGGGTAGATCACATAACTAATGATAAAGTATTGAATAGGATTGGGGAGAAGAGAAGTTTGTGGCACAACTTGACCAGAAGAAGAGATCGGTTGGTAGGACATGTTCTGAGGCATCAAGGGATCACCAGTTTAGTTTGGGAGGGCAGCGTGGAGGGTAAAAATCGTAGAGGGAGACCAAGAGATGAATACACTAAGCAGATTCAGAAGGATGTAGGTTGCAGCAAGTACTGGGAGATGAAGAAGCTTGCACAGGATAGAGTAGCATGGAGAGCTGCATCAAACCAGTCTCAGGACTGAAGACAACAACAACAACAACAAGTTATGTTCTGCGTTTTACATTATCCAAGGTAAGAACGGAAATCAACCAGAATTTTTTTTATGTGGATCATCGAAAACTGTACCCAGTCTGTTTGATGCATTAAGATAAGAGTCGTTATTCTGGAGCGTACATTTAATCTAGGTCTCCCATTCCCCACGCCCTCTCCTCCTTCCCTCTCGCCACCAAGAAACCTAGTAAGTCGACAGTGCCTTCCGCGTTACAGTCTTGCCAGTGTTCAAAGTTGTGGAAACATCCACCTGAATACCGTAAAATCAAAAATATCTACAAACACCTTTTCATTTGGCCGATATCGACTTATTAGAGATTAAAACTGCGGTTCCACTGTGGCTGTGAGGTTTACTAAAAATAAGTGCTTGTACACTGAGTGGCTAAAAGCCATGGGAAGGCACTGGAATATATCTTGTCTGCTGAAGCCTATGACTCTGTGTAGTACGAATAGATTTCTGATGCCCCACAATCAAATCGGCTGCGATCGGTCACAGCAGAATGTTGATTGCCCGCATGACTGTGGAGGTGATGTGACGTCCGTTCGTAAAATGCACTACTGGCCATTAAAACTGCTACACCAAGAACAAATGCAGATGATAAACGGGTATTCATTGGACAAATATATTATACTAGAACTGACAAGTGATTACATTTTCACACAGTCTGGGTGCATACCTCCTGAGAAATTAGTACCCAAAACAACCACCTCTGGCCGTAATAACGGCCTTGATACGCCTGGGCATTGAGTCAAACAGAGCTTGGATGGCGTGTACAGGTACTGCCGATGCAGCTTCAAAATGATACCACAGTTCATCAAGAGTAGTGACTGGCATATTGTGACGAGCCAGTTGCTCTGCCACCATTGACCATACGTTTTCAATTTGAGAGAGATCTGGAGAATGTGCTGGCCAGGGCAGCAGTCGAACATTTTCTGTATCCAGAAAGGCCCGTACAGGATCTGCAACATGCGGTCGTGCATTATCCAGCTGAAATGTAGGGTTTCGCAAGGATCGAATGACGGGTGGAGCCACGGGTTGTAACACATCTGAAATGTAACATCCACTGTTCAAAGTGCCGTCAATGCGAACAAGAGGTCTTCGAGGCGTGTAACCAATGGCACCCCATACCATCACGCCAGGTGATAAGCCAGTGTGGCGATAACGAATACACGCTTCCAATGTGCGTTCACCACGATGTCGCCAAATACGGATGCGACCATCAAGATGCTGTAAACAGAACCTGGATTCATCCGAAAAAATGACGTTTTGTCATTCGTGCACCGAGGTTCGTCGTTGAGTACAACATCGCAGGCGCTCCTGTCTGTTATGCAGCGTCGAGGGTAACCGAGCTGATAGTCCATGCTGCTGCAAACGTCGTCGAACTTTTTGTGCAGATGGTTGTTGTCTTGCAAACATCCCCATCTGTTGACTCAGGGATCGAGACGTGGCTGCACGATCCGTTACAACCATGCGGATACGATGCCTGTCATCTCGACTGCTAGTGATACGAGGCCGTTGGGATCCAGCACGGCGTTCCCTATTAACCTCCTGAAACCACCGACGCCATATTCTGCTAACAGTCATTGGATCTCGACCAACGCGAGCAGCAATGTCGCGATACGATAAACCGCAATCGCGATAGGGTACAATCCGACCTTTATCAAAGTCGGGAACGTGATGGTACGCATTTCTCCTCCTTACACGAGGTATCACAACAACGTTTCACCAGGCAACGCTGGTCAACTGCTATTTGTGTATGAGAAATCGGTTGGAAACTTGCCTCATGTCAGCACGTTGTAGGAGTCGCCACCGGCGCCAACCTTGTGTGAATGCTCTGAAAAGCTAATCATTTGTATATCAGAGCATCTTCTTCCTGTCGGTTAAATTTCGCGTCTGTAGTACGTCATCTTCGTGGTGTAGCAATTTTAATGGCCAGTAGTGTACTTGTGGTTGTGCCATGTGGGAACTGTGTCTCGGCGGTGTAGAAGATCCACTGTAGACATTGTTGACCTCGTAGAACCGAATTACTGGGTAATCTCCGATATGCTTCTGACACCGCTAATTAGTTACGTGCTGTCATATTCACTACACACCTGTCTGTAACAGTAAACTGAGATGTCACACCTACACTCACGCTTTATCCTATATCCATCCGCTACATCAGGGAGTGATACGCGACACATTTTCAAATGAGACAACTCTCCCCGTAACTTTCGACCACTCAGTTTGCATTATGACTAGCTAATTTCAGCTTTAGATGCAATTGTGAAGCTATACCAGAAACCACTCAAATACATGAGGAGCGGCAGTCACAGAAAACAGGGCGCATCACAACTGTAGCTCGTGACGACGCTGCCAAATATCACTGATGTCATATTCTAGTGAGTCATGACCCAACCTATAGCCCCAGTTCTTACATACGTATCAAGAAAATGATGCTAGGTAGTAGCAATCTGTCATCTTCTTACCTGCCCTTGGTACTGTGTGTCCAACTCGTAATGCCAAAATTTCATTGTATTCCAGATTCTAGACTGATGTAACTCACATAATTGATAGTCGTCTACAGTTTGTTTTCTATTTGGTTTGTATCAGGTTTGCTCAGTTGGAGAAGTCCGGATGTATGAATTATTAAGATTGGGTTCATCGAGCAGATCACAAAAAATGGTTCAAATGGCTCTGAGCACTATGGGACTTAACAGCTATGGTCATCAGTCCCCTAGAACTTAAAACTACTTAAACCTAACTAACCTAAGGACGTCACACAACACCCAGTCAGATCACAAGTGGTGTCCTTTTCTGAGGAACGTTCAGATTACTCCGAACCTCTAGACGTCTAAAACAACAGCATATGGCACCCTCATAAATCAACCGAGGATCTGAGTGTAAAAAAGTGCTAAATCCCATAGAAACTCTGCGTTATAATTTTTATTTGGCATACTGAGTCACAGTGATAGGAACTATCAAATCCTGAGAAACACTGTATTGCCCAATGAGAGCACAGTTCGGGAATAGCTTATGGATGAAACATCTAAATACGCAGTTGACATCACCATGATGTTCCGGAACATGACTGTTAAACCTCATCATCTTGTCTTTCTTCGCAAAGGAATATACCGCAGCCTTAACATACCTAGACATCTGGCCCAACTACGATTTTCCTCACGTGTAGCAGCAGATCTGGATACAGCAGAACGGTACCCAACCCCAACGGGCGATGGAAGTGCGGAGTGCTTTTGTTGACACTTTTAGAGGAAAACTGATGATACGAGGAACTCCCCTTCCACACCTCTCTGTTAACTGGACGTCATGCTTTCCGATTTCATTTTTTCTCTTACATTGGTATCCGTTTACAGAGATTTACAAGTCGATAAATTCAGTGCCAAAGCCTGAACCGAAGTCGGAGCGGCGACTATTTAGAGAGGTAGCTGGAAGGTGTGACTAACTGTTGCGGATAAAAAAAAAATTATTTTCACTGTGGTTCCCATTTCGCGACCGATCGGATCTTACTTTCCGAACAGCTCTCATAGTTACTGTAATAAAGGTTATAGCAAAGGTGTAGCAAAAGGTTGAGCAGTTATAGGAGAGAGGAATTTAAATACTAACGTTTTAGCTTGTTGATGACATCAGCACTTTTACTGTTAGGAAGTAAATCGAACGTAGGTGGACATTCTTTGTACCACGAAATGGACAATGGACTAACGTTGATATACTACGTGCTGGGAGAAAACGAAATCTGGTGCCCTTGTAATTGTGGGTGTTTTGTCTGCCTTTGTCTTATTTATTTGGATACGGGAAGGCAATAAAATTAACGCATTGGTCACCGTTTTTGCAGAATTAGCCGTAATACTGCGCCAGTGGCAGTAGAAAACTGAGTGAGCGGGTCAAGTGCTTGCGTACAGCCGGCCACGCACGGCGCACGCAGTCACACGCATGGCTGGCTCCCTTGAAACCGAGCTGCCTGCTCACGCGTGTCAACAGAAGCCCGCCGAGAGCCGGCTGGTCCGCTTACGGCCGCGTTTTAATAGGTTCTGCCTAAGCGTTCGGTACACATACGCATGCGGCATCGGTTAGAGAGGTGCTACCCTCCCTCAGGGATTAAACTCTGGCCCTCGTAAATATCCCTAACGCTTACGCCCGATAATCAACACGTGGCGCGTACACGCCGGTGCTCTGCTGTTTGTTGTGAAATCTATGATTGTTTGGACAGATCTCTTTCTTCGTATTTCTGATGTTCCCTTGTTATTACATGGACGGCAACCTCTTTCTTAATATTAAGTCAATGAATATTTTCCGCGTCACAACTTTTTGCCCCATCACTTATTACAAAAATTTGGCCGGGTGCTACTCGCGGTCTGAGGTTTCTGTACAAAATTAATTGTGCATATGGTAAGTTCTTCCATCCAGGGGGACGAGAATTTCAACGATTTTTGTCTGCTATCGACGTTGATATTGGCATGGTATCAGTCTCGTTGATGTTTTAATTTTAAGTTTGAAGTTGGATAACACATGACAAGAGAGATATTTTTTCGCGTGATACTATTAAAGATTAAGAATTTCTGATTGCTTCCTTTACTTGCACTGTGAAACCTTGCTCCCTGCCATATTTCATGATTCAATATCAACGAGAAGTAAACTATGGGTTTTAATGAGTAATCTTACTAGTTTCAAATACATGACATAAATCGCCGTATAGTTTGATTGCTACGACTTAGAAGCTTAAAGTTTTTACACCTCGAAGGGGCAGCAGTCCTTAGTAGGTGATACAACCTTAGTAGGTGATACAAATTTCAAATTGATACTTCTATCAAAAATGGCTCTGAGCACTATGGGACTCAACTGCTGTGGTCATCAGTCCCCTAGAACTTAGAACTACTTAAACCTAACTAACCTAGGGACATCACACACAACCATGCCCGAGGCAGGATTCGAACCTGCGACTGTAGCAGCAGCGCGGTTCCGGACTGGAGCGCCTAGAACTGCACGGTTCATACTTCTATCCGTTGCTGAGGAAAATACATATTAACACGGACTGACAGTCAGATAACAAATAACAAAAAGCTTTTTCTCATGTGATGTATAAGAGTTCCGTTTTTACAGATTGAAGTGAACACTAAAAAATGAAATAATAAAGATGACAAGGGACTGCTTGGTATTAACGATTTCGGTTTTTTTTCTCTTTACTTGTATTATGTAGCCTTTCTTCTTTCCGAATTTCATGATTCTAGGCCAGCGGAAAGCCCCGTATAGGTTCCGATGAGTCAGTTTGCAACTGTCGAAATATGCGACATAAAAGGACGTATCTTTTGGTTGCACTGACTTAGTTTACATTCATTTCACCTCCAAGGAACCATACACCTTAGTTTCTAACATGAATTTCAACTTGATACGCCTACCATTTAGTGAGAAAAAGGGTTTTAAACGGTCGGACAGGCCGCCAAACAGACAAAACAGGCTAACAACAAAGTCATAATATAAGAGTTCCGTTTTTACAGATTGAAGTGAACCCTAAAAAATGAAATAATAAAGATGACAAGGGACTGCTTGGTATTAAATTGAAAATTAGACAAGCTATAGATGTAAGAGGAAAGAATTATGCCAATAAATGGGCCCACGAACCGTCTCAGAGATTTGCGTATCAACAAGAAATATTACACAAGAAAAGATAAATTACCAAAGGTTAATAAGTACCAGTACTGATTTCTCATTTTTTTATGTGTTATCTCCTAGTCGCAAATGGATGGTTACGGAGTGATTTTTTTGGATTTTTGCCCCGGTAATTTTTGTGAACTGAATCAACTAAGCATAATTTACACACCGAAGCGCCAAAGAAACTAGTGTAGGCATGCGTATTCAAGTGCAGGGGCATATGAAAAGTCAGAAAACGGCGCTGCGGCCGCAACGCCTATGTAAGACAACTAGTGTCTGTCGCAGTTTACTGCTGCTATAATGTCAGGTTATCAAGATTTAGCCGCGGGGAGTGGACGTGTGGTTTCAGGCGCTATGTCACGGATTGCGCGGCCCCTCCCGTCGGAGGTACGAGTCCTCCCTCGGGCATGGGTGTGTGTGTTGTTCTTAGCATTAGTTAGTTTAAGTAGTTTTTAAGTATAGGGACCGATGACCACAGCAGTTTGGTCCCTTAGGAATTCACACACATTTGAATTTTTTTTTTTTTCTTCAAGATTTAAGTAAGTTAGAACGTGGTGTTATAGTCGGTGCACGAGCAATGGGACACAGCATCTCCGAGGTAGCGATGTAGTCCCCATTTCTGTCCGACCGTGAATATCAGGAATCCAGTAAAACACCAAATCTCCGAGACCGCGGCTGCTGGAAATGATCCTGCAAGAACGGGACCAGAGACAATTGAAGAGAATCTTTCAATGTGACAGAAGCGCAACCCTTCCGCAAACTGCCATAGATTTCAATGCTGGGCCACCAAACAAGTGTCAGCGTGAGAACCATTCAACGGTACATCATCAATATAGGTTTTCGGAGCCGAAGGCCCACTCGTGTACCCTTGATGAGTGAACGACACAAAGCTTTTACGTCACCTGTGCCCATCAGCACCAACTTTGGTCTGTTGATGACTGGAAGCATGTTGCCTAGCCGGACGAGTCTCGTTTAAAATTGTATCGAGCAGATATGGAGACAACCTTATGAATCCTCGGACCCTGCATATCAGCAGGGGACTGTTTAAGCTGGTGGAGGCTCTGTAATGATGTGGGGCGTGTGCAGCTGGAGCGATACGGGACACCTTACACGTGTAGATACGACTCTGACGGGTGACACGTACGTAACCATCCTATCTGATCACCTCCATCCGTTCACGTCCATTGTGAATTTCGACGATCTCGGAAAATTACAGCAGGATAATGCGACACCCCATACGTACAGAATTGCTTCCGAGTGGCTCCAGGAACAGTCTTCCGAGTTTAAACACTTCCGCTGGCCACCGAACTCCCCAGACATGGACATTATTGAGCATATCTGGGATACCTTGCAGCGTGCTGTTCAGAAGAGATCTCCGCCCCCTCGTACTCTTACGTATTTTAGAAGAGCCCTGCAGGATTCACGGTGTCAGTTCCCTCCAGCACTACTTCAGACATTAGTCGAGTCCATGCCACGACGTGTTGCGACACTTCTGCGTGCTCGCAGGGGCGCTACACGATATTAGCCAGGTGTACTAGTTTCTTTGATTCTTCAGTGTAAAGATGTGTGAAACAGAGTATGTGTCATATTTTTATCGAGAAGGAAGGTAGGGAAATTTGGTTTTAAAGTCCAGTGGACAACAGGTCAAGGACGAAACTGAAGTTCGGATTTTGGTACGAAATCGTCTGAGTATTTTCCAAATGAACCACTTGGCTTTTTCCCTCAGTGCTTTAAGGGAACTAGGGAAAAACTAAATTGGGATCGCTGGGTGTCGTTTTAAACCACATGTCTTGCTGGGTGTTAGTTATTAACTGTGGAGTTATGAACCAGAGTATATTAATGTACCAAGGCACATCTCGTTTATATAGACTGTCTTAAGACAAACAGTTGTGACAATTATATATATTCTTCATTTGGACGAATAATATTTGACGAAAATGAATGTTCTAGCCGTTGATTGTAAACCATTTTTCTCCTGTAAGATGACTGTAATAATCGAAAGGTAGAGGATAAACATGCAGCTGTACAGTTGATGGTACAAATATGCTCTTTTAAAATTATCTAACAGTTGTAGACAGTCACCTACGAAAAACTGTATTTAATTTTGATTAGATAGTGTACATAGCCATACGGAGGCGTTCAGCTATCGATCGTCATGATCATTACTATCCGTAATGAGGGTTTATCTTTCTGCTGACTACATTCTGAGCACATTCTTCGATTCGATAAGGATGTGAAAGAATCGACCTTGTCGTTTTCCAAGGAGTATTCTGGTAAGCACTTATCGGTGAGTTGCAGAGTAGTCATGTACGAGGGGGAGTTGGAAAATAAGTTTCCCCTGTCGACTATGGTCAGAGTTGTGCGTGAAAGGGAAAAAAGAGAATGAGACATTAAAGATAAGACATATCTTTATTTTTTATATATAATTTCCAAGTACATTGAGACATTTGTCATACCGCTTTATAAGCTTCAAAAAGCCTTCCAGGAAAAATCAGGGCGTTGCATACGGAAGAAGCGTCGAACAGCTTGTTTGACGTCAGCATTGCTGCCAAGGCGCCTTCCGCCGAGAGTCTTCTTCAAAGCAGGAAACAGATGGAAGTCACTTGGTGAGAGATCCGGACTGTAAGGCGGATGGTGTAGGCGCTCCCAACCAAGATCGTGGATGATCTTGTGAGCTCGCTCATGTTCGATTCCGAGTTCTGGCGCTACTCCATCGATGGTGATACGTTGGTTCGCTTTAACCGTGTCATCCACCTTCCTGACATTTGCATCTGTAGTGGCCGTGTGCGTCCGTCCAGGTCTCGGTGTGTCCCGCACTTGCTGACGTCCATCACTGAATTGCTGGCATCATCTCCGCACCATTTGCTTCGGCATCACACCTCACCCATACATCTCAACAAGCCGGTTATGAATTTCTGTGCCTGATACTCCACGTGCCCATTCATAGCGGATAACAGCTCTCACTTCCGCCTTTGACCACGACTCCAAAACGCATCTTCTCTCCATAGCTCCGGGAAAACACTGAGCGACTGGCCTCCGCTTTGCGCAGGCACTGTTACAGCGCCCTCTGCTTGATCCCGGTCGACCTCTACCCAATGGTGTATCGATGCACTGCACGTGCGCCTTCACCTGCCGTCTCGTCTTTCGCCCATATCACACAACTCTGCCGCCAGTCGACAGGGTAAACTTATTTTCCAACTCTCCCTCGTGCGTACAGCGACGCACCATGGCCGATGATAGAGGGGCACATAATCTACTCCTCTCGAAGAGTGCTATGGGTAGCAGTCGAGTCTAACGTCTCCATAGAACGGATCACTGTCAACAGTGCCATATTCCCACACTGTCATTGCTGGGAGCTGCAGACGTTAACTCGAAATACTCGCGCATCCTCTGGTGATGAGGAACTGACGCCTCCACTTCTGCTCACTTGGCCAAATATTCCCTATGAAAATTTGTTCGACGACCAGGATTCGATATGGTTATCGCTGGGACGAGACACACCCCTTACAATGATCACTGCCGACATGTATAGCGGAACAACGTTGGTAAATGAAGTCTGCCAGTAAACAAGTCCACATACCCCTGATACTGGTCGAGCTCTCTGAGGGAGAAAATGCACACCTTCTGTTGCACCTCGCTCACGTGTCTCCGGTAAGTCTAGCCTATCCACGACAAGGAATTGTTCTTCCTGTGACAAAAAAAAAACATATTTAATCCGCTCGTGCGCGGTCTCAAGCCGAACAGGGCTCCCTTTTTCAGACAGCAGAGTGGCGCTGTGTCAAAGAAAGGACTTTTGTAGCAGAAACTATTTTCTCCGTCTCTGGCGGCAGCGGCGAGCCCTTAGGAGCCAGCTGCCAGCTAATAACCTCCTAAGTGTTGGCCCTTCTTTCTCCGTCACGTGCTGCTACTGCTTATGGCAGGTCGCCAGAGTTCTTGGTTCAGTGGATACATTCAGCTCTAACAAAAGTGTCGGTGCGCGCTGTGGTCGCGACCATTTATTCTTCCATTGTCTTCTACGACGACTGGCGGTGATATATCGACAGTACACGGTTGCCGGAATGACGATCGTGAATGCGGTTTCAAAAGCAGGCTGCAAAGATACCCTCAGAGCACAGAAGGCGTTCGCAGGGCTCACTGCAGTAGAACCCGTAAGACTTTGGGAAACTCTCAAATAGCAGGTCTGCCGAGGGCAATCGCTTACAAGATCGAGGAATTAAATAAGGAAGATTACGATTTAATCTCCGCTAAGAGATTATTAGAAACTGAGCACATGCTTGAATTCGACTGACATGGGAACCATCTTAATCGATTTAGGGAAATCATGTGATCCAAATGGGCGCACATCCCGACTGTGTATCCAGTGTCGTAAGTACAGCGCCAACTTGATCGGTGTATAAGGACTCAAACGGCCTTCTAGCAGAAAATTCTAGACAAAGCAGTGCATTTTGCAGTCTACGGCTTTCGGCGGCCCGTTGACAAAAGATTTTCTTTTCTTTTTCTGCGAGGGAACGCGTAACGATTTCAAGCGCAGTGTCGTGTAACAGTGAACGCTGGGAAAAGTCAATAAAGGAAAAAGAAGGATGAGTGCTGACTAGTTTAAGGCATCATCCAAAAATTTGAGTTTTATGGCAAGTAAAAATTGTGAAACTTTGTAGGAAACGCAACCCTATCACCTGTGGACAAAACAATTACTGCAGAGCCAAGAGAGCCCAATTACAGTAATTTGTGAAGCGACAGTTGGCAAATGAAACACTGAGAACCTACAGAGATTGGAATTCTAGAATTCTGGTCAATACGTGACAAAGAAGTAAGGTAAATTATATCAATAATTTTGGACGTAACGTTTATCGAAAGACGGCGTCTGATTATCAAAAACTGATCACGAAACAGTCCACATTGCTTTTTATTTACAGTTGCGTTTGAATACCCATCTTCAGACCACAATGTTCATGGAGAGGCGCCGGGATTGACAGCTTGACTTATTTCACCAAAACTACCAATACCTGCAAGCTGTCACTTCACCTTGAACATTTTGCTCTGAAGCTGTACGGGAAGCTTATAATTAAAGTTCCAGTTTCAAAACGCTATAGAAAAAGAACCACCTCTGAGAAAGACGTCAAATTTGAATAGCGTATTATTGACGCAAGAGGAAACGTCAAGGAACAAACAAACAAAAATTAACGAAAATTAACGACAATTTCAGCAAGAGATGTCACTGTAAGCGAAAGAGTATGTACAGCAACAGAGGCGCGGTACACGGCTGTTATGCAGAATGTGTCCGGGACACCCGACGGGACTGTCTCCATAAAGTATCGCGCCAGTAGCCCTGCATAAGTTCCGTACACGCAATGCTATTAAAAAAAGGAAAATTCATTGGTCCGATTTCTGCTAAGAGTCGGAAAAGTTGATCGCAAAATCCGAAAAGACAGGATTTTTTTGAAGTGCGATGTGCTTGACGGAGGAATGCGGTTGATCCGACATCTCTCGAAGATTTGGCCACAGCATTGCAGGAGGGGTCGAGCGGTGGTGTGCGAACATGCAGTGCGCGGTGAATTACCCGAACATTGGACATGCCTGTGAGCACGGTGGATAAAATTCTACGAAACGTCCTGTATTGTTACCCATACAAAATCACCGATTTTCAGGAGTTTCTTTCCTGCCACCAAGACAAACGCTCGCTATGGAATTTCTTGCTCGCTTGGAAGTGGACAATGAATGGCTATGGAACATTCTGTGGACAGTCAAAGCCCACTTCAAAAAATGGTTCAAATGGCTCTGAGCACTATGGGACTTAACAGCTGAGGTCATCAGTCCCCTAGAACTTAGAAGTACTTAAACCGAACTAACCTAAGGACATCACACACATCCATGCCCAAGGAAGGATTCGAACCTGCGACCCTTAGCGGTCGCGCGGTTCCAGACTGAAGCGCCTAGAACCGCTCAGCCACATCGGCCGGCAATGCCCACTTCCATCTGCAAGGACATGTCAATATGCAGAATTACAGAATATGGCCAACGAGAAATCCGTACGCAGATCAGCCTGTACCACTTCTTTCTTTGCGGGTTGGGTTGAAGGCATTGTTTATTGAAGGGCCGTTTTTTTTTTTTTTTTCGAGCATATGAGTCTTGAGGATCCTATTACCTGTACCGTCACTGGTAAACACTATAAGAATTTTCTGCGCACCAGCATCATTCCAATTTTTCAACAACGTGGATATGTGGATAGGATAATTTTTATGCAAGACGGCTCTCCTCCGCCCGTGGCACAGCCAGTTCGAAAATGCTAAAATTATCAGCCATCGCTTCCTTGCAGCCTGGCCGTCCAGATCACCCGACCTTCTATCTTCATAGTCTTTTCATTATATATATATATATATATATATATATATATATATATATATATATATATATATATATATGGGAGGAAGCAGTATATTAACTGTTCTAGGAACGTAAGCTCTCGGAACTTCAATAACAAACCAAACAGTGGTGCAGAACGCCTTTCTTGCAGCGAGTGACACTGGAGTTGGCTGAAAATCTCCATGACGCTTTTTATCTTACTAAATATACCTGTAGAGAAACGTGCCAGTCTTCTTTGGATCTTTTCTACTTCCTGTATCAATCCCCTCTGGTACGGATCCCAGACTGACGAGCAATATTCGAGTAGCTGCAATTGGTACACCAGTCCTTGTAAATGAGTTGGAGAGTCCACGTTGATACACCAATAAACTGGAAAAGTTCATTCACGCTATTGTTATGGAAATGTCCATACACGGCAACTTCTTTCTGCCATCTCATCTTTCTGCCTACCTGTCTTACTTCGCTGAATCCGTACAACTGATTGGAACATTTACTCCATTTCACTGCCATGTCTTACGTAACCATTTGAGGGTCACCTGACCGACAGGTTTCAGTTCGACTCCAACGACAGCCCTTCAGTCCGATACGTGTGCTCTGTTAAAGACAGGACTAATATTTTGTCTCGTGAGCTCATTTAAACAATAACTGTATTTCAGCGATTGGTTTCGGTAGCGTCAATCATTATTTTAGTTTACTGTTTGACAGTTGATGGCCACTACTGCGTGGAACTAGACGCGGAATTAAAATTAGAATATAAAATTGTAGCTCTTGTCAATTTTCAACGTGATATTAGTAAGTTGTGCATTGTTTGTGCAAGTGTTGGACAAAAGTACGGTGAAGTTCCGATCCGTCCTGGAAACGGGCAGAGTCGTAGAACAGCGACAAAATGGCGTCTACATACGACTCACGTTATAAGCAGCGTGCTGTTATAGAATTCAGAAAAAGAATGCAGAGAAAGAAACCGTGGTGAACATCCATAAACGTTTGTGTGCAGTGTATGGCGATGCTGCAGTTGATAGGACTATGGTTGGGCGGTGGGTAAAGTTACAGCCTAAGCAAATGCAGAAACAGAGCTCCATGATCAGCCACACCCGGGTCTTCCTGTCACAGCCACTGTTCCAGACATGCTGAACCACGCGGATGCCATTATTCGTGCCGACCGCCGCACCACAACTCGACGATTAGTTCTACAGGTGCAGGTCAGCGGAAGTGCGTCTGCAATGATTGAGACTCTCGGATATTGAAAGAGGTGCTCACGATGGGTTCCACGCTTGATCCACCCTACAGTCCAGACCTGGCACCCTCGGACTTCCATCTCTTTGGGCTGCTTAAAGATTCTCTACGGGGAACACACTCTGAACATGACGGGAGTGTCAGTCATGCAGTGAAAACATGGCTACGCCTACAAGACAAGAGCTTTTACCAGCAGGGAATGCATGCTCTTCCACAGCGTTGGTGTACGGCCATAGAATGTATATTGTCACGAAATTCTGCTCTTAAATATGTTCTGAGAAAAAAAAATGTGGCGCATTACTTATTGAACGACCCTCATAATTGCATGTAGGAGACCTCAAGCGGAACGTCAAAGAAAAGAGCATCTTGTTTCTCAGAGGAAAAATCATCCTGTGTTATTACATCCAAATACATTAAGAAGAAACAAAATCTAATTCCTCCTCATCATAACTTCAAGTGAAGAAGAAGCTGCGAATCGAAACGCATGTCTGTAACGATACAGCGTCACGAATTTTTGAAGAACCAAGAGCAGCCTAAGAACTGACTAGATTGCAGTCAACCGGAAATTAAAGCATCCTCGGCAGCGCTCATACGAGCGAAAATTCTGTTTTCATAGCGAAACAGGAAGCAGTGAGCTCCGGTTCGTGTATCAGGAAACTTGAGTCGCGTCGCCCCCGCGCGTTTTAATATCACGCAGAGAATATACGTGCGGCGTCATTTCCTACCCTCCTCCGCTGCGCACTTAAGATATCGTATTTCGCTGGGCGCGGCCACCGTTGGTGGTAGGCGAAGTCATTTGCAAGGCTTCCCCATTAATGCACGGAAGAGAGGTAGCATCCGAAACCGTAACAAGGTTTTTGTTGTGGATATCACCAACTACAGATTTTTTTTATGTTGGTCATTTTATTTCATTAATGGTTTGTTCGCACATAGTCTGAGCATCCAGTAAAATGGGTATGATGTCCCTCCTTCTGCCGAACCGATTGAGGTGGCGCAACTCGTCCACCCGTAAGAAGGGCCATGTGTAAAGCCTACAATTATCTGCAGTCAGATCCTGGATCAATGTGTGTCAGAAATTTGTAGGAAGCTCTGATCACATGCAGTCAATATACGTCTACTAATCTTGTAACCCCTCGTGAATCCGACCGGTGCTCAGACTGAGGGCAAAATATAGCAAGCGCTTAAAAATGTGTTTTTTCATGAGAGTACTGTTCTACCAATGTTTGACTGCTGAATATGCTATCAAATGATAGACATCGATTTAATTACGTTGGGAATTAGCTCCTCTGATAGTTCACATTTCTCGAGACTCGCTCGCACACCGAACCCAGTATGTTATATTGGACGGCGACTGTTCCACAGTAATGAAAGTAAAATTGTGCCTCGAAAGAAACGTAAAAGGACCACAAATGTTCTCAAAATATAAGGGGGGAGTCAAATCAAAACGAGACGGATGGAAAAAAAGTAAGTAAACGTCTCATTATTTCAAAAGTAATCACCACAATTATTAATATATTTACTCCTCTGTGAGAGAAAACGCTCAATGTTTGCAGTTGCCTACGGAACCGTGATTCTGACCACGTGTACAACTTTTCGCCTGAAGTGGACGGGTCCACATTTTCCCAAGGTTGTTCCGCCTACGCTGCAAAAGTTTCTTTGGTAATCTCTGACACATCCTCCATTCAGTCCGGATCTCTCTTCAAGAGATTTCTATACTTTTGGAGCCCTCAGGAAACACCTTCGTGGCCGTCGATTTGTTTCGGACGAAGAAGTACAAACATTTTTCCATGAAGGCATTGACCGTATTGTCACGGAATAAACGTATTAACATATGTGGCGATTACTTTTGAAATAAAAAACAATTTACTTATTGTTTTCCACTTGTCTTCTTTTCATTTGACTGCCGTCCGCCCCCGGTAGCTGAATGGTCAGCGTAACGGATTGTGAATCCTCTGGGCCCGGGTTCGATTTCCGGCTCGGTCGGGGAATTTTCTCCGCCCAGGGACTGGGTGTTGTGCTGTCCTCATCATCATCCTATCATCATCATCGACTGCAGGTCATCGAAGTGGCGTCAAATTGAAAGACCGGCAGCCGGCGAGCGGCCTGCCCGACGGGGGACCCTAGCTATACGACTAAATAAATAAAATTTGACTGCCTCCTACAGGAGTACATAAACATTCAGATCCACGGTACACTTACACCACAGCGGTACGTCGACGATATTCTACGGCGCGTTTTGTTGCCCTTCGTGAAAAGCCAGACTGGGCTTACATTTCAGCAGGACAATGCCCGCCCGCACACAGCAAGAGTTTCCACTGCTTGTCTTCGTGCTTGCCAAACCTCACCTTGGCCATCAAGGTCGTCGAATCTCTCCTTAATTGAGAACGTTTAGACCATTATGGGCAGGGTCCTCCAACCAGCTCGCGATTTTGACGATCTAACGCACCAGTTGGACAGAATTTAGCACGATATTCCTCAGGATGACATCTAATAACTCTGATTGATAGAGTGCCGCCGGCCGGTGTGGCCGAGCGGTTCTAGGCGCTTCAGTCTTTAACCGCACGACCACTACCGTCGCAGGTTCGAATCCTGCCTCGGGCATGGATGTGTGTGATGTCCTTAGGTTAGTTAGGTTTAAGTAGTTCTAAGTTCTAGGGGACTGATGTCCTCAGATGTTAAGTCCCATAGTGCTCAGAGCCATTTGAACCATTTGATGGAGTGCCAAGCCGAATATGTGCTTGCATAAGGGCCAGAGGTGGATAAGTGCATTATTGACTTGCTCAATTTGTGAAGTTCTCTCTCTTCAATAAATCATCCAATTTTAATGAAATTTTAATCATTTGTTTGCCTCCTTCGTGGTGGGTCGTCGCTATTTTTTTTTTATTTTTTTTTATTTTTATTTTTTTTTTGAGTGTATATCAGGCCACTCAAGATGTCTTTCCAACAATAAGGATGAAAGGCCTATGGCATGAAAAAAAATCGCTTTGAGTTGTAATTCGACGAATCTAAAGTGACTGGGGTATTTGCGTGGGCATCTAGAGCAGCAGATAAGTGTAATGTAAACCAGAAGAGTAAGTAATATTTGGAGCAGCAGACGAATTGAATAGTCATTAGTCGTATTTACGGACTGTGAATGAGCCCGTATATACTTACGTCCACGAACAGATTTCTGCGTCATTGTCAGATCTTTCAATTCCCAATGGAATATAGACCCTCCGTGAAGAGTTACCATATCCTCTAGGCTGTTGGCTACGTCGTCTTTGAGTTTGATGATGATGACTGGTTTGTGTGACGCTCAACTGCGCGGTTATCAGTGCCCGTACAAAGTCAGAATCATTACACAATCCGATCTCGCCACGTTCACGAATGATGATGAAATAATGAGGACAACAGAAACACCCAGTACACGGGCAAAGAAAATCCCCAACCCGGCCGGGAACGGAATTCGGGACCCAGTGATCCAGAGGCAGCAACGGTAGCCACTAGACCACGATCTGCGGACGTCTTTGAGTTTGCTTATGTTGGACGCAAAAAGCAGTAAATGTAGTTAGAAATCGGTATAGTAAACTGATGGTGATACTACCATTTAGTTTATTTGTACCACGTGGGTTTATAGAGAAAATCAGCGTGAGGAAGTACATCCCACCCGTCTGTACCACACTTCATCTGCGTCGGCGCAGAGTCTTCGGTACAACACCATTAGTAATCAATATAAAACTTTCTGATGAATTAAATGGTTCAGATGGCTCTAAGTACTATGGGACTTAACATCTGAGGTCATCAGTCCCCTAGAACTTAGAACTACTTAAACCTAACTAACCTACGGACAACACACACATCCATGCCCGAGGCAGGATTCGAACCTGCGGCCGTAGCGGTCGCGGGGTTCCAGACTGAAGCGCCTAGACCCGCTCGGCAACACCGGCCGGCTCTGATGAATTAATTTCACAATTTTCGTAGCAACGACGTTCTGGCCACGATTCTTATAAAAGTATATAAAAGTAAATCTGGACTAATTTTCAAATGGGAAAATTACAATTTTCAATTATGCTTGAGGCTTAGAGTAGGTACATTTTGGTAGCTACGTTGGAAGTATTCCATAACCCCGATTATAGATCCAGTCCCTTCAAGTGATCGTCCCAGCAGAGGTTTCCAGCAATGAAAGAGCAAGAACTTCCACATTTCATATCTCTCTACGTCGTTAATCTTTTAAGGCCATGTACTTCCACCAGCTTCGTTTCTGTCCTCGCTTACAGAAGCCGAAGGTGCATCCAAGTTTTAGATATTTCCCCATAAAAAAAGAAGAAGCGTAAAGAGCTAGAGTTTGTATTCAGGCGCAGGCCGTAAATCACACAGCATGGCCGACCACAGCGATTCTGGACGTTATATGGTTGTTGCTTTTGTCCAGACAGTTGGGCACCAAGTTCCGTTCCCCACATATAAGTGACTTTTACTCCTCGACCTCTGAGAGCCATTTCTTCGGATTCACGAGCCTTGTCAATAAAATCCCCTGCGCCGCATTTAACGATCTGTTGTGAAGGCTAGTGTTATTCAGCAAGAGCTATGTACGACGCATGTATCAGAAACAAGCGCCGATTGCATAACCACTTTGAACTTACGTAATAATAGCAAACATACGTCCTAAGCACATCAGCAGTCAGAGTTCCTCAAAGTGTAATTACTCTTGGTGTAGCAGTCAGTTGAAACACCTGTAAAATATTCAATTTCTCCACGAATGAGTTACTTTCATTGTTTCGATTTCTGAAATCCTTGGCAAATTGTGAATGGGTGCGAAATAGGAGTTTCTGAAATCAATAGGGATTCCAAACACCAATGTCATTCAAATTCATCAAAGGCTAAAATGTTCACACACACACACACACACACACACACACACACACACACACACCCACACACACAGAGAGAGAGAGAGAGAGAGAGAGAAAGAGAGAGAGAGAGAGAGAGAGCTGCTCTTCGCGACTGTGCTATGCAGGAATGACTCACTACCTGCCCCCAAAGCTTCATTTATACCATTACCTCGGTTCTACCTTCGCAGAAGTTCTACGTACCTTGCGGAACGAGCACTCCTGGAAGAAAGGATATGATTGTTTCCGGAATCGAGGCGTCAGTCGTGCTTGGATAGCTCAACCGGTAAAAGCGTTGTCCGCGCAAGGCAAGGTTCCGGGACTAAATCTCTACATCTACATTTATAATCCGCAAGCGGAGTGGCGGAGGGCACTTTACGTGCCACTGTCATTGCCTCCCTTTCCTGTTCCAGTCGCGTATGGTCCGCGGGAAGAACGACTGCAGGAAAGCCTCCGTGCGCGCTCGAATATCTCTAATTTTACATTCGTGATCTCCTCGGGAGGTATAAGTAGGTGGAAGCAATATATTCGATACCCCATCCAAAAACGCACCCTCTCGAAACATGGACAGCAAGCTACACCGCGATGCAGAGCGCTTCTCTTGCAGAGTCTGCCACTTGAGTTTGCTAAACATCTCCGTAACGCTATCACGCTTACCAAATTACCCTTTGACGAAACGCGCCGCTCTTCTTTGGATCTTCTCTATCTCCTCCGTCAACCCGACCTGGTACGGATCCCACACTGATGAGCAATACTCAAGTATAGGTCGAACGAGTGTTTTGTAAGCCACCTCCTTTGTTGACGGACTACATTTTCTAAGCACTCTCCCAATGAATCTCAGCCTGGTACCCGCCTTACCAACAATTAATTTTATATGGTCATTTCACTTCAAATCGATCCGCACGCACACTCCCAGATATTTTACAGAAGTAACTGCTACCAGTGTTTGTTTCGCTATCATATAATCATACAATAAAGGATCCTTGTTTCTGTATATTCGCAATACATTACATTTGTCTATGTTAAGGGTCAGTCGCCACTCCCTGCACCAAGTGCCTATCCGCTGCAGATCTTCCTGCATTTCGCTGCAATTTTCTAATGCTGAAACTTCTCTGTGTACTACAGCATCATCCGCGAAAAGCCGCATGGGACTTCCGACACTATCTACTAGGTCATTTATATATATTGTGAAAAGCAATGGTCCCATAGCACTCCCCCGTGGCACGCCAGAGGTTACTTTAACGTCTGTAGACGTCTCTCCATTGAGAACAGCATACTGTGTTCTGTTTGCTAAAAACTCTTCAGTCCAGCCACACAGCTGGTCTCGATTGGGCACAAAGTTTTGATCTGCCAAGGGCACTGAAAACAGCGAACATTCCGCTACAGGGTGAAACACTCACTCTCATCTATATTTACCCACGCGTTACGATCGTCAGCCACATGCATCCATGAGTTCCTGCACGTTTTCTAATGACTACGTATTTTCCATTATATCTACGACTGTGTCTTTATTTATCTCTTGGAATCCAAGAAAGAATTTTGTAGATCCAGATACCATTCGTTGTCAGCTCCGTAGCTGAATGGGCACCTCGGGTAACTGTCTTGTGGAGGACTCCGGTTCTATTTCCGGTACTGTCAAGGACTTTTCCTTGGTGATGCGACAGCAACGGGTTCCACTCACCCCTGTGCTGCCAACTGAGAAGCTGTATGACTCAGAAGTAGTGGCTCCAAGGTCTGCTTATAAAATAAATAAAACAAATAAAAAAAATGTTATTATTTTAAATATGTTAATTATTCTATCTGTATGATGGTGATTGTGATTGCAATTGTATTTGCTTATCTGGAACGTGGACGTTTAATTATTCGGTATCAGACGCTTGACAATGGCTTTTTCGTAAAGGCAATGTTACTCGTAGTTGACCGTGAAATAAAACTGAATAATCGGACTTCGTAATTAAATCGTTTCCAAAGACTGCTGCGGTAGGTGCGGACTCATAATCTAAATCTCAATATTTCAATAATTTGCCAGCCATGCCAATGCGTCGTACAGAGGTGATTGTCTACTAAACATAAAAAAGTTACACAGTTAGTTAAATCAGATATATTCAATGAATAAGCCTACAGTTCATAATCCTACTTACTTTTATAAATATAAATTCTTTACAGAATCGAGTGCCTAGTGTGGTTGCAACTCGCAGTATTCTTCTATAACATGAAATATGGCGGTGTGCCAGACAATAAAATAAAATACGTGCTTCTCGCACCACTTCAACCAGAGCTCTCCCTTCTTAATCAAACATAAGAGTAACGTAATTGTGCTTTTGTTTTATCAGCGACACAGCGCTGCAGTTGTGTGCCATAGGCTTTATTTATTTGTCACTGATTATTTATTTAATTAATATTTCGCGTTTCCGCGGAAACTCACGCTCGGCATGCAAATGTGCCTTTATATGCTTAGCTGACAACAGCCGGGAAAGCGACCCCTCCATATCGAATCCAAATTACGCCCTTAGTTAAGGGTGACACGGTGGTCGATCGATCCCATCTGGGCCCAGAACGCCGAACATCTACCATTCATTCAGATGGCTCATTTTCGTTACAGTCACAAATGGCTCTGAGCACTATGGGACTTAACTTCTGAAGTCATCAGTCTCCTAGAACTTTAGAACTACTTAAACCTAACTAATCTAAGGACATCACACACATCCATGCCCAAGGCAGGATTCGAACCTGCGACCGTACCGGTCGCGGGGTTCCGGACTGTAGCGCCTAAAACCGCTCGGCCACTCCGGCCGGCGGTACAGTCACGTATATTATTCTCGTCTGTTATTTGATCGATCTGTTCGTTTTCCTGTCTCTCCCAGTAAATTCAGATATACATCTTTTAACTGTTACGTAAGAATCTCTTCAGTTTTCTAAAAAGGTTTCTGCATTAAAGTCAATGTCTCACTGCAAAAGTGGTAATACGAACGTACTGTAAACTTTCCGTTTCAGACAACTTGGAAACGTAGTTTTTGCAACTCAACTTTGTTTGACAAACTCACTCCAGACGAGTTTTACTCTTCTGTTTAAGTACTTTAGTGTACATCTAGTGGTTGCCTAACGGATTTCCTTTACTTTGTACTAGTTTCTTTTTGGTGTTCACGATATGTTTCACTTTACTCTTGTCATAATTCTTTTGGTGATATATCGGCATATTTTTAAAGAGGCAGTCTCGCATACTTCTCATGTATTCGTTAATGTCTACACCAGTCTACAGTGTCATGCAGTCGCTGTGCCATCATGAGGGGTACTGATAAAGTTTTAATCATCATCCCCAAGAACAGAAAGTCAAGTAACGCAACACATTTTTTTCTGAAAGCAGGTTGATTTAATTCAGAACTCCAATAAACTATATTTTCCCAACTGTTTTGGCTACAAAATCCTGTTTCTCAATACAGTCTCCGTTTAACATGTCGATCTTACGCCCCCTTACAGGGTGGACGTGTATTACCACTTGGTACCACTCTATTGGTCAACAAAGGAGGTAACATCTTTCTGAGTCAATAACCTACCCATGACCAACGTACTACTTCCCACAAACTGCATCCTTCATTGAACCAAAGAGATGGAAGTCAGAAGGTGCGGTATGCGGGCTGTAGGCTGGATGAGGAAGAACTGTTCAAAAATGGCTCTGAGCACCATGCGACTTAACTTCTGAGGTCATCAGTCGCCTAGAACTTAGAACTAATTAAACTTAACTAACCTAAGGACCACACACATCCATGCCCGAGGCAGGATTCGAACCAGCGACCGTAACGGTCGCTCGGTTCCAGACTGCAGCGCCTAGAACCGCACGGCCACTTCGGCCGGCCTGGAAAAACGGTTCAACGGAGTTCAGTGAGTTCCTACCGGGTCCCCGTATTCGTGTGAGGCCTTGCGTTGTCACACAGAAGGAGAAGTTCGTTTGGATTTTTGTGTCGACAGAACACGCCCAAGTCGTTTTTTCAATTTCCTAACGGGAGCACAAGGCACTTCTGTGTTGATCGTTGCACCATGGGGTAGAACATCAATCAGAACAGCCCCTTCTCCGACCCAGAAGACTGACGCCGTAACTTTACCAGCTGAGGGTGTGGCTTTGAACATTTTCATCGGAGGAGAGGTAGTATGGCGCCACTCCGTGGACTGCCGTTTGTTTCCGGTTCGAAGTGATGAACCGACGTTTCATCGATTGTAACAATGTTCGAAAAAAAATTATCACGATTAGCCTCATAAAGCGTAAGCAATGGCTACAGACGGCTCGCCCAATGGCTCGTCTAGCTTTTGTTCACTGCCAGGTCTCCGTAGACATTCTGGAGGCGCCTATGAATATCTGCGATGCTCTCGTTTTCCGCGAAAAGAAACTCAGTGTCAGTTCTCTGCGTAAAACGCGCCTGCGTTGCTGACGCCACTTTGAAGGGTACTCCGCCACACACCGTCAGGTGGCTTAGATGTAGATGTAGATGTAGATGTAGGTACGTACAGCGCCGCCACCTATAGGAATTTCGTGAAACCGTAGGGGCTGAAGCGGGAACATTGCACGATATCCCGCAACAAGTACCGTATTTTTTCAATCGAAATTGGCCGAGAAAAAAATGGTGTGTTGCGTTACTTGCTGAACGTCTCTCGTAATTAACTTCTTGTTTGTTTGCAGGTAAATGTATGGAGTCGTAGTAAACACTGAAATCCCACGCCACAGTACCGTCGCACGCCGCTAGAAGAGCCAAAACAAGATTGCGCAGCCCACTGATTAAGAGTAGTATTGTGTGGTAATTCGCCTTCTGCGTTTGAAGGCCAAGAACGATCCAACACCATAGATGTTAAGTCCCATAGTGCTCAGAGCCATTTGAACCAATTATAGTGTCATCTGTCTGAATGACGAAGAACCAAGTGGTAGACCATCTCTTTGCTAGGAACCGGGAATCGGAGGTCGTGCCGGCCTCCGTGGCCGAGCGGTTCTAGGCGCTTCAGTCCGGAACAGCGCTGCTGCTACGGTAGCAGGTTCCAATCCTGCCTCGGGCACGGATGTGTGTGATCTCCTTAGGTTAGTTAGATTTAAGTAGTTCTAAGTCTAGGTGATTGATGGCCTCAGATGTTAAGCCCCATAGAGCTTAGAGCCGTTTCGGAGGTCGTGATGTACGAACATCCGCGAATCATAATCGAGGCGGTAGTGTAAAAATTGGAAATCAGCTATTAATCAGATTTCAGCATCTTGCACGACATTTTGATGATAACCAAGACCGCCGCCCACTGGATTCCGCGACTGCTCACACCCTTCGACCACGCCCCCCTGCTTTAATAGCCTAATCACCATGGACGAGTACCGTATGTGTCGCTATGATTCTGAGACAAATTAACAAAACAAGTACTAAAAATGTGTGTACTGACCATAAAGCGTTACGTTACTTAGCTGAGGAACAGCCCAGGTCCCTACTTAGTGGAAAGCGGTCGATTAGCCGCGGACGCTACGTTTGAACTCAACTTGGCCCATTCGGTGCAACTGGGTACACACATATTAACATTCTTCTGAAGTCCCCAAAAAACTAAAGAAAATCAAGTTTTAAGAAGAAACGTATACAGAAGTAAATAATTACAGTTAATAAATTTATTCACATTTACCGGAAAATTTCCTTTAATAATATTTCAAAAAGTGCAAAACAACGCCCACATTGCTCTCCACACAGCCTGTGTGTATTTCGGACTCCTCTGACGCTATGTACTAACTTCTGAATTAATAGAAGTGCTCCATTTATTTGGTCCATTATTAAATAGAAAGTCTAGATTGTTGGCTGTTTCAGGCAAATGGCAGCACTCTCTATACATTATGTTATAGTGACCTCTGGTAATGTGCTCTCCCTTCGGTAAATACATATAGTAGAGTTTGGTGGAAGTGGTGTCTTGAACATTGTATGTACAGCTGGTATTCGAGTGAGAAACCTAGTTCAAAATGGTTGGTTCAAATGGCTCTGAGCACTATGGGACTCAACTGCTGAGGTCATTAGTCCCCTAGAACTTAGAACTAGTTAAACCTAACTAACCTAAAGACATCACAAACACCTATGCCCGAGGCAGGATTCGAACCTGCGACCGCAGCGGTCTTGCGGTTCCAGACTGCAGCGCCTTTAACCGCACGGCCACTTCGACCGGCGAAGTCATTTTCAACTGTATTTGTGTGCAAGTAAATTATTTTCTTCATATTACTGTATTTTATTTCAAGAGACTAAATGTAGACAAGATGTAATGTCCAACGTAGCGTCCGCGGCTAACCGACCGCTTTCCACGAAGTGGGGCCTGGGCTGTTCCTCAGCTAAGTAACGTAGCTTGACATGGTAACAAGATACTTCAGCTTTTTATGTTTGACCGTGACTTATTCTGGCATGTATTTGTTTATTTTATGCTTCTGAAGAAGGCTAGATTGCTCTAGCTGAAACCTGGGTAAATACCAGTAACATTTCGCAACTGAGGCGGATTTTTGACATACTAATTTATCACAGTTGCTGACACGGCTGCAACATGTTAAAAATTCTATGACACAACGATCATCAGGCAAGGCTATACTGAGTGATTCTTTGGACTAGCATTGAGCAGTGGTGACAGATTACGCTCAAAAGAGGCAAACCGTCACAAGAGCATACTATCAAAGTTACTTGACGAAGACATAGCAGGCTGTCAAGATGAAGCATCGCGCGATGCCGTCCAAGAGGATGGTCTGCTCCAAGAGAACGCACCAGCTCATTGTGCACTGGACAGAGTCACACATGCTGCGTCTTCTAGCTGTCGAACTTTACCTCAGCCCTCGTATTCTTCTGACAAGGCATCCAGTGACTTCTTCCTCTTTCCTAGGGTGAAAAGATCACTGCGTAGCATTCGTAAAGCTGCCAGATTATAGCTCGTGGTTTCACTTCGCTCTACACTTTAAGAACAAAACTGACATATGTAAAGGTAATTTCCGAAGTAACACAAGGAAGTGTGTTACGAATGTTATTGTCAATAATGCATATAAATGATATAGTAGAAAGCATCGGATGCTCTTTTAAAGACCGTTCGAAGATGATTCGAGTCTCCGTAACAAAGCAGAAACGCCAGAAGACAGTAACGATTTGCAGAATGACCTGCAAAAAAATGGCTCTGAGCACTATGGGACTCAACTGCTGTGGTCATAAGTCCCCTAGAACTTAGAACTACTTAAACCTAACTAACCTAAGGACATCACACACATCCATGCCCGAGGCAGGATTCGAACCTGCGACCGTAGCGGTCGTGCGGTTCCAGACTGTAGCGCCTTTAACCGCTCGGCCACTTCGGCCGGCGAATGACCTGCAGAGGATTGATGAATGATGCAGGCTCTGGCAGTTGACCGTGAACGTAAATAAATGTAACTTATTGCGCATACATAGGAAAAGAAAGACACTCCGTACAATTTCACTATTGATTACAAATTTCTGGAAACAGCATCTACCGTAAAATATGTAGTAGTAACTATTAGGGCGACGTAAGTAGGGAGATCACACAAAAGTAGTAGGAAAAGCAGATGCCAGACTGAGATTCATAGGAAGAATCATAAGGAAATTTAACTCATTCACGAAGGAAGTGGCTTACAAGGCTCTTATTCAAACTATTGTTGAATGTTGTTCATCAATATGGGATCCTGACCAGGTAGGACTACCGACAGTGAGAGGGGGGGGAAGAGAGAGAGAGGGAGAGAGAGAGAGGGGAGAGAGGGAGAGAGAGGGAGAGAGAGAGAGAGAGAGAGAGAGAGAGAGAGAGAGAGAGAGAGAGAGAGAGAAGATACGCCGAAAGCGGCGGTTTTCGTCATGCAATCCTTTAGTTAGCGCGGGTGCGTTATACATATGCTCAAAAAATTTCATTGGTAAACGTTACAAGAGGGGCGTTATTGTTTACTATTGAAATATCGAAACAGCACTCCCTCCCACATGTATCTCGCGTAATGACCACTACTAGCAAGTTCCAGAAATTAGAGCCAATTCAGAAACTTACAGACAATCATTCTTCCCACGTGTCATTCGCGAGTGGAACAGGGTAGGAGGGCTCAGTTAGTGGTACCAGAAGCACCTTTAGCCGCACACCATTAACTGGCCTGCGGAGTATGATGTAGATGATGTGAGACCTTAACGTTTCCCAGCGAATTGATGGTTCAAATTGGTTCAAATAATTTACGGGTTTACTGACGGGTGACGCCGTCGACCACCGCCGATATTTCGGCAGGAGCACACTCTGCCATTCTCAAAACACAACTGCAAGGAGGAAGCAATGTGCAAGGGAATGTAATACCTAGGTTCACAGAGGAGAAACAGGGAGGATACCACGCACAGAACAAGTAACCGCAAAGTCAACACACAACCAAAGATAACCAACATCAGAAATATCGATAATGACTATTAATCAACAGGTGAGGTAGCTCAAATTCTGTTCCTCTGTTTTTTGATGAGAGAGCCGGATTCCAAGCAGCATTTAGACAAAATCCACCATCTCTGTTTATAAGGTTGCTTGATACTCTGATTTCAACACCTTCCTTAATAACACTATCCCAATAGCTGGACGTCCAGGCCATAATCTCCGTGTTGTTGTATTCCACAGGATGACCGGTGTCAAGGCAAATTTTCTGCAATAGCGGATTTGCTCGGCTGTTGTAAGCGGCTGTGACGCTTATGTTCAGTACACAGGTCTTACACAATCCTGATTGTCTGACCAATATATGACATGCCACAACTGCAAGGAATACGATAGACACCAGCCTCAGGCAAACCAAGAGCATCTTTTACGGACGCTTATGTTCAATACACCGGTCTTCCACAGTCCTGATTGTCTGACCAATGTATGACATGCTACAACTGCAAGGAATACGATAGACACCAGCCTTACGCAAATCAAGATCATCTTTTAGGGACGCCAACAGGGCCTTAATTTTAGAAGGTGGTCAAAAACACATTTCACATCATATTTCCACAAAATACGGCCAATACTGTTGGAAATGCTTCCTGCGTAAGACAAAAAGTCTGTAGAATTAGGTGCCACTTCGTTGCTATCGTCACTCACCCGTTGCACAGAAGGCTGATAGCACAACGCACGTTTGATCTGCCTCTCACTATAACCATTCTGGGAAAGGTGACTTCGAGATGTGATAGCTCAGCTGCCAAACTTTCAGGGTCTGAGATAACGTGGGCCCTGTGAACCAAGGTACGAAGTACTCCTTCACGCTGGGCTGGATGGTGACAGATACGAGTCAGTGTGAGTAGGCTTCCTATAAACATAATGTCCCAACGTGCCATCAGTCTTCCATCTGACCAACACATCAAGGAAGGGAAGGCATCCATTCTTTTCCACCTCCATAGTGAACTGAATATTCGGGTGGATTGAATTCAGATGTTCCGAAAAGCCGCTTAAATTCTCACTACCCTGAGGCCAAACAACAAAAGTATCGTCTAAATATCTGCAAAAATACGTTGGTTTCAAGGTCACTGGTTCCAATGCACGTTCCTCAAAGTCCTCCATAAACAAATTGGCCACAATAGGAGACAACGCGACAGAATTAGGGCTACCTCACCTGTTGATTAATAGTCACTATCGATATTTCTGATGTTGGTTATCTTTGGTTGTGTGTTGACTTTGCGGTTACTTGTTCTGTGTGTGGTACCTTCCCTGTTTCTCCTCTGTGAACCGAGGCATTAAATTCCCTTGCACATTGCTCCCTCCCTGCAGTTGTGCCTTGAGAATGGCAGGGTGTGCTCCTGCCGAAATATCGGCGGCGGTCGACAACGTCACCCGGCAGCAAACCCGTAAATTATCTGAACATGATGTAGATGTATCACTGATCTTCTTCGTATGGCTAAGTGCTGGAAGTTTCTTTCTTTCTGACGGGTCTGTAGTGAACTCTGAACATCAGCAACCTCTGCCGCGAGGTTACCGAAATATAGCTGTAAACATGGACGCGGGAACACGTGCAATATGCAACCCTGGCCGAGAACTAATCAGCCAAGACCGAACATGGATGATACCTGTCTTTGCACCCCGCCGCCGTTTAAAGATTCTGCACCGATAATACGAGCTCAGCGGGTGTCTGAACATAAAGCAATTGGGAGCCGCCATAAAAGCGATGTAGCAATTAAGAAAGCCCCGTGAGCAGCAAATCGGATATCGGCGCGCGCATGGTGTCGGTAATCTATATGTAAAATGCGGGGGCGGACACGCCGCAATTTACAACCGCCCCTGGCCGCCCCTAATTCTGCGGCGAACCTCTTAGAATATTTACAATCTCATTACACCCAACTGGATGGCCAGTGATCGGCTTGCGCGGCCACCTTTCCACGAGCGTCGGGGAACAATCTCGCAGATAACCTAACGCTTATTCGTCCACTGTAGGTCCCGTCACGCATTCAAGCGAAAAACACGTTACATAGTTCGTTTTTAACTACACTCAATCAGCTCATTTCTTTATTAAAGAAAATTACGGTAAACGTTACTGACATCCGGCAGTTCTCCCGTATTTTTCTGGAACTATCAGTACGCCGGGAAAGCTTTAAACATCACAATAGCAGTCTTTATAGAAAAAGTTAAGCATTTCACGTTATTAGATCGGAAGTGAGCAGTAAGTGAAGATTGTTTGTTTTGAAAAGGATGTATGGTGGAAGAGTTGGAGCAGGACTCCGAATCAAACGTTGGGAAGGGAGAAATTAAGGTTGGGGAGGGGATGGAGAGGATCCCTGGCAGGGTATAGAAGTATTAAATTAAAGTTGGAAGAATATGTAGATCTGTGGGCGGATCTCGTGGTCAGGTGGGACAGGCTGTTGGTATGGGATGTGGAGAGCGTGTAGGTGTGTCGTTGGCTGGGTTGTGATGGCACACGCACTGCACGGTACGAGAGTTCATAATCAGGGGAGAAACGATGAGGCGGTAGTGTCAAGTTAGTGGGAGCTGAACAAAATTCGAAGGTACTCTATGTGTGAGACCTGTAAGGATCCTAGTGTTGAAGAGCGGGCGTAGAGTAGAGCATGATGTTGGAGGGAGAGGTAAGTATTTGAGAATAGCCATACTACATTCTATTCCCTCAACCGCGTATGTCATTACAGCTCCCCCGCTCCATATGCGTGTCGGTTCTTAATTAAGCCGTTAGGCAACCAGAAGCAGTATGAAGTGACACTTCAAGATCTGTTCAAGACCCAGGACTCGGAAATGGATTTCCTGCTTTTTGGGAGCACTCGCCTCACCTTAAGGCTATCCAATACCTGATTTCATGTTTCGTAAATAAAATGTTGACGCCTAAGTGCTTTGCGTTCGATGAAGTCGCTTGTGCGGTGCACCTTTCCTAAAATCGTCGGCCGTATTTTCTCTAGTGGTTTTCGGGAGTCATTATTAATATTGTTTTCATAGAGTGTCGGCGCAGCCATCCATATAAAATGTGATGGATAGTGCATTGTTCATCCAGTGAGGCGGGAAAAAATGACGTTTCGCCATTCGTGCATCCAGGTTCGTCGTTGAGTACACCATCGCAGGCGCTCCTGTCTGTGATGCAGCGTCAAGGGTAATCGCAGCCATGGTATCCGAGCTGATAGTCCATGCTGCTGCAAACGACGTCGAACTGTTCGTGCAGATGGTTGTTTTCTTGCAAACGTCCCCATCTGTTGACTCAGAGATCGAGACGTGGCTGCACGATCCGTTACAACCGTGCGGATAAGATGCCTGTCATCTAGACTGCTAGGGATACGAGGCCGTTGGGATCCAGCACGGCGTTCCGTATTACCCTCCTGAACCCACCGATTCCATATTCTGCTAACAGTCATTGGATCTCGACCAACGCGAGCAGCAATGTCGCGATGCGATAAACCGCAATCGCGATAGGCTACAATCCGACCTTTTCAAAGTCGGAAACGTGATGGTACGCATTTCTCCTCCTTACACGAGGCATCATAACAACGTTTCACCAGGCAACGCCGGTCAACTGCTGTTTGTGTATGAGTAATCGATTGGAAACTTTCCTCATGTCAGGACGTTGTAGGTGTCGCCACAGGCGCCAACCTTGCGTGAATGCTCTGAAGAGCTAATGATTTGCATATCACAGCATCTTCTTTCTGTCGGTTAAATTTCGCGTCTGTAGCACATCAACTTCCTCGTGTAGCAATTTTAATGTCCAGTAGTGTACAAAAATCATATTGCGTATGTCACTGGATACAAGAAGGTTCAAAGTTTTAACACAGCTGCTCTGCTCTTAGTTTGTAGCAACATGGCTACTACACCACCAGAGAAATCACTTTATGTGTTAGGATTTGTGAGAATTCAATCCAGAATTCAAGTGCATCCGCCATCTACTGAGCCAGAAACCGCTTCTGCACAAGCAGATTTATGACTGGCATAAAAACTCTTGGAAGTTAGTTGCATGTGCAAAGGGAAGAACACTGGTCGGCCACGCACGTCTGATGACAATGTCGACCGTATCGCAGATGCGTTCACACGGAACACTCGGAAGTCCACAACATGGACATAGGAACTTCAACTTCCTCATGCAAGTGTGTGGCGTTTCCTGAAACGACACCTTACAAATTGGAGTTATTGCAGCAGAAGCGTCCCGGAAACCTTAACAGAAAGTATGAATTTTCCAGTTCACTTCTCCAGAATAAGGCAGGGGGCACTTTTCCGAACGACTCATCTTTTCGGATGAATCGACGTTTCACCTATCTGGCAATGTATCTATATCGGATAGTGTAAGAATTCGGGGGTCACAAAATCCTGGAGTAGTCGTCGAACGTTGAAGAGACTTACCGAAAAAAAAGTATTTTCCGCCGTTTCTGTTCAGAAAGTTTATTGACCTTTCTTTTTTGCAGACGAAACTGGGACAGGAATTCAATAATTGGACATGCTGTTAAATTGGTTGTTTCCTCAACTTCACGAAAATTCCAATGATTTCATTTTTATGCATGACGGCGCACCGCTTGATTTTCACCTTCATAAGACCATCCCACAACGTTGGATTGGAAGAAGTGGACAACAAGGTCGTGTTCATTGCTTCTTTGGCCTCCCAGGTCACCAGACCTCACAGCTTGCGGTTTTTTTTCTGTGGGATGCATAAAAGACAGAGTCTTTGTCGCACCTACGGTAGGCATTCTTCAAGAGCTGAGAATCAAATTGTTCAAGTTGCCCGTTCAATAATTCGTGATTCGTGTGTGGAATAAAAAGGACTACCGCTTCGATGTTTATCGAGCAACTCATGGTGCTCATGTTGAGTGTATGGTATAGTGTCTATATGAGCATAAAACTTTAAAATTACTCTATCCAGTGACATGCACATTGCGTTTCTACACTTGTGAACCAAAACATTAGGACCACCTGCTTAATGGCCTATTTATGCGTCTTTGGAACGAAATACATCATAGGTTCTGCGTATCTGGGATCCGAGAATTTATTGGTAGTTTTGTGGAGGTAATGGCATTACGTATCTATGCGAAGGTTATGCAGTTCACGTAAATAATGGGCCGCTGATTTTCGTACGTAATGATGGCACCTGATAGCGACCCAGATGGGTTCCATAGGATTTACATCAGGGAATTTAGTCGCCTAGTCGTCAACATGAGTTCACTGTAATGCTCCTTAAACCACCGTAGCACTGTTCTGACTCCGCGACGCGGACAATTATACTGCTGAAAGACGACATCGCCGTCGGGGAAGAGATCAGGCATGGAAGGATGCAGGTGGTTCGCAGCCGTCAGCGTGCCTTCGATTACTGCCACACGCCCCCTCAAGCGCAGGAGAACGTCCCCCGGAGCATAATACTGTTCCCACCAGCCTACGTCCCTGATACTGCACGTTTCGATCGAGACGCGGTTCACCTGGATGACGGCGTTTGTGGAGACGAACATCGACTTAGCGTAGAAAAAAAAAAAAAAAAAGTTCAAA
Source organism: Schistocerca americana (assembly GCF_021461395.2). Lineage (NCBI taxonomy): Eukaryota > Metazoa > Arthropoda > Insecta > Orthoptera > Acrididae > Schistocerca > Schistocerca americana. The sequence continues at coordinate 262,605,910 of NC_060121.1, read as the reverse complement.
TGTGTGTAAAATCTTATGGGACTCAACTTCTAAGGTCATCAGTACCTAAACTTACACACTACTTAACCTAAACTATCCTAAGGACAAACACACGCACCCATCCCCGAGGAAGGACTCGAACCTCCGCTGGGACCAGCCGCACAGTCCATGACTGCAGCGCCTGAGACCGTTCGGCTAATCCCGCGCGGCCCTAGCGTAGCAAAAATGTGGTTCACTCGAAGAGCCAACACGTTCCCACTGATCCACTGCCGTATCCCGATGGTCCGGTGCCCACCGCAATCGTAAATGACGATGTCATTGAGTCAATATGTAAACACGTAGGGGCGATCTGTTGCGGAGCTCGATATTCAACAATGCACGATGAACAGCGTGCTCCGAAACACTTGTGCGTGCTCCAGCATTGTGCTCTTTCGGCAGAGATCCCACTTTACAGAACAGACAAGACTCCGAACCCCACGTACTGTGAAGAGTCGGAAGAGTCGTGGACGTCCAACCACTTATCGCCTAGTGGTAGTTTCACTGGACTCGCATTCGGGAGGACGACGGTTCAATCCCGCGTCCGGCCATCCTGATTTAGGCTTTCCGTGATTTCCCTAACTCGCCCCGGGCAAATGCCGGGATGGTTCCGCTGAAAGGGCACGGCCGACTTCCTTCCCCGTCCTTCCCTAATCCGATGAGACCGATGACCTCGCTCTTTGGTCTCTTCCCCCAAACAACTCAACCCTGCAGTTTCATTGTCGTTCTACCTATTTCCACAGATGCTCACGACAGTATCACGTGAACACACGATCAGCTTCGCCGTTTTCGAGACACTCGTTTACAGGCTCCGGGTAATAATAATCTGGCCTTTGACAAAGTCGCTTATCTCAATGGATTTGCCCATTTGCAGCCTATATCTTCACTTGGGTGATCCCCCGTCCGTGTCTGCTCTGCTTACATACTTCAGCCGCGCGGGATTAGCCGAGCGGTCTGTGTCGGTGCTGTCATGGACGGTGCGGCTGGCCCCGGCGGAGGTTCGAGTCCTCCCTCGTGCATGGGTGTGTGTGTTTGTTCTTAGGATAATTTAGATTAAGGAGTGTGTAAGCTTAGGGACTGATGAACTTAGCAGTTAAGTCCATAAGATTTCACACACATTTGAACATTTTTTTGTGTGAAATCTTATGGGACTTAACTGCTAAGGTCATCAGTCCCTAAGCTTACACACTCCTTAACCTAAATTATCCTAAGGACAAACAAACACGCCCATGCCTGAGGGAGGACTCGAACCTCCGCCGGCACCAGCCGCACAGTCCATGACTGCAGCGCAATAGACCGCTCGGCTAATCCTGCGCGGCATTTCACACAAATTTGAACTTTTTACATATTTCAGTTATCGCGACACGGGCCCGCAACGCCGGCGGCATCCAACGTCGCGGTAGGCGGCGGTCATAATGTTGAGACTTGTGTATCTTTCACAGTTTATAATACATAACTGAAATCTGTTCTCTCTTTTTGAATCGCTCTATATTAATCAATCTAAAAACGTGCTTTCCCCGTATTTTGACCTTAAACTTCACGACTACAGGAAGGGGACGAGAGAACTAGAAGTAGTAGTAGTAGTAGTAGTAGTAGTAGTAGTAGTAGAAAACAAATGATTGATAATAGAAGGGAACGCGAAGCGGGTAGTACTCCGTGCCTTATTCCGAGCACGCGTCCGTGAGAACGGAGCGCGGGGGAATCGAGACGGTCTTTCGCCAAATTTAGCGAGTCGGCTGGGGCAGGCCGGGCATGTGGTATCGGTCTCCAGGAATGCGCGGGCGGCGGGCAGTCTGGGAGCACGCACGCGGCCGCGGCGGTCAATACGCCGAAGCGCACGACGGCGCGGCGGCCGCGGGCACCGCCGCCACGGCACGCAAATAACGCCGCCGCACCGTGAATACTCGATGCGCGCCGCGCCGCCCGCAACTTGACCCGCGCCCGACCGCACCGCCGTGCCCGCATCCCTTCACGCTACTCTGCGTAGTCCGCCAGCACGACCGGGCGGGCACACTCTCTGGCTGCCTCACGCGGGCCGTCCACGGTACCACGTACGGCAGGAGTACGCAATCGGCGGCCCTAGGGCCGAATCCGGCCCGCGGTAAGTTTCCATCCGGCACGCGGAACGGAAGAAATTACTGAGAGAGAGAGAGAGAGAGAGAGAGAGAGAGAGAGAGAGAGAGAGGGAGGGAGAGAGAGGGAGAGAGAGGGAGAGAGAGAGGGCGGGAGATAGAGGAGGGAGAGAGAGGGGGGAGAGAGAGGGGGTGAGAGAGAGGGGGTGAGAGAGGGGGAGAGAGGGGGGAGAGAGAGGGGGGGAGAGAGAGGGGGGAGAGCGAGAGGGTGGAGGGGGGAGAGGGGGGAGAGAGGGGGGAGAGATAGGGGGGAGAGAGAGAGAGAAAGGGAGAGAGAGAGAGAGAGAGAAAGGGTGAGGGAGAGGGAGAGAGAGAGGGAGAGGGAGAGAGAGAGAGAGAGAGAGAGAGAGAGAGAGAGAGAGGGGGAGAGGTAGAGAGGGAGAGGGTGAGGTAGAGGGGGAGAGGTAGAGGGGGAGAGGTAGAGGGGGAGAGGTACAGGGGGAGAGGTACAGGGGGAGAGGTACAGGGGGAGAGGGAGAGGGGGAGAGGGAGAGGGGTGTCCGGGATACACTTTCTACTTAGTCCGCACATGCGCAAATCATTTTGCCGCCGCTGGATTTGAACGACAAACAGAAACACATTTCCAGTCTGAGCGTGAAGTTATGGCCTACGTGGCCATGTGCGTGTGGAGAGTGGGGGAAACAGCTCACTTCCTTGAAGGGCTGCCGGGACAAGTATTTTCGTCTGGGTATCACTGCCAACAAAAAGAAAAAAGAAACAACGCACGTTATTTACTGCTTACTGTCTACGTCTGTGCTACACGTCCGCAGCTTGTGCTCTAGTGGCTAGCGCTGCTGCCTCTGGATCACGGGCTCCAAGGTTCGATTCCCGGGCGAGTCGGGAATTTTCTCTGCCCGGAGATTGGGTGCTTGTGTTGTCCTCATCACCTCATCATCATTCTGATAGTGACGAGACTGGAAATGGAAAAGGTGGAACTTGCACGGGCGCTGATGACCACGATGTTGAGCGCCCCACAAACCAACATTATCATCCTCATCATTATCAACACCAACTGTGCTACACACTGATAAATCGCAGACGTTGGTACGACGCGACAATGGCATGAAAATTAGCGACTAGTAGAGAGAGCGAGGTGTCCGGGATACACCTTCTGATGTTTCCGCCGACGCTCCGCTGCCCTCGTATTTGTAGCTCATGATGCAGACCACTGCTTATTCCGCACATGCGCAAATCATTTCGCCGCCGCTGGATTTGAACGACAAACAGAAACACATTTCCAGTCTGAGCGTGAAGTTATGGCCTACGTGGCCATGTGCGTGTGGAGAGTGAGGGAAACAGCTCACTTCCTTGAAGGGGTGCCGGGACTAGTATTTTCGTCTGGGTATCAATGCTAACAAAAAATAAACACACGCATCTTGTTTACTGCTTACTGTCTACGTCTGTGCTACACGTCCGCAGCTTGTGCTCTAGTGGCTAGCGTTGCTGCCTCTGGTTCACGGGCTCCCGGGTTCGATTCCCGGCCGGGTCGGGGATTTTCTGCACCTGGGGACTGGGTGCTTGTGTTGTCCTCATCATCTCATCACTGGAAACGGAAATATTGGAACTTGTACCGGCGCTGATGATCATGATGTTGAGCGCCCCACAAAGCAACATCAGCAACATCATCATCATCATTTGTGCTACACACTGATAAATCGCATGCGTTGGTACTACGTGACAATGGCACGAAAATTACCGACTAGTCCCGAAATGTGGCGATTTTAACAGCGGCAGCAGAGGCCATAACTTGGCGAACAAACTATTTATCTACTGTCGGTTCATGCGCATAGTTCTGTCCTATTAACTGAAGGGATAAAGTCTTATAAGAGTCCGAGATCATTTTGTTTTGAGCAGTTTTATTTTCACAAGTCCGTCTTCATCACATAGATTTCTTTACAGTTTGTGACCGGTTTCATGTTTAACTTGACGATGATTTGTACCAGAATATTTTAACGATGTGAAAATGGCGATAAGCCGAAACTGGTCATAAAGTGTAAAGAAATCTATGTGATCAAGACGGACTTGTGAAAATAAAAGTTCTGTCCTAGTTGTTCGATAATTTTCTGCAAGCGTTTCGGTGCGTCATTACCGACTTCATTTGCAAAATGTCAGACACTGAGAAAAGTAGATGCTAAACGTCGCCAGTTTCAGGAGAAGTGGACAGAGGATTCTTTCTTTTCCAAGTAGAAAGATAAACATGTTGTCGTCTAGTGTAGTGAGTGATTATCTGTTGTGAATCAGCACAGTACGAAAAGGCGCTTTTCCACGAAGCAGGTTACTCAGCAACGGCTTACAGGGCAATTACGGAAAGACAAAATTAAAATATACATTTCCAGTTTGGCCACGCATCATATGGGAGCTATCCGGAAAGCAACCATTGTTTTGTAGCGGAACAAGGCAGAGGAGAGAAGGTAATAGTCGCTACACTGACTCAGGTAGAAGGTAGCACACAGTAGCGGTTCAAGACTACGAATGTTTTGTCCAGTGTGCTTACTTGAAGTGGTCAATATTGCTAAACAGTATCCTTCCCCCGTGCACTGTTCACCAGCCTATGGAGCGCAGACGCAGGTACGAAATTTGCGTCAGTAAACTTGCAGTCGCCGGTGCGCGAGGGAAAGAAAACGCACCGCGAGCTGCGTCGGACGCAGCGGGCGGCAGCCATTGAGGGCGCAGAGCGCAAAGTGAAAGGCGGGCTAATTTGTTGCTTAATTTCTCGCTCCCCCGGGCGCATTTATTTGTCCGTCACAATGCGGCGCCGTCTGCGGCCGCTCCGGCGGTTTCCTCCAGACCCGCGCCGCGCAGCGCCTAAAGACCGCCCTCTCCTTTCTGTTCGAGAAGCTAATTACGGAAGTCGCGGCGCTGCACGCTGCCGCGTGTATAACAACGACCCGTGATTTATAATTAGCCGCTATAAATGCATTCACCACTCCCTAGCGTCTATTTGTGCAACAATCTGCTCGCAATTAAGTCGGATCTCATTTCCACGAGTTTTGCCCCCTTCTGCGAGAATCCCGGCTAATGAACGTCTCACGTCTCAGGCGAATTCCGTTTTCGCCTCAGTGATGTAAGATTGGCATGCTGATCGTCACAAACAAAAGGTCTCCGCAGAGAGACAGCCTCCAAACAAATTACTTGTCTCGAATGATGGACGAGATAGGCTTGTGACAAGTAACCTGACTCCATATTGTTATTGTGGTCCTCAGGCCAAAGACTGGCTTGATTCAACTCTCCACTCCATTCTACTCTGTGCAAATCTCTACATTTCTGTACATTTCTGCTTAACAACGGTAACCTACATACGTTTCAAACTGATTTCTGGTTCTGATGCCATCAAAACTGAGCACGTAGTTTGCAAATATCAGAAGAACAGACAATTATAAGTGTCTAGAGAAGTCATCCAGCCTAATGCAGTAGAAAAAGGATCTGTCAGTACACTATCATAAAAGTGGACGTAGCACTTCACTAAACAAAAGACGAAATAATTAAAAATCATTTCCCAGAAGTGCAGAAACTCATCTATAGAAGACAGTAATTCGGCCAAAATAAACAGATAAGTCAAAAAATGTTTATTTTAGGATCAATAACAGAAAATAAATAAATTAGGAAACAGGAAAGAAAATTTGTGAAGAAGATACTAGCAAATAGAACAACAGCAGACACATTTAAAGCCGGCCGTTGTGGCCGAGCGGTTCTAGGCGCTTCAGTCCGGAATCACGCTGCTGCTACAGTCGCAGGTTCGAATCCTTCCTCGGGCATGGATGTGTGCGATGTCCTTGGGTTAGTTAGGTTTAAGTAGTTCTAAGTCTAGGGAACTGATGACCTCAGATGTTAAGTCCCGTAGTGCTCAAAACCATTTTTTGACACATTTAAATTACAAATTGTGCAATTATGCAGAAAATTTCGAAGGCAAATTAAGAAATGAAGAAAGGAAAATTTTACCAAGTTTTGAAAAATTAAATGGTAAAGCCAACAGGCTCAGCAGGTGCACAGAGATGTAGAGTAAAATGGAATAAATAAGAAATAAATAGAAGACAGAACAAAGGATAGAAACAAAATCAAGAAGTTTCCAAAACAGTATACGTAAGTTCCAAAAAGACAGCGAAGTAAACGGGCAGTACAAAACAGAAGAGTGGACAAAATGTAAACCTAACTTCGTGACTTCAGCTTCGACCTTACCTGGCTTGTAACTAAAAGAGAATAAGCAGTCCACTGTTCGATTGAGTTCTTCATTAATCATCAGTGCAACTCAGATAATGTTTAGCTCTCTTCCACAGCACTACATACTGAAAGTTTCTATTCACTCATCTGTCCATGGACCACTTACATATAATGGCATATTAATTTATTACTTGTTTAGTAGTAACCGTATTCGCAACACATTTTTCGGACAGTAACCACATACACCACTAAACGTACCTGCAAAATTATACCATTGGACGACACGAAATTCATGAGATATGACGTCATAAACATTGAGATGCGTGGAAAACTATCTTTTACTGGAAAATTACGCCGACTATACTCACCCAGCGTTTGATAAAGAGAGCGTTAGCGACTTCCAACAAACTTCAAACAAAATTTTTTCTGAATTTTTTGTATCTTATATGTTTAACGTTAAATGTTCAACACATCAAATTTGGAAAGTAGTCATATATCTACAGCTGTTTTATCCATGTAATTTGCATTCTTTAAAGAATTACTATTTGAAAACAGTGAATCACGATGAATTTTATGCTGTTCGACCCAAAGGTTTTGTTTAGCCATCTAAGTTGCCTTAACTGTCTGAAGATATGTGATTACGATCAGAGAAACAAAACATATTGTAATAAAGAAGCACTTATTATCAACTTACGGCTGTGAACTATTACGTTTTTGCAAAAAATTGTTTACAGGCTATTAGGCACCACCGTCATAAAATATGCCTGTCTACATGTCTGATCAAGCGAGAAGGCATTGAGTGACAGGAAGCAGCTCATTTTTTGAATGAGTGAGTTTCAAATGCCCACACGTCGATGAAGATTTAATTATTCTCTGGTTTCTCAATATCATTCCAAATGTCCGGTTAGTTCCTTGATAAGGACAACATTCTCCTCAATTTTTTCGTCCACACAGCAGCCAGGACTCAAGAATGATATACACAGGTTGTCCCACCTAACTTTCCCATCTCATATTTCCGAAACGAAACAAAATGTGAAAAATGTAGTTGACCAGGGATGCACCTACATAAGGGCTCACACAATGGGCAGGAATTCACGTTCTCGAAATGTAAACAAACATCAATTTAAATACAAAGTGACGTTCTTTTTTTGAATGGCACATACATATTTTTCACTAAAGTGAAAACTACGGGTACAATTACTGACGGCAGGCTTGTTTTCAATGTTCTGAATCTCAAACCTTCTGAAATACGAAGGTTTTAAAGGATGCCAAAGGAGACACAGTTTCTGTCGTAATGCACAGAGCATGGGTTGGCTGCAGTAGGCTTCAGGACAGTGAAGGCAACGATGTGGCGCAGTGGTTAATACAGTGGACGCCCGTTCGGAGAGGACGGCGGCTCAAACCCGCGTCCGGCCATCCTGATTTAGATTTTCCGTGATTTCCCTAAATCGCTTCAGGCAAATTCCGGGATGGTTCCTTTGCAAGGGCAAGAACAACTTCCTTCCCTAATCCGATGGGACAGATGATCTCGCTGTTAAGTCCCCTCCCCCGAACCAACCAACCAACAGTGTAGCAACCGCTTTACAGCATTTCGATAGAAACTGTGGCACCGCTTCTATTAGTTAAAGTCTAAGTATTCTAGAAGGTATAGGGTTCAGAGCAGTGAAACCAAGTCCGCCGTCACTATCTGCATCCCCATGTTTTCATTTTCGTATAAAAAACATACACTTGCCATCTTAAAAAAAGTAATTTTGCGCTGATAATGATTTATGTTTACTTGTAAGGATTGTGCATTCCTGTCCTCTGTGTGAGCCCCTGCCATTGGCGCATACCTTGCCAATGGCACTGTTTCATTTCGGAAAAATATGACGTGGTAAAGTAGGTGGAACATCCTGCACAGTCAAGATATTACGTCCTGACACTAGCAATTAACACCGAAGCGCCAAAGAAACTCGTATGGGCATGCGTACTCAAATACAGAGATATGTAAACAGGCAGAATACGGCGCTTCGGCCTGCAACGCCTATATAAGACAGCAAGCGCCTGGCGCAGTTGTTAGATTGGTTACTGCTGCTACAATGACAGGTTATCAATATTTAAGTGAGTTCGGACGTGGTGTTATAGTCGGCGCACGAGCGATGGGACACAGCATCTCCGAGATAGCGATGAAGAGGGGATTTTCCGTATGACCATTTCACGAGTGTGGCCGAGCGGTTCTAGGCACTTCAGTCTGTAACCGCGAGACCGCTACGGTCGCAGGTTTGAATCCTGCCTCGGGCATGGATGTGTGTGATGTCCTTAGGTTAGTTAGGTTTAAGTAGTTCTAAGTTCTAGGGGACTGATGGCCACAGAAGTTAAGTCCGATAGTGCTCAGAGCCATTTGAACCATTTCACGAGTGTACCACGAATATAAGGAATCCGATAAAATATCAAATCTCCGACATCGTTGCGGCCGGAAAACATCCTGCAACGACAACTGAAGAGAATCGTTCAACCTGAGAGAAGTGCAACCCTTCTGCAAGTTGCTGCAGATTTCAATGCTGGGCCATCAACAAGTGACAGCGTGCGAATCATTCAACGAAACATCATCGATATGGGCTTTTGGAGCCGAAGGCCCACTCGTGTATCCTTGATGACTGCACGACAAAAGTTTACGCCTCGCCTGGGCTCGTCAACACCGACATTGGACTGTTGATGACTGGAAACATGTTGCCTGGTCGGACGACTCTCATTTCAAATTGTATCGAGCGGATGGACGTATACCGGTATAGAGACAACCTCATGAATCCATGGACCTGAATGTCAGCAGCGGATAATTCAAACTGGAGGCTATGTAATGGTGTGGGGCATGTGCAGTTGGTGTGATATGGGACCCCTGGTACGTCTACAGATACGACTGTGACAGGTGACACATACGTGAGCATCCTGTCTGATCACTTGCATTCATTCATGTCCATTGTGCATTGCTACGGACATGGGCAGGACAATGCCACACCCCACATGTCCAGAATTGCTAGAGAATGGCTCCTGGAACACTCCTCTGAGCTTAAACACTTCCGCTGCCCACCAGACTCCCTCGACATAAAAGCGTGTCTGGGATGCCTTGCAAAGTGCTGTTGAGAAGAAATATCCACCCCCTCGTACGTTTACGGATTTATGGACAGCCCTGAAGGATTCACGGTGTCAGTTCCCTCTAGCACTACTTCAAACAGTGGAGTCCATTCCGCGTCGTGTTGCGGCACTTCGGACGTGCTCGCGGGGGCCCTACACGACATTAGGCAGGTGTACTAGTTTCTTTGGCTCTTCTGTGTATCTTTGTCTTCCTCAGACTATGGTTTTCTAAGACCTCAAGCAGACGAATTGCTTTGCGATAAGGCATCCGTTTCATAGAGATCTTTGAATCAATTGTCTGAAAATAATGTTAGCTGTTGACATTCCAGTCAACATCGTTTGTAAAATATCAAAGTTACCTGAAAATAAAATACTTACAAGGCATCATTACAAATATCTGTGCTTTGAGAAGTAAAGCCTTTCCCGTCACATGTTAAATAGCCATCTTAAACCCGCTTGCGTCAGCATGTGGCTAATTAAGGTGAGTGGGGCAGCGGGCACAGTAATCGGCTGGCGATGCGCCCTGAGCCACCGGGCTGGAGAGCGCGCTGGCGAGTCGGGCGTCGATCGAACCCGCCCGCCGAATTAATGGCCGTCAGTCTGGCACGCAAGTCGGCGCGGCAGCGCTTTTTACGCCATTTTGCCGGAACGATTAGGTGAACGCTCAGCTGATTAAACTGCACCGTCCCAAGTACTCAGTACGCCAGTTACCACTAGTTAGAACTGCGAGCTCTCGCTATGATATTGAACGAGTCACCTCTACAACTACAGTACACATTCTGAATGAAGTATATGTCCTCATGCTGATTATTTACTTGTCTTCTGTGATTTATACTGACGAAAGACATCTCAGTACCAAAAAAAATTAATGTACAGTACTGAAATTATGTGAATACCCACGTCTAGGTGTCACATTTGAGTGATCAACATTGCAAGGTCATAGGTTAACGTAAGTGCGACATAAGCCATTGCAAATGTGAAGTGCTGGTACGTTAATAACTGATGTAACCGCCAGAATGTTGAATGAAAGCGTGCAAACGTACATGTATTATGCTTTACTGGTGCCGGATGTCAGTTTGTGGGGTTGAGTTTCATGCCCTGATGGTTAATGCTGTTAGTGGGCAATGCTGGAGTTGTTGTCCGATGGCCGGTCGCAGTGGCCGTGCGGTTCTGGGCACTTCAGTCCGGAATCGCGTGACTGCTACGGTCGCAGGCTCGAATCCTGCCTCTGGCATGGATGTGTGTGATGTCCTTAGGTTAGTTAGGTTTAACTAGTTCTAAGTTCTAGGGGACTGATGACCTCAGAAGTTAAGTCCCATAGTGCTCAGAGCCATTTGAACCATTTTTTTGTCGTTCGATGGTGTCCCGTATGTGCTCGACTGGAGACAGATATGGTGATCGAGCTGGTCAAGGGAACATGTCGACACTCTAAAGCACGTCGAATTACAACAGCGGTTGGTGGGCAAACCTTACCCTGTTGGAAACCTCCACCCCCCCCCCCCCCCCCCCACCACCACCACCCCGCCCCCACCCCCACTCCCTGCTCAATCCCTGCAACACTGTTCGTGAATGGTAGCACAACGGATCGGATCACCTCACTGACATACAAATTTGTAGTCAGGGTTTGTGGTATAGACACGAGAGTGCTCCTGCTGTCATACGAAATAAAACTCTAGATCAGGGCTCTCCAAAGTACGGCCCGCGGGCCAAAACCGGCCCGCGAGAGCCGGCAAACCGGCTCGCGTTAGCTGGCCGGACATCCCCGGTATCCGGCCCGCCAAATATTTGAGGTGGTACCTACACTGCCAACAATTGTGTTTCCAGGCCTATCGCGACCAATACGCCTTGACATTGGCTCTGCTACTCGCTACAGGACTACATAACTAAACTTATTGTTGCGCCGCTTGAAATAACAATGCGTTGACATACTCTACCTCTGTTACGTCTTGCAGCAATAGTGTTGCTAACAATGATTTTCAGATTTCGTTAACTTTGCAGGATGCTGTCGTGAAGAATGTGCAGTGACATACTTTTTTGTCGGTGAAATTCGCTAAAATAAAATACGCCAGAATTGCGGTCAGGTATGTCCACCAATCAAAATTATGTAATTAAATAAAAATCGTAGTTCGTTTCAGTGCTAGCTATTCCCACAACCTTAGATTTTTGCGGTTTGATCTTTCCTTTAGCCTTACATTACGGTGATCATGGAGTGCTAGGGTGCTTTAATCCCACTAGGTAGATCTTGGCCCTTACGACTTCGTGGAGGAGTCAATGTGCCCCACGGACTAAAAAGTTTGGAGACCCCTGCTTTAGAACATAACTCCAGGTGCAAGTCCAGGTTGTCTAGCCACGCAGAGAGGTAGGTTCCAGGCCCTCAACTGAGCTCCTCCGAACGAACACACGGCCATCACTGGCACCAAGGCAGAACCACTTTTCATCAAAAAATACAAGATTTCTATTCTGTCCTCCAACGAGCTCTCGCTTGACATCACTGAAGTCGCAAATGGCGGTGGTTTGGGGTCAGTGGGATGCACGCTACAGGATATCTGGCTCGGAGATGTCCTAGGAGTAACCAATTTGTAGAGCCACGTTGGCGTACATTCTCGTGACCACCGCTGCCAGCAACCATCTACAGTCGCAACGTTCCTGCAAGATAACAAAAGCGACATCCAGCTTATCGCAGCCCTATTACACGACGTCGTTCAGCCTCACTGAAATGTTGATAATGGTGTCTTTGTCGACTTGACGCTATTCTGACAAACATTAACACCACGTCCAATCTTAAAGATAACTCCCACGGCCGTTACAGCGTATATTTAAAGAAAACCTGATTTCAATCCTCATAGTGGCTCTACTAGCGCAATTCTTATGCGACTGGCGCGAATTTTGAGCAGGCGTCATCTTTCAGATGTACAAATACGCCTGACAAGTTTCGGTTACGTCGCACAACTCCGTCAGCGTATATCGGTCTCTTTCTTGGGGAGAAACAACAACAACTGTGCCATATTATTACATAATGAAAAAGTTTTCTGCAGAATAGGCATTGTAAAACAGATTTTATTTCACTCTTTGTTCTAAGTTTATTATCCACGGAATTCTTCGCATCACTGGTTAGGCGCTCAATGAAGGCTTTCACGGTTTGTCGCCGGCCGGAGTGGCCGGGCGGTTCTAGGCGCTACAGTCTGGAGCCGAGCGACCGCTACGGTTGCAGGTTCGAATCCTGCCTCGGCCATGTATGTGTGTGATGTCCTTAGGTTAGTTAGGTTTAAGTAGGTCTAAGTTCTAGGCGACTGATGACCTCAGAAGTTAAGTCGCATAGTGCTCAGAGCCATTTGAACCATTTTTGAACGGTTTGTCGTCTTAGTTCACGGTGAAACTTCCGGGATGGATAGTGGTGGACGCTGAAACTTTATTGTTCCTGACGTTTCGTTCAGAGATGCGTTGGACATTTTAACACGTGCTCCTGATTCCGCTGAGTATTGGTCAGTCTGAAAGACTCAGCGTTAGCAGGAGCACCGATGAAAATGTCCGAAAGTTATCCTAGCTACAAAGATTTGCCTAATTCATGCCTTCCTTTGGCTGAATGGTTAACAGTATAAACCATTCCTCCTTCTAGTATAATATTACATCTACAATTTCATGGCATGTAGGAGGAGAAACTATCTCAGCTGCCAGATTTCTGGTGATGGTGACTGCAGCCACGATATCAAGAGACGCCAGTTATTTAGTAGAAAGGCAAGGTCCTATCTTGACAATATTTTAAGGAGTACAGAGGTAATTTCAACAACAAATATTCGTGTAGTAAGGGCTGTAGTCTTTCCAGTTGTGTTGTACGGATGTAAGACCTGAACGTCATAGAATATACTACACTAAATTGTGGTGTTGGAGCAAACTGATAAGAGTTCGACGGAGTGCAGAGAAAATGAATAGGTTCTTATTACAACAAAATTAAATCACATTGTTCCTCGGAAACCTTGATACTGAAAAAAACTGACCTACTTTGTGCACACCTTGAAAAGACATGATTTTCTGGAAAAGACCTTAATGCTGGGGAAGATCAAAAGGAAAATAGGGCAGAAGAAGGTGAGACGGATTGATGACGTCAGAGAAGTAATAATTGTGGAAAGTCTTCGAGAGATAGTGCAGGACAGAAGAAATTGGCATGCTATAGGTTATGGGGGTCACGGAGAGGCGGAATCGACTAAATGAATATATATATGTAAGGGGAGGGGGAGGGAGAGAGAGAGAGAGAGAGAGAGAGAGAGAGAGAGAGAGAGAGAGAGAGAGAGAGAGAGGGAGGGAGGGAGAGGGGGAGGGGGGGGGGAGAGAGAGAGAGAGAGAGAGAGAGAGAGAGAGAGAGAGAGAGAGAGAGAGAGAGAGAGAGAGAGAGAGAGAGAGGGGGAGGGAGGGAGGGAGAGGGGGAGGGGGAGAGAGAGAGAGAGAGAGAGAGAGAGAGAGAGAGAGAGAGAGAGAGAGGGGGGGGGCGGCGGGGAGGGAGGGAGAGCGGGAGAGAGAGGGGCGGGTGAGGGAGAGATATTGGAGTGCCTCTTTAGACTCTCCAGAGGATGTGATCATGTTCAATTTATGGCACTCGGGTCGGTTTCACAACACATGATCTGCGAGAAAATACGTTAACCATATATTCTGGGGTGACGGAAGTCATGGGGTTGTTAAAGATATAAATGGAGTGCTTTGGTGAAGTTGTCATTTGTACTCAAGTGATTCATGTGAAATGGTTTCCGACGCGATTATGGCCGAACGACGGAAATTAAGACTTTGAAAGCGGAGTGGTAGTTGGAGCTATGTGTTGTATCGGTAGTAAAGATGCCACATAGTTTCAAAGGTTGGCACTACCACGAGACACCGACGGTAGCGCCCTCTAGCTGGTGCTGCGCAGCTCTACGAGCTCCGCTACAGATTCACCCATTTGTTCGGGTGCAGACAGCCAGGACACTTCGCTTCAACTTCGCACCACCTTGCAAGTTATGCATTCTTACTGCTTGAGTAAAGAGGGTTTAAATTCATACAGCAGTACCGATGTGTTTTACCTGTTCCTGTGCCTTACTCACGCGCCGCCTCCCAGGCGGGATAAAAAAACTATACGTATGGGACATTCCATTTAGGAAATAGTTAGGGAATCCAATGTTCCGAGATGCTCAGCATCAAGAGTTTGCCAAGAATACCAAATTTCCAGCTTTACCTCTCACCACGGACGACGCAGTGGCCGATGGTCTTCACTTAAGGGGCTCCGGAACGCCCTATACTTGCAACGTTAAAATAACGCTTATAAATTACATCTTTCCTCACAAAGTATTTGAGGTAGGAAGTTGAACTTTTTACAGATTATTTATTGGAATATGGGCTACAACTTAACAAAGGGATTTTACAAAATTTTAGTTCAGTTATTAAAGATGACTTTTTTTCAATTGTAATGAAAATTCACAACATTTTTTTTGCAATTTTTTATTTATATATTCAAAAATATACAGTTTTTTGGAAAAAGGCTGTGTTAAATTATGCAGAAGGTACTGTGTAACATTTACTGAAAGTTTGAAACAAATATGTTTGGAAGATCTTTAGAAAACATGTAATTAGTATGAGAAAATAAAAGTTTTGGGAATCGAGCGACAAAGATTGGATTAACTTTTTAGTGCATTCCAGGTCCATAGGATGGATTATCTTCATCCTCCGCAAACTCCTCCTCCAGCTTCTTCTTGTTCCTCCTCCTGTTTACTCTTGCTTGTATTTCTAGACTCTTTACAGCCCTGTCTGCAGCCCGAAGGCGTTCCTTGTCTAAAGCAAGCATCGCTCGTTGTTGTGTTCGTAGATTTTGCTACCATTTTCTTCAGTTGCAGTTACTGCAACACTGTTCCAAAAGGTGGTCATGTATGAACACTTATCACATTTCAGTTGTATTTCATTAGCAAGTCCTACGTGCTTTATTATGGAGAGTTCCAGACCAACTTCACTACAATGAATACATCTTACACAGTTTGAAAAAATTCCTTTGAGAACCGACATATCAAATATTTCATTCACATCCGATTCGCCCATAAAACATTCATAGTTTTCACTCATTGAACCAAGCTTCTTCTGTGAAGTATTTTCTTTCCCACTTTGACTGCTATGGGCAGGTGTACTTGAGAGGTTAGGTTCACTCACTTGGTTATCTCAAGACTCAAGAAACAGAATTAATTACGAATATTTTCGAGATAACGACAGAGTAAATAAACATGAAACAATCGACAATCACACCAGCGATATATATTGAACCATCACAGGTTAGCCACAACACATACTTTATCTCACTTCACTAAAATGTACCTGATGAACACTGACGTTAATAATAACACCATTTGACAGCAGTTTAACAGCGCCACAGTGGGTCACGCCCATGTAGAACACATTTCAAAAAAAATTTAAAAATAGTTGTAGTCTTCGGAATTGAATAAATTATATATCTATTAGAAGGTTATAGTCTGCAGATTCAGAAAACGCAAAAAAGTAAAAATTGAACTTTTCATGATTTTGAGCCTTTCCGGAGCCCCTTAACGACCAAGAGCAGCGGCATTTGCGTAGAATTACGAGTGTTAATAGACAAGCAACACTCCGAAAAAAAACAACACAAATCAATGTGGGACGTACGACGAACGTATCTGTGAGGACAGTGCGGCAAAATTTGGTGTTAATGGGCTACGGCAGTAGACGACCGACACGAGTGCCTTTGCTAACAGCACGACGTCGGCTGCAGCGCCTCTCCTGGTCGCGTGACCACATTTTTTTTTTTTGAGGAATATGTAGTGAGAAATAATATAAAGAATGATAAAGAAATAAAATCTCCCAACTCCTCCCCCCTCCCCCCCCCCCCCCACACACACACACACACACACGCGCGCGCGCGCGCGCGCGCGCGCGCGGCCCCATAACCATATGCGTAGGTGCGAAAAGTGTTAACGCTAGAGATTCAGCATGTTTCGCTGGCGACCGCATCGCAGTATCTCCTTTAAAAGCGGCTTACCTCCTTTGTCCAGGGACATAAATACTGGAGCACGTCCACTGGCGACCGCCATAAAAAACAGGGCTTAATGCGCGATACTGCTGTTCTCTTCCCGCAGCAGCCGACAGCTATTCTCGTGCCCGGGAGCGCCCCCGTAAGTCACAACTTGCTCCTGCCCTGGCCGGCCTACTGCCTTCGGTGTGGACCTGACGATTAGGAACACGTATATCTTTTTCTTTGCTCTTCTGCCGTAACTGCCGAAGTTTAAGGAGAGCGAACTTCTGGGTCCATTGCACAAAGCTAGATCGATATTGCTGGTGCTACATTTCGCCGAAGCCCACACAGGAGGCTACCAGGGCTCCTCTTCCTGTTACAGTCGCACCGCATTCGATCTACACTGCTGGCCGTTAAACTTGCAACACTGTAAGTCCGGCACGATGCAAGCGACAACATCACTAAGTGTACCAAAGGCTTGGATATGCAATTTACGAGGGGCCTTCAGTAAGTAATGCAGGATATTTTTTTCTGAAAGCAGGTTGATTTTATTTAGAATTCTAATACACCATAAAATACCCCAATTTCTTGGCTACAAAACCGTGTTTTTCATCATAGTCTCCTTCAATGAGACGGCCTTACGCCATCTTACTCTGATGGCCAGTGTGCCCGCATGGTGCCACTCCGCCGGTCGATATCCGAGGCAACGTCTTGCTGTATCAATAACCTCCCCATCATCCACGTACTGCTTCCCGCGAATGCACCCTTCATTTGGCCAAACAGATGGAAGTCGGAAGGCGCGAGATCTGAGCTGTAGGGTGGAAAAAAATCTTTGGAAATTTGTGGTAAGGTCTTATGGGACCAGACTGCTTAAGTCATCGGTCCCTACGCTTACGCACTACTTAACCTAACTTACGTTAATGACAACACACACACACACACACACACACACACACACACACCCATGCCCGAGGAAGGACTCGAACCTCCGACGGGGGGAACCGCGCGGACCGTGACAATACACATCAGAGACCGCGGGTTATCCAGATCTCACAGCCATTGAGAACATATAGTCATGGGTTGCCGAGATACTGGCACACCACCACTCCCCACCTACAACGATAGATGAACTCTGGCATAAAGTTGTAGCTGCATCGAAAGACATACCCGTATCTGTCATTTAAGCTCAGTTCGACTCAACACCAGCCGTGTTACAGGCATTGTTGCTGCCACAGGTGGCAGTCCCGTGGACTAAATTTCGCACACTGTGTACCCAAAAATCACTTACGAGTTTAACCATGTATTCTGGCTACTACACTGAATATTCACTGCAATTAAAATTTCGTTGTTTAATATCCTTCTTGGGGCTGTAATTTTAATAGCTAGGATTGTGATACAGACATACAATTTCGTTTGTTCAGCAGCACTGGTGTCCTCTTATCTTTTAGGCGCAGACTATATTGACAGTTTTACAAGGTAGCCGGCCGTTGAGCGCTTCAGTCCGGAACCGCGCTGCTGCTACGGTCGCGGGTTCGAATCCTGCCTCGGGCATGGATGTGTGTGATGTCCTTATGTTAGTTAGGTTTAAGTAGTTCTAAGTCTAGGGGACTGATGACCTCAGATGTTAAGTCCCATAGTGTTCAGAGCAATTTGCACCATTTCTTATTACGTAAAAATCTGCAATAAAGTCTGGCATAATCTCTGAAAGAAATGATGCTCACTGAACAATCATTTTCATTTTTGAGCTTAGTTTCTAGTTTGTAAAATATATACGTGTTAATCATTTTGTTCACGCAATGTTCTGCATTTATTCGCAAAATTAAACACGTTCTAATCACCATGTCACTGTAAGGGGAAGTAGAAAAAGAGTCAGTGTGGGTCATGTGTCGTTGGAACAAAGGAAAAATAAGCTGTGACTGCCCTAGAGTATTTAGTTTTCTTGTAGAACTAATTGTTGGCCATCAGTACCATAACATGCCTAGACCACTGTGGGGCACTCACAGCTTGAGTTTTCATTCATACATTTGTTCTGCGTGTTTCCCATTTTGTTTGCGTCTTGTGTATATGAGCCGCAAAGTGGGAGCCATCCCAGAATTACCTTACGATCATGTGCACTACTAACTTCGACTTTCCTGCTTCAGTCACTTTCTGTTATATCCACTACGTTCAAGTGTAATATACAAACAACAACGATATTTCACTTCAGTCACTCTTCAACTACATCCATTACGAGCTCCAGCAGTTGACTTCATTCCGTTTGCATTTTGCATTGCATTTGTAGCATGTATGCACGACAATTACTGCTTTGATATGCCTTTTGCCAGCTTTCGACGTATTTTTGCAACGTTGTCTTATATAAGCTTTTAATTATTTAAATGAAAGCCGACCGCGGTGGCCGAGCGGTTCTAGGCGCTTCAGTCCGGAACCGCGCGACTGCTACAGTCGCATGTTCGAATCCTGCCTCGGGCATGGACGTGTGTGGTGACAAAGGTTCAAATGGCTCTGAGCACTATGCGACTTAACTTCTGAGATCATCAGTCCCCTAGAACTTAGAACTAATTAAACCTAACTAACCTAAGGACATCACACACATCCATGCCCGAGGCAGGATTCGAACCTCCGACCGTACCGGTCGCTCGGTTCCAGACTGCAGCGCCTAGAACCGCACGGCCACTGCGGCCGGCTGTGTGGTGTCCTTAGGTTAGTTAGGTTTAAGTAGTTCTAAGTTCTAGGGGACTGATGACCTCAGATGTCAAGTCCCATAGTTCTCAGAGCCATCTGAACCATTTAAATGAAAGCATTTGTCCACTCTGGCTGTTCTTAAACAGACTAAAATTCCTCTTTATTTTTTTTTTCCAGTTGCGTTACTGAACAGTTTCGGCTACGAAATAATTTTCCAATTCGAAGCAGCGGAATCGGTTCTGGATCGTTTTCCTGCACCGCCCGGACGAAAATACTACAATATATTGTTTTTAATTGTGCAGTGCCAAACCCTTGTGACGAGCTGTGGCAGAATACATCGAGTGTATTTCCTCTGCTGTGCAGTTCTTACAATTTCTACGAACCTGTAGAAATTTGTAGAACACCTTTCTACAACGTTAGTATAGTCCGTAAGAAAAAAAAGAAGGGATATCAAAGTTTAGCGTCCCGTCGACAACGAGGTCATTAGCGACAGACCACATGCTTGGATCAGGTATGGCTGGGAAGGGAAATCAGTCGTGTCCCTTTCAAACGTATCGTCCTGTCATTTGACTAGAACGATTTAGGGAAATCATAGAAGACCTAACTCTGATTGGCAGAATAGGAATTTAAACCGGCGCCCTCCTGGATACCAGTCCACCGTGCTATTCATTGCGCCACCTCTCTCCGTATATTCCACATAGTGCTGCCACACCTGTTGAAACTTTAAAGGGTATATAAATTACGACCTCAGCTGTTGTTAAGAAAATATTTTAACTTTTAGTAACGGTTGCGTTCATCGCACATCATCAGGTGACCATAGTCTCAGTAAAATTACTTGACAGTTGACGCTTAATGTATTGGAGCTGGTTTACGCAGCTCGTGGTCTTGCGGTAGCGTTCTCGCTTCCCGCGCACGGGGTCCTGAGTTCGATTCCCGGCGGGGTCCCTCGAGATGACTGGGTGTTGTTGTGACGTCTTCATCATCATCATCATTCATCACCATTACGGTCGGAAGAAGACAATGGCAAACCACCTCCGCTAGGACCTTGCGTAGTCGGCGGTGCGGGTCTCCCGCATCGTCCCCTACGCTCCTCGAAGTATGGGATCTCATCATCATCATCATCATCATCATCATCATCATCATCATCATCATCATCATCATCATCCAATTAGAGCGCTTAATGTCACGCCCGAACAGTTCTCCGTTGCCAAGCTGTCTTAAGACTTGGTCAATTCACTTCCAGTCCCTTTCTGGCATTCTTTCTTGATCTGCTTGGATTCCGGTTTATTTCGTATTTCATCACACATGATAATCACACTAAAAAACACACACACACACACACACACACACACACACACACACACACACACACACACACACACACACACACACACACACACACAACGATGCTAATGAAATACACCACATTTCATACACACCACCGACCAAACACTACTGGACACTTCCGCACAAGACTCTATTCAGCGTCACATATACATTGATCATAATCATAGAGAATGGCTTACATTAGGTAAGCTTCGCACGACATTGCGTGAAGTCGAATTTCTGAAGGCTGCAATTTCAACGTTGCGACAGGAGCATCACAATCATAAACACAAACGCCTGGTGTAATGTTTAGCGTATCAGCCTCACTTGTAAGAGTTCATGGGTTCGAATCTCGTCAAAGATAATTCTTTTATTTCTACATCTAATCGAAAGAGTTTTATTTTTGCTTGCTGCTGTGGCCGAGCGGTTCTAGGCGCTTCGAATCCTGCGTCGGGCGAGGATGTGTGTGATGTCCTTAGGTTAGTTACGTTTAAGTAGTTCTAAGTTCTAGGGGACTGATGACCTTAGAAGTTAAGTCCCATAGTGCTCAGAGCCATTTGAATCAGTTTGAACCATTTTTATTTTTAGCTCTTTCATGATGATACTGACTTATTCGCTCTTATTTTTCCATCATTCTTTTTTCGTTTGTAATCTGCCTGGGTAACTTACGCTTATAATCTGTAACCAAGTGACCAGCAAGGACTGCTGATCGGTTGGTAACGCGGCAGCTCGCGTAGCTACAGTGAGTCCAGTTTCACGCAACCAATGGTAGCGAGAAATGACAAGTTTGCTCTTAGCGCTTGAACTGATTTTTTCCGATTTAGCTTTAGCTTCAATTGCCTTGAATAAAGCGATCGTGATTTTAGTTTTACCGCAAATTGTCCCCGCCGTTTTCTCGGAAAAAATTGCACATCGCGAGGTAGTGGTTAGTTTTAAATTCGGGACCTCAAAACGCGTCGTCTGCTGCGGTTCAGTCATTAGTCACTTAGAAACAGCCGTCGACAGAGTATCTTGCATTTCCGACATATCTCGCGACGACTGCTGTGGCCTTCTCCGCCAGACATCACGGCGCCTACAGTATCAGCAACCAAACTGACAGACTGCAGCCGCGGGTTGCCCTCCTCGCAGGCACACCGAAACACTACACAACCGACAAGCAATATTGATGAACGGCCACAGCAACAACCACAACAGTAACACCACAGCAAAGACACCAACGGCCACCAGGGGCCACTACCGGCCCACATAAACATAAGGAAGAGGTCGCTTCAGATCCCCGAACTATTTTCACACGTCAAACCATGTGATGGAAAACAGTTCCGAGGTACTCATCCTCTGAAGCGCTATAAAGGCCGGCGCTCGGCCGCACATCGGTGCCTCTCCGTGTACCCGCTGACTCCCCTCTTCATCCCGCCGCTTCCCCTGCCGCTCCTTGCTCTCCCCTCCTTTTCCATCCTCTCTGACCTTTCCCTCGGCAGGTCCCACCTGACAGTTTTATTCTTCGTCGTGTGTGCTACAAGTGGGTTTTAAGTGTGTTGTTCTGGAGTGTTTTTTAATACTGTGGCCGACTTTTAACCTGTGCATGCGCATTCAGTGTCTTCTCTGTGTTTTAAGAATCACCAACTGTGTTTTTTAATTTTCTGGTGACTTTTTTAACTGTCCCCCATGAACGCCTCCATGTCAGTCTGTTTTTACCTCCATTTTCTCCCTTTACTCTGTTTTATGTTCCCCTTTTTTATCGCCTTATGTATGTAACATTTTATTCTTATTTTAATTACCATGTCACTCGGCTGAAGAGCGGCGGATTGTGCCGCTGACAGCCCTCCCCTGCCCATATGGGGCAGGGGAATGAAATCACAATAAAGAAAAAAAAAACTGCACATCGGCAGTTCATCGACCGCCGGCAGACTTGGATAGCTGCCGCCCCGGCAACCCGGCTTGGATTTTCTCGCTGATCTCTGGATTAGGCTTGGTATATCGGAGAAGTCTCTGGCGGAGACTAGTAGGAAATTATTTCATTTGTTTTCTATCTTATTCTTGTATGTAGTTGTGATTCGAAGACGGATCACTGTTTTGTGTTGGTGTTATACTTGGAGAATTTGTTTTGGTTAATCGAACAGTCCAATAAATTGTTTCGGACTTTGATCGTTAGTTTCTTCTGCTTACGCAGACATATCAACGACCACTTCCAACATTGCTCCGCATTACACATTAACAGCATTTGTGAAGTGACCCGCCGAGTGTGTGTCACCTATATCCGAGCAGTGGCCAGCAGCCGATCTTGCAACAGCGTAGTCGCAAGTGACATACGTCAACTATCAAGTAATTTTAATCGGACTATAGTGTCTGATACTTTGTGGGATGCTTTGGGTTAGATTAATACAGTTTCGGTGGCATTTGATATGTACTGACTTTGATCAACACTACGTGTGATCCAATTTAAAGCATTTTCTTAACAGAAGCTCAGGTTGTAACCGCTGTACATAGCGGCACACAGAACTAGACTGTTTAGTTTCTCTCGCAACCGGCGACGCCACAGGCAGCGAGCACACTGCAGCAGGCCGTAAACACGTCCTCCACCGCCACGTCGTGTCACGTGGCGTAATCCCGTGCTCTCCGGAGTGGGATAAAGCTGCCCACACAGCGAAAAGCCAGTGTCGTATTCAGTCTACATGCTTACTACATACGCAGCGGCTACCCTCTTGGTAGCCACATACGCTGCGAGCTTGGACAGTGTTTGGTGTTTAGCTGGATTTTTTTGGTACCGGTACGATGGACTCTGACTTTATTTACTGATATGCTGTATTTCACGGTGTTCATTCCTTGCATTACCGCAGCCGTCCAGAAAATTTCGAGTTGCGCGCCCTACTCTGAACATGTACCGAACTTTTAACTACCGTGTTTGTTTAAATGAAGGGAATGGAAGCACCGTTCCAATAGTAACAAAATAGACATTAAAATTAACGACGAAGTTTCCTAATTGGTTCAGGGTGACACCTAAACTTCTCATCTCATTTTTTTTCCAAATTACATAACAGGTGCATGCCGCAATCAAGACGTAAACAGAGTAATAACCACAGGACACTGATGATGGTATAATCATCGAATTCCGTACTGGATGTGACAAATGGTTGAGAGAAACAAATATCGGTGTTCTTTGTGTATTATGTTGTCAGTTGGATCCTTCAAAAAATTGTCCTATGTGGAGAAAATATTTCTGAGCCCATGTCACAAATATGTTAGAAGACACGTTCTGGCTGGGCACTGTACGAGATTAAAAGTCTTAAACATGGCGTGCGATTTGATCTGGACCTGAAAAAACGCTTTTCTTTATTTTCCTCGTGATGGCCTGAGAACACTGCTGCTATTGTTGGAAATATCACCGAAGAAAACCCCTATGTCACGGCTCATAGCCCTCCAGTAAATAGTGATGGGACAACAGACAGATTTTAACAAACGATTGGCTAGTTCAATATTTTTTTTCATTCAGTCGTTTCTTTTTTTCAGTCAGATGAAACAACCGAATGAAACTAGTCTCTGCCACCATGGCAGCCATATGAATGTTTTCACTCATATTCCGGGTTTGATTGGTTCCACTTAATGTGAGACAACCGAGTGACATGTCTCTGACAGTTACGATATATATATATATATATATATATATATATATATATATATATATATATATATATATGTATTTATTAAGTCTTCGTGTTTGAGCAGTTTTATTTTGTCAGTTTTTCCGCCTTTTCGATTGGCCATGAACCTTACAGACAAATAACGCATTTTATTTCAGATATAAATGAACAAAAAGTGTATTTCTAAAAATGAAGTATTTTCAAAATGTGTGTATTTATTTACTTAAATACGAAATGTTCGTACTTCTGGGTTTTTTGTTGGTTTCTGAAGGTTAATAACTGTTGCCGGTATCAGAAATTTATATACACTCATGCTCATAAATTAAGGAAAACTGCAGAACGTGGTGCCACATAACGTGGCACTACACAAAACTGGCGCTAATAGCATAGGCACATAGGGAACACACACGACACAGATCTATAAGTCCACAGTATTGGTGATAAGTTGAGAAAACCGTCCCAAAACACTTGTGCTACAAAACGCCACTGTTTCCCGAGTATGTATCCCGACATCAGTATGGGATATGATCACCATGCACACGTGCACAGGCCGCACAGCGGATTGGGATACTCTGGATCAGGTGGTCGAGCAGTTGCTGGGGTATGGCCTCCCATTCTTGAACTAGTGTCTGTCGGAGCTCCTGAAGTGTCCTAGGGGTTTGAAGACGAGCAGTGATACGTCGACCGAGAGCATCCCAGACGTGGTCGATGGGGTTTAGGTCTGGAGAACAGGCAGGCCACTCCATTCGCCTGCTATCTTCTGTTTCAAGGTACTCCTCCACGATGGCAGCTCGGTGGGGCCGTGCGTTATCATCCATCAGGAGGAAGGTGGGACCCACTGCAAAGCTGAAAAGGCGGACATACTGGTGCAAAATGACGTCCCGATACAACTGACCTGTTACAGTTCCTCTGTCAAAGACATACCGGGGTGTACATGTACCAGTCGTAATCTCACCCCACACCATCAAACCACGACCTCCACACAGGTCCCTTTCAAGGACATTAAGGGGTTGGTATCTGGTTCCTGGTTCACGCCAGATGAGAACCGAATGACCATGTACTGTGTTCTTGACAGCAGGATTTACGGGCTCTCCTTTGACCAGGGGTCAGTGTAATGTACCTTGCAGCCTTGCAGGTCTCCGTGCGAATAAAGCATGTCTGTTCAGTCGTCTGTAGACTGTGTGTCTGGAGACAACTGTTCCAGTGGCTGCGGTAAGGTCCCGAGCAAGGCTACCTGCAGTACTCCGTGGCCGTTTGCGGGCACTGATGGTGAGATTCGGTCTTCTTGTGGTGTTGTACACTGTGGACGTCCCGTATTGTAGCACCTGGACACGTCTCCTGTCTGCTGAAATCGTTGCCATAATCTTGAGATCACTCTTTGTGGCACACCGAGGGCCCGTGCTACGACCTGCTGTGTTTGACCAACCTCCAGTCGCCCTAATATTCCACCCCTCATAACGTCATCAATATGTTTTCTTTGAGGCATTTTCAACATACAGTCACCATTAGCACGTCTGTAAACGTCTGCACATTTACTCGCTGCACCGTACTCTGACATGCACCAACACACCTCTGCGTATGTGGATTGCTGCCAGCGCCACCGTGCGACAACCGCAGGTCAGATGCAACGCATGGTCATACCCGAAATGATTTAAACCCGCAAACCGCCCACTAGAGCGTTGTTTCACCATGTATCAGCATTATCCTTAATTTATGAGCATGGGTGTAGAAATAAATGACCAATTACTCATTTCATTTACTGAATGCTTGTCTCCCTCTTCGGCTAGTTTTCACCAGTCACCGATGATTCTGTTTCGGTAAATTCTGAGGTGACGTGAACGGAAAGCATACAAGACACAATTTTTAAGTTATTTGGTGACTTAATCTTAACATTTACTGTCACTTGTCAGAAGTTTGCAGTTTTCTTTTTTCGAGAAATGTATGTCATCATTCGTTAATTTTCTTTGAATTTCTTTAATTAATGCAGTTTTAGAGTATGAACCATCCTTTCAGAAACGGTTCATCACAATGAATTTATCTTGAGGATCAGGTTTTATCCAGTAGTGTTCTTCCACTCCCACGCCACTGAGCGCTTCAGCATTGTGATGAAGACACGAAGTTCACTATTAAAACAAAACCCCTATTCGTAAACATGGACAAATAACTGAACTAGGTGATACTTAAATGAACACGTGGTGTTTGTTCTTTCGGATATGTCCTAAGAGCAGAGACCACACGGGATTTGCAGCTGTGATACATTATGCGAAAACTGAAGGTGGTGGTTGTGGTGGGGGGTGGGGGGCGGGGGAAAGGAAGGGAAAAAAGGAAGGGATTACTGATGTCAGCTGCATCGCTACATTACGCGGAATCAGCTGCGACGAGTGAGAATGTGTACCGGACCGGGACTCGAACCCGGGATCTCCTGCTTACTAGGCAGGTGCGTTAACACCTGCGCCACATGGAGACAGTGTTACCGCAACTGCGCACACTATCTCGGCACGCCTCATGGCCGACCCATCCTCCCACCGATCGCCACCTATCTGCAGCCCCTGCCCATTTTCTTCATGCTCGCTACTCGAGATTCACGCAAGAGGGCGGGCGTACTTCAGTGCGGATGCTGCTAGGAAAGAAGAGAATTTGAACGGAGAACTCTGTAGACAAGAGGAGGAAAAAGTTGCGGGGGAGGGAGGGGTGGTGAGAGTGAGCTGCAAAGGAGATAGCTATTATGATAGAAGGTGGACATTAGTTGTCTTTTGAAGTTTGAAAGGATTTTAATTTCTGTAATATTTTGACAAAGATTGTTCCAAAGTCGGGTTCCTGATACAGAAAATGATTCACAGAACATGGCAGTGTTGTGTAGTGGTATAAAGAGGGTTTCACTTTGTCGAGAACGAGTATTTATGCTGTGTTGTTTAGATAGTTGTGTAAGGGTGGAAGATGAAAGGGAAGGAGTGTAATGATTGAGAAAACGTTACAGAAAACACAGGGTATGATAATCTCTACCCTCATTGTTCATAGGCAGGAATGATATGGTCGGAACAAGGCACTCACGAATGTATCGCACACAAGCATCCATCGCCATTCCAGCCGACGTGAGCTCTCATACGAAAGTTATTGGAGAATAGGATCACCATAATCAAGAATGGGGAATATTAGTGACTGTAAGAGTTTCTCTTTAAGCTCGAGAAGAAATACTTTTTCAAGTTTCTGTAACGAATGAAGTGATGCCGACACTTTACAGACTGCAGTTGTTTGTTTAGTCTAGTCGAGGTGATTGTCCAGAATATTCCACAAATTCTACGAAGAACAAGAAAAGATGATTTCTGTGCTCTTTAGAATTATGGGTGGAAGAGATTCTCTGAACTGAGAAGTAATGAGTCTTTTGTGAGCGGCTAAGATTGCTTGCGTTTTAGATGTTCTGTTGCCATTCTGATAACGCAAGGAGGTCAACATTTACGTTCTAGATGGCTGTGTGCAGATTTGTTGGGCTTGCACTTAGGTGTAACTGGAGGTCAAAAGCATGTAAATGATATTTGCAATGGGATATAGTAGTCGACACATCTTTATACATCGGCTTCTTTTAAATATTTCACTATCAAACTGTACAAATTTGCATCAGATCGGTGGAGTAAGAGTACACTTGTAAGCATAAAGTCCCTGCAACCAGTTTCCTGTGCAGTACTTCTTAGGCATCTTTCTATTCAGTGTACGCCAGTCTTATATGATTCAGGCCTGCCACGTCAGACTGATCCTCATAGCAGTGTCCAGGATCTAGAACTTTTAATCCGTGTAAATGTGCTCATTCGAATGATAGGTATCAAACGACATCTACTAAGCCTCACACAGTCGAATAAAGGTCGAGGAGAGATATCCATTTTTTTTGGCCGCTACGTGCATGCACTTATATTGTTGAGTTGTTCAGTGATGGAAAGCAGCTTTCTTTATCGTACGTTTCAGATCAGTATGAGGGAGCGGTGCTAGACGGAATTCTCCTCCAGTAATACTCCTCTCCGCTAAGTAGTCGACTTCCAAATTTCGCAATGTTCATGCAGTTACTTATAAAAAGGGAATTTAAAGCAACTACACTGTTGTTAACATTAGATTATACAAGCCGCAACACATAAAATAACGCCGACAGCAGGGATACGGGCCGTCAAATGGCTGAAATGTTGCAGTGTCTGAAATTAATTTCAAATGAAATTAATACAGTAATAAATCGGCTGTTATCATATAGGGAACACGCTGCAGAAATTCTGCCATAAATGTGTTAACCTGATCGTAATTAACCCTCCCCTACATAGTGGAAACAAAGCGAGGACACATATTGAGTTAGATATCGATATCGTTGTCCCAATGAAACAAAACATTGGCCAAATGCGAGCAGGACACGTGGACTGAGGGTTAAGTGAAAACTTAACTACACAGTTCATCCATCTTGGGAATCGAAAACTTCAATAATTTTTGCCAGTTTTCAGTATAGATACTGGAAATATATCGGTCACGGAAATTCAAATACAAAACAAAAAAATGGTTCAAATGGCTCTGAGCACTATGGGACATAACATCGGAGGTCACCAGTCCCCTAGGACTTAGGACTACTTAAACCTAACTAACCTAAGGACATCACACACATGCATGTCCGAGGCAGGATTCGAACCTGCGACCGTAGCAGTCGCGCGGTTCCGGACTGAAGCGCCAAGAACCGCTCGGCCACCACGGCTAGCACGGAAATTCCAAGACCGATCAAACTCTCTACAGTAGTTCCTCAGACTAGCCCGAACGTACAAAAAGAATCGAGCAGGCGACTTCAGTTTACATATGTAGATACAGAATATTGAATAAAATATCTTTTATTTACTTACTAAAACAAGACTACAACTTAGTAGCGTTCGTCTATTATGCTTCTGACTGTTGATGAATGCAATGTACGGTACTGTATGTTCTTGGAAAACCGATATTTGTTATCTGATATAATTACAATTTACCAATTTCCGAATTTTTTACTTTACTGGTAATGTGAAACCTTGCTTCTAGCCAAATTTCATGATTCTACATCAACGGAAGTACCCTATAGGTTTTGACGAGTGAGTTTTCGAGTATCAAAATGTGTGACATAAATGGCCGTATATTTTGACTGTATTGACTTAGAAGCTTAAACGTTTTACGCTGCCAAGGGGTCATAGGAGTTAATATGTGACAAATTGGAACTTGAACGCCAACCTGTTCCAGAGAGAAAGGGGTCTTAACAGAGGGCACACAGATCGATAATAAATGACAAAAAATGTTCTCTTCGTGTGTTGAAATTACAAGTTGACACTTTTCGGATTTTTTCGTTACTGTTGAGCCATGGTTATTGCCATATTTCATGATTCTAGGTCAACGGCAAGTAGCCTACAGTTGGCCCGTTCGGTTATCCTTGCGGTCTAACGCACGGCTTTCCGGAGTGGGAAGGAGCGCCTGGTCCCCGGCACGAACCCGCCCGGCGGACTTGTGTCGAGGTCCGGTGAGCCGGACAGTCTGTGGATGGTTTTTAGGCGGTTTTCCATCTGCCTCGGCGAATGCGGGCTGGTTCCCCTTATTCCGCCTCAGCTACACTATCTCGGCAATTGCTGCGCAAACAAGTTCTCCACGTACGCGTACACCACCATTACTCTACCACGCAAACATGGGGGTTACACTCGTCTGGTGTGAGACGTTGCCTGGGGGGGGGAGGGGGGGTCCACCGGGGGCCGAACCCCACAATAATCCTGGGTTACGTGTGGGGCAGCGGAGGGGTGAAGTGAATGCAGTAGTCGTCGTTTTTTTTTTTTTTTTTTTGTGGTTTTAGAGCGCACAACTATGGTGGTCCTTAGCGCCCAGACTAAATCATGAATGCACTACGAGACACAATGTTAAAACAGCAACTAAAAAGGACAACACTATAAAAGGCACAATAACAGGCAAGGGATTAAAAGAAAACAGCATAATCAAATGTCCTTGGACAGGTTTGTCAAGTGGATAAAACGAAGAACGCGAGCAGCTGCTCCTGGGTCATCCGCTAAAATTTCATCCAGAGTACATGGCAGGCCAAGATCAATGCGCAGTGTATTAAAAGTCGGACAGGACGTTAAAATGTGGCATACCATCAGCAATTGCCCACGTGGGCAGAACGGCGCCGGCGCAGCCGTCAGCAGATGGCGGTGGCTGAACCGGCTGTGTCCAATCCGTAACCGGGCCAAAATGACCTCCTCCCGCCGAGGGGGGCGTGAAGAGGTCGTCCAAGCCGTGGGGAGAGGTTTCGAGGCCCGAAGCTTGTTTTCAGTAAGTGTAGACTAATCGGCATGCCACAGCGATAAAATGCGCTGACAAATGACCCTGCTAAAATCAGATGATGGCACACAACAAGAAGCTGTCCGAGGCTGGAGGACCGCAGCCTTGGCCGCGGCATCGGCAGCTTCGTTCCCAGGGGTAACGACATGACCAGGAACCCACATGAAGGTAACCGGAGAACCGTCGTCCGCCAGCTGCTGAAGAGAGCGTTGGATCCGGTGCGCGAAAGGGTGAACCGGATACGGATCACTGAGGCTCTGGATGGCACTCAGGGAATCAGAGCAGATGACATAAGCAGAATGTCGGTGGCGGCGGATGTAAAGAACAGCCTGATAGAGGGCAAATAGCTCAGCTGCGAAGACCGAACAATGGCCATGGAGCCGGTATTTGAAACTGTGTGCCCCGAGCAGTAGTCGTCGTGGGGTTGTGGACCACTGCGGCTGCGGCGGGGACGGAGTCCCTCCGTCGTTTCTAGGTCCCCGGTTAAAATACAATGCAATACCCTACAGTTTTTGATGAGTGAGTTCTGGAGTATCAACATACGTGACACATTTTGATTACATTGACTTAGAGGTTTAAATTATTTATACTGTCGAGGGACCATAGACCTTAATATGTGACATAACTTTTACCTTGATAGTCTACCCCTTCCTGAGAAAAAAGGGTTCTTAACAGTCAGATAGGCAGTCGGGCAGACGGACAACAAAGCGATCCTATAAGAGCTCCGTTTTTACAGACTGAGGCACGAACCGTAAAAAGGAGAAATGGTTCAGAACGCATATATCGGAATTGAGCAAATGTGCGAATCGTATCCGTGCCCTTCCGTAAGGGCGGTTGCGCACGCAGTCTGGCGGGAGCCCCGGCGCGGTGCGCGAAATTCCTGAATTTCCAAGTTAACCACCGGCAACGTCATTTCTGCAACGCGCCGCGAGCAGAAGCCTTTTTCCCTTTCCTGGGCGCGCATTCATTATTCACGGCTGGCGTGGGATCAGAGGCCGGCCTGAGTGCGTTAGCGGCGCACCGGTACCGCGGCGGCGGGAGCGAGAAGGCGGTAGCGGACCGCGGGCGGAGCGAGTGAGAGGGTATGATGGTGGCGGCAGAGGGTGGGGGGGGGGGGGCTACCGACGCGCACCGCGGAGGGAGCGAGAGGCAGCGGTGAGAGCGGCAGCGGCAGCGGGACACGCCGGCCGGGCGCTCGCGAGCCGCGGAGCCGAACGCTGCCTGAGAGGCGTCCCGGGCGCTGGCGCAGTCGATAACACGGCCCGGGCACCGCCACCGCCACCGCTGCGATTTCAAACGGTTTGGCGGCCCGATAATTACCGCCGCCGCGCGCACAGCCTGCGCGCCGCGCCGCAGACGCACTCGTTCAGAGGGCGGCCATCGCGCTCTGTACACCAAGTCTTCAGCAGCCGACACTAGGGCAGCAGGTCTCTCGGAGCGAGAAAGTACAACTCTACGTTATTTTGTAGGGCAGGGAAAACGATAATCACATTACTTGCCGTGGAATGTTACGAGCACATAAGATCGGTAGTAACGAAGATTTACTGAAAGAATTCTAGGAAAGTGTAGCTCACCTATAAAGCAGACCGCGTATAGAAAACTAGTGCGATCTTTCTTGAGCATTGCTCGAGTGTTTGGGACCCCACCAGGTCAAAAAATCAAGGCTGTCGAACCCGCGGCCCGCGAGCCACATGAGGCCCAACTCTCACACGTCCATTCGCTCTCTCTCTCTCTCTCTCTCTCTCTCTCTCTCTCTCTCTCTCCCCATCTCTTTCTTTTTTCTCTTTTATTTGCTCAGCTGTTATTGTTCGTGTTAAGTATATCATGTGCGGCCCAAAAAACACTCATATTCTTCCGATGTGGCCCAGGTAAAAGGTTGACACCCTTCTATTAAAGAAGGGCATCAAAGCAATTTCATCTTACAATGAACACGCTAACATTACACAGATGCTTCGTGAATTCAACTCGTACCTCATGCGGGGGAGACGACGTGGTTTTCGCGAAAGACTATCGGGAAAACATGGACCGGCATTTGCTGCTGACTGCAGAACGATTCTACTGCCGCTGAAGTATATTTCGCGTAAGGACCATGAAGAAATATTAGAGAAATTAGGGCTCATACGGAGGCATGAAGGCAGTAGTTTTTCTCTCGCTCCTTTTGCGAATGGAACAGGAAAGGTGACGACTAGCTTGAGTGCAAGAGATCCTCCGAAATTCGCCGTACAATGGCTAACAGTGCATGCGCGTAGATGCAGATGTAAACATTCACCTTATGTAACGCAAATGATGCATATACGTGAGGAACTATGAGTTTGCCACAACAACTGACAGTTGAACACTTCGTTAACAATAGCACAGTGCATTTGCGAATACAGTTTCGTTGAAACTGCTGCGGTCGCAGGTTCGAACCCTGCCAAGGGCATGGATGTATGTTATGTCCTTAGGTTAATTAGCTTTAAGTAGTTCTAAGTTCTAGGGAACTGATGACCTCAGATGTTAAGTCCCATAGTGCTCAGAGCCATTTTTTTTTTTTTTCGTTGAAGCATTGCAATGTGAAACCACAAACATTGCTGATAACAAAATGTATATAAATATCAACTATAATGCTGACAAAAGACAGCTAGGTGAACAGTTAGCATGTGATATTAAGAAAATAAAATGAACTCGCTGATGATGCTGAAATTTCACCGGAACATGTATGGCTAAAAAAGCAGAAAATTTTGTTTGATCACGTCTGAATCCTTTTTCCAAAATACATTTATCTGAACGTAAACACGAACAAAATATGGGTTTTAACACCAAACTGAATAAATGTTTATAGCAATTTTGAAGTAAAAGTAACAAAGCCGAAAATATTGTCCTTCAAAAAACATGAGTTGATGCTGAACCCAGTACAGTATCTTATTTGCGTATTAGAAACTAGAAAGATTTACGAAGTGAGTCAAAAATGAGCATTTCAGTCCCTACACATTACAATTATGGGTAAAAGAGTTCGCAGATTTTAATCAGCTTTAAAGAAAGTAACGTACAGTCGAAACAAGAAAGAAAATTAATTGAGGATTAACTCTCTGATAAACTAAATAAAACACACTAAACTGATTATGATTGCGATCTCGTGGAGAAATTACAGCGTCGAGACACGTCCTGTGGATTGTACATGTAAGATCTCCTTACTATAAATTTCTTTGTGTATAAAATTTTGTGTATGCTTGTATAAAGGAACATATAACTGATACATCGATTACGGACCAGAGAGTCCATACGGCAATATTTGTACTATCTGTACAAAAAAACCAGGGCGCGGCTATCAATTTTTTCTTCGTTGTCAGTAGCTCTGAATAATTTCCAATATATTAAGCTAGCTTTCATTCGAAATGTGAATACTTTATTGCAATATCGTCCACGTATTTATGTTAATAATATTTCTTCTAGTTTAATTTTTCAGATCTTTTTGTGGGAGGGACGCAACAATTCGACTTTACTAATTTTCAATATATTTTTCTGTTATCGTACAACCTGAACCTGTAGTCATTCGAATAAGAAATCCGAGAATTTTGTCTAGTCACATCACATAGAGTGGTTATCAGATCATGATATGCAATTTGCATTTTCAAAAATTCCATCGGTCACCATGTTTAGTTGTCCCGGTCCCAACACCAGTCTGGGACCCACGTGTTTTCTTCATTTGATGAGAGAGGCAGCGCAGAAGTGGAAATAACAGGTAAATTCCCGTGACATAGGGATGTCGTACATGTCTGTGTAATAACTGCCCAAGGCACAGGGCATAAAATGAATTCTATCACTGCAATTAAAATGCGCATTTGTTTATCTTTCATTTGCAGTCAAACTGCTTTACATGGAATGATGTGCGACGTGTATTTTTAGTGAACATCTAATTGCATCCAAATTTAAGATCGCATTATTGTATAACGTATTGTAAGTAAGGCTGATGAATGCCCTTAGTCATCACGTCACGTGGATGCTTGCAACATCCTGGGAAGGAGGTACCATACTTGTAAAAGGCGGTGGTCATCTTGCCTCAGGGCTATTGTTCTGTGCGGGGCTGTAGAGGCAATACTTACCTACCGTGCGAGGTGCCACAGTGGTTACCACACTGGACTCTCATTCGGAAGGACAATTCCGGCCATACATATTTGGGTTTTCTGTTATTTCCGTAAAGCACTTAAGGCAAATGCCGGGTTGGTTCCTGCGAAAGGGCACGGCCGCTTTCCTTCTCCAACCTTCCCTAATCCGAGCTTGTGCTCCGTCTCTCGTGGTCTCTATGTCGACGGGACGTTGAACACAAATGTCCTCCGGATTACTTACATCAGTTTTGATGCTAGTCTAGCTGCTCACTTTCAAGACTTAAAAGTTTTCCGTAACGACATTCACCATAGGTGGTAGTTCAGAAATCCACACCGGCCAAGACTGTGGTTTATTCTGCAAGTAGTTCACGAGTTAAGCCGGATCAGACTCCGAGTTATCTGTACTGTACCTAACTTTAACTCATTTTATTAGTGGAGGCTTTATTTATTGCAATGCTGGTCGATACGTAGATTCGTTACGTCATGTGTACATCAGACTTGCATTTTGCTACGTTAGTGTTGATTTGAATTTGAGAAATTTGAGCTCCGAAGGCTGGGTTTGCTACTCATTATGCTGGGGGCTCGAGCTATGTTTGATTTGCTTAATTTTATAGTTGAGTTTCATCACCAGTCAGTGATACAGGGAGAAAACTATGTTCATGAACTTTACCATTAGTAGTTGGAGAACCATATTAAGATTGCTGCACGACTATTCAACCTGACATTATTTACATCTGATTATGTATCAGAATCAAATTTATTATTTTATTCATTGAATTGTTTTTTGTTATTACCCACTTGAGAAAGACAAACATCACCGCCACAGTTTTATAAAAGCTTATGTCGCATTGTGATGACTTGGCATTGTGATGAGTCATGTCGTTTCTGTCTGTACAGAAATTATTTGTCAAAGGTTTCTGTTTAAATGTATAAGAAATATTTATAATCGCTTCCTTTTAATACTCAATTTCTGATTTCACTTTAGATATGGCACCGTCTATCACCAGACACTTCGTGACCTGACTCCATGTTTCTGTACACGCCGCCATAATCGCGCGACGCTTCTAACTTATCATCTCCTTATATGATCTTTCCTATACCAGTTAACACATTTCTTCAAATCGCATTAACCATTCTTAATCCATCTCAACTACCGTCCCATCGTATCTGCCGCAATCTGCCTGCGTGTGTCTCCTACTGCCGTGCACCGTGCCTGGCGTCGATCCTCGGTGTATATGCTCGCAAACGTTTCGTAAGACACAATGAGATTTTCACTCTGCAGCGGAGTGTGCGCCGATATGAAACTACCTGGCAGATTAAAAGTGTGTGCCAGACCGAGACTCGAACTCGGGATCTTTGCCTCTCGCGGGCAAGTGCTCTACCAACTGAGCTAACCAAGCACGACTCACGCCCCGTCCTCACAGCTTTACTTCTGCCAGTACCTCGTCTCCTAATTTCCAAACCTTACAGAAGCTCTCCTGCGAACCTTGCAGAACTAACAGTCCTGGAAGAAAGGATATCGCGGAGACATGGCTTAGCCATAGCCTGGGGGATCTTTTCAGAATAGTAGAGCACTTGCCCGCGAAAGCAAAGGTCCCGAGTTTGAGTCTCGGTACGGCACACAGTTTTAATCTGCCAGGAAGTTTCATATCAGCGCACACTCCGCTGCAGAGAGAAAATCTCATTCCGGAAACATCCCCCCAGGCTGTGGCTAAGCCATGTCTCCGCAATATCCTTTCTTTCAGGAGTGCTAGTTCTGCAAGATTCGCAGGAGAGCTTCTGTACAGTTTGGAAGGTAGGAGACGAGATACTGGCAGAAGTAAAACTGTGAGGACGGGGCGTGAGTCGTGCTTGGGTAGCTCAGTTGGTAGAGCACTTGCCCGCGAAAGGCAAAGGTCCCGAGTTCGAGTCTCGGTCCGGCCAGGAACTTTCGTTTCGTAAGACGCTTCTGATGGCGTCGTGATGCTATCCACGCCGCTTGACACGTAGTGCACAATATGTATCGATCTGATACAACAAAAGCTTCAATGTTTAATGTTAATGTGGTGTCACCGCCAGACACCACACTTGCTAGGTGGTAGCCTTTAAATCGGCCGCGGTCCGTTAGTATACGTCGGACCCGCGTGTCGCCACTATCAGTAATTGCAGACCGAGCGCCGCCACACGGCAGGTCTAGAGAGACTTCCTAGCACTCGCCCCAGTTGTACAACCGACATTGCTAGCGATGGTTCACTGACAAAATACGCTCTCATTTGCCGAGACGATAGTTAGCATAGCCTTCAGCTACGTCATTTGCTACGACATAGCAAGGCGCCATTATCAGTAACTATTGATACTGTAATAATGTACCGTCAAGACCGACGTTCACCATTAATGGATTAAAGTTAAGTATTCCACCAGCTACGTCCGTTTTTCTAAATTCTAATTTCCTTGTCCTGTTCCAGACCTCACGCCAGCCTGCGTGAGCTAAAACGCGTGCCTTTCGGCTTCCTCTTGTAACCCGGTGTTGGCTCTCCTGCCGACCCACAACAGTTAGTAATTGTCTTTCTGGATTTATTTTACACCAACTTGTCCTTCATGTGTGGTTTGAGTTCAGGTTTATTATATATCCTACTTTGCGTACGCAATGTTCTATTATTTCTCAATCAACAAGGCAGATAATGTAACGAGATATCAGAGATTATCAAAAGTACTGTTGCGTTACAAAATATAAACGAAAACATAACGACATTTTTTTTTATTTTACGACATATCTCTGTAACAGTGTTTTGTTCAGCTACTCGAAAACCAAAGATCTCTCTAGTGCGTGTGTGACGGAAAATAATTCATATATTGGAGCTCATACCAAGTCTGGTATAATATGAACATCAACAAACGCAAAACAAGAATAACAGAATGTAGTCGAATTAAATCAAATGATGCTGAGAGAATTAGATTAGGAAACAAGACACAGTAGTAAATGCGTTTTGCTATTTGGGCAGCATAATAACTGATGATGGCCGAAGTGGAGAGGATATAAAACAAAGACCGGCAATGGCAAGAAAAGCGTTTCTGAAGAAGAGAAATATATTAATAGCGAATGTTGACTTGGCGTTAGGAAGTCTTTTCTGGAAGTATTTATGTGGGGAGTAACCATGCACGGAAGTGAAAAGTGGATGATAAACAGTTTGGACAAGAAGAGAATAGAAGCTTTTGAAATGTGGTGCTACAGAGAATGATGAAGATTAGATGTGTAGATCGCGTGACTGATGAGGAGGTAATTAATATAACTGGAAAGAAAAAGAAATTAATGGCACAACCTCAGTAGAAGAAGAGATCGGTTGATAGGACAAATTCTGAGACATCCAGGGATCACCAGTTTAGTACTGGAGGGAAGTGTGAGGGGTAAAATTTCCAGTGGGAGACCAAGAGATGAATACGGGAAACAGATTCAGGAAGATGTAAGATGAAGAGGCTGCTTGCTGTGTTCGTTGTAGAAGCACTTGTGTCCATATCCGGTGTGGTCTAGTGGCTAGGATATCTAGCTCTCACCCAGGAGGCCAGGTTTCGATTCCCGGTACCGGAAATCCGCAATTTTGTTGCTCCTCTTATGCTACTCGTCTCGACCTTGCTCGACTGGCTTGCACAGGACAGAGTAGCATGGAGTGTTGCATCAAACTTGTCTTCGGACTGAAGACCACAACAACAACACACGAAGTCTTACCGGCAGTCGTTTTTCCCGCGCATCATTCGCTAGTGGAACAGGTAAGAAGACAAATGGTATTGTTGCAATAAGTACCCTCCGTAACATACCAAAATGTGGCTTCCAAAATACGGATGTAGGACCTGTATGCACATTTAATAAAATTTCATGGCCAAAAGAATGTAAAAGTGATGCTGTAGTGTGACAAATATTCATTGATCATTACAGTGTAACGACAGTTCTGACGTGTGTATGAGAAGCCACTGCCAAAATGATAAAACACACTAAATACATTTTCAGGACATTTTCAACTGTGGGGCCGGCCGCGGTGGTCTAGCGGTTCTAGGCGCTCAGTCCGGAACCGCGCGACTGCTACGGTCGCAGGTTCGAATCCTGCCTCGGGCATGGATGTGTGTGATGTCCTTAGGTTAGTTAGGTTTAAGTAGTTCCAAGTTCTAGGGGACTGATGACCATAGATGTTAAGTCCCATAGTGCTCAGAGCCATTTGAGCCATTTCAACTGTGCACGTTGTACATGTGTAGGATAGCTTATGTCTGATGAATAGGTATAGAATGATCACCTAGATTTCGTAGACAACAGAAGGAAGGCAGCCGAAAAGCTCCGAAGGAACTATAGATGCCTAGAAAAGCTGTGCATGATGTTCCCTAAAAGCAGCCGAGGCTGCAAGCATACGAAGTACAGACCTTCATTAGCTGCTGCCTACAGGCGAGCCACGCCGGTACAATTTCGCATTTGGTGTGTTGCGCCACACTACAACTTCTAATAGGCGTAACTCCGAATAAATTTACACGTATTGCTCGGAAACACGTACAGTAACGTTGCGCGGTTAAGCATTGATGTGTCCTTAAATGTAGCCTGAACATCAACCGTTTTCTCAAACACTAGAGTGACAGCATCTACAGGCATGCTAAATACGCTTTTCCCGAGTCTTTCATTTTCGTTTCAACCGTACCGCGCCAGGTGCCGAAGGAGGTTTGCCAGACCCATCGCATCTGTCGATATCCTCTTCAACGACTATGTCAATGATTTGCGTTTTCCTCATATAGTTGCGAGGTGCGTAAGTTTTCATAGTACAAACTGCCGACATCATTAGCACAACCACTATTCTTTGGTGGACGGGACATGGGCGATTATCGAGTAGAGATTGGATACCATTAGTGGAACGGAACGCAAATCATGTTACGGCTTTATGAGATAGCCACCTTGTCCACGGTTGATATTTTTGTCAAGGTGCATACTGAAAATAAATTTTTGTCATTTTATTGAATGTAATTTTGGTGATACGACATTGCTTAGAGGGAATCTAGTGTATTTGGCGGTGTGGAGTGGCTGTTTAAGTACACGCACAAAGGAAGGTAGATGAACGCCACCCTGTTAGCTACGCCCGTCTTGCATTCGAGTCACGTCGCGCTAATTGATTAGTGAGCATCGCGCCCACCAATACAACTCAGGTGCAATGAAACCCAGACCCGCCCGTAAACCTGGCGTTACGTTACGGTCTCCCAGACTGCCGTCGGAACAGCATCGGCGAAAATACGGACACTTCGCGCGTCTTATGGCGCCTGTAAGAGTCTCGTTTAATCTGCGAGCAAAATTTGATCGTAAAAGTTAGATCGTACTCGCAGGTGCTTCCCGAAAGACGGTACATCTAGTTTTCTCGTTGCCCTTATAAGTCTTTTCGTTCTCGTTTATGTGACACGAGAATAGCGATCACCTACACACATATCCCGGTGAGCTGAAGATCTGTTGCTGTCAATTTGTTTTCAATATTTCTAAA
The DNA here is from genome assembly GCF_021461395.2 of Schistocerca americana. NCBI lineage: Eukaryota > Metazoa > Arthropoda > Insecta > Orthoptera > Acrididae > Schistocerca > Schistocerca americana. Next base: position 262,565,983 of record NC_060121.1, on the reverse strand, counting down.
TATTCTTCTTAGGTGAATTGTTTTCCGAACCAACTGATGTGCAGCAGAGGTTAAGACACACTAAGCTCACATTCCAGAGGAGGGCGATGCAAATCCCCGTTTGGCCACCCAGATCTAGGTTTTCCGTGATTCTTCGGAGCTGTTTTAAAAGATAGGGAGTACGCCAACAATCGCCGTACTTTCTAAGAGTTAGAATTCCGTTTGTGATTTCGACTCGTGTTTGATATAATGTTCAGAAGATGTCGTGCGACTTTTCCGCACTTGGACGTAAGTTAAAGCACCTACTGTAAATAGCGATAAGTTTAGTTTAGGCGCATTGTATGGCAGTATATGCCCAATGCTGGGAAGTTGCGCCGAGCCGTGATGGAACAGATGCCAGTGCACACTCCTTGCCAATCTGTGGAATGCATTTTTATCGCTACGTAAAACTACTCATAGAAACATATTAACGCTGCACGTCTGTACAATTGCCCCTTAACCGTAGTAGTTTTAGGGCACCAACTTCACCAGTAACGATGTAATGGGTTCGCTTTCAGTGGGGAAGAGTGTTGTTCCTTGGTACACTTTCAAATTTTCGCCTATAGACAGCCCTGTTGTAGAAGTTTAACATATTTCCTTATTCCGTTTTTAAATGACGGCCTTAACTTTATATATTCTGCAATCTTTTTCTGAAATAACACAAAATTAATTTGAAAAGTAAGGTTTTCCGAAATGTGAAGACATGTTCCAAGGTACAACATAGCTATGCACTTAAGGAACAAATATTTTATTGGAACTTAAAAGCACTGCAGTTGATAAAATCTTGTCAGTATTTTATTTAATCGTTTGTTTGTTACATTATTACTCTACTACATACCAGTAACCAGCATTTTGAATCAAATTAAGCATACGTATTATCAAAAACCAGTTACAAGTTAAATACGTTTTGAAATAGAAGCTACTGGAAACTAAAACCACTCTCCATTTTTAAGACATGTAAAATTATTACGACATTAAAGAAACTCAGTTCATACACTATGTGATAAAAAGTATCCGGACACCCCCAAAAACATACGTTTTTCATATTAAGTGCATTGTGCTGCCACCTACTGCCAGGTACTCCATATCAGCGACCTCAATAGTCATTAGACATCATGAGAGAGCAGGATGGGGCGCTCCGCGGAACTCTCGGACTTCCAACGTGGTCGAGTGATGGGTGTCACTTGTGTCATACATCTGTATTCGAGATTTCCACGCTCCTAAACATTCCTAGGTTCACTGTTTCCGATGTGATAGTGAAGCGTAAACGTGAAGGGACACGATCAGCACAAAAGCGTACAGGCCGACCTCGTCTGTTGACTGACAGCGTCCGCCGACAATTGAAGAGGGTCGTAATGTGTAAGACGCAGACATCTGTCAAGACCATCACAAAGGAATTCCAAACTGGATCAGGATCCACTGCAAGTACTATGACAGTTAGGCAGGAGGTGAGAAAACTTGTATTTCACGGTTCAGCGGCTGCTCATAAGCCACACATCACAACGGTAAACGCCAAACGACGCCTCGCTTGGTGTAAGGAGCGTAAACATTGGACGATTGAACAGTGGAAAAACGTTGTGTCGAATGACGAATCATGGTACACAATGTGCCGATCCGGTGGCAGGGAGTGAGTATGGCGAATGGCCGGTGAACATCATCTGCCAGCGTGTGTAGTGCCAACAGTAAAATTCGGAGGCGGTGGTGTTATGGTGTGATGATGTTTTTCATGGAGGGGGCTTGCAGTCCTTGTAGTTTTGCGTGGAACTGTCACACCACAGGCCTACATTGATGTTTTAAGCAACTTCTTGCTTCCCACTCTTGAAGAGCAATTCGGGGATGGCGTTGCACCTTTCAGCACAATCGAGCACCTGTTCATAATGCACGGCCTGTGGCGGAGTGGTTACGCGACAATAACATCCCTGTAATGGAGTGGCCTGCACAGAGTCCTGACCTGGATGCTGTAGGACACCTTTGGGATGTTTTGGAACGCCGACTTCGTTCCAGGCCTCAACGACCGACATCGATACCTCCTCTCAGTGCAACACCCCGTGCAGAATGGGCTGCCATTCCCAAAGAAACCTTCCAGTACCTGATTGAATGAGAGAGTGGAAGCCGTAATCAAGGCTAAGGGTGGGCCAATACCATATTGAATTCCAGAATTACCGGTGGAGGGCGTCACGAACTTGTATGTCATTTTCAGCCAGGTGTCCGGACAGTTTTGGTCACATAATGTATGTTCCTTGTTAAAAGGCCATCTTCTGTTCCAAGGTAAAAGACGGTGTACGACGGACGAAGTACGGCTTAAATGTCAACATGTTACACAGGCTGCAACAGGTATGAGTACAGATATTTCTAATAGTGACTGAGGACAGTGTACTGGACAACATTACATAACTATTTATGTTATCTGCAGACTAATAACTATAACTATTACAAATCATATGTTTTTAGGATGGTTAGTACCTCCAAGTAAATGTGGCAAAAGCAAGCCATTAATGCTTGATTTCCCCTGGGCAGCAGGCCAGGTGTTGAAGTGTGGACGTGCGCACGCAAAACGGTTATTCCATATTGACAGGTGTAGTCCAATTAGAAGTACAGTTAGAACCGTGCAGAAAACATTCGGTATTAAAGTTTGTAACGTGTTCGTGCAATAGACTGTTCGATGCAGAGAAAAAACAATCAACACAATGATTTGTGTACATGTCAAGGTACCACATAAAAATATCTGTATTTATACCCGTTATAACCTGTATAGGCAGTTTTAAAAACATATACATTTTATTCACCATAAAATTCTATACATGAAGAACTGACAACATAGTCCAAAAAGCTTTGGTATGTTTTACTGCACTTAAATATGTAGTACGGGAAGCGTTTACAAATGCTGCAGAAATCCCAACCTCATGTCTAACAACAACAAAAACTGTAGAAAATGGCGGGAGAGTGCTTATGGCTGTCTCTGGTACGCATTTTTTCTTGTAGTTCTAAAATCAGTCAGTAGACTGAAGTACCGTCCGATAAACATACTGCGTTTGAAGAAACATTATCCTCTAGGCACAACATTCTCCCCTACAGTTAATACATTAGTCAGAGATTAACATCACTGTGCAATACAGGGTATACAAAAAAGTGTGTCAGAAACTTTAGCGATTCATTCTTGACATTAACATTAGAAAAAATTCATACAAGTATGTGTCTGAAAATCGTTCCTCATGGGGGTATTAATGGAATTCTTTGTACTGACTCCTGTTTGTGTAAGTTACCTTAAATATGCGTTTTTACTCGCTTCCTTGTTTACAGTTGAGCGTGGCTCTGAAGGAGCATATCCAAGATGAAGTCGACCTAACACGGTGGAACACACCTAGAGTGTTCCGCATGTACCGCAAAGTAAGGAACTCAGACTGAGAGGATGCATGGAAGCAAGAGCTGGCCACTTCGAGCGATCATTGTAAATGCAAATGTGTTTGATATATATATCTTTTTTGTGCCATGTGTAATAAATCCTTTCATACCACCCTAACGAATGATTCTGGAACCCATTCCCGTACGAACTTCTAATATTTCGATTTCGCTCTCTCTCTCTCTCTCTCTCTCTCTCTCTCTCTCTCTCTCTCTCTCTCTCACTCGCTGCTCGCCACGAACGAATTCCTTTCCTGTGCCAACCTTTTCATTTCAGAGTGCACTTGCAATCTACGTCCCCAATTATTTTGGAATATATTCCAGTCTTTGTCTTCCTCCACAGTTTTTACCTATACAGTTCCCTGTTATTGCCTGACGTCTTAACCGATGTCCTATAATCCTGTCCCTCCTTCTTGTCAGCGTTTTCCTTATATTCCTTTCCTCGCCGGTTCTGCGCAGAACTTACTCATTCCTTACCTTATCAGTCGACTTAATTTTCAACATTTCTATGCAGCACCACATCTCAAATGTTACGATTTTCTTCTGTTACCGTTTTCCCACAGTCCATGTTTCACTACCACACAATTCTGTGCTCCATATGAACATTCTCAAAAATTTCTTCCTCAAATAACGGCCTATGTTTGACACCGGTAGACTTCTCTTGGCCAGGAAAGCCCTTTTTGCTAGTGCTACTCTACCTTTTATGTCCTCCTTGCTCCATTCATCAAGGGTTCTTTTGCTGCCCAGGTGGCAGAATTCCTCAACTTCGTCTACTTCGTAATCCCCAATTCTGATGTTAAGTTTGTCGCTGTTCACATTCCTGCTACTTCCCATTACTTTCGTCTGCCTTCGATTTACTCTCATTTCATATTCTGCATTCATTAAACTGTTCATTCCATTCAACAGATCCTGTACTACTTCTTGACTTTCGCTGAGGATGGCAATGTCATCAGCGAATCTTATCACTGATATCCATTCGCCTTGAATTTTACTCCTGCTCTTGAGCCTTCGTTTTATTTCCGTCATTGCTTCTTCAATGTATAGATTGAACAGTGGAGACAAGCCTACATCCCAGTCTTATACCCTTTTTAATTTGAGCCTTTCCTTCTTGGGCTTCCACTCTTACTGTTCCCTCCTGGTTGCTGTACATATTGTATACTACCCTACTTTCCCTATAGCTTACCCCAATTTTTTCGGAATTTCTAACATCTTGCACCATTTGGCACTGTCGAAAGCTTTTTCCAATCGACGAATCCTATGAACGTCTCTCGATTTTTCTTTCAGTCTTACTTCCATTATCGACCGCAATATCAGAACTGTCTCTGGTGGCGTTACCTTTTCTAAAGCCAACCTGATCGTCATCCAACAGATCCTCAGTTTTCTTTTCGATTCTTCTGTGTATTATTTTTTCCAGTAACTTGAATGCACGAGCTGTTAAGCTGATGTTCGATAATTCTCGCACTTGTCGACTCTCGCTCTCTTCGGAATTGTGCGGATTATGTTTTCCCGAAAGTCCTATGGTATATCGCCAGTCTCATATATTCTACACACCAAGGTGAATTGTCATTTTGTTGCCATTTTCCCCATTAATTTTTGAAATTCAGATGGGATGTTATCTATCCATTCTGCCTTGTACGGTCTTAACCCGTGCAAAGCCCTTTTAAATTCTGATTTTAATTCTGGTTCCGCTACCTCCTCCCTGTAGACTCCTGTTAACTCTTTTATCACATGATCGAACGAGTCATTCTCCTCATAGAGGCCTTCGATGTAGTCTTGCCATCTATCTGCTCTCTCCTCTGCATTTAACAGTGCAATTTCCACAGCGCTCTTAATATTTTTATATCAAAAATAAATCCCAAAAGCTTCTGAGATGTTTTATACACCCTGCCGCTGCAGAATTTGTGTGTATTCGGGTGCACAATACAGGCATCGCCGCTCGGCCCTTTATCGTTCAGTGGACAATACAAAATTCAACTACCGATTCTGTCACAATTAGTTAATGGTAATAAAAAGCGGCACGAACGAGATAATGCAGATACGCCGTCACGACCTACCCACCTCCTCTGCCTGCTGCAATTTTTTTTAACTTCTTTTTTTTACGTGCGCTCCGGGACATGTTAGTAGCCCTCTCCAGGACACTGGGCGTGCTTCGGTGCGTCACTGCAGTTTGTAAATCAGTTTAAAGTCTAACACCGAAACGAAGAAATTGTGTTTCACGCTCTAATAGAATCTCGCGGATAGGATCAGCCAAGGGGGGGGGGGGGGGGGGAGATAAGGGGATATTTTTGGCGAGGGACATGGGAAACTGAACGTCGCTAGCGCTACGGAGCAACTCGGTGTTTGGCGCGCTCGCCAAAAATTTAGAGCGCTGACATATTAGTGCGCAATTATTAAAGCCGAATTTTCGCTAATTGCTGTGGCAGTCGATTATTAAAACGCGCAGCGGACCAGAGCGAGCCGGCGTAGTGCGGCCGGCAGAAGTGCAGCCAACCGTGCGCCGTCCAGCGCCAATTACGGCGTCAGTAATTGCCACTAACTCGCGCAACGGCGAGCAGCGGCGCTGTCCGCCCGCCTCATCGGCATCACGCCACCTCGGCGACGCGGGAGCCGAGGGTCTTTGACCTTCGAGACCCTCCCATCGCTCGCGGGATGTATATGTAGATGTACGAGGTTTGTCCGGAAAATAGGTATAAAAGTTGAATAATATCTTTATGTTACAAGTTACAGTCACCGCCAGGTGGGACTACTGCTGTAATCAATCCCATCAACGCTCAGTTCGAGTCAGAGTACTCTGCGTGAAGGTGGGAGTGTGTGGCACTTTGTTGACAGTTACCCTTTTTCACCTGCCGTCGGCATGGAGCTCTCTCTAATCGAGGAACAGCGCGTCAACATCAAGGTTCTTGCAAAGCTAGGCAAGAATGGCCGTGAGATTTTTGAGTGTTTGAAACAGGTTTACGGAGACAATTCCCCGAAGGAACCAACCGTGAACAAGTGGTTAAAAAGGTTCCGGGATGGCCGAGAAGAAGTGAACGATGACCCTCGCCCAGGACGCCCGTCGACATCGAGTTCCGATGCAAATGTTGAACGAATTCGGACTTGTGTTCTTAAAGACCGTAGATTGACAGTCAGAATGATTGCTGACGAGCTGTCACTCCCCAAAACAATCGTTCACGAAATCCTGACACAAAAACTTGAAATGAAGAAATTGTGTGCGAAAATAGTACCGAAGCTCTTGACGCCAGAACAGAAAGCAAAGAGGGTTGACTGCTGTGAGGATTGGTTGGAAGCAGAGGAACGCGGGGACTTTCTCAACCGAGTCATCACTGGAGACGAGTCCTGGTTTTACGAATTCGATGTGGAGCTCAAATCTCAAAGCACAGAATGGAAACTAGCAGGAGAACCGAGAACAAAAAAGTCGCGAAAATCAACGTCCAATGTGAAGACAATGTTGATTGTTTTCTTTGATTTAGGGTCATTGTTCACAAGGAATTTATCCCTCCCGGCCTGAGAGTGAACGGAAATTTTTACGTTGAAGTTCTGACACGTCTCAGAGCTCGTGTGGCCCGAGTTCGACTGGAGTTGGCAGAAGGGGGCAGGTGGATCCTTCATCACGACAATGCGCCCGCTCACACGTCGCTAATTGTGCGCGAGTTTTTGGCCCGAAGCTTCTTCATGTTCCCGAAATGCAAAATGGTGCTTCGGGGGAGGCACTTGGGAGATGTGGAATCCATCAAGGCGGAAACGACACGGCAACTGAACAACATCACAACTGAAGACTTTCAGCAATGTTATCAACAGTGGAAACGGCGTTGGCAGAAGTGTATCGCGTCTCAGAGCGAGTACTTTGAAGGAGACCATATCGTAATACCTGAATAATTGTAAAATAAAGTTATTATTCAACTTTTATACGTATTTTCCGGACAAACCTCGTATTTGCGAGGCTCGCTGGGCCCTACTATTTGACAACTGCTAAATGAAATGAAATGATCGTATGGCATTGTTGGCCGGGAGGCCCCATACGGGAAATTTCGGCCGCCGAATTGCAAGTCCTTTTTAGTTGACGCCACTTAGGCGACTTGCCAGTCAATGATGATGAAATGATGATGAAGGACACACAATACCCACTCCTCACGAGGCAGGAAAAATACCTGACACCGCCGGGAATCGAACGCGGGACCCCGTGCGCAGGAAGCGAGAACGCTACCGCAAGACCACGAGCTGCGGACAACTGCTACATAATAACCAATCACTGTCGATTTACGTCATCAATACAGGTGGGTACGACCAACACCGACTCAAAGGAAGGCCTCGGCGCTTGTTCGTGACGTCACATCAGCTAACGCCAGGTCTGTTGCAGGCAGAAACGCCTGGGCGTGTTTATCACTATACAGGGTGTTACAAAAAGGTACGGCCAAACTTTCAGGAAACATTCCTCACACACAAATAAAGAAAAGATGTTATGTGGACATGTGTCCCGAAACGCTTAATTTCTACGTTAGAGCTCATTTTAGTTTCATCAGTAGGTACTGTAATTCCTCGATTCACCGCCAGTTGGCCCAATTGAAGGACGGAAATGTCGACTTCGGAGCTTGTGTTGACATGCGACTCATTGCTCTACAGTACTAGCATCAAGCACATCAGTACGTAGCATCAATAGGTTAGTGTTCATCACGAACGTGGTTTTGCAGTCAGTGCAATGTTTACAAATGCGGAGTTGGCAGATGCCCATTTGATGTATGGATTAGCAAGGGGCAATAGCCGTGGCGCGGTACGTTTGTATCGAGACAGATTTCCAGAATTTGATGTGTGGATTAGCACGACAAGGGAAGACCTAGAACGACGAGGACACCTGCAATGGACGAGGCAATTCTTCGTGCAGTTGACGAGAACCCTGATGTCAGCGTCAGGGAAGTTGCTGCTGTACAAGGTAACGTTGACCACGTCACTGTATGGAGAGTGCTACGGGAGAACTAGTTGTTTCCGTACCATGTACAGCGTGTGCAGGCACTATCAGCAGCTGATTGGCCTCCACGGGTACACTTCTGCGAATGGTTCATCCAACAATGTGTCAATCCTCATTTCGGTGCAAATGTTCTCTTTACGGATGAGGCTTCATTCCAACGTGATCAAAATGTAAATTTTCACAATCAACATGTGTGGGCTGACGAGACTCCGCACGCAGTTGTGCAATCGTCATCAACACAGATTTTCTGTGAACGTTTGGGCAGGCATTGTTGGTGATGTCTTGATTGGGCCCCACGTTCTTCCACCTACGCTCAATGGAGCACGTTATCATGATTTCATACGGGATACTCTATCTGTGCTGCTAGAACATGTGCCTTTACAAGTACGACACAACATGTGGTTCATGCACGATGGAGCTCCTGCACATTTCAGTCGAAGTGTTCGTACGCTTCTCAACAACAGATTCGGTGACCGATGGATTGGTAGAGGCGGACCAGTTCCATGGCCTCCACGCTCTCCTGACCTCAACCCTCTTGACTTTCATTTATGGGGGCATTTGAAAGCTCCTGTCTACGCAACCCCGGTACCAAATGTAGAGACTCTTCGTGCTCGTATTGTGGACGGCTGTGATATAATACGCCGTTCTCCAGGCCTGCATCAGCGCATCAGGGATTCCATGCGACGGAGAGTGGATGCATGTATCCTCGCTAACGGAGGACATTTTGAACATTTCCTGTAACAAAGTGTTTGAAGTCACGCTGGTACGTTCTGTTGCTGTGTGTTTCCATTCCATGATTAATGTGATTTGAAGAGAAGTAATAAAATGAGCTCTAACATGGAAAGTAAGCGTTTCCGGACACATGTCCACATAACATATTTTCTTTCTTTGTGTGTGAGGAATGTTTCCTCAAAGTTTGGGCGTACCTTTTATTAACACCCTGTAAATCTCTATTTTTGGACAAAATGTTTGGTATTGTTTTGGATTCTGCTGTTTTACTTAGATGAAAGATTTTCTAACTACCATAAAGCTACAAATGAAGATTCTCTCTTGGAAAATGTACTTCACATACCTGAAAATAATGACTGAAGTTGAACACTAATTCGACTGTATTAGTGCTCATAACTTCGAATTTACACATCGTACTATTATTTTCAGTGGAAATCTTTACTAAAACCTGACTTGTCACAACACAGCTAACTGTATGATCTTGACTCTGAAAAGCAGTCTTTGCCTACATGCAGGTCAAATAAATCGTTCCCTCTAGTAAATAAAAAATAATGTAGAAAACGCGATTTCGTCTATTCAAGTTTGAATACTAGTTGCTGAACTGACCGGTCAAAATTTGTTTACTACCTAAGACTGACGACACAAAACCAGTAGTGGTGCCTGGGTACAATATCATACAGGTCTTCAAAAGATATAAATAAGGAATAAAGAACTACAAAAACTGAAAACATGGAACACTATCGGATTTACTTGCTTTGGAATATTTGGTTGGTGAAAATGCATCCCTGTGAATGGCGGCAATCCACTTGCGACGAAGGTCTTCGTCGTTAGGAAACGTAAACACTTTTTTTGTTTTGGTTTTAGGGCGCAAAACTGCTATGGTCATTAGCGCCCAGTCCGTTACTTAGGAAACAGTAAAAAACGAAGATGGAAACCAGCAGCAATGGGAACGAAACTCAAAAAATCGGAGAAACTAAAAGCAGAAGGAAAGCTTAAAATTCCACTACAGAAAGGGGTTGGTTGTCCCCCCAAAAAAAGCTTTAAATGACTGACGTCATTTCACTGGCACTAATAAACTCGAGAACGCGATCGGCCGAGCGCGTGTCATCTGCTAAAATTGACGATATATCAGGCGGCAGCTGTAGACGGGCGCGTAACGGAGTAAAATAGGGGCACTCAATTAAAAGGTGTCCTACCGTCCACAGCTGAGAGCAGTGGGGACAGAGTGGGGGAGGATCGCCGCTTAAAAGATGTCGATGGCTAAGAAGACAGTGCCCTATTCGGAGTCGAGTTAAAATTACCTCCTCCCGACGACGCGTTCGGGAGGAAGAGGTCCAAGCACAAGGAAGAGCTTTCACGTCCCGCAATTTATTGTGGGGAAGTGTCGACCAATGTGCGTGCCATAAAAGAACAACACGACGACATAAAACGCTCCGTAGATCGGCGAAGGGAATCGATTGAATAGCTGGCCGAAGAAGAGAGACTGCAGCCTTGGCCGCTATGTCGGCCGCCTCATTTCCACATATACTAAAGTGTCCTGGGAGCCAGAGGAACGCCACCGAGACGCCCCCCAGGTGGAGCAAGCGCAGACAGTCCTAAATCCGGTGGACCAGAGGGTGGACAGGGTAAAGAGCTTGGAGACTGAGGAGAGAGCTGAGAGAATCTGAGCAGATAACATACTGTATCCGCTGATGGCGGCGGATGTAGTGGACAGCCTGGAGAACAGCGTAAAGCTCCGCAGTATACACCGAACACTGGTCGGGAAGCCGAAATTGATTTGGGGTGTCGCCAACAATATAGGCACTCCCTACACCAAACGATGTTTTTGAGCCATCAGTGTAAATAAATGTGGCTTCCGTCATTTGTGCACATAGAGCAGAAAATGCCCGACGATAAACAAGTGAAGGGGTACCATCCTTGGGAAACTGACAAAGGTCACGGAGCAGGCAGATCCGGGGACGGAGCCAAGGCGGTGCTGTACCCCAAGTTGTCAAGAAGGTTGTAGGAAAGCGGAAGGAAAGAGAATGGAGCAGTTGACGGAAGCGGAGTCCCAGTGGTAGTAGGGAGGAGGGGGCGCCTGCATACTCTACATCCAAGGAGGCGTCGAAAAAAATGTCATGGGCTGGATTAGCAGGCATGGAAGACAGATGGCTAGCATAACGACTCAGAAGGACTGCTCGCCGATTGGACAGCGGAAGTTCAGCAGTCTCAGCATAAAGGCTTTCCACAGGGCTGGTGTAAAGAGCTCCAGACACTAAACGTAATCCACGGTGGTGGATAGAGTCGAGACGCCGAAGAATAGACGGCCGAGCAGAGGAGTAAACTATGCTTCCATATTCCAATTTCGAGCGCACTAAGGCGCGATAGAGGCGGAGAAGGACCACTCGGTCCGCTCCCCAGGAGGTACCATTCAGGACACGGAGGGTGTTGAGGGATCGCAGACAGCGAGCCGAAAGATAGGAAACGTGGGAGAACCAGCACAGTTTTCTGTCAAACATAAGACCCAAGAATTTAGCGACGTCCGAAAACGGAAGGTTGACAGGTCCTTGATGTAAGGAGGGCGGAAGAAACTTCTTACGTCGCCAAAAATTAACACAAACGGTCTTACTGGGAGAAAAACGGAAGCCGGTTTCGATGCTCCAAGAGTGGAGGCGATCGAGACATCCTTGAAGACGTCGTTCAAGAAGGCTGGTCCGTTGAGAGCTGTAGTAGATCGCAAAATCGTCCACAAAGAGGGAGCCCGAGACATCAGGAAGGAGACAATCCATAATTGGATTTATGGCAATGGTAAACAGTACAACACTCAGCACGGAGCCCTGGGGTACCCCGTTTTCTTGCGAGAAGGTACGGGAGAGAGTAGTGTTCACCCGCACTCTAAATGTGCGCTCTGCCATAAATTCGCGAAGAAAAATGGGCAGCCGACTTCGAAAGCCCCAAGAGAACAGTGTGCAGAGGATGCCTGTCCTCCAACAGGTATCGTATGCTCTCTCCAGATCAAAAAATATTGCTACTGTTTGGCGTTTCCGGAGAAAATGGTTCATGATATAAGTGGAGAGAGCAACAAGATGGTCAACTGCAGAACGATGCTTTCGGAATCCGCATTGGGCAGGTGTTAAAAGGCTTCGGGACTCCAGCCACCAAGCTAAACGGCAATTCACAATACGCTCCAAAACCTTACATACACTAGTCGTGAGAGAAATGGGGCGATAGCTAGAGGGGAGATGTATGTCCTTTCCAGGTTTCGGAACAGGAACGACGATAGCTTCCCGCCATCGTCTGGGAAAAGTACTGTCAGTCCAAATTCGATTATAAAGGTGTAGGATTTGACTTAGACTGTGGGCTGGTAAATGCAGCAACATTTGGACGTGGATACCATCCGGTCCTGGGGCGGAGGAGCGAGAAGAAGAGAGTGCATGTTGGAGTTCCCGCATGGAGAAAACAGTATTGTAGCTTTCGCGATTTTGAGAGGAGAGATCAAGAGGTCGCACTTCCGCTGCACGTTTCTTCGGGAGAAACGCTGGCGGGTAATTTGAAGAGCTCGAAACCTCAGCAAAGTGCTGACCCAATGAGTTAGAAATTGCGACGGGGTCCACTAATGTATCATGCGCGATAGTGAGCCCAGAGACCGGGGAGAAACTAGGCGCGCCTGATAACCGTCGAAGCCGACTCCAAACTTCCGAGGAGGGAGTGAAGGTGTTCAATGAGCTAATAAAGAATTTCCAGCTTGCCTTCTTGCTATCGCGGATGACGCGACGGCATCGCGCACGGAACTGCTTATAGCGGATACAGTTGGCCAAAATAGGATGGTGGCGGAAAACGCGAAGAGCACGTCGCCGCTCACGTATTGCGTCACGGCACGCCTCGTTCCTCCAAGGAACTGGGGGGCGCCGGGGCAATTCGGAGGTGCGTGGTATTGAACGTTCCGCAGCTGTAAGAATAACGTCGGTAATATGTGTGACCCCATCGTCGACGCTGGGAAGGTGACGGTCATCGAATATCGCTAGAGACGAAAAAAGTGTCCAATCGGCTTGGGCAAACTTCCAGCGTCGCGGGTGCATATATGGCAGTTGAGGCTGCAGTCTAAGGACACATGGAAAGTGGTCACTCGAGTGTGTATCGTCAAGGGCGAACCATTCGAAGCGCCGAGCTAACGGAACAGTACCGACCGAAAGGTCCAGGTGAGAGAAATTTGTCGTGGAGGCAGACAAAAATGTAGGGACCCCAGTGTTGAGGCAAACTAGATCCGCTTGGTGGAAGACGTCTAGCAATAGTGAGCCACGTGGACAAGGATGTGGAGATCCCCAAAGCGGGTGGTGGGCATTGAAGCCCCCAACCAGCAAATAGGGGGGTGGAAGCTGACCAAGAAGATGAAGGAGATCAGCTCGTGCCATTGGTGTGGACGATGGAATGTATACAGTACAAAGAGAAAAGGTATATCTAGAAAGGGAAAGACGGACAGCGACAGCTTGGAAGGAAGTGTTTAAGTGGATTGGGTGGTAATGGAAAGTATCATGGAGAAGAATCATGAGTCCTCCATGGGCTGGAATGCCTTCAACAGAAGGGAGATCAAATCGGACGGACTGAAAATGGGGGAGAACAAAGCGGTCATGGGGACGCAGCTTTCTTTCCTGAAGACAGAAGATGACCGGCGAGTAGGATCGTAAGAGGATCGACAATTCATCCCGATTGGCTCGAATGCCGCGGATATTCCACTGGATAATGGACATAGGGTGAACAGAAAATGGAGGAATGTGACCAAGGTCGTTGTCAACTCAACGACTGCTCAGAGCTTGCGACCGACAGCATGGAATGGCATTCAGCCGAAGGCAGAAGATCCTGATCCATAGGTTGTTCTGGAGCAGCTCCTGCCACCAGCGATCGGCCGGTTGATCGGTCGCCAGTAGTGCGCCTCGGCGACACAGAAGACGGCCGAGGGCGATTTCCGTCAGGTGGTGCTGTAGATGGGACACGCCTTGGCGGAGAAGGAGATGAACTGGGTTTCTTAGTAGCCTTCTTGGAAATATGATGTTTAGATGGAGGAGGAACCGATGGTTGTGTAGTTGGGGTACGTAAAAAATCTTCACGAGTATGCTCTTTTTTCGAAATCTTGGTGTCCGACTTTTGGGCTCGAGATTTAGCAGAAGCCGATGAAGGGTGAGCCATCGAGTGGGCAGGCGAAAGTGGTGAGGTTGAACGGGCGACCTTTGCGCTGGCCGATCTGACGACCGTGGCACTAAAGGTGAGGTCGCAAGTCTGCGTGGCCGCCTCCTTTGTTGGCCGAGGAGAAGCAAGGACAATGCTGTATTTTCCTGTCTGAGGCACGATGGGCTGTCGACTGGCGAATAATTTTCGAGCAGCAAAGGTCGACACTTTTTCCTTCACTCTGATTTCCTGGATGAGCTTTTCGTCTTTAAAAACGGGGCAATCTCGAGAGGAAGCAGCGTGGTCACCCATACAGTTGATGCAGCGAGGGGATGGAGGTGGACAAGCACCCTCATGGGCATCCTTGCTACACGTAACACATTTGGCCGGATTGGAACAGGACTGGCTGGTGTGATTGAACCGCTGACACCGATAGCAACGCGTAGGGTTTGGGACGTAAGGGCGAACGGAAATTAACTCATAGCCTGCTTTGATTTTCGATGGGAGTCGAACTTTGTCAAATGTCAAGAAGACAGTGCGGGTTGGAATGATGTTCGTGTCAATCCTTTTCATAACTCTATGAACAGCCGTTACGCCCTGGTCAGACAGGTAGTGCTGAATTTCTTCGTCAGACAATCCATCGAGGGAGCGTGTATAAACGACTCCACGCGAGGAATTTAAAGTGCGGTGCGCTTCAACCCAGACAGGGAAGGTGTGGAGCAGTGAAGTACGCAGCAATTTTTGTGCCTGGAGGGCACTGACTGTTTCTAACAACAAGGTGCCATTCCGTAATCTGGAACAAGACTTTACAGGACCTGCAATTGCGTCGACACCTTTCTGAATAATGAAAGGGTTGACCGTGGAGAAGTCGTGACCTTCGTCAGACCGAGAAACAACAAGGAACTGTGGCAACGATGGAAGAACTGTCTGTGGCTGAGACTCAGTGAACTTACGCTTGTGAGCAGACATAGTGGAAGATGAGGAAATCATTGCGGAACAATCCCCCATGATTACCGGCGTCTCCGATGGCGCGCTCCTCCCTTGTGGGGGCCCTCTCTGAGGGCATTCCCGCCTTAGGTGATTGTTCACACCTCAGGTCACACCTCCCGACAAACGGACGGTATGTGGTGCCATTGGTTACACGTCTTGGTCTCCTCTTGTTCGCATTGACGGCACTTTGAACAGTGGACGTTACATTTCAGATGTGTTACGACCCGTGGCTGCACCCGTCATTCGATCCCTGCGAAACCCTACATTTCAGCAGGATAATGCACGACCGCATGTTGCAGGTATTGTACGGGCCTTTCTGCACACAGAAAATGTTCGACTGCTGCCCTGGCCAGCACATTCTCCAGATCTCTCACCAATTGAAAACGTCTGGTCAACTGGTCAATGGTGACCGAGAAACTGGCTCGTCACAATACGCTTCACTACTCGTGATGAACTGTGGTATCGTGTTGAAGCTGCGTGGGCAGCTGCACCTGTACACGCCATACATGCTCTGACTCAATGGCCAGGCGTATCAAGGCCGTTATTACGGCCAGAGGTGGTTGTTCTGGGTACTGATTTCTCAGGATCAACACCTTGTATGTCTCTACTATAATTCCGAATCAATTGCAACTTTGGAAAATTTGAGTGTTCACGAAAGAAAATTTCTGCACCAGCACAAAATCTTTTAACATTTAAGACACAAAGGACTTAAGGACAGTGGGCATTGATTTATACCAATGGGGCAAGTTGAAAACCTGTGTCGGACCGAGATTTGAACACGCATCTCCTGCTCACAAGGCAGATGTTCTGATCAGTTTACTTATTTATTTATTTATTTCCTTAATTTTGGTCATAATTGTTCGTCATCTGACCTTCGCGGACGTCACATGGCACTCCTTCAAGTCCATCGTTGAACACTTCACTCAGTTTATTTCATTTATTTATTTATTTTTATGAACCCGGAAACTCCTACTTATATGGCAGACGCTCTATCCATCCGTGCCACCGAGGGCACAGAGGTTAGTGCGACCCTTGCACGTTCCCTGTGAGACTCACATTCTCAAATTAATGCCCACACACTACATTCGTTGTGCCCCTCCCCAATACAGTCATTAATCGTGGCAGGCAATCTTACCGTGTCCCGTAAGAGTTCGGGCAATGAGTGTGCATCCGCACTGAAGAAGAAGGTCAATGGCCGGTTAGCCTTAACTATAAGAAGATGGTTTACTATCTTTATATACTGTACTGAACACTCTGAGCTACCGTGCCGGTACCATTAAGCCATCCGGACACATGGGTATTGCAACAGCACGGACCACCGCAGCACGCCTCCCCTCAGACCCAAGTCTCAACTTATCCACGCACTACTGACGTAGTTCCCCTTGCCTATTACCATTACTCGCAGCGTTTCACGAATTCCAGCAAGGGTTCGAGCGTGGTATGCAACTGTACTGAAGGGATCATTGGCCGTCATCGCCATAATCATATAATGGTGTCTGTTATTTCGACCACGTCCTCTCAGATGTAATACTAATGAAATAATACGAGTAGTGTTGAAAAACTACAATTTTTTTTAAGTGGACGAGACACGATCCAGTGATTACGTAATTTGAAGAATAACCACCTGACCACCACCGTCTCGCACACACAGTCACAATGCTCTGGTACATCACTAACGTGTAAAAACATTCTTGTGATTTTCTCGAAATCGCCTAAATAGTACTCCTTACTATTTCCACATTATGGTGTCCTAATGGACTACTAAAAGCGTACAAAGTTTGAAGTAAATACGTGATCCCAACGTCAAGGCGTCCCCTTGTTAGAGTAGCAAGTATGTGCAAAGCACTTGTCGGCAATTTCACGATATTTCCTAATTTAATTTGACGTGTCCCTGAAAAACTCTGTCACAAAGACGTGGCGGCGTTCAAGTCTACAACCACAAAAAACACACGGTCCGTCGACAAGTGCAGTAGCAGCAACACTCTTAACTGGTATCCTATTCTTCTTGTCTCCAGCTGTTGTGGAGAACTCGATGTTCTCGATGGTTTTGTAGACTGTCTGTTTAGAACGGCGACGAATTCTCCTGTAAGTTTTGTTCCATTAATACACTTATCGCTTGACCTTTCTGACCTCCAGCAGCGGGATAACGTTCCGCTGGCACTGTGAAAATATTTTAAGTCCAAGCTACTGCATACACTATGTAAGCGAGCGAGAGCCGCGCAGAGGCTCATTCGCGCTGCTGCTGCACAGGCAACTGCATTGAACGCCGCCACGATGCCTTACAGGAGAATTCGTCGCCGTTCTAAACAGACAGTCTACAAAACCATCGAGAACATCGAGTTCTCCACAACAGCTGGAGACAAGAAGAATAGGATACCAGTGACGAATGTTGCTGCTACTGCAATTGTCGACGGACAGTGTGTTTTTTGTGGTTGTAGACTTAATTTTAGTATTGATATTAATGATATCGTATACGAGCATACTGCGACATACCAGCATGTATTTTACGGCTAGTCATCTGTCTAAAAACGTTTTTTACGCATTTCCTATTCTCGTCACTCAGCTCAAAGCTGTAATACAGCATGTACTCTGTGCATCTCACAACATGTATTTTATACTGTTGCCAGTTTAGGTAACATAAGCATCTTCAGCAAGCGGTATCAAAATGGTTCAAATGGCTCTGAGCACTATGGGACTTGACATCTGAGGTCATCATTCCCCTAGAACTTAGAACTACTTAAACCTAACTAAGGACATCACACACATCCATGCCCGAGGCAGGATTCGAACCTGCGACCGTAGCTGTCACGCGGTTCCAGACTGAAGCGCCTAGAACCGCTCGGTCACTACGGCCGGCCCTGATCAGTCAGTCGACATCGATTATGATCAGGAATACATCTCTTTGAAGATAGTTACGCGGCTGATATCTGCAGTAGCATTAAATGTAGATTCTACGATGGACTGACTAAATGTTACGTTATAATAATTTGTATGTTGAACAGTGCCATATAGGCCAAAGTAAATTGAATCACTAGATCCGTCTGAAAGGGCTCTCATAATTCACGTGGAGTGACGAGCATCTGGCAAAACACTTCATTTTAAAAAGGCAGTTCGCGTTGCATAATACGTCGATGAAACAGTATTACCAAACCACCAAACCTACTAAAACCTATTAATTGTTTAATAATAAATTATTCTGTACTTCAAAGTCCTCTTTATTAGTGTGCAGACCCGCAGATCTTACACATCGCCCAAGAGCGTCCCTTGCCTTCTCTATTCCCTAGCGAGGTTCGCTGATGCAGATGCTTTTAATTTGCATTTCTGTAATTCGCCACTGTAATTTTCTTTTCCCTCGGGTGTCCGAGATAAGTGACGGTCCCACTGTATTTAAATTGCTTTTTACTGGTCTGTCTGCACACATGAAGGCGGCGACTTTGTGACAGTAGCGTGTACAAAACGTGTTGTAGAGCTAACTACCCGCCCAGTTTTTATTCTTTCGTGTGGATCACTGCCTCGTTACAGCCTTTGTAGTTTATGCAAATTCGGTTGCTTCAGTGTCTAATGTCTTACACTGTGTAATCGTTTCGTGAAAGGATTAATGGGCACACCAGCACAGCATGTGGAATGTTTAACAAGCCTGTTGTCGTGGTGATGGTGGGGGTGGTGGTGGTGGTGGTGGTGGTGGTGGTGGTGGTGGTGGTGGTGGTGGTGGTGCTGCTGCTGCTGCTGATAATGATGATGATGATGGTCTAATATCTTACATGTCGCTGTTTACAGTTCTAGATAGTGATCACAGCATGTGGAATACAATGCCTAAGAGGTGGTGGTGGTGGTGGTGGTGGTGGTGGTGGTGGTGGTGGTGGTGGTGACGATGACAATAACACTGAAGGGACAGAGCGTTTAAGCAACCACCTTTTCTCCACTTGGTGGCAGAATACTGGCGATAAAATTTTTTTCCTGCACCAGCACTGTAACTGGTTACCTGTTGGTAGAACGTTAACGTCCCCTCCTATATTGGCGTTTACACGCGTCGTTTTTTAAGTGTACTACAAACTAGAACACGTGAGCCAATACTGACCTTACGACTTATCTTCGAAGAAAGATTAAGGAAAGGCAAACCTACTTTTCTAGCATTTGTAGACTTAGAGAAAGCTTTTGGCAATGTTGACTGGAATACTCTTTTTCAAATTCTAAAGGTGGCAGGGGTAAAATACAGGGAGCGAAAGGCTATTTACAATTTGCACAGAAACCAGATGGCAGTTATAAGAGTCGAGGGGCATGAAAGGGAAGCAGTGGTTGGGAAAGGGAGTAAGACAGGGTTGTAGCCTCTCCCCGATGTTGTTCAATCTGTATATTGAGCAAGCAGTAAAGGAAACAAAAGAAAAATTCGGAGTAGGTATTAAAATTCATGGAGAAGAAATAAAAACTTTGAGGTTCGTCGATGACATTGTAATTCTGTCAGAGACAGCAAAGGACTTGGAAGAGCAGTTGAATGGAATGGACAGTGTCTTGAAAGGAGGATATTAGATGAACATCAACAAAAGCAAAACGAGGACAATGGAATGTAGTCGAATTAGGTTGGGTGATGCTGAGGGAATTAGATTAGGAAATGAGACACTTAAAGTAGTAAAGGAGTTTTGCTATTTGGGGAGCAAAATAACTGATGATGGTCGAAGTAGAGAGGATATAAAATGTAGACTGGAAATGGCAAGGAAAGCGTTTCTGAAGAAGAGAAATTTGTTAACATCGAGTATAGATTTAAGTGTCAGGAAGTCATTTCTGAAAGTATTTGTATGGAGTGTAGCCATGTACGGAAGTGAAACATGGACGATAAATAGTTTGGACAAGAAGAGAATAGAAGCTTTCGAAATGTGGTGCTACAGAAGAATGCTGAAGATTAGATGGGTGGATCACATAACTAATGAGGAAGTATTGAATAGGATTGGGGAGAAGAGAAGTTTGTGGCACAACTTGACCAGAAGAAGGGATCGGTTGGTAGGACATGTTCTGAGGCATCAAGGGATCACCAATTTAGTATTGGAGGGCAGCGTGGAGGGTAAAAATCGTAGAGGGAGACCAAGAGATGAATACACTAAGCAGATTCAGAAGGATGTAGGTTGCAGTAGGTACTGGGAGATGAAAAAGCTTGCACAGGATAGAGTAGCATGGAGAGCTGCATCAAACCAGTCTCAGGACTGAAGACCACAACAACAACAACAAACTAGACGTCTGCCGTAAAACTGACAGATCAACTACACTGCAGCATTCTCTGATGTAACTGAATAGCAATGAACGCTTCGATCGGCATGCATCTACTTAAGGAGTCCGTTGAAAAAGAACCACTTCCCGCACAGTCGCCATTTCGGACTCTTCTCCCAGTCTTTAATAAAACTTAGAAGACCGCGGGAACTTCCGTGCAACTGCTTAGAGACTTCTCATCGGAAATCGATAGCTTATGAAGAGCATTCCCGCTCATTCCAGCAGATACGACCAAGTGCTTCGAAAATCTCGCGAACAATTTGCATTTCCCTTGCGTCAAACTATATTTTCGAAATTGTCTACTCTATTTGAGATTGCCTTTCAAGTTTATTAAATCGAACGTCGATATTATGCAAACGTAACGAAGAACTAACTTGCGGAATTGCTGTTCAAAAAACGAACTGCACTTGTGTAGAACTTCAAAACTCATAATTTTCAGAGCAGTGCAGTTTAAAAGTTAGTCAACACTTCATGAAGCATTCAGTACTAAACCTCATTACGGAAACCGTTAAATTACATTTTTCTAAATCTGATCGGGAAGGTCATCAATGTTTTGGGAAAAAAGCAATGGTAAATAAGAAATGCAAGAGATTCAAATTCGAATGTGGCCCAATAAGATGTATAGCCAGTTTTGTTGATTTTTTAAAATTAATGCTTTGTTTTATAATTTTTTGTGCCTCTTGTAGATTTTCCCCTCTACTGTAATGTTCTGGCTTTCTTTATACAACAGCTTATTTTTCGTACCTTGTCTGTAATTTAATGCTCTTTCACGCTAAGTATTGCTACTTCCGCAATTCTTAGTTCGAGGTTTTATTTCCTCTTGTTTTTTACTCTGTATTTTCCAGGCTTTTTTTCCATAGTCAGACTTCGCGTGTTTTAATATAATGTATGTTCATTCTTGATAGTGTTCTAATAGTAACTCTGGCACCAATTAAAAGTTAACGATATGATATTTCCTTCATGAGTTATCACCATAGACTCTGTGCATTTATAAGGTCTCTAGCACGGCTTGCAATAGCGGTTTTGTGATATCTAGTTGTTATCTAATGTTGTGTTAATAAGCCGATAACTGGTTTGTGGTAAATAAATATTCGTGGAACAAAATGCACCTTTGAGTGTTTCATAATCTTAATAGGAAACTGTTTCACAACATTTTTGTAAAATTATGTACTTAGTCTCATTCTCGCTAGTTTAGAACGCATTCTTTCAGTTAAATACTTAGCCTATACTGACAGACGTCAAACAATATATTTAAAACATTAACATACGCTCTATCGCGAAATTTTGTTCTACTCCGTTTGGAAATGGCTACACCGCCGAAACTGCAATTGACGATTTTATTAATAAACGGTTGTAAGAGTCATAAGTGACGATGAGATCTTTAGAAACATTATTGGCTGCAGTTTCGACCGATTAACAACGATCTACTTCGGGAAGTCAAAATCGAAATTTCTACGCCGCGAAGGAGACCGTTGTGTGTTGGCCTAGATATCGGCTCTCAGATTATTTTATCACACCTTTCTCTATAATGTGCCATTATACTCAGTAGGAACGCAGTGGCGCAGTGTTTGTTTGTTACCGAAGTGGAGGTGTGTTTGCTTTCGAGAAGGAGCCTTTGATGCTTAGAAGAGAAGCCTTGTTTATTTTAGAAGAGAAGCTTGTTTCGTTCCAAAAGGGGAAACTTGTTTTCTTTAGAAGGTAAGAATAGTTTGCTTTAGAAGAAGGAATAAGGTTCATTTTAGAAGAAGAGTTTGTTAGTGTGTTTTAGATCTCGAAGACGAGAATTGTTTGTTTTGAATGAATATCCTCGTTTTCATAAAAGGGAAGTTTTGGATGTTCTAGAAGAGGAGCGCGTGGTCACAAAAGGGAAGTTTTGATTGTTGACGTAAAGGAGATTTGGTTTCAGAAGAGAAGCTTTACCTCGAAAGAGGGGGGGGGGGGGACTTCTCTGTTTTAGACGAAGAAGAGAGTTTTGGTTTGTCCTAGAAGAGGAGCCTCGTTTGTTTTCGAGAAGGCGCAATGTTTATTTTCGAAGACGAGCTATGTTCATTTCAGAAGAGGAATCTTATATGTTACAATACAGAACAGACGTTGGCTCTAGAAGTTTTATTCGCTTTGGAATGCGAGTCCTGTTTGTTTTTAGGAAACGTATCATGCCTAAGTTTTGAATATTAGTGTTTTTTAAGGCGCCATATCTCAATCGATAAAACCGGAATCTGTACAGGAACACTTCGCCGTTCCTCTGTCTGTCTGCCCGTCTGTTCGTTAGTTGAGACGCCTTTTTCGCGGGAACGGATCGACGCATCAAGTTTGTGTCACATACTAAGGTTTACAGGGTGCGGCGCTTAAATCTGGACAAATTTCAATTTGAGTTCCCCGCCATATCGTAGGTCCGCCGGAGGTCGCGATGGCGTTCTTGCAAGCCATAGGGATTTAGCAAACAATCAGAACCTCAAAATGGTCGAGATGTTGCGGACAAGTGCGGAGTACAACCAAAGAGCCGCGATTATCGAATGTCTTGGCGCTGGGCGTTCGCCCACTAAAATAGCTCGACTCTTCGGGTACCCGAGATCAACTGTTTACGATGTCGTGACCAAGTATGATGCTTCGGAGAAGTCTGGGGTTCACGTTCTAGGTGTTGTTCCCAGCGAAGGTGATACCATCCCGCTCCGGTGTGGCCGTGCGGTTCTAGGCGCTTCAGTCTGGAACCGCGTGACCGCTACAGTCGCAGGTTCGAATCATGCCACGGGCATGGATGTGTGTGATGTACTTAGGTTAGTGAGGTTGAAGTAGTTCTAAGTTCTGGGGACTGATGACCACAGATGTTAAGTCCCATAGTGCTCAAAGAGTCATTTGAACCATTTGAAACATGCCCCCACATTTCTTTGAAAAGGCACGAACTGTCACAAAAGAACTTTATATGCAGTTTTGACGAATGTCGTGAAACCGCGGATGGCAACTGTGACCTCAGGAAGAAAATATGTCTTTCAACAGGACGGTGCACCGGCTCATGCGAGCCATTCAGTCCAAAACTGACTCTCGGATAACGTTCACATGTTCTGGTGAAAGGAGTTCTGGCCCCACGATGTGCCCGGATTCGAACCCGATCGACTATTACGTTTGGAGCGCAGTCGGAAAAGTTACCAATAAGACGAGGGACCCAAATGTTGCATCTCTACGCACTGCTATCGAAGTAGCATTCGCAAATATGGACACCGTTGTTTTCGAGTGTGTGCGACCGCTTCATGACAATATCTGAGGCGGTCATTGCGGCTGAAGGAGGTTACATCGCATAATGTTACTCTTGAAAGATACCACAACTTATTTGTAAAAGGATTTTCATTTGTGTTTTGTGTAAATAAATTTGCCTTTAAAAAAAGTTTCATTTGTCCGGATTTAAGCGCCGCACACTGTATGGTCCTTTGGTGGTGCAAAAACAAGATTCCAAGCCAGTGCAGTCAAGAGGTACGGCCATTTATGTCACATATTTTGATACTCGGAAACTCACTCTTTAAGGGGGGTAGGACGTCAAACGGGCCGACTTGGAGCAGGAGAGGCACAACAAGACATTTTAATTTCCACTGTCTATACTTTTACAAATAAATTCCTAAAACTTTGTCAGCATGATCAGGAAGGATTCAGGATTCACACTCATAGCAGTGGAAGTTCAAAAACATAACAAAATAACTTTTTTTACATGTGAAATTTTATCATTTTTTCCGCTTACTATAGACTGCATTTGTTGCTATAGGTACATTGTTCTTCATAAGTAAAAGAGATTCTTTAATGAATTTTGCACAGCATACAAACCATACTTACAGACATATGAAACTACAATTTCCCAAATCTAATAAAAACTGTGGTAAAAATTGAGATAATTAACTACAAAATTTGATTTTTTCTAAACATAAAGTTTAAAACTTAACAGCTCATTCATTTTTTCATAAATTAAATAGATTCTAGATTTTCATACACCTGTAAGTATAATTTCTATGCTGTGCAAAATTCATCGAACAGTCTCTCTTACTCATGAAGAAAAGTGTACCTATAGCAACAAATGCAGCCAAAAGTAAGTAAAAAAATGATGAAATTTCACATGTAAAAAAAATTATTTTGTTATGTTTTTGAACTTCCACTGCTATTAGTGAGAATCCTGAATCCTTCTTGGTCATGCTGACAAAGTTTTATGAATTTATTTGTAAAAGTATAGACAGTGGAAATTAAAATGTCCTGTGGTGCCTCTCCTGCTCCAAGTCGGCCCGTTTGACGTCCTACCCCCCTTAAAATCTATAGCGTACTTCCCGTTAATCTAGGATCATAAAATTTGGCAAGAAGCAAGGTTTCACAGTGCAACTAAAGAAAAACATCCGAAAATCGTTAATCAGTAATTATGTCGCACGAAAAGTCCGCCCCCGGTAGCTGAGTGGTCAGCGCGAAGGAATGTCAATCCTAAAGGCGCGGGTTCGATTCCCGGCTGGGTCAAAGATTTTCTCCGCTCAGGGACTGGGTGTTGTGTAATCACCATCATTTCATCCCAATCGCCTAAGTGGCGTCAAATCGAAAGACTTGCATCCGGCGAACGGTCTACCCGACGGGAGGCCCAAGTCACACGACATTTACGTTTTTATTTATCGCACGAAAAAAAATTATCATTTGTTATCCGACTTCACGCTTAACATAAAAACGTCCTCGAAAGTCTTGGTATTCCTAGAACCGATACCTGGCCAATATCAATGTCGATAACAGGCAAAAATCACAATACCCGGGATGGACTAACTTCCAACATACATAATTAACTTAGTATGCAATCCTCAGAGCACGGGTCCTGCACGCACCTTGTCAATTTTCGATATTTTCAAGAGGTGTCGAAGTTGTTACGGTACATTGAAGAGAAGTATTATATGTTACGTTTTAACAAAACGTTGAAGGTCATAGAGAGAAAAGTGTTTAAGTGCCAGACTGAGGATCCAGATCTGCAGTTCGGGTACCAGTCAACCTTAGGAATTTAATCTGTCTCTTATCACTTTTTCCACCGCTGGTAGCGTTTGTCTACGTGAAAAATGCGGAGTTTCACCGAGGTTCAGAATTCACGTTGACTGTACCCTCCACTCCCCTGTAACTGGCTGTGTGGGTCAGTCAAAGGTCGGAGGAAAGCAAGAGCTTATCACCTCCAGCAGGACGAAGCCTAGTGAAGCACTGCGGCGTTGAGAGCAGCCTTCAGGTTGATGACTGCTTTACCTCAAAGGTGCTATTCACGAATTCGAATCCCGCACCGCGGCGCTAGGAAGGGCAGCAACCGGAGGGAGACCAGAAGTCGTGGTCCGCGCCCGCTACTGGCCGCTGCGACAGCGCCGGACGGGGCAGGTAATTAATTCGAGGCAACTCTAACTTCATTCGGAAGTTGGGCGACGCGCGTAACTCGGCCGCCGCGTCGCAGTTAAAGCCGATAACTGACGCAAAGTGTGCCGTGATGAGGGGCGCCGCTGCTGCCCCCGCTTATTTCTCGCCTCTGCAGGGGGCGCCCCGAGTTGGACCGTCGCCAGCAGCCGCTGCTCGCAGCTCACCGTCCGGCTAAGACCAATGACGAGTCTTCTCGGAGCCGGCGAGAATTCGTTAAATACATGCGCTGCTGAGGCACTGCTTAACGGGGAAGCATATACGCCAGGGGTCCTACAGTAACTGGCATGCATATCGTGAGATTTAAAAGGGCGATTTACTTGAGAACAATAATATGGAAACGGAAGAGGATGTAGATGAAGATGAAATGGGAGATACGATATTGCGTGAAGAGTTTGACAGAGCACTGAAAGACCTGAGTCGAAATAAGGCCCCCGGAGTAGACAACATTCCGTTAGAACTACTGACAGCCTTGGGAGAGCCAGTCCTCACAAAACTCTACCATCTGGTGAGCAAGATGTATGAGACAGGCGAAATACCCTCAGACTTCAAGAAGAATATAGTAATTCCAATCCCAAACAAAGCAGGTGTTGACAATTGTGAAAACTGCCGAACTATCAGTTTAATAAGCCACGGCTGCAAAATACTAACACGAATTCTTTACAGACGAATGGAAAAACTGGTAGAAGCCGACCTCGGGGAAGATCAGTTTGGATTCTGTAGAAATCTTGGAATACGTGAGGCAATACTGACCCTACGACTTATCTTCGAAGAAAGATTAAGGAAAGGCAAACCTACGTTTCTAGCATTTGTAGACTTAGAGAAAGCTTTTGACAATGTTGACTGGAATACTCTCTTTCAAATTCTAAAGGTGGCAGGGGTAAAATACAGGGAGCGAAAGGCTGTTTACAATTTGTACAGAAACCAGATGGCAGTTATAACAGTCGAAGGACATGAAAGGGAAGCAGTGGTTGGGAAGGGAGTAAGACAGGGTTGTAGCCTCTCCCCGATGTTATTCCATCTGTATATTGAGCAAGCAGTAAAGGAAACAAAATAAAAATTCGGAGAGGTATTAAAATCCATGGAAAAGAAATAAAAACTTCGAGGTTCATCGACGACATTGTAATTCTGTCAGAGACAGCAAAGAACTTGGAAGATCAGTTGAACGGAATGGACAGTGTCTTGAGAGGAGGATATAAGATGAGCATCAACAAAAGCAAAACGAGGATAATGGAATGTAGTCGAATTAGGTCGGGTGAAGCTGAGAGAATTACACTCCTGGAAATTAAAATAAGAACACCGTGAATTCATTGTCCCAGGAAGGGGAAACTTTATTGACACATTCCTGCGGTCAGATACATCACATGATCACACTGACAGAACCACAGGCACATAGACACAGGCAACAGAGCATTCACAATGTCGGCACTAGTGCAGTGTATATCTACCTTTCGCAGCAATGCAGGCTGCTATTCTCCCATGGAGACGATCGTAGAGATGCTGGATGTAGTCCTGTGGAACGGCTTGCCATGCCATTTCCACCTGGCGCCTCAGTTGGACCAGCGTTCGTGCTGGACGTGCAGACCGCGTGAGACGACGCTTCATCCAGTCCCAAACATGCTCAATGGGGGACAGATCCGGAGATCTTGCTGGCCAGGGTAGTTGACTTACACCTTCTAGAGCACGTTGGGTGGCACGGGATACATGCGGACGTGCATTGTACTGTTGGAACAGCAGGTTCCCTTGCCGGTCTAGGAATGGTAGAACGATGGGTTCGATGACGGTTTGGATGTACCGTGCACTATTCAGTGTCCCCTCGACGATCACCAGTGGTGTACGGCCAGTGTAGGAGATCGCTCCCCACACCATGATGCCGTGTGTTGGCCGTGTGTGCCTCGGTCGTATGCAGTCCTGATTGTGGCGCTCACCTGCACGGCGCCAAACACGCATACGACCATCATTGGCACCAAGGCAGAAGCGACTCTCATCGCTGAAGACGACACGTCTCCATTCGTCCCTCCATTCACGCCTGTCGCGACACCACTGGAGGCGGGCTGCACGATGTTGGGGCGTGAGCGGAAGACGGCCTAACGGCGTGCGGGACCGTAGCCCAGCTTCATGGAGACGGTTGCGAATGGTCCTCGCCGATACCCCAGGAGCAACAGTGTCCCTAATTTGCTGGGAAGTGGCGGTGCGGTCCCCTACGGCACTGCGTAGGATCCTACGGTCTTGGCGTGCATCCGTGCGTCGCTGCTGTCCGGTCCCAGGTCGACGGGCACGTGCACCTTCTGCCGACCACTGGCGACAACATCGATGTACTGTGGAGACCTCACGCCCCACGTGTTGAGCAATTCGGCGGTACGTCCACCCGGCCTCCCGCATGCCCACTATACGCCCTCGCTCAAAGTCCGTCAACTGCACATACGGCTCACGTCCACGCTGTCGCGGCATGCTACCAGTGTTAAAGACTGCGATGGAGCTCCGAATGCCACGGCAAACTGGCTGACACTGACGGCGGCGGTGCACAAATGCTGCGCAGCTAGCGCCATTCGACGGCCAACACCGCGTTTCCTGGTGTGTCCGCTGTGCCGTGCGTGTGATCATTGCTTGTACAGCCCTCTCGCAGTGTCCGGAGCAAGTATGGTGGGTCTGACACACCGGTGTCAATGCGTTCTTTTTTCCATTTCCAGGAGTGTAGATTAGCAAATGAGACACTTAAAGTAGTAAAGGAGTTTTGCTATTTGGGGAGCAAAATAACTGATGATGGTCGAAGTGGAGAGGATACAAAATGTAGACTTGCAATGGCAAGAAAAGCATATCTGAAGAAGAGAAATTTGTTAACATTAAGTATAGGTTTAAAGTCAGGAAGCATTTCCTAAAAGTATTTGTATGGAGTGTAGCCATGTATGGAAGTGAAACATGGACGATAAATAGTGTGGACAAGAAGAGAATAGAAGCTTTCGAAATGTGGTGTTACAGAAGAATGCTGAAGATTAGATGGGTGGATCACATAACTAATGAGGAGATATTGAATAGAATTGGAGAGAAGCGGAGTTTGTCGCACAACTTGATTAGAAGAAGAGATCGGTTGCTAGGACATGTTCTGAGCCATCAAGGGATCACCAATTTAGTATTTAAGGGCAACGTGGAGGGTAAAAATCGTAGATTGAGACCAAGAGATGAATACACTAAGCAGATTCAGAAGGATGTAGGTTGCAGTAGGTACTGGGAGATGAAGAAGCTTGCACAGGATAGAGTAGCATGGAGACCACAACAACAACACCACGGATATCCTGGCAAGTGATGCCAAATGTAAGATTATTCGGACTTTCTGAGTGGTTGTGACAGGAATTCACCTCCACGTGTGAACTCCTTTGTTTCTCAAGCACGCTTACCCACAGTTTTCCAGGATGCCGACTAATTATGGCCCCATTAAGACCAACTGGTGACTCCGGAAATTAGTACACCCTTAAAGGTTTCCAGTTCTCTCGAGATTCACTGCTGCAACAGTGCATATGGAGTACATGAAATGATTACATTTACAGATAAATAGCACAAGCAGTTCTGAAGTACTAGGTACTGGAACACCCATATTGGTACATGGTGTAGCCTCCACGGGCGGCAACAGAGTCATTGACTCTGGCATCCAGTCGATCGTACAGCTAGCAAATACTGTTCTGGGATACGTTATGCCACACTCTGCTTGACCTGTTGACGTAGTTCTGTGAGAGTTGTTGGCTGACGAGTTACACACGTCACTTCTCGTCCCATCATATCCCATGCGCTCGACTGGAGACCATACTGGCCAAGGAAATTGCTGCACGTCTTGCAGAGCACACTGAGATTCACGGGAAGTGTGTGGGCGAGCGTTATCCTGTTGGAAGAACACAAGCATTATCCTGTTGGAACAACACATCACCTTCCTGTTGCAAGAAAGGCAAAAGAATGAGTCTACCAACACTTTGCAAGCGCCAAGCGTGGGCTACCGCCCACTTCAGAAACACCTAAGTTGAACGAGAGTACACCTCAGACTGTATGGTTTGGGTTGGAGCCAGTGTGTATTGGTCGAAAGCACTCTACGGGACAACGCTTACAAGCTCTACATCGTACGCGCAAACAACCATCACTTACGTGCACGCAGAATCGGCTTTCACCGATGAAGACCATGGCGCGCCAGTCCATCTTCCAAGCGATCCTCAGGCGGCACAAGACGACCGGTGCAAGTCGGTGCTGTGGCATGACTCGAAGATGGGCTAGAGATGTGCGTGCCTATTGTTAATAAGCAGTTAGCAACAGTTCGTGTTGACACGTCTGGGCTCGCAAGCCCTCTTATGTGTGCTGTGGTTCCTGTACGATCTGTCGGTGCTGCTCTTACAATACGACGATCCTGGCTGGCGTCTGTGCAGCATGAATGTCCAGGGCTGTGGGAATGTTCACGCGACCACTGATACCAGCTTACTTGCACAACTGACGCAGAATGTCGAATTACTGTGGCGATTCTCCGAAAGGAGCATCCTGCCAGCCAGGAGGCCATAATTTGACTCCTTTCAAACTCGCTCAGTTGGCTGTAGAAAGTATGAGTGGGTCTCTGTGGCGTGGTTGCCTGCTTGCTTCACACGTTTGTCCCACACACGGTCTTCTGGCTGTGAGCATTTCCTATTAAAGTGTAGACACAGATGGCGCTCAGGTAGCCATGCCAGTACGCTATCTGTTGGCGGACGACGCGAAGACATTATCAGCACATCTGCTATCCCCCAGTTATCACATATCATCATCGCATCAAAATCGAGGTCATGTTTCCAGGTGAGCTAATTTTTTCCTGCAGTGTATAAACAAATTAACTATTGAATAAGAAGGCCGCCAATAGAGTTCATCATCTAGAAAAGAATCAAAGACAGTTCAGCTGATCTTCGTGTTAAAATCCGAACACTGAATTCGCACATCTATTAACGTGTGTTGATGTATAAGCTTCGTTATTCATCCATGAGTGCTATCACATTTCCATGGAACATACACTCCTGGAAATGGAAAAAAGAACACATTGACACCGGTGTGTCAGACCCACCATACTTGCTCCGGACACTGCGAGAGGGCTGTACAAGCAATGATCACACGCACGGCACAGCGGACACACCAGGAACCGCGGTGTTGGCCGTCGAATGGCGCTAGCTGCGCAGCATTTGTGCACCGCCGCCGTCAGTGTCAGCCAGTTTGCCGTGGCATACGGAGCTCCATCGCAGTCTTTAACACTGGTAGCATGCCGCGACAGCGTGGACGTGAACCGTATGTGCAGTTGACGGACTTTGAGCGAGGGCGTATAGTGGGCATGCGGGAGGCCGGTTGGACGTACCGCCGAATTGCTCAACACGTGGGGCGTGAGGTCTCCACAGTACATCGATGTTGTCGCCAGTGGTCGGCGGAAGGTGCACGTGCCCGTCGACCTGGGACCGGACCGCAGCGACGCACGGATGCACGCCAAGACCGTAGGATCCTACGCAGTGCCGTAGGGGACCGCACCGCCACTTCCCAGCAAATTAGGGACACTGTTGCTCCTGGGGTATCGGCGAGGACCATTCGCAACCGTCTCCATGAAGCTGGGCTACGGTCCCGCACACCGTTAGGCCGTCTTCTGCTCACGCCCCAACATCGTGCAGCCCGCCTCCAGTGGTGTCGCGACAGGCGTGAATGGAGGGACGAATGGAGACGTGTCGTCTTCAGCGATGAGAGTCGCTTCTGCCTTGGTGCCAATGATGGTCGTATGCGTGTTTGGTGCCGTGCAGGTGAGCGCCACAATCAGGACTGCATACGACCGAGGCACACAGGGCCAACACCCGGCATCATGGTGTGGGGAGCGATCTCCTACACTGGCCGTACACCACTGGTGATCGTCGAGGGGACACTGAATAGTGCACGGTACATCCAAACCGTCATCGAACCCATCGTTCTACCATTCCTAGACCGGCAAGGGAACTTGCTGTTCCAACAGGACAATGCACGTCCGCATGTGTCCCGTGCCACCCAACGTGCTCTAGAAGGTGTAAGTCAACTACCCTGGCCAGCAAGATCTCCGGATCTGTCCCCCATTGAGCATGTTTGGGACTGGATGAAGCGTCGTCTCACGCAGTCTGCATGTCCAGCACGAACGCTGGTCCAACTGAGGCGCCAGGTGGAAATGGCATGGCAAGCCGTTCCACAGGACTACATTCAGCATCTCTACGATCGTCTCCATGGGAGAATAGCAGCCTGCATTGCTGCGAAAGGTGGATATACACTATACTATTGCCGACATTGTGCATGCTCTGTTGCCTGTGTCTATGTGCCTGTGGTTCTGTCAGTGTGATCATGTGATGTATCTGACCCCAGGAATGTGTCAATAAAGTTTCCCCTTCCTGGGACAATGAATTCACGGTGTTCTTATTTCAATTTCCAGGAGTGTATTAATCAGTCAATTTTGCGCAGCTCCTGGAGCAGGTACATTCTCTATGAAGATTTAACCTAGAATGGTCCTGTCCCACCGTTTTTAGCAGAGGCTGGCGTCCGTATGCACACAATTGCTCTATTTCGAACCTAGGCAACAGGCCATCACCAAATCCCCAACACTTGCAAGGGCTCTACCCCTTGTCGAAAATAATAATATTTTATTGTTTTTAACTCGAGACATACATCTGCATTTAGTGGGAGGTTTTACCTAACCTAACATAACCAAATCTAACATCGGAGTCCGGCACGGAAACCGCATGCTTTGTTATTGGACTGTACAGCCGAGCGAGTGGTTTTAGAGCGTGGAGACTAGCCTCGATTTGTCCGTCAGAGTTGGAAGTTAAACTTTCGCGAGATCGTAGAAGGTGAAGCAACATACGTTCGCCCTCCGGTGGCTACTCATAAATAATGACGCAGACAGAACCTGATTTTGCACCCATTTAAATATTCCCGTCCGCCAATCTGTTCAAGACCGCAACACCATTTTGAGGTTGATTGGAAACTTCAACACAACAAGCTTCGAAATGGAAAAGAAGCCGCTTGGCCGTCAACACAGCGCGTACGCTCGATTGCAGCTTGCGAGTTACGTGTGTCTGCGATAAAGTGCCCTAAATTGTCGATTCACTCGCGTGCCGTGAGCGCTACATTACAATGCTCCAAACCACCACCTTTCCAGAATTTCGACGTGGCGGCCGGACAACGAGGAGAGCGCGGCTTCAACAAGATGGTGCAATGCATGTACAATTCATAATTCAATAAATTAAATATTTTTCGGAATCAGTTTCCAGGCCACAATCTCTCCAGATATTTCTATCTTCACTGACCCTCTAGCTTCCCTGATTTAAGTTTATTTTCCTGATTTCTATGGAGATATCTCAAGTCTCGAGTATATGTTAAGTAGCCATACTGGACTGATGATCTGAAAATTACAGTTGCAGAGGCAATCGTTCGTATTCCGCGCTACACGTCAGTTGCTGCTGCTCTGAGTTTTCAGGACCAACTAGAAACATGCTTAAAGGTAAATAGCCAACATCAGAGCAACGTGATCTTCAAAATATAAATGAAACTATGAAATTCCCAACATAAACTATGCATAAAAATATTTTTAAAGAAAACTGAGTACATCTGATTTGAAAAATGTGCGTTTCCCGTGACAAATCCTGTATTTCGGGTTTATTTATTAAACTAGATCACTCACTGTGGTAATTACTTGTAATTTTAAGACTCTCGATTTCGAGTCCTCCTTTCGAGGAGTAGCTGGTAGGAGAAACTCCCCGCCCGTCCATTAACGGCTCTTTCAATAGAAACTCGTTTGGAATGTGCTGGTCTGATGTCGGCAGGAAATTTTTCTTGTCAGCTTGTTGGCATAGCTGGTTATGTATGCCCAAAGCACATTCCGCTAACTCGTTACCTTACAAGGCAAATAAATTGTTGTTGAACATTTACAAAACAAAACAAATATCAAGACGACAGCTTGTGATAACCAGGAAATCCGGTTTCGAGTCCTATTCTGTCAAAAGTGTTTTATTCTCACTATGGTTTTATTACGATGCAATTTCAGCATTGCACTGATATCATTTCGTGTTCCGTTCATCTTGAATGATTCCATCTCCATCGATCCAGTCATTGCATTTAATTGCATTAATTAGTCTCAAACTTCCTTCTTTGATTTGCTTTCAGTTCATAACTTGGTCTCAGTACACTGTTCATTTGTAGCACTTCGTTTCCAAAATGGGCAAGAGAAAATGCTGCTGCACTCCTCTCTTTAAATGTACATAATGTTCACATACAAATTAGTAAGATATTGGTAACTTGAGGAATGAATGGGTGCCTTATAAAAAAATCTTTTCAAATCAAATAATTAATTAAAAATGTCTTATCCTTGGAGTACCACTCATCAATTGGCCATTTAAATGTAATATTTATTGCAAATTGGCAGAACAGTTAGTCACCTCACTAAACTATCCCTATTCTACTTTGTCCCATTAAGTGCGACATCGATGGGTCATCTCTATATGTAAACGGAAACGTCCCGACTAACTGACTGACTCATCATTTCCCAGCCAAAACCGCTAAGGACAGAAACCACAGTTTTTACCTGTTGTATAACTATTGCAAAAACATTGAATAGTATAATCTATCATATAGTACTTGGGATGAAGTCTCAGCAGCCACGAAATTACACAATAGTAAAATCAGTGAGAACTGGCCGGTATTCACTTGATACGTAGTGTATGTTGAACAGCGGCGATGTGTCAAACCACGTAGGAGTCTTGCGAACGTAGCGGAGCATGTATGGCAAGGCATGGACCTCAGCGACCGCACTTGAACCCTTGAGTTTTAGTTCAGAATCAACTAAGAAATGATGCGTCCAACGGGTCACGAATTTTGCTTAGTACATAATCAAATGTAGCTAACTCTGCTCTAGTAACATGCGCTTCTCATATGTTGTCGATGAATCTAGATGCAAAGTTTCAGGAGCGTATCGACCAGCAGTGTCAGCGCATTCGGCTAAGGTGAAAGACTAGAATTCTGCCTGTACTGCGTTCCAGTCTGACAATATACGAGGGCAGTTCAATAAGTAATGCAATACATTTTTTTCTGAAACAGGGGTTGTTTTATTCAGCATTGAAATACACCAGGTTATTCCCCAATCTTTTAGCTACACAACACTATTTTTCAACGTAATCTCCATTCAATGCTACGGCCTTACGCCACCTTGAAATGAGGGCCTGTATGCCTGCACGGTACCATTCCTCTGGTCGATGTCGGAGCCAACGTCGTACTGCATCAATAACTTCTTCAACATCCGCGTAGTGCCTCCCACGGATTGCGTCCTTCATTGGGCCAAACATATGGAAATCCGACGGTGTGAGATCGGGGCTGTAGGGTGCATGAGGAAGAACAGTCCACTGAAGTTTTGTGAGCTCCTCTCGGGTGCGAAGACTTGTGTGAGGTCTTGCGTTGTCATGAAGAAGGAGAAGTTCGTTCAGATTTTTGTGCCTACGAACACGCTGAAGTCGTTTCTTCAATTTCTGAAGAGTAGCACAATACACTTCAGAGTTGATCGTTTGACCGTGGGGAAGGACATCGAACAGAATAACCCCTTCAGCGTCCCAGAAGACTGTAACCATGACTTTACCGGCTGAGGGTATGGCTTTAAACTTTTTCTTGGTAGGGGAGTGGGTGTGGCGCCACTCCATTGATTGCCGTTTTGTTTCAGGTTCGAAGTGATGAACCCATGTTTCATCGCCTGTAACAATCTTTGACAAGAAATTGTCACCCTCAGCCACATGACGAGCAAGCAATTCCGCACAGATGGTTCTCCTTTGCTCTTTATGGTGTTCGGTTAGACAACGAGGGACCCAGCGGGAACAAACCTTTGAATATCCCAACTGGTGAACAATTGTGACAGCACTACCAACAGAGATGTCAAGTTGAGCACTGAGTTGTTTGATGGTGATCCGTCGATCATCTCGAACGAGTGTGTTCGCACGCTCCGCCATTGCAGGAGTCACAGCTGTGCACGACCGGCCCGCACGCGGGAGATCAGACAGTCTTGCTTGACCTTGCGGCGATGATGACACACGCTTTGCCCAACTACTCACCGTGCTTTTGTCCACTGCCAGATCACCGTAGACATTCTGCAAGCGCCTATGAGTATCTGAGATGCCCTGGTTTTCCGCCAAAAGAAACTTGATCACTGCCCGTTGTTTGCAACGCACATCCGTTACAGACGCCATTTTAACAGCTCCGTACAGCGCTGCCACCTGTCGGAAGTCAATGAAACTATACGAGACGAAGCGGGTTTGTTGAATAATATTCCACAAGAAATTTCCGGTTTTTTCAACCAAAATTGGCCGAGAAAAAAAAAGTGTTGCATTACTTATTGAACTGCCCTCGTATTTGCATGCTAATCTAGCGGCAAAAATTTGTTTCGCTAGAAGAATAATGTTTTTTTTTCGAAAAGAACAATAATCACAAATAAAGCATTACAATCATAAATAGGTACAACGAAGTATAATAAGCAATCAGAATCAAATGAACTTTTATTTATCAATACACTCATGTACACATCGCAGTGAACTCATAGAATGTACAGTGTATTGGAATTGCTTTCGGACCATCAGTAGAAAGCAGCTATTTTCCCTATTCGTGGAACACGCCTGGGTTGTCTGCCTTCATGTTGCAAACAGCTTTATTTCAATACCAAAAATGGTCGAGCTGTTAGTCAGCAGGTCGTAACCGTCAGGGAGCTCGTGCGTTGTGTACACTGCAAAGCTACGCTCACTTCCTTTTTTTCTTTTTCTTTATGTGAAGTTGCTATTAGGACCTTCAGCAGCGATTGAAGAATTATCATAAGAGCGTTTAATGAAAGTCTGAAGGAAACATACGCCGACGCAAACGCAGTACGACCATACTCATAAATTGGCGCCTTTGCCGGTTTCGCTGACACTGCTACTCCACGGGCAACGCTCTCGTGTGGTGTATAACAGCCTCGTGAAACTTTGACCCGTTTGATGTACACTTCCCTTGTTCGTGGGGGGATCTAAAAATTTTATTGAACGATGCACTACACATCAAAGTGACACACAGGATGCCATTTTTCAACATAGTCATCAAGTCTCTGTAAACGGCGATCAGAGCGTTCCACCAAACATTCAGTTCCTCGACAACAGAAATTCGCTCCTTGGTCAAGGAGCCATTCGAAAACCGCTGCGTGGTCGTCCTCTCTTTCCATAGATATTCTTTCAGAATGTCGAAAAGACTGCTTGGACGTTGTCGCCTGTGGTCGATGTCGGTTGCCTTCCTCCCCGATCAGTATTCCAATCGTCTGTGCGGCATTGGTCGAATTGTTGGCACCATTCCACTAAGGCAGGATAGCATAACTGCATTTGGTCCAAATGCTGCCAGAATTTCATGATGAGTGTGTGCAGTTTCGACGGTCTGCTCATAAAAATCGTTACGTCCCGCGTTCTTCGACTTCTGAGTATGATACCAGTTGCGGCGTCATTTCACTGTCGCACTGTGATGCACCTGTTACTCGTACCACAGTAGAACTGTCTCTACAGAAAACCGAGAACATGTACTCTTATCGCTCTTGTCACGCAGTGGTCTTAGCGTCGGGTAAAAGGTACAACATACTTTCTGAAGTCCCTGCGCACTGCCTGAGTCGGGGCTTTAGTGCAGTCAAGTGTGTGTCGTTACACACACTCCAATACGTTCTTACAAGATTATGTTGTTAGAGACAAACTTGGTACTACGTGAATCCCCGCCAGTCGCATACGACCTTACCGTTGTGTGATTTGACGACTGTTGTGACTGTAATCCAAGTATGTCCCGTTCGATGAATTATACTATACAGTATCTTAAATTATCACAAAAATTGGTCTATCCTATAGTAACAGACGGAAATATACGTGCGTGTAAGAGCCAAGAGAGTACAATTAGAATGGGAAACCATGAAAGAAGTGCTTGGTGCAGTCTTTTTCCTTTGCTGTTCAATGTGCTCAGGAGTGGGGTTAAAATTCAGAGTGAATGGACAGCAATGACGAGATTCGCTGTCCTCATTGAAACAGACGAAGAATTACAGGGACTGTTGAATGGAATGAAAAGTCTAATGAGTACAGAATATGAAGTGAGAGTAAACCAAAGAAACATTAGAACAATGAGGAGTAGAAAAAAACGAGATTAATTACGTGCGCAGAAATGAAATGAATGAATCGATATGGATGAAATCAGTGATAAATGCAGTGAAGTAAAATTATGTTAGTGCAAAATCGTTCTGATGAGCCAAATCTGCATTGTAATAAATCGATAGTGACTAACAATAATTTATGCCAGATCGGTATTTCCTGATTATCGCCTAATTCATTAGGGTATATGAGCACGAATACAGGCCAAATTCCGTCATTGTCACTGAAATTTCAGTGATGACAATCTTAGCCACGCCTGGAAGCGTGCTAGCGAGAAGCAGGAAATCCAGT
This sequence comes from Schistocerca americana, assembly GCF_021461395.2. Taxonomy (NCBI): domain Eukaryota; kingdom Metazoa; phylum Arthropoda; class Insecta; order Orthoptera; family Acrididae; genus Schistocerca; species Schistocerca americana. The sequence continues at coordinate 262,527,619 of NC_060121.1, read as the reverse complement.
TTCTAATCACGGTGTGCGAAAAATTGTGGCCCATAGTCATAGATTTTCCATTCGTCGTTAATAGTTTTCTACCGCCATGAAATGGTATCCAACTAACATAGTCCGCTTTTAATATTTCTACAGAGCGCCCTGCGATCATGAATAATAAATATATTGAAACTTCCTAGCAGATTAAAACTGTGTGCCGGACCGAGACTCGAACTCGGGACCTTTGCCTTCCACGGGCAAGTGCTCTGGGTAGCTCAGTTGGTAGAGCACTTGCCCGCGAAAGGCAAATGTCCCGAGTTCGAGTCTCGGTCCGGCACACAGTTTTAATCTGCCAGGAAGTTTCATATCAGCGCAAACTCCGCTGCAGAGAGAAAATCTCATTCTGGAATAAATATATTGACAAGCTGTGTAGTATTCATTTTGAAACGTTTTACAAAGGTTATGGATGAAACCATAACTGATCAGAACGAGCTGATGAGCGAATACTGAATAATGAAATTGCAAATAGAGATACGTTTCGAACATAGGCTTAAGATTTTCAGTCTTCGAGGAAACCAAAAAACCAAAAGAAGAAAACGGGAAACGCAAAAACTCTGATTGAACGCAACAATTTTGGAAAAACTGGAAGTTAAAAATTTTTGCATCTTTGCCGCTACTGTGAACCATCTGCCACGACTGCTCCACTAGGTTTTTGCCTTACCTGTTTATCATATCTGCTGTTATTTCGCCAATTTCTAACATGTCCTCGCATAGTGCACGGAAAGCCAATAAATTTACACCACCACGTGCATTTGCTTTTACACTGCTGGGAACTATGTTCCAGTATGTCACAGCTTCATATTATTGAGTGGACTAAAATATCCCACAATGTTTGACAGTGACTATGCGTCGAAATTTCAATCGCAATAAATAATATTTTAACAGCTTAAAGTGGAATTACTTCGTTCAAAAACCTCCAATACTTACTGTCTTGTTTCTGTGTTGTTTGGCTCATTTAAGACGTGCAGAGTTTTGTGCTACTGTGAGCAATGGCCTTTTGTGAGGCGCAAAAATCCAAATGTCTATTGCCTCTAGTTCCCTTGGCAATGTTTGCTCGTAAAATGGTTGATACGGACTGGCATTCACTGACATTAGAATTAAACCTATAGCATAATATTTTAAACCTTCACTAGTAACATTTGTTATTTTAATGTCCTGCTATTATCGCACCCATACAATTGTTCTATTGCAAATGTCAGTTTTATTGTAATGGTTTTGTTCCCCTTCATATTCCGTTATTACCACAGGAAATTGTTAATGTTGTTTTGACATCGTTTGACAGTAAATTATACCCTTCTTACGATTAGTGGTCAATGACCTAGCTATGTCTTTGAACGCATAGAGATACGTACTTGTATCATCTGATCTAAATATAACGTTGCTTAATTTTTTTTACACGTCTAGTTCCACAGTACCAAACTGAGCAGCATATCTCCAAGGTCATGGAACATGTCAGTACAAGAAATTACAACAGAGAAATAATAACAGATAAAATAAAATGTTTATTAAACCAAAGAAACGAGAAGCCGTAAGTATATGTAAACGCAGTTAACATAATAACACAGGAATTGACCCATGAGGAGACTCCTCAGTTTAGATTTCAAAGCGTGGGGGTTACTGGTAAGATTTTTGAATTCCTATGGTAGCTTACTGAAAATGGATGCAGCAGTAAACTGCACACCTCTGTACACAAGAGTTAAGAAACTGCGATCCATACGCAAACTGGATTTCTGCCTAGTATTAACTGAGTGAAAGCTGTAAATTCTTGGTTCAAAAATGGTTCAAATGGCTCTCGGCGCTATGGGACTTAACATCTGAGGTCCTCAGTCCCCTAGAACTTAGAACTACTTAAACCTAACTAACCTAAGGACAGCACACACATCCATGCCCGAGGCAGGATTCGAACCTGCGACCGTAGCAGTCGCGCGGGTAAATTCTTGGGAATAAGCTGTTATTGTTAACAAGAAATGACAGCACTAACTATATATATAGAGGCCAATGTCAGAATATCCAGACTAATGAACAAGGGGCGGCAAGAGTATCGCCAACTTACGCCACTTACTGCATGAACCACCCGTTTCTGCGCCAAAAATATCCTTTGAGAATGGGAAGAGCAGCCCCATAAACAAATGAAAATAACCAAAATAGACTAAATTTTGTACATGACTATCACTTACTTCATATACTGTTTTAACAGTAAAAATGAGAGCATTAAGTCCTGGAACAATATCAAGAACGTGGGCAAATGTTTCCTGTATTACGATATGAAAACAGCTCATTACATTGTATTATTTCGATGCCTACTGATGCACCAATGCTCCACTTTTAATTGTGCCATTTTATGTAATTTATAATCATAGTATACACTGATGACCCAAAATATTATGAACGCTTGCTTAATAGTTGGTTTTGTCCGCCTTCGGAACGAAATACATCACTGATTCTGCGTGTCAAGGATCCGACAGCTTGTCGCTAGGTTTGCAGAGGTATGTGGCTTAAGATTGTCTACGCACAGGTCATTAATTCGAGTAAATAACGGGCTGCTGATTCGCGCTCGCGGTGATAGCGCTCTATAGCGACCCAGATGGGTTCCATAGGATTTACACGAGACGAATTTGGTCACCGAGATATCAACTTTTTTTTTCGCTATAATGCTCCTCAAACCATTGTAGCACGGTTCTGGCTCCGAGACACGGACAACTGTACTGCTGAAAGATGACATTGCAGTCGGGGAAACATCTAGCATGAAGGGATGCAGGTGGTTGACAGCTATTAGCGTCTCTTCGATTACTACCACAGATCACACGCAAGCGCAGTAGAGTGTCTCTCATATGTAGAGTAATACCGCTCCCGCCAGCCTGCGTCCGTGGCGGGCTCCACGTTTCGAGCCGTTGTTCCCCACGATGATTGCGTTTGTCGAGACGACCATCGAACTAGTGTAGCAAAAATGTGGTTCATTCGAAGAGCCGGCACTTTTCTACTGATCGACGGTCGAATCCCGATGGTCCGGTGGCCACTGAAACCGTAATTTATGTCGTTGGGTCAACATGTGAACACGTAGCGCTGCTGCGGACTCCATGTTCAACAATGTACGATGAACGGTGTGCTCCGAAACACTCGTGCGTGCATCAGCATTGTGCTCGTTCGGCAGAGATGCCATAGAACACCATTGATCCCATTTTACAGAGCAGCCAAGCCTCCGAACCCGACGTTCTGTGAAGAGTCGTGAATATCTAACCATTTAGCGCCTAGTGGCAGTTTCACTGTCCTTCTACCTCTTTCCGTAGATACCCACGACTGCAGCAGGTGAACATTCGAACAGTTTCGCCGTTTTTGAGGTAGCCGTTCCCAAGCTCTGCATAATAATAGTCTCTCCTTTGTCAAAGTCGCTTTTCTCAATGGATTTCCCCAACTGCAGTTGAATCTTCGTTAGGGTGATCCGCCATCCGTGTCTCTCCCCCACCCGAACAGGCCATGAAGGCCGCCGTGTCATCCTCAGCCCACAAGCGTCACTGGATGCGGATATGGAGGGGCATGCTGTCAGCACACAGCTCTCCCGGCCGTATGTCCGTTTCCGAGACCGGAGCCGCTACTTCTCAATCAAGTAAGTTCTCAGTTTGCCTCACAACGGATGAGTGCGCCCCGCTTGCCAACAGCGCTAAGGAGACCGGATGGTCACCCATCCAAGTGCTAGCTTAGCCCGAGACCGCTTAACTTCGGTGATCTGCCGGCAACCGGTGTTTCCACGTCGGCAAGGCCGTTGGCCCGTCCGTGTCTGCTCGGCCCATATACTTTTGTTACTGAGTCACGTGTCCGAAAAGCCACCAAGCGGCATCCAACGTCGCGTTGGGAAGTGGTCATATTGTTTTGGCTGATTAGCGTGTACGATGGCGGCACCATGTTTATCCTGCCAGCACCTAATGGGAATTTTGTCTTCGTATACCGTTTTCATGGGAACTTGCTTAGTAGTCTGTCATCTCATGATACGTATACAAATGGTAACGCTCTTGTCCTTGTGCTAGCTTTGTACGTAGATAGGTAGGAATGGATTGTGTTTGCACTTTTGTTTAATGTTGTTTAGTATTAAATCTAATAAAGTTATATTTCTGTTTTAGATTTCTGAAGATGGAGATAATCCCGAAACGCGTCATGCGTACTTTGTGATGAGTAAAGTCATTCATATTAATCTTCTGGATGACTATGCTTAACTACAGATCTACGCAAAATTAGTAGAATTGCTGTCAGGTTCGAGATGGACTGTCATTGACAAGGCACCACACGTATCCGGTTCCAGTAGGTTAAGTTCTCTATAAGGTCACTGTCCTAAACGTGTGTTATATGGCTATGAATGGTATAATACTCACTGTGGCGTTAGACTCTACACGTTGATAAAACAACGAATCGGGAAACTTGATTCACCGTGTGGCCATGGGTATGTTCAAACTCGATAATCACGTCACCATGTCTTACTGCGGAGGCTATATACAACCGATTGACATAAACACCATTTAACTGCCGTGGCTTACGTCAGCAGTGAAAGGTCACATGACCGATTTGTACCAGTTGTACGACAACCACAGCGGTTCGGTGCGACCTGTGTAAAGTTGCATTATTGATGCAGTCCGTAGGACCAAAACATCGGATAAAAAAAAAGCACCAGCAGAACGGCTGCTTGCGAAGCGAGTCAGCGCGCTGAATGCAGAGGTCCAAACTCGCCCAGGCGGCGGGAGAGCTAGGCAGACGTCGCCGTTGGGCGAGATGTGGGGGAGTCACTGCGGTGACAGGCCAGAGCGCGACTCAATTTCCGGAGATTAATGTGTCGTGTCGCCAGGTGCGGCGCCAGCCGATGCATGATACAACACGCGCCGCGACCGCACACCGCTCTCCCTGCCTACCTTCGTCAGTATTCGCACGTAACACGGAAAATCAATTCGCAGAATGCCACTCCCCACGCTGTTGTTCACAAGTAAGCGTTGTTACATGAAATGATTAAGATCCAGCGCGCTGCTAGCAGTGTCAGACACCGTGTGGTATGCTGTGCGAGTGTGTACGTACGCCGACAGATACACTACTGGTCATTAAAATTGCTACACCACGAAGATGACGTGCTACAGACGCGAAATTTAACCGACAGGAAGATGATGCTGTGATGTGCAAATGATTAGCTTTCAGAGCATTCACACAAGGCTGGCGCCGGTGGAGACACCTACAACGTGCTGACATTAGGAAAGTTTCCAACCGATTTCTCATACACAAACAGCAGTTGACCGGCGTTGCCTGGTGAAACGTTGTTGTGATGCCTCGTGTAAGGAGGAGAAATGTATACCATCACGTTTCCCACTTTGATAAAGGTCGGATTGTAGCCTATCGCGATTGCAGTTTATCGTATCGCGACATTGCTGCTCGCGTTGGTCGAGATCCAATGACTGTTAGCAGAATATGGAATCGGTGGGTTCAGGAGGGTAATACGGAACGCCGTGCTGGATCCGAACGGCCTTGTATCACTAGCAGTCGAGATGACAGGCATCTTATCCGCATGGCTGTAACGGATCGTACAGCCACGTCTCGATCCCTGAGTCAACAGATTGGGACGTTTGCAAGACAACAACCATCTACACGAACAGTTCGACGACGTTTGCAGCAGCATGGACTATCAGCTCGGAGACCATGGCTGCGGTTACCCTTGACGCTGCATCACAGACAGGAGCACCTGCGTTGGTGTACTCAACGACGAGCGTGGGTGCACGAATGGCAAAACGTCATTTTTTCGGATGAACCCAGGTTCTGTTTACAGCATCATCATGGTCGCATCCGTGTTTGGCGACATTGTGGTGAACGCACATTGGAAGCGTGTATGTTCGTCATCGCCATAGTGGCGTATCACCCGGCGTGATGGTATGGGGTGCCATTGGTTACACGTCTCGGTCACCTCTTGTTCGCATTGACGGCACTTTGAACAGTGGACGTTACATTTCAGATGTGTTACGACCCGTGGCTCTACACTTCATTCGATCCCTGCGAAACCCTCCATTTCAGCAGCATCATGTACGACCGCATGTTGCAGCTCCTTTACGGGCCTTTCTGGATACAGAAAATGTTCGACTGTTGCCCTGGCCAGCACATTCTCCAGATCTCTCACCAATTGAAAACGTGTGATCAATGGTGGGCGAGCAACTGGCTCGTCACAATACGCCAGTCACTACTCTTGATGAACTGTGGCATCGTGTTGAAGCTTCATTGGCAGCTGTACCTGTACACGCCATCCAAGCTCTGTTTGACTCAACGCCCATGCGTATCAAGTCCGTTATTACGGCCAGAGGTGGTTGTTCTGGGTACTGATTTCTCAGTATCTATGCCCCCAAATAGCGTGAAAATGTAATCACATGTCAGTTCTAGTATAATATATCTGTCCAATGAATACCCGTTTATCATCTGCATTTCTTCTTGGTGTAGTAATTTTAATGGCCAGTAGTGTACTTATCTAAGTACTCCATTATCAGTATCTACATCTGACTATTGTAAGGTACCGTACGTTTTGTGTCATAGCCTGACACTAAGCTTTTTTTGTCAGTGGTCAGTGGAAGAGATGCTTAGGTGGATTATAAATCTTCGAAAACAAAGATCAGCATATCCGTACCAGAGAGCCCATTACTCCAACAACCAAGATGGCTGACGATCGGCTTCCCCGACGGGAGCCCCAATCTGATCACAGAAACTATTCAGGCATTGAAGCCATTCAGCCAGTCAACCTCAGGAGCGGCTATTGGTTGTTTCCTGCTCCAACTAATAGCATCATTCTGTGCAAAGTTCTGCTTCCTGCTAGTGAGAATGTATCTGGCCCTTAAGCCTGAATAGTAGGCCCCAGTCAGAACAAATTTAAAGAATTACGGATAGATATCTCCAGGCTGGATAAAGAACCTGTTCGATCAGAACCCGAAACTGGCACGGACATCCACTATAGCCGTGGAAAAGCAGATGGGCGTAGACAGGAATGATATATTATAATGAAGAAAGACAGGCTTCCTCTGGATTATTTTTTAAGCTTTTTTGGATTACTCGTTTCAACCTTTGTTACAGCTCACCTTCAGACAGAATTATACACCCTTCAATTTCAAGTGGCTCGCTCTCCTGTGAGATCCTTTGTTGTGCGAGGTCCACTGCGTTTCCGGTCTACACGCCACTGTAGTTATTTGTCTTCCGTCATTGCATTAAAAGTAGTCACGCCATGTCTACAGTGTGTGTGTGTGTGTGTGTGTTTGTGTGTGTGTGTGTGTGTGTGTGTGTGTGTGTGTGTGTGTGTGTGCGCGCGCGCGCGCGTGCGTTTAATCAGACGTCCGACTGCTCAGATGCGGCCTGTCGCGACTTTCTCTCCTGTGCCAACCTCTTCATCTGAGAGCAGAACTCTCACCCAATGTCCTCAATAATTTGTCGGATATATTCCAACTCCTGCCTTCCTTTGCAGTTTCTACCCTCTACAGCTCCGTCTAGTACCACGGAAGTTATTCCCCGATGTAGTAACATGACTTATTATCCCGTCTCTTCTTCTCGTCAATGATTTCCGCATGTTCCTTGCTCGTCGATTGTGCAGAGAATCTTCTCAGTCCTTATCAGTCCACCGAATTTTCAACATCCTTGTATTGAACCACAAATCAAACGCTTCGATTCTCTTTTTCTCGGTTTCCACCCAGTGCACGATTCACTCCATACAAAAACTTACATTCTCAGAAATTTTATCCTCACATTTAGGCCGAAGTGTGGAGCTAGTGGGCTTCCTTTGGCCAGGAATACCCTCTTTGCCTGTGCTATCTTGTTTTTTATGCGTCACATTTGTATATTTAATAATAAAAACAAGCTTATATCTGTTCAGCATTTAGCTATACTGTATTTACAAATTAATTTGCGGTGTGAATGTATAATGATTCGTTCCATATCATTCCGATTTATAGTGCAAATGATCCATTGAAAGTGAAACTAACTAACTGACTAACTAACTAACTTCCTTGCTTCGTCCGCCATGTGTTATTTTGGTTCCAATGCAGCAGAATTGCTTCACTTCATCCCCAGTTTTTATATGAAGTTTCTCGCTATTCTCATTTCTACTATTCATTACTTTCGTTTTTCCTTGGTTCGTTCTCAATTCATAGTGTGCGCTAATGAGACTGTTCATCCTTATCAACAGATGTTGTAATTCTTCTTCACTTTCGCTCAGGATAGCAATGTCATCAGTGAATCTGATCATTGATATCCTTTACCCCTGAATTTTAATCCCACTCTTGAACCTTTCTTATATTCCCGACGCTTCTTCTTCGGTGTATAGATGAAACCTTTCTAATCCGAGTACTTAGTTCTTGCAACCTTTTCCCGCTTGGCTTTCGTACATATTGAATTTTATCCGTCTTTCTCTATAGCTTACAGCTATTTCCCAGAGTATTTTGAACATGTTGCATCAGATTACATTGTCGAACGCTTTCTCTAGGCAAAAAAATCCTAGGAATGTCTACAGTTACCGTATATTAAAACACGTAACGCGTGGGAACCAAAATCAATGGCTGAAAATGGCGTGGAAAGCAAACGTTAAGACTGAAACCAGCGTGAGCCCAAATTAATACCGGTGAACAAAGTCTGTATCGTCTTGTACAGCAATACTCAATAAGGCGTCCAACTCGTCAGAGAACAGAACGTTTAACAGTACTGTGCTACAAGTTCCCGTATTACAAATAAGAAAAAATTGTTGCAGTTGCTCTTCTGCTAACTTGCATTCTTCGCAGATGAGTAACGTAACCCGTCCACTAGCTGTAGCTGACAGTAAACAAACGGAAACACAAGGAAATTGCACACCGTACATTCATTGAACCGTCTTCAGTTAATAGTTTGTGTGAGTACAATACAGAGTGTCCCAGGAGGAATTATCAGTATTCAGGCATACGATTCGAAGTAAAAAAATTTAGTAAATAAGAGCTCTAAAATGCATATCTTCAGAGCTATGACCGCTTCTTCATCTTCGATATTGTGTAAAAAGTCTCTTCTGCTGCAAGCTCTCTGCTTCCCATATTTTGCGAGGAACTAGTATGGACCGAAACAAAAAAAAGTCTATAAACATGGGCTCTAAAATGCGCACCTTAATAGCTATGTGCTCTTGTTCAGTAGAGAGAAGTGTTTGACAGTAGCGAAGTTGAACAAGTGTTTGTGGCTGATTAGACTAATTGCACTTTAGATTCCATTCTTACTGAACATTCTGTTCTATTTATTTATTTATTTGTTTATTCGTATGGCTAGGGCCCCCCGTCGGGCAGACCGTTCGGCGGGTGCCGGTCTTTCAATTTGACGCCACATCGGCGACCTGCAGTCGGTGAGGATGATAATGAGGACAGCACAGCACCCAGTCCCTGGGCGGAGAAAATTCCCCGACCCAGCCGGGAATCGAACCCAGGCCCAGAGGATTGACAATCCGTCACGCTGACCATTCAGCCGGCCGCGGTGGTCTAGCGGTTCTAGGCGCTCAGTCCGGAACCGCACGACTGCTGCGGTCGCAGGTTCGAATCCTGCCTCGGGCATGGATGTGTGTGATGTCCTTAGGTTAGTTAGGTTTAAGTAGTTCTAAGTTCTAGGGGACTGATGACCTCAGATGTTAAGTCCCATAGTGCTCAGAGCCATTTGAACCATTTTTTTGACCATTCAGCTACCGGGGGCGGACTGGACATTTTATAATTTCGTAAGAACTTTTGTCTACAAAAAAATAAGTATTTCTCGGTAACCTAATTCTAGCTTAAGAACTAAAAACTTTTGCAGGCAACATTATTTTCAAAAAACAGCTTACCACATGCGATTATAGCTCTAAATAGTGATGTCTAGCAGTAGGCCAGCTGTAACTAAAGTGTAATTTCGTACACCTTGCTTTGGATTTAATTAAGTGGTGTTTTCTTTTATCAAATGCAACTTAATTTTCACGCTACGAACGCCTTTTTGTGTAATATTTAAATTCTGGGTGCAAATGGTGTCAACTGCAACTCTGAAACAGCACATTAGTAATTATTGGTGAATCCAGAATCATAAAGTCCAAGTTTCATTTACGTTTCTAGCACTTCTACAATCACCCTGGAATTTGGATTATATGATAGATCTCGCTGTAAGGAATAACAGCATTAAAATGTTATAGACAGAACGCTATCAACAGATTGAATGTTATCATCTCATTTTTTTTTTCATCTGGATAGTCATTCTCTTTAAGATTTCTGGATTTCCGGAAGGCTTCTGACACTGTGCCACACAAGCGGCTCGTAGTGAAATTGCGCGCTTATGGAATATCGTCTCAGCTATGTGACAGGGTCTGTGATTTCCTGTCAGACAGGTCACAGTTCGTTGTAATTGACGGAAAGTCATCGAGTAAAACAGAAGTTATTTCTGGCGTTCCCCAAGGTAGTGTTATAGGCCCTTTGCTGATCCTTATCTATATAAACGATTTGGGAGACAATCTGAGCAGCCGTCTTCGGTTGTTTGCTGATGACGCCGTCGTTTATTGACTAATGAAGTCATCAGAAGATCAAAACAAACTGCAAAACGATTTAGAAGAAATATCGGAATGGTGCGAAAAGTGGCAGCTGACCTTAAATAACGAAAAGTGTGAGGTCATCCACATGAATGCTAAAAGGAACGCGCTAAACTTCGGTTACACGATAAATCAGTTTAATCTAAAAGCTGTAAATTCAACTAAATACCTAGGTATTACAATTACGAACAATGTAAATTGGAAGGAACACAAAGAAGGCTAACCAAAGACAGCGTTTTATTGGCAGCACACTTAGAAAATTTAACAGGTGTACTAAGGAGACTGCCTACACTACGCTTGTACGTCCCCTTTTAGAATACCGCTGCGCGGTGTGCGATCCTTACCAGACCGGACTGACGGAGTACATTGAAAAAGTTCAAAGAAAGGCAGCACGTTTCGTATTATGGCGAATTATGGAAGAGAGTGCCACAGAAATTATACAAGATTTGGGCTGGAAATTATTAAAAGAAAGGTGATTTTCGTTGCGACGGAATCTTCTCACGAAATTCCAATCACCAACTTTCTCCTCCGAATGCGAAAATGTTTTGTTAACACCGACCTACACAGGGAGGAACGATCACCAAGATAAAATAAGGGAAATTAGAGCTCGTACGGAAAGATATAGCTGTTCGTCCTTTCCGCGTGCTATACGAGATTGGAATAATAGAAAATTGTGAAGGTGGTTCGATGAGCCCTCTGCCAGGCACTTAAAAGTGATTTGCAGAGTACCCATGTAGATGTAGATCCATGTAGATGTAGATTATCTTTTTGTTATTAATATAATATGAGAAACTGGTCTCTCAGACGACAGAGAACCAAACAACAATACCAAGCCTTATGGCTAGTCTAAGTGGCGTATTTCCAGCACAAACGGCTCTGATACGGTATCGTCGTCTTTAACGCGAACGCGAACAACGCTCTCGATTCATACCAAAGAGGTTAATGTCGTAGAGACGTGCGCACACACCACTCCCACATAACGTTCGTTACAGGTTGAGAGTAGTGCATACAAAGAGCTCACGAGACAAAGGAGCCCATGAAAGGCGTAATCAATACGGCTGCCCCCTTTGCCTCAGCCTATCCTTTGTTTATTTGTGAACTGGTAATTAATTGGCGATAGGCTTGGGTGTGGCCGAGGACAGCAGCCTCCAGGAAAAACAGCGATGCCGCACTAGTCTGCAGACCTAAGTTGCGTTATGGCAGTATCCGAGGAGCGCTTCATTAATTCGCCCCCTTTTTCCTCGAAAATTACGAACATTGCCTTTTTCTTCCAAGATAAGAGTGGAACAAAGAAAGTTATTGTATCTGCGTACGCAACGCATAATTAGAGCCCAGTCGCTCTAACTGGGCTCTAACAAAAGCGCGCGAAAATGTAAATTTTCTCTCGTTTGTCTTTCTCTCTCTTTGTTCCTATTTTTTCCTCCCTTGTAAGGGCGATTCTTGATGACAATTTAGCACCAAGCGTATTACGCCCTCACTTGAGAGCTGAACAACCGGACATAAATGCATTTAGTTCAATAAAGCAATTCCCTTCCAATGTGCTGTGGACTGTTTATCACCATAGATCGTCAATACGTGTTTCACGCTCCAGACAAAAGAGTGTCTCATAGAAGCACGCCTCTACCAGAATTCGTTTAAATTATAAAACATACTGTATCTCTTGTACAAAACTGACTTTCGTCAACTGTTTTTCTCCTTCATATGATGACTTTCCACGTTTTATTTCCCTCTGTGACAAGTTAAACTCAGTTGATATCAGTGTCTAAAAAAAAAGCTTTGCTGCTGGCTCTTTGCGGTATATCATCTGCTAGTATTCAGCTGCAGTTATATGAATGCGTGGTGTCTGTCCTTTTGGACGTGTCCGAAAGAACAGATAGCACGTGGAATCTACAGCTGTGACACATTTATGCAAATTGATGGTGGGGGCGAGGGGGGAGGGAGCAAAGGGAGTGAAGGAACTACTGATGTCAGCCGCATCGGAATTATATGTAGGTGAAAATCTGTGCCAGACTGGGACCCGAACTCAGGATATCTCGCTTACTAAATGATTCAAATGGCTCCGAGCACTATGGGACTTAACTTCTGAGGTCATCAGTCCCCTAGAACTTAGAACTACTTAAACCTAACTAACCTAAGTACATCACACACATCCATGCCTGAGGTAGGATTCGAACCTGCTACCGTAGCGGTCGCGCGGTTCCAGACCGTAGCGCCTAGAACCGCTCGGCCACTCCGGCCGGTCTCTCGCTTACTAGGCAGTTTTGTTAAGCACTGATGTTAGACCTCCTGCGGGAATCTAAAAGCAGCGGACATGAGGAACATGGTTGGGTACTGTGGATAGGAGGCGCTAAGTGGGAATGTAGGTCGGCCGGGAGGCATGCGGCGTGCCGAGATAGTCCGCGCTATTGCAGCAAACACTGTGCCCAGATGGCGCAGTGATTAGCGCATTCTGGATTCTATTCCCGGTCCGGCACACATTCTCAATCGTCGCTGCTGATTCTGCATAAAGTCCCGACGCAGCTGATACCAATAGTTCCTTCCCTTTCCTTATCATTCCCCCCTCCCCCCCCATCACCATCATCCCTCCCCTTCCACCTTCAGTTTTCGTCAGATGCATTTGTTCGTTTATTTCTTTCTTGTTTCCGTGGAAGATGTACTTCAGAATAAAGCTTGAGACTGCCTTCTGGATGCCTACTCATGTCTTTGGACCCATTCCTCAACTAATGTTGCTACGAGGTGCATTCAAGTTCTAAGGCCTCCGATTTTTTTTCTCTGGACTGGAAAGAGATAGAAACATGCGCATTGTTTTAAAATGAGGCCGCGTTCATTGTCAATATGTCGCAGAGACGGCAGCACCGTACGGCAGATGGAATTTTACCGCCAGCGGCGAGAATGAGAACTGTTTTAAATACTTAAAATGGCGACGTTTTCCTTACTTGAACAGCGTGTAATCATTCGTTTTCTGAATTTGCGTGGTGTGAAACCAATTGAAATTCATCGACAGTTGAAGGAGACATGTGGTGATGGAGTTATGGATGTGTCGAAAGTGCGTTCGTGGGTGCGACAGTTTAATGAAGGCAGAACATCGTGTGACAACAAACCGAAACAACCTCGGGCTCGCACAAGCCGGTCTGACGACATGATCGAGAAAGTGGAGAGAATTGTTTTGGGAGATCGCCGAATGACTGTTGAACAGATCGCCTCCAGAGTTGGCATTTCTGTGGGGTGCACACAATCCTGCATGACGACTTGAAAATGCGAAAAGTGTCATACAGGTGGGTGCCACGAATGCTGACGGACGACCACATGGCTGCCCGTGTGGCATGTTGCCAAGCAATGTTGACGCCCAACGACAGCATGAATGGGACTTTCTTTTTGTCGGTTGTGACAATGGATGGGACGTGGATGCCATTTTTCAATCCAGAAACAAAGCGCCAGTCAGCTCAATGGAAGCACACAGATTCACCGCCACCAAAAAAATTTCGGGTAACCGCCAGTGCTGAAAAAATGATGGTGTCCATGTTCTGGGACAGCGAGGGCGTAATCCTTACCCATTGCGTTCCAAAGGGCACTACGGTAACAGGTGCATCCTACGAAAATGTTTTAAAGAACAAATTCCTTCCTGCACTGCAACAAAAACGTCCGGGAAGGGCTGCGCGTGTGCTGTTTCACCAAGACAACGCACCCGCACATCGAGCTAACGTTACGCAACAGTTTCTTCGTGATAACAACTTTGAAGTGATTCCTCATGCTCCCTGCTCACCTGATCTGGCTCCTAGTGACTTTTGGCTTTTTCCAACAATGAAAGACACTCCCCGTAGCCGCACATTCACCAGCCGTGCTGCTATTGCCTCAGCGATTTTCCAGTGGTCAAAACAGACTCCTAAAGAAGCCTTCGCCGCTGCCATGGAATCATGGCGTCAGCGTTGTGAAAAATGTGTACGTCTGCAGGGCGATTACGTCGAGAAGTAACGCCAGTTTCATCGATTTCGGGTGAGTAGTTAATTAGAGAAAAAATCGGAGGCCTTAGAACTTGAATGCACCTCGTATAATATGTTAATAGAAGACCAACATCGTCGACTCAAGGTTACAACTATCATGTCACATCTCTCACATGTCAGGCCTTCGGAAGACTCAGTGGGTGTTCCTTTAATATTGTCAAGTATTACGCTAGTTTGATGCCGTCGTTTACTCCACTCCACTGCCGGCCGCGGTGGCCGAGCGGTTCTAGGCGCTACAGTCTGGAACCGCGCGACTACTACGGTCGCAGGTTCGAATCCTGCCTCGGGCATGGATGTGTGTGATGTCCTTAGGTTAGTTAGGTTTAAGTAGTTCTAAGTTCTAGGGACTGATGACCTCATATGTTAAGACCCATAGTGCCCAGAGCCACTTGATAACTGCTGAGATTTGGGCAGACCTGTCCTTTCCTTCCCAAGTGTTTAGTTACATAGATGTTGACACCACCCATCCTGACACATCCTTCACCCTTTCTTCTTAGTGAACCACACGCTCTTTCAACTACACGTGGCTCAAATCTGACTGTGTCACACGCACTGGTCGCACGCTTCTGTAACGTTTGAACACTGTCGATGTATTGGGCATACACTAATGCTTTTAAATGTCCTCAAAATCAGAAATCCACCGGATTCATGTCCGTAGGTACGTTAACTGAAGAGGCCGTGCTACAGGACCTCCACGCCCAATCTATCGCCCTTGAAATGTTGCAATGAAGTACTGTCGCACGATTATTAGAAAATGGAGTGGTACCCCCCTGTGCATAAATCTCAGTCTCTGTCTTTCCGCAAAGGTAACGTTTTTCTGCAGTTGTGGTAATTCATCGCGCAGCCTATCGCAATAGTAAGACAGCTTGCACCATACTTCCCATGTCTCAATAAGAACTGGTTGTCGGACATATCGTTATGGGAACTTTTCTTCTAGTTTCAACCGATACTACCTCCTGTAGGAATATATGATACTTTCTTTTTAAACACCGTGCGTATTCGACCTCTGGAAAAAGTCAGCGGTGGAAGCCCGCGTTGGGATGGCTTGTTGATAATGTCGGATTTAGAACTGGAAACGCCACTTGTCCTTCAATTGACTTAAGTTTTTCTTCACGAGGCCCACTTCAGTACTCCAGTCACGGAAATATCGCTGTCAGCGCCGGGTATCGAACCGGGACTTTTCCGTGACACTCATATAACCTGATCGCACAGCCACAAAATTCTAATCCTCATTTAGTAATTTACACATTCGCTAGCATTTGAAACTCTCTTTGTCCCGATATCCCGGCTAATTATCCCGTTAGAGATCTTTGCTTCCCGGGTTCGATTCCCGGCGGGGTCGGGGATTTTCTCTGCCTCGTGATGGCTGGGTGTTGTGTGCTGTCCTTAGGTTAGTTAGGTTTAAGTAGTTCTAAGTTCTAGGGGACTGATGACCATGGATGTTAAGTCCCATAGTGCTCAGAGCCATTTGAACCATTTGGTCTTTGCTTGAGTAACAGGATAAAACAGTTAAAAGATCTCGCACCAGTGCTAGATTATGTACAGGAAGTAGCTATTGCGAGGGAAGACCGTAGTGAAACAGAAAATTTAAATAAAGCCCTTGTCAAATTTTAAATGCGTAAAGTGTGCTTTAATAAAATAGGTATTACGTCTAATACATTCTCTAAATGTTCAAGATGTTGTGTCACAAATTTTGCGATACTTGTTCATCGCAATCGGTGATCTACACTACTGGCCATTAAAATTGCTACACCAAGAAGAAATGCAGATGATGAACGTGTATCCATTGGACAAATATATTATTCTGGAACTGACATGTGATTACATTTTCCGCTGTTTTGGTGAATAGATCCTGAGAAATCAGTACCCAGAACAACCACCTCCGGCCGTAATAACGGCCTTGATAGGCCTGGGTATTGAGTCAAACAGAGCTTGGATGGCGTGTACAGGTACAGATGCCCATGCAGCTTCAACACGATACCACAGTTCATCAAGAGTAGTGACTGGCGTATTGTGACGAGCCAGTTGTTCGGCCACCATTGACCAGACGTTTTCAATTGGTGAGAGATCTGGAGAATGTGCTGGCCAGGGCAGCAGTCAAACATTTTCTGTATCCAGAAAGGCCCGTACAGGACCTGCAACGTGTGGTCGTGCATGATCCTGCTGAAATGTAGGGTTTCGCAGGGATCGAATGAAGGGTAGAGCCACGGGTCGTAACACATCTGAAATGTAACGTCCACTGTTCAAAGTGTCGTCAATGCGAACAAGAGGTGACCGAGACGTGTAACCAATGGCACCCCATACCATCTCGCCGGGTGATACGCCAGTATGGCGATGACGAATACACGCTTCCAATGTGCGTTCAGCGCGATGTCGCCAAACACGGATGCGACCATCACGATGCTGTAAACAGAACCTGGATTCATCCGGAAATATGACGTTTTGCCATTCGTGCAACCAGGTTCGTCGTTGAGCACACCGTCGCAGGCGCTCCTGTCTGTGATGCAGCGTCAAGGGTAACCGCAGCCATGGTCTCCGAGCTGATAGTCCATGCTGCTGTAAACGTAGTCGAACTGTTCGTGCAGATGGTTGTTTTCTTGCAAACGTTCCCATCTGTTGACTCAGGGATCGAGACGTGGCTGCACGATCCGTTACAGCCATGCGGATAAGATGCCTGTCATCTCGACTGCTAGTTATACGAGGCCATTGGGATCCAACACGGCGTTCCGTATTACCCTCCTGAACCCACCGATTCCATATTCTGCTAACAGTCATTGGATCTCGACCAACGCGAGCAGCAATGTCGCGATACGATAAACCGCAATCGCAATAGGCTACAATCCGACTTTTATCAAAGTCGGAAACGTGATGGTACGCATTTCTCCTCCTTACACGAGGCATCGCAACAACGTTTCACCAGGCAACGCCGGTCAACTGCTGTTTGTGTATGAGAAATCGGTTGGAAACTTTCCTTATGTCAGCACGTTTTAGGTGTCCCCATCGGCGCCAACCTTGTGTGAAAGCTCTGAACAGCTAATCATTTGCATATCACAGCATTGTCTTCCTGTCGGTCAAATTTCGCGTCTGTAGCACGTCATCTCCGTGGTGTGGCAATTTTAATGGCCAGTAGTGTAACATATTTTCGACGTATTTTATTCAAGTCTTTATAATGTTTTAAATTACATGTATGTGTCTTGTATGACCTGATCAATTGCAATTTTCTCTTTTCGTGTAATGACTAATCGCGAGCAGAATGTATTATGCCTTTGAAGGCGGATCGCACTGTCGAATACCTGATCGCAAGTCGCAACGCGCGGAAGACCATCGTCGAATGTTTTTTATCCCAGTCTTTGATCACAATATAAAGTCCTTATCAAAGACTGGAATAAAAAACATTTGACAGTAGCTGGACCACTGTTTGTATTCGAGACTATGTCGCAGCTTGTGAAGACCATCGTCCCTGAGAGCAACGATCACATATTGCCCTGTTTTTCAGTAAGAGTTTTATCTCAAGTTTTAGAAGTTCATGTTAATGAAATTGGTTTTGAGTGGATTCTAGTTTTACCAGGCTGGCTTATCAATTCAAATATACCCTAATGAATGGTTATTGAGGCTGAAAGCCACAGGCGTAGTTGCTCTGGATTTGCATGTACGGAATTTGGTGGAGGAGGAGGCAATTAATGCTATCGAAAGAACAAATTATACGTTTTACTGCTCGCTGGCGTCTGGAGCTGTGGTTTTCGGTCGTACGACAAAAGATTAGGGTACGATTCAGAAACTCGAAGACAACGTCGAGAGAGAATTATTCGATTCCTTATCTTCAAATCGTATACAGAACTTCTGTGCCGCTCAGAGGCAATTTAATACCTGCAATTGACGACAGATATATTCGTCATCCGTGTTTGCGTATCCTGTTGCCTTTTCCTTGTCGCATTGTAGAAAACTGACCATGCAAACCTAACATTAGAACTTAATATTAGCAGTGAACGACGACACATCGCATGTAACACAATAGTTTTTTTCTATATTGGTATGCTGTTTCCAGTGCTTTAAAAAAACTGTAGAATGAAGTGCGCGTAATACTACACAGTATTAATACACTGAAGAGCCAAACTGGTATACCTGCCTAATATCGTGTAGGGCCCCCGCGAGCATGCAGAAGTGCCACAGCACGATGTGTCATGGCCTCGAGTAATGTTGAAAGCAGTGCTGGAGGGAACTGACGCCATGAATTCGTAAGAGCGCGAGGGGGAGGAGATCTCTCCTGAACAGCACGTTCATAGGCATCCCTCATATGCTCAATAACGTTCATGTCTGGGGAATTTGGTGGCGAGCCGAAGTGTTTAAACTCGAAAGAGAATTCCTGGAGTCATTCTGTAGCAATTCTGGACGTGTGAGATGTCGCATTATCCTGCTGGAATTGCCCAAGTCCGTCGGAATGCACAATGAACATGAATGACAGGATGCTTACGTACGTGTCACCTGTCAGAGTCGTATCTAAACATGTCAGGGGTCCCATATCAGTCCAATTGCACACGCCCCACACCGTTACAGAGCCTCAACCAGCTTGAACAGCCCCTGTTGACATGCAGGGCCCATGAATTCATGAGGTTGTCTCCAAACCCGTACACGTCCATCCACTCTATACAATCTGAAACGAGACTCGTCCGACCAGGCAACATGTTTCCAGTCATCAACAGTCTAACGTCGGTGTTGACGGGCCCAGGCGAGGCGTAAAGGTTTGTGTCATGGGGTCATCTAGGGTACACAAGTGGGATTTCTGCTCCGAAAGTCCATATCGATGATGTTTCGATGAATGGTTCGCCCGGTGACGTTTGTTTATTGCCCAGCATTGAAATCTGCAGCTATTTGCGGAAGAGTTGCATTTCTGTCACGTTGAACGATTCTCTTCAGTCGGCGCTGGTCTCGTTCTTGCAGGGTCTTTTTCCGGCCGCAGCGATGCCAGAGATTCGATGTTTTACCGGCTTCCTGATATTCACGGTCATACGAGAAAATCCCCACTTCATCGCCACCTCGAATATGCTGTGTCTCATCGCTCGTGCGCCGACTATAAAACCACGTTCAAAATCGCTTAAATCGTGATACCTGCCATTGTAGCAGCTTTAATCGATCTAACAACTGCGTCAGACACTTGTTGTCCTATGTAGGCGTTGCCGACCGCAGCGCCGCATTCCGCCTGTTTACATGTCTTTGTATTTTAATATGCATGCCTACATCAGTTTCTTTAGCACTTCAGTATATTTTCAATTCAAAACTCTACCAGTTTTCTTTTCCCTAGATAAACTTTTAAGACGTCCATGATTAAGGAATTTGTTGTTAGCACACTCGAGCAGATGTAATTTCGATGGATTGTTCCATAGAGTAAATATCTCTGGAGTGAGCATTGCGTTCTGCGCATGTTGTCAACATTAAACCAGGATTGTCACGTGTTCTCGGGACTTCGCTGTGCGTGTGTGTTTTCCGCAGCGTTTGAAGTTTATAATATAAAAAGTTTTTGTTGTGTTTCATCGTTTGTTGATAGTGCAATAGCGATGGTGAATTACTGTTGTTGCTACGGATGCAAAGAAAAATATGTGAAAGGAGGGATAGTAACTTTTCATGGGTACATACCATTTAGCTCTAATTATAGTTATCATATTAGTAAGAGTCACTGTATATGTTAAAAATTTCGTGACGCATTAAGGCTTGATTCTATAGAATTATTTTTCTACGATTTTATGACTATATAATAGATATTACGGCTCGTACAAAAGCTTACTAACATTCGCTTCCTCTCGTAAATTTGCTAGTGGAACAGGAAAGGAAATGGTTAGTTGTTTCAGCAAATACTATCCTCCATGCATTTATCAGTGACTTGTCGATTAAGTATGTAGATTACTCAGTCTACTATTTATTTAATAAACTGGGAGCAAGTACGTAAAACGCGTTAAATAAATACTTCAAAGTGTCACCAGTAATAAAAATTGTGATTTAGGTCGCAAAAACGAGAAAATAAACACGCAGAAATAGCAGGAAGAAAAGGACGAATTAGCAGGGATATAATCGCTAATGTGTGGCAAATTCGGTGTTTTTCGGACACTTGCAAAAGTACTAGCGTACTGTCAAGCCGTTTTGCAAGAAAAAATGGTTCAAATGGCTGTGAGCACTATGGGACTTAGCAGCTGTGGTCATCAGTCCCCTAGAACTTAGAACTACTTAAACCTAACTAACCTAAGGATCACACACATCCATGCCCGAGGCAGGATTCGAACCTGCGACCGTAGCAGTCGCGCGGTTCCGGACTGCGCGCCTAGAACCGCGAGACCACCGCGGCCGGCTCGTTTTGCAAGACAATGAGTGCAAAAATGTACGTCAGGCTCTGTAATACTATAAAGTGCCGTACCAAACCGAAAACTACAAAAAATCGAGTCCATCTGAACTGTGACACCTATCGCAAAGAAGCAGAATGCAATATCACTTGCCCTTAAAAGTTACGTAGCTGGTTTCTTCCCGGTACTAAGGATGTAGTGATACTCTAAATATACAGGGCGCTATACGGACAAATACACGACGTCCCGAGAACACGTGACCAGGTCGGCAATGTATGTTGACAACACAAAATCTGTTCTGCGCGTGTGAATGCTCACTCCAGAGATATTTACTCTATGGATTGTTCACGCGCTGCCTGCGATGTGTAAGCTATAAGAGAATCTCAGACCAGGGATCAGTGTTGTCAGCAGTAGGAACTGTGTAGCAGTAGTAGTAGTAGTAGTAGTAGTAGTAGTAGTAGCAGCAGCTAGCAGTCGTGTGTTTCGAGTTGGCTGGGCCGGTCGTGGGGAGCGATGGCGGTGCCTGAGCGTTGTAGTATATATCAAGTCCAATGTAAATGTTTAAAAAATCTCTAAATAATAATCTTTCTTATAAAAATTAACTTTTGACAATCATTCATCTCAATTTAAAGAATTTACTAGTTTCTCCAATCCATGGTCATCCAGATTATTGTAAAGAAAAAACAGTTGTTTCTTTTATACACGACAAATCTATCGGCCAGCATTGCACTGGGCTGTGCCAGAACAATTTCTTATAGGAGCAGATATATACGCGCTACCCGGCGACTTTATTGAGGTAAGAATTTTCAATTTATTTAGTATGATCTTTCAGGGCCATGACGCAGCACTGCTGACGTCCAAAATTTACCAGTTTAAATTCACAGTCAATTACTGAAAGGTTATAAGTGAGCCACAATTTTATTGAGAGATTAGTCCAATAGTATTATTGGTAGGTTACGGAATTTTTTATTGGGAGGTTACGCCGAATGTGAATGATATATAATTATTTTTTCTGTGGGGAGGTTACAAACTGGACGTGCGGTGCGAAGACATTGATAGCCCCGTGGTCTGTAACATGTGCTACATGTGCCGTTTGGATAAACAGCGCCATGTACTAACAACTTGCTCGGTGGAAATACCAACGACAAAAAATCCTAATGAAGAACATGAGTACGAGAACCGTTCGGTGGGCTGCGTAGTGTAGTTGTAGGTGCAGGCGTGGGTAAGTAGCACAGCTGAAAGAGTGGAGGGAAGTTAATCGGCACAGATTTGTGAGCCAAGAGGGCAATAGCGGGTACAAAGGAAAGGGGTACAGGGCCTTTACACTGCGCGATGCGGGCGCTGAGGGCAGCTGGTGCCGCACGCGGAAGCCGCGCCGGGCTGCACGGTGGCTCAGGTTTCCAGCAGAGGCCTTCTCGGGCCTTCCGGTTCCGGCCAGCCGCGCCACTGCGGCCTGGAGCGCTTCCAGCTCCAGGGCGTCTACGCGTGGGCGGAGGCTAGCTCCTCGGTACGCGCCAACACAGTTCTCACACCCCAGAAAACTACTCATTAGCACTGCCTTCCTACACACAGTTTCAGCAAGAATTTAAGACTGAAAAAGCTGAAGTGCCAAAATTGTATATTTTCGTTTCTTTTTCCAAATAACTGCGGAAGGTGCCGTGACTAATAACTTGAGAAAGGTTTGAAATACGAAGGAGTCTCCTTGTAGTTCAAAATACCTCCACTAGATTTAGCAGTGTGTGCAAGTTCCTTTGTTCGTGACGTGAGGAATGCTGAATGTGACGAGCGTATTTGACCACGGTAGTAAACATGTTGTCACCTGTTTCATGCTCGCTTTCCAACAAATAAAAAGGAATAGTACATTTTACATCATTTCGGTAATCATCTAAGTAAATCTTTCATGTACAGTGCTGTATGATGGAAAGGAATGGCAAATTAAAAAACATAAAGAGGAATGCTGACTTAAAGTATCGAATATATTGCTTCCCCCTACTTATACCTCCCGAGGAGACCACGAATGTAAAATTAGAGAGATTCGAGCGTGCACGGAGGCTTTCCGGCAGTCGTTCTTCCCGCGAACCATACGCGACTGGAACAGTAAAGGGAGATAACGACAGTGGCGCGTAAAGTGCCCTCCGCCACACACTGTTGGGTGGCTTGCGTAGTATAAATGTAGGTAGATGTAGAAGAATTCAAGGAAACTCGCATGTAACAAACAAAGGAATAACTGTTTGCTCAGAGAGAACTACAATGAAGAAAAATGGTTCAAATGGCTCTGAGCAGTATGGGACTTAACATCTGAGGTCATCAGTCCCCTAGAACTTAGAACTACTTAAACCTAACTAACCTAAGGACATCACACACATCCATGCCCGAGGCAGGATTCGAACCTGCGACCGTAGCGGTCGCTCGGCTCCGGACTGTAGAGTCTAGAACCTCACGGCCTACACTGAAGAGCCAAAGAAACTGGTAACCTGCCTATTATCATGTAGGGCCCACGCGAGCACGCAGAAGTACCGCGACACGACGCGGCATGTACTCGACTAACGTCTGAAGTAGTGCCGGAAGGAACTGATACCGTGAATCCTGCAGGGCTCTTCGTAAATCCGTAAGAGTACGAGGGGGTGGAGTTGTTTTCTGAACAGCACATTTCAAGGCATCCCAGATATGCTCAATTATGTTCAAGTCTGGGGAGTTTGGTGGCCAGCAAAGTGTTTGAACTCAGAAGAGTATTCCTGGAGCCACTCTGTAGCAATTCTGGACATGTGGGTAGTCGCATTGACCAGCTGGAATTGCCCAAGTCCGTTGGAATGCACAATTCGCATAAATGTATGCAACTGATCAGACAGGATGCTTACGTACGTGTCACCTGTCAGAGTCGTATCTAGACGTATCAGGGGTCCCACATCAGCCCAACTGCACACGCCCCATTCCACTACAGAGCGTCCACCAGCTTCAACAGTCCCCTTCTGACGTGCAGGGTCCATAGACTCATGAAGTTGCCTCCATACCCGTACACGTCCATCCGCTCTATACAATCTGAAACGAGACTCGTCGACCAGGCAACATGTTTCGAGTCATCAACAGTCTAATGTCGGTGTTGACGGGCCCAGGCGAGGCGTAAAGCTTTGTGTCGTACAATCATCAAGGGTACACGAGTGGGCCTTCCGCTGAGAGAGCCCATATCGATGATGTTTCGTTGAGTGGTTAACACGCTGATACTTATTGATGGCCCTGCATTGAAATCTGCAGCAATTTGCGGAGGGACTGCACATATTGTCAAGTTGAATGATTCTCTTCAGTTTTCGTTGGTGCCATTCTTCCACGATCTCTTTCCGGATGCATCGATGTCGGAGATTTGATGTTTGACCGGATTCCTGATATTCACGGCACACTCGTGAAATGCTCGGAAAGGAAAATCCCCACTTCATCGCTACCTCGGAGGTTCTGCGTCCCATCGTTCGTGCCCCGAGTATAACGCCACGTTCAAACTTACTTAAATCATGAGTATCTGCCACTGTAGCTGCAGTAACCGATGTAGCAACTGCGCCAGACACTTGTTTTATATAAACGTTGCCGACCCCCGTGCCATATTCTGCCTGTTTACGTATCTCCGTATTTGAATACGCATGCCTATAGCTATTTTTCTGGCACTTCGGTGTACTAGAAAGTGATGTAAGCTGAAATCTTTAGAACTTAACTGCGTATTATACAGCATAATGATATAAAACAAAATATCGTGTAATACTGTGGTTCAAACTGCATGATCTTCCCAGCCGGAGAAATATTCCTCGCCTCCCATTGATCAACAAATTAAGCACTGAAGAAAAGGACCTGTTAGCCATGGTCGAGTTTTCCGAGTTAAGTAGAGAAAATTTTATTTTTCCTTATGGCAGCGATGTCAGTGCTGTAGTCTTTGTTACTGCTTAGAAATGTGTGAGGTGGTGATGTGCACATTCAGTGATTCCTTGGAAGTGAAGCATGACACTTAGATTCTTATCTAAACATTAATTTTCATGTTCTTTTATTCTAAACTTATTACACTTTTGCAACAATTTTTCGGTCAGGCGTTAGAAATGACGTGAAACTGTCACAATTAGTATTCCTTCGAATAAAATTATTTGTAATGTGAATCTGTCACGCTTTTATGATGGTTTCTTACATTCTGACATTTCGCACTTTCAGCGTTTCGAATTTCCAGTTACAATTCTTTGCTGGTATTCAAGGATAGGTTCCTTATTGGCAACACTGCATCACACTGGCTGCTACTGGAGACACGATTACGCAGAATTTTAGCAAAAATGAGATCAGCTCGAGGACTATTTGAATAATAAAGTCCATCACGTCATATTGAACGATTATATCAACTTAAACAGTGGAGTCGTAAAGATAAGCGAGCATAGGCTACGGATTAAATACTTATCAAGAAAAATTTAGTTCAAAACATTAAGGACTGGGATGCAATAGATGAGCGTCTAATAAAAGCAAAGATTGAAGTAAAAGGAAATGTAGTGGTTGTAATTGCAGTGTATACACCATCAACTGGTAATACGTATAACGACAAGGATGAGCATGATGAGGAATTAAGCCCAACATTGGACAGTATCAACAGCAGGAAAGAGGTAATTATTTTAGGCGATTTTAAAGATCGTTTTTGATCCAGATTAATGGATGCAGTTGTGGGACCATACGGATAAAAGGATGCGAATGGATGAACGACTTATAGACACACGTCTGCAGTGTTCTCTAAGGATTCAAAATGATTATTTTAAGCATAAAGAACACATAAATGTACATGAACACAGGCTACGGTCCAAGGAAAATCCATAATTCACTACATTGTAAGTAGACAGAATTCCTTTTTAAGATTTCTGAAAACTAAAATATTTTCCCAATAGCAAAATCTTTTATGGAGCATGCAGAATGCGATGATAAAGAGACATTAGAAGTGAAGTATGACCTTACAAGTTTGGCGAATAAATCAACAGTGTTCCTGTGGGTGTATAGGCTTATATTGTATTTGAAACTGATTAATACAACGTATTCTTTTGGGAATAACACATACAGAGATAGGCCTACTGTCAAATGTGTGATGGTTGCAGCTAAGGAAGATTTAAGAGTATAGCAAGGCAACCTGGGAATTCAATACAGAAATGGATGGTGGGACGAGAGAAACAGAAAAGAACGTACAACAGATAGTTAAAGTCAAAGAGAGAAAAAAATAGAAATTACTAAGTAACGTATAGAACATAAATGAAGGAATCAGTCAGGAATGCTAAGAATGAAGTATCGGATAATACATGTAGACACACTGATCAATATACTGGATGTGGTCGAAGCAGTGAAGCATGTAGACCTCTGAAATCTTTGCGATGTAACATGATAGGAAGGATTCCAATCACCTTAATTCCACTGGAAGAAAGGAGGAAGTATTATGGAAATCTGTTTAGTGAATGCTTTGTAAGAAAATGACGATGAATTGTTTATCTCAGATCCATCTTATCGAGAGAACGAAACTATGATGAATGCACGAGCTTCAGGTCAGAATCGATTACACAGTTAATTGTTCAAAAGTGGACCAGATAAATTTCCGGAAATAATAGCTTATGTTTTCATCATTTTGATTTTCAGCTCCTTGTGTTGGCCGTGTTTGCAGTTAAAATTGTTGGATGTCAGTTATGTAAAGCACCGTTTTTTCTCAGTGCCCAAACATGTTTCGGCACCACCGTGCCATCGTCAGTGGGTTTTCGTTTTTATTTATTCTGTAAAGTGAACATTTTTGTTAAATGATTATAAAATTATGTGCACCTTTAGTTCAAACAATAGATCGTTTCTTTTTGTAAATTCCTTTACATTTGGTGTGCATGAATTTTCTGGATCACTTGTGTGTTAATTACCACAGGTAGCTTGTCATCTGCAACCAAACGATGTTGATGAGAAAGTTTTTTGCTGGGAGTTAACCGATCTTCTAGAATGTAATTTAGTTTGTCGCGATGTTATCGCGCCTGTATTCGTTTTTACTTACGTTTGCGTGTGGCAAGCACTTCCATTCTCCGCATCATGCTGAGATGGTGTGATTTTTTCAGACAAGACTTCCCATTCAACCTGACACTTAGTGGGTCCCAATTAGAAGAAATCTAAGTACGAGACGGATATTTAGAAATGCCATGTATTAATGCTCACGCGTGACGATTTGTGTAGAAGTGTACGTTAGGATGAAGTAGTTCGTTTTAGACTTGACGTCGCAAACACAATTTATAGTTCATTCTCGTGAAGTGGAGGGATCAGTTTCTTATTTAAACTGTGACGATATGAAAAGAGTAATATTAGAGTCGGAGGCTGTTTCTTTGAAGAGCCGTTATCTGTTAAACAGATGCTTTGTAAACACGTTATCGGCTGTGCGGACAAAGTAGAATTGCTACACACGCAATGACTAGAGCCGCATAGGGATTACGACTTCAACAGCCGAGGTAACCAAGATGGCACTGAGATACCGCAATTTTTGACTAACGGGGCGAGACCATTCCGTCATTTATAGCGGTGTAAAGGGAACGACACTTTCGTCGAGAGTACAAAGAGAGGGATCGTTAACTGGTGAAGCTGTGATCTACACAGTCACTTCCATCCGAAAAGAAGCTGAACTTCGTTCACACCCGATATTCTACGGTCGAGTGGTTGACATATTCCGCATGCCGCGCCGTAAACGGCATGTTTATTACGTCGTCAAATGGGCGTTCTGCCAAGGTATTTACAGTCCATTCTGCGCCGTTCTCGCGGCACAAATCTCGTAGAAATATCGCGGAATATCACAGTCGTCAACGTGATTAACGCGCTACAATAACCCGTTCAATGGAAATGGTCTTTCGTAATAGAGAGGGATCGCGAAGGAGATACAACACTTAAATACGTGTATATGCTCCATAATTTTCGTTTAAGGTGAACAGTTCTCGTTGGTCCGCATCCACAGCCCTTGCGCACCAAATCGATGTAAGCCTGCGCCATTCACATATAGCAGGTTCGAAATGCTACGGATGAAAGTAGAGGATCAAAACTGCATAACTCTACCACGGTACCTTGCATTTTGTAAGCAAAGCACTTAAAAATTTTAATGTGACAACATCTCGGTATAATTTTCGAACGTCACAGACGCTCTCTGTCCTCTCAAGGAATCCACACGGGTGCTGGAACTAAGATTCGAACGAAAACACAAAAATGTTCAAATGTGTGCGAAATCTTATGGGACTTCACTGCTAAGGTCATCAGTCCCTAAGCTTACACACTACTTAACCTAAATTATCCTAAGGACAAACACACACACCCATGCCCGAGGGAGGACTCGAACCTCCGCCGGGACCAGCGGCCCAGTCCATGACAGTAGCGCCTTGGACCGCTTTTTTTTGTGCATTTTGTTCGTTGTTGATCGTTGTGTTTGGTCGTTGCTGACGTCACATGACATCCGTTCATATTCATTTGTTAATCCTTTCACTCAGTTTTTTTTTATTACAGAGGACAACCAGCTCTCTGACCGAACACGCTGAGCTACCGTGCCGACGACCGCTTGGCTAAGCCCGCGCGGCACGAAAACACAACATGCTTACATCCGATATCTTCCAAACAGCAGATGCTGGCAAACAGGTAGACTCCCTCTCTCTGCATTTCCGAAAGGCATTCGTCACTGTACCACGTCGTTGACAAATTACCGGGATACGACCACACGCAGCTATTTCCTGACTAATACAGCCCAGTACGTAATATCAGACGGCAATCTTTCAACAGAAATGAAAGCAACATTGGGTGTCCCCTAAGGAAATGTAAAAGGACCACATCTGACCTTCTCAATCAATTGATCAGATAGGGGCAGCAGCGCTATCATACTGCTCGCTGTCGAAGCTGTTATTTATGAAAAAGTAACGTTGTTGGTCAGTGGTGAGGAAATGTAAATAGACTTTGAAAAAATTTTAGTTTTGATGTATTGATTGACAGGTACCTTTATTAACAAATGCAAGATAATGCCCTCAACAAAAATAAAGGAATCAATAGTATCCGACTGTAGAATTAACATTAGAAGCTAGTCATATTTTAAATATTTGATTGTACGAAGCGATACGAAATGAGACGATCACATAGAATAATTATTTAAATGAAATGAATTTTTAATATTATACTTTTTTAAATCGGACTAAAATGTGTAAAATAATTTCTCCTAGCCTCATTCTGACTCCTAACTCCTGACAGAGAGCCCTGAAAAGTTGTAATTGCGAATTTTTAATAGTTACACAAATACTTGTAAGAATTAAAACGTGTGGGTCGCATGCAATAGAATACAGTTAGGAGGTGAGCTACTGATACATCAGTTATGCCATACGTTCTTCGTTATGTATTTTGCAAGTCTCTTCCCAGCTAATAAAAATTCACAATCACAAATTTTCTGGACAGTCTGTCTGAGGTCATGAATTTGTATTGGGTTACTAGAAATTATTTTATTGTTTTTATTCCGATTTTAAAAGGTAGTATATTAAAAATTCATTTTTATTCAAGTAATTAATTTGTGTTTTTTAGTCTTCTGTGTGTGAAATTTTTCAACCGATTTCAAACAACATAATGAGGTTACAACAGAGACAGGTTCATTTCAGCTTCTCTCCGCTTGATTCAAACAATATATTGCTTCCTCCTACGTACATCTCGTAAAAGACTGTGAAGGCCAAAATTAGAGAGATTGGAGCTCACTTTGAGACTTACCGGCAATCGTTCTTCCCTCGAACCATTCGTGACTGGTATAGAGAAAGAGGGAAATGGCAGCAGTAAACAACGTACCATTCCCCACACACCAGACAAAGAAGCGAGTGAATATTGTACTGCCATCCAGTTCTGAGCTATGTTTAAAATTTGCAATCTCTATCTCGTTGGGAAGTCAATTTAAAATCAGTTACAAAATTTGTACCAAGCAGACAGACAGACAAAAACGAGATATACATCTCCACTCCCCCCTCTTTCCTTTCAACCGTGCCTGTCCGCTCGCATATCGCCTGGAATACATTCTGATACTACATGCACAACATGCCAGTTCTGCAGAGCAGCCGAGATGCCAGGCGTTATCACACCTTTTCACCCCCACCCTACTGAACAGACTGACAAGAAAGAGAACTAATATTGCGTTGTCATCCAGTTCTGAGCTATGTTTAAAATTTCAAATCTCTAGCTCATCGGTAAACTAGTTTCAAATAGACTGAAAAATTTGTACTGAACAGACACATAGAGAAGAAAGCGACTTCATAAAAACATGGTAAAAACTTTAATAGTGAAAGCGAATAGAAGAGTTGCTGCAAAGTTTCTACGGAGGTACAGTGTATCTGTAAAGGAAATGACGTGCAAGACGTTAGTGCTACCAATACCAGACCACTTCTCCAGTGACTCAAGGCATTAAAGCGTTTAAACTACATGTGAATGTTTGCGCTTTGTCGTTTTGCGGCAGGTTCGTATTGATAATACCAAATCTCGTCATCCGCGATGATTTTTTTCTAGAAAAGAACTGCCCGCGTTTTGCGTTCCAATCAAGTTGCGGCATGCACCCACGCGTCTTTGTTTTTGTTCGGAAGTAAAGGTGTGCAGAACGAACTTCACAAACACTTTTCTCTTCTTCAAAACATTCCGAAGGATCTCTTGAACACTTTATATAGAGTCTGTGCTTCACTGCAGTTTCTGACACAAAAAAGGTGACACACTACAGCCACACATCCACGATTTAACACTGCCTGCTGACAGCTGTCAGGACAAATTTACATTTGTGTTTACAATTTGCAGTTTAAGCCGCCATTGTTGTTACTGCGCTGATGTCGCTTACACGTATAAGTCTGTAATAAAATCAGTCTCGGAATTTTTTGGAGATTTGTTTTAGCTTCTCGTGGTCTTCCCGAAATACGTCAGATAAATGTTCAAATTGTTCCTTGAACCAAATCATGTTCAATTTCCTCCCCTATCGGTAGCTAGACTGGCTTATGCTCTGTATTTGGTGACATTGATGTCGATGGGACGTTGAGCTTTACATATCTGCATCACAGGAAAAAAAATTTCGAGATTGCTTCTACGTTAAGGCGAACAACGCCGACCTGTAACTATAAGCACCTGATGACGTCAATCATACACGCTTATGATACAGAGCGCAGCCCACAGCTTTTCTCGTTTCAGATGCTGGCCGTTTTTCAAAATAGCTTGCTTAGTTGAAAACGGCTCTGTATCTGTATTTACTGTAATTCTGCTTGCTTCGCACCAGACTGACGGCGATAACGCCACATTGACGCCGGCAAAGCGTAGCGCGTAAAGTAACCCCACGGTTCGTGAGCCAGCGCTTTGCGTATGCAAGATGTACGATAGCCTATCGGCTAACGTAAGCTCCGTCGCTGTCATCATATATAGCGCGCTATTTTCCAACGTTAAAAAAAAGCAGCGATTAGCAGTATTTGAACCAAGGCTGGTGGTATTTCCGAAGCAGGGCAGTTCCTGAACTATTCGCGTGGTGCAATAGTCGGAGTACACAGTGAGTGAAATATAGAACGACTGCTAATAACCTTCGTGGGGACAGCAGGTCGCTGTTGTGGGACATGAATTCTGGCCGCAACAGTGGATGAGAGTACATCGACACGCTATAGTACAGTAGCGCATCGGTAAAACGTGCCAGGAACTCACGGACACGAACGTAAATTTTCAGCGAATACAACAGTGCTTCCAGTCTAGCAGATCAGCGCTGCGCCAGTGTTGACCGAGGTGCTGTGGTAAAAATTTGCTCAATCTTCACGGTGCTCTCTCATTTATATGTGGGTAGGTCGACAAAGGCTCCCATTTCTAATTTCCTGCTCTGTCTAAAGGATAGAAATCGTCTTGTCGGGGCGATATAGCAGTAAAAATACACTCTGATGGGGGAACACAATGTGTCAACAGCCAAGGTACAGTCTGAAAAAATGTATCTCAGAATGAACAAAAATGGACTTGTACCACTATTGAAATAAGCCCTTCATATGTAGATAAACAGCCGGCCGCGGTGGTCTCGCGGTCCTAGGCGCGCAGACCGGAACTGCGCGACTGCTACGGTCGCAGGTTCGAATCCAGCCTCGGGCATGGATGTGTGTGATGCCCTTAGGTTAGTTAGGTTTAAGTAGTTCTAACTTCTAGGGGACTGATGACCACAGCTGTTAAGTCCCATAGTGCTCAGAGCCATTTGAACCATTTTTTGTAGATATACAGGGCAGTAAAAATGAAACTGATCCGAAAAATATTTGTGAGACTGATGCGAAAGAAGCGCTTGTCAGTGAACAAGCAAGCTGCTCATCACAAAGAAAAGTGTAATTTCGGCGCACCAGTCGGTTGCTGCCACATTTCTGCGCACGCGCTGCTTCCGTGTGCTATGTCCCGAGTACTTCGCTTGTGCCATTACGTTTGAGTTAGTAAGAGCAACAGAAGTGTTTAGTGACCATAAGCAATACAAAATGATCCTCTTGATAAGTCAGCGCGTGTTCATTGCTGATAACAAAAACTATGAATTTTTAAGTCACACAGACGGTCAAGACATTAGTGATGATGTTTTACTGTTGAAGATGTTCAGTATGTCCTGTATCAGTGGCAATACAGCGTCTGCAACTCTCTGGAACAGATCGACAAACACGTATTATGGTTGTCATTGAAATGGATTCATAGGCGCACACGCAGTTATGGCGATTGATCAGACCGGACAATGATACCAGTCAGTTGTTCAATATAGTAAATCTATTCACAAAATTCCAGGCGCCTATCCGGATCGTCGCTATACATTGCGTGAAGCAACATGTGAATATATGGTTTCCAATTTACTTGCTTCAAAATGCGGTGAACACTTGATTCAAGCATCTTTGGGTATCTTATGAAAGCTTATAACACTGTGTACATCCTCGTTTCCTCCGCTACTGGTTTATTTCTGCCACAACGTACCTTCTTCAGATCACGCACACTCCCTTCCCCCTCAAATCTGTCGCTTAATTTCGTTATTGTTACACATGACGGTGGTGAAGTATCAAACTCTACCTGCCATCGTCTCTGCACTTCTTTCACGTTTTCACTTTTACAATTACATTTTAAAATCCACTTGCTCTCCTCCAAGGACAAGTATGCAGTTGTTATTTACGAGTAGTTACTGGTAACAAAACAAAAACAAATGAATGGCTGCACACACTAGTCGTGAGAACACCATATCATCACATCTGGATCAGGTTATCATTAATATCTTCTCAGTTATTAAAGTTCAAACAGTGTAAACCCCTTTGTGGGACGCCTTTTACTTTCGACGAAAGCTGTGCCACAGTTTTCCTGCCTTAATGGGGTGCCTGATATAGGGACTAAGAGAATAACAAAGAGATGAGAGCATGTACGTATAGACGACTCCTCCCCTCTGCCCCAACTTTTTCCACCACACTCGAATGGAATACAGTAGCTCAATAAGTCTATATGTAGATGTGGAAGAATTAATATGGCTTTAACGGGAACAAAAGAGGCACGAATATTCGATACTTGAGGGAGATTTTGTATTAATGGCATAAAATATGGTCAGATGGCCCAATGAAGCCCAGCGAGTACGAATATCTAAGTCATTGCACCAGTGGAATATCCCAAATTCGACAGGCAGCTGTGAAGGAAACAGTCCTGCTTATGGGTATTAATAACGATTACACAGTATGGACCACATTCAGATGCGCACGTGTTTTATTTGTTTAACTGTGCTTTGCCCTTTTGTCAAGTTGGTGATAATGAATCATTAGAAATACTAACCATAGACGAAGCGCTATCAGAACTTGGATGTGATGTCGGAGATGTATCACAAATAGAATTAGCAAATCATGCCTCCATATCTTGCATGGTCTCATTGGAGGACACCATACGAAGAGCATATACAGCGTATGTGACTGTTATATATACAAACGAAAATTTGGAATAGAGGACAATGAAACATAGATCCTGAAACGAATTGTTCTCTCGATACTATCTATGTACAAGTACAGTAATGCCAATGTTACAAAACACTTAATGCCTAAGGCTACGTGTTGGATGATGCTCCTTATAGTGAAAAGATGCCTATGTGGTACATGCATGATGGTGCACTGGTACACTTTCACGTGGTTGTTCGGGAAGACGTAGCATACCCCTCGGACTTGAACCCGTTGGAATTCTTTGGTGGTGATATCCAAAAGCTTCGATGTTCGAAGGTTGGAAGTTTAATAGTGACAACTATTTATTTACAGCTCGTACAAAATAGATGTGTGTTTCAAAGTTTTACTGACCTTCAAAGTACTCACCAGCATTGTTGCCGGGGTTATGTTTCCTGAAACCAGGCATTTGCGTTTTCTAACAGAAATATCGCCAAAGAAAGCAATTCTATGGTACTCTTCTAGTGGAAACTGTGTTTTCTGTTGTGGTAAGAGAGTTTTGGTTGGGACCAAAATTTCGTCACATTGCGATTCATATTTAGTTTCGTAGTGTACCCCTGTTAATGTTACATACTTCATTTCCGATGTGCTCATGGACACGTTCAAACACGATACCTTCTTTCTGCCATTCTGTCACGCCTCCTCGTCGATCAGTCCATGCTCCGCTGATTCCATTCATCCGGCTGACACACACTCACCACGTCATTAGCATTACTGACGTCAGCAATGTGGGGTCACTTGACGGCCTTATACCAGATCTAAACCATCAACATCGCTCCAAAGCAATAAATGGAAAAAAATCGTGACACCAAAAAATAATTAATGAAATTTCAGGAATACATTTGTCTAGGTAACATATGTAAGTGATTTACATTGCAAATCACAGGTTAATGTTAGCACGAGATAAACCTTAGCACGAGATAAACCATTACGAATGTGAAATGCTGGTGTAATAATAATCTTCGGTGTAACCGCCAGAATGTTGAATGGGAGCATGCAACCGTGCACGTATTGTCTTCTACAGGTGGCAGATGTCAGTGTGTGGATGGAATTCCGTGTCTGTTCCACTTGGTCGGTCTATACAGGGACGGTTAATGCTGGTTGTGGGTGACACTAGACTTGTCGTCCGATGATATCTCATATGTTCTTGATTGGAGACAGTTCTGGTGGTAGAGCAGGCCAAGACAACATTTCAGCATTCTGTAGAGCATTTGGGTTACAACAGCGCTATGTGGACGAGCGTTATCCTGTTGGAAAACACCCCCTGGGATGCTTTCGCGAATGGCGGCACAAAAGTTCGAATCACAAGATTGACGTACAAATTTGCACCCATGGTCCATGGGATAACGACTAAAGAGCTCTTTTCTGTCATAGGAAATCGTACCCCAGTCCATAACTCCAAGAGTTGGTCTAGTGTATGCAGCGAGCAGACAAGTTGGTTGCATGGCCTCTTCCTGACTACCACACGGACGTCACTGGCACCGAGGCACAGCCACCTTTCATCAGAAAATACAACAGACCTTCACCCTGCCCTCCAACACACTCTTGCTTGATACCATTGAAGTCGCATATTGCGGTGGTTTGGGGTCGGTGGAATGCACGGTACACGCCGTCTGGCTCGGAGCTGTCCTTGAAGTAACCAATTTGTAACAGTTCGTTATATCACTGTGGTGCTAACTGCTGCTCAGATCGGTGCTGCAGATGCAGTAGTATGCGCCAGAACCATACGCCGTACACAATAGTCTAGTGCCACGTGGCCGTCTTGAGTCCGGTTTTCTTGTGACCGTACATATCAGTGACCAAATCTATCAGCATTTATGTACAGTGACTTCATTCCTGCAATGTCTGTCTGTGATAACATAGAAGGAACATCTAGCTTTCCATAGCCATATTACAGGACCTCGTTCAAACTCAGTGATTTCTTAATAATGGTGTCTTTGTTGCCTTAAAGGCCTTCTTGATTAACTTCAACTCACCACGTCCATTCTCAACGATAACTAACGCTCACGACCATTACAGAGTGTATTCAAAGCAACTCTGATCTGCATCCTCATAGCGGCGCTACTAGCGCCACTTTTATGCGACTCGCGCGAAAAATGAAGAGACATCTTTCAGATGCAGAGTCGCGCCTACCAATTTTCGTTTATGTCGCACAGCTCCTGTTTGGTGTTGCGATTTTTTTACCGTCAGTGTATTTCGTCCAGTGAGCTAATCGTCTTCAAGTTTCCACAGGGAAACTTTCGAACAGGCGACCATAAGCCGCAATTCTGGTCTTGCAGCATATCAAGAAACTGGTGGTTCACTATTAGGCACGACGAAGACTAAGCATCTTGGTAAATCCAATGTGACAATCCCAACAGTTAGTCATCTTCGGTGCGGACGGCAGCCAGCAGATGCAGCTAGTAGGTTTGCGCAAAATACACAGTGGGCGTTAACCGGCGGGCAGGTGAGCTACGCGCCAACTTCGCCGCCGCGTGCAGAGCCTGCGGCCGGCCTGGAACAGTAGGTACCGCTGCCAGAATCGGACATCGATAGCGGTTTAAACATTAACGGGGCACTGCCAACCCGCAGGCACGCACGCCTTATGCCGCCTGCCCCACGTCGCTTCTCTCCCACAGGCAGCAGCTGCCAGCATAGCCAAGTTTTGCCCAGAGGGAATTGTAATACGCTCCCTCGTCACCAACTACAGCAGCCCAGGGCACCACAAAGGCCGTCACACTTACGAAACGCGCATGAGATGCTCATTACTCTCATACTAGTTTGGAAAAATTGCGACGCCCTAAATAAGACTCGAGTGAGCCGTCGGAAAATTTCTCAGTCTGATAGTGAAAATGAGAAGTAATGTTTCCTTCGTTGGACGAAGAATGTGGACTAGCAAGAAAAACTGAGCTCTGGGAAGAGATGGAAGTCTGTGGGCGCGAGATCTTGGAAAAGGGCGAATGCTGCAACACTTCATAGTGCAGATCCTTCATTTTTCCCCTTACCAAGACACCTTCGTTGATAATTACATGTCTTGATCGATATTTTTTTATTTTCCTGACCAGGCCTCTTTCCCTGAATTTTTGCATCCAGATTGATTAGAACATAATAATAATAATTTTTTTTTGTACATGGCTGCACATTCAGAGACCGTGAATAGTTACGATTGAAAGAAAACAGCCCTCTGTGACTATTTTTAACGAATTTACCGGGTTTCAACACTGCTAGGAGTGTCTTCCTCAGAATTTAAATCAAAGAATGATCTATAACATGGTCACAGAATTATGACTAAAAAGGTATGATACAGAGTATAAGCACAAAATCATCGTGAAAGACTGGTAGTACTTATATGTCATTTATAAAATAATAAATATACCAAAAGGGCATTAGTCACAAAAATATTTAAGATAAAAAATTGTGATGGCGAGCCACTAAGGGCTGCTCGTTACTTGCGCGGTTACAGGTTCTAATAATATGCCTCCGTCATTGTTTAACACTTTAAAGACATTAGCTGACAGTGGGCATTGATTTATTTCAATGCAGCAAGTTGAAAATTTGTGCCGAATTGGGATTTGTTTCAGTCTCTCCTCCTTACTAGCCAGATGCGCTGATCACTATGTCGTCCGGACACAGTGGTCACAACAACCGCAGGAACTACCCTAGCACGCTTCCCATCAGACTCAAATTCACAACTCATATCACACACTACTGAAGTAGTGTCCCTGTTCATTAGGCTCATTACTCGCGGCATCTCGCCGATTCCCGTAAGACTTCGAGCTTGGTGTGCGTCTGCACTGAAGGAATCATTGGCCCTCATCGCCGCAATTATTTATATATGTCATGCCTGTTCTTTCGGAAATTTTCGAAAGAAAAAAAAATGGAAATTTGTTGTGAGGTCTGATGTGACCAAACTACTGAGGTCATTGGTCCCTAAGCTTACGCACTACTTAATCTAACTTAAACTAACTTACGCTAAAGAGGACAAGACGACACACACACACACACACACACACACACACACACACACACACACACACACACACACATATGCCCGAGGGAGGACTTGAACCTCCAAGGGGGGGGGGGGGGGGGGGGGGCATCCGCGCGGACTGCAACAAGACGCCTCAGACCACGCGGCTGCGCGGCTCCGAAAGAACAGACACCACATATATAACTTTTGAAGTCAGTCAATTAACAGAGCTCCTTTCGTGTCCCAGAACACCGATGCGTGATTTTTTCCAGCACATGTCATCGTCTTCGCTTTATTTGGAACTAAAAAACTGTTTCCACTGTTGCGATATCCCTGATTTTCTTCGGCGTGGTTGGTTAATGGTGTGCTTTCGAGTGTTCAGTCGACCTGTTTATTTCATTTTGTGCTCAATATTTCGACGACCGACCCAGCTGTTTTCTTGGGGTGCTGCAAACTGTGCTGGCATGTGTACTCGCTACCTCGTTGGGTTCCAGAAATCGAGTACTTGTAACAACACAGCACGCAGCACTTCAACATCAGCCGCTGTAATATTGTGCATAAAATTGAGTCCATATTTCCTCTGTTGTCATACAGTGACGCATAAAACCGCCATTTACAAAAACGTGGCACACACTGTTCAGAAACTGATATGCTAAGTCGTTTCTGATTTGCTGTGAGCAGGTACATCATCTTACTTAGAGAAAGCTTTCTCGTGTCCAGTTCTTTATGCAAAACAGACGAACGTTCTTTTGAAATTGATACAACATTGGTAATTTCGCGCACCTTCGAACGTCAGTCATCCAGGCTCATATCGCATATTTTTTTGGTCTTCCCCTATTCGGACGTCCTTCAAGCGGATCAACTTGGACACTTCCAGAGCGTCGTTATAACCGGTAACACATTTCTTCACGGTAAAAATTGAAGGAGAGGTATCATCATACACATCTACGAACCCTGAATGGCTTTCGATTGGCGTCAAACGTGCTTTTCAAAAAAACTTTATTCATTGCTATAATTTTGCAATAATGACACTAAAGAAAAAATTACAAGCATTATAAAAGACCAAATTGCTAAGTGCAGCCGTGTACAAACGCTGACTCAAAAGCAGCTCTTAAGGGAGCAGCTGAACTACTAACGTCGCCCTAAAGATGACAACCCTATAAATGAAAAGAAATCAATTAAGCATCTCATCTGTTAGGACTAAATTGATAAGCTCTCTAATCTACAACCCTATCAATACTTCACAAGTAACCAAGTATCGTTTGGCGGCTGGTACATATTGGATATTCATATATTTACTAAAACCCTAGCGGAACAGTACGATGGATTAAGCTGCAAATGTATAATCGAAATTCTTGACATAGTTCTACAAGTGATCAGATTGCCAATAAATTATTGTCTTGTACGTACAGACCGCCGTGCGAAGCCAGGTCGATTTAAGAACAGATTCTTAAGAGTATTACGTGTTTTTTACACTGCTATTAATTCCGGTGCACATCACTTGTTTATTTATTGTACCGTTTTGTCTTCTTGTTGAGTGGTTCCATATTCTTCACATGCGCAGTTTTCTTCATATGAGGGTGTAAACGAAGCAAGAGAATTAGTGGCACTGTTATTCCTTTGTCATTAAATATTTTGAATGAAGATTTCATGAACATTTTTATGGCTTAAGTGCGAAATTTCTTGGCATTTTAACTCATGGACTTCGCTAAAGCGGTGGTGATGAGGGCGAGATAGCGAACATTAGATATCTGCGAAGTTTCACGAGACATCCATTAATTATATGCCTGCGTGTTTACTTTCATTAATACTCACGTCCTAACTATTTTTAATACAAGGAGATTTCATCTTAACATTATTAATGAAGGTGACCGACATTTTGCAACACATACGACATGTACTATGAATTGGACGTTGATTGCGACTAAAATTATCATCCCTTGGTCTTGCATAATGGAAATGTATCTATCCCGACAGCGGCGGAGTTCAGTGTATATATGTGTGTGTGTGTATGTGTGTGTGTGTGTGTGTGTGTGTGTGTGAACGGAGGGCGAGGGAGGCAGATGGCGGCCCATTATTATTTCAGCTTCAAGAATGACGCTGGTGAAAATACATTTACAGCTTCTGTTCAGTTTTAGTACTGGTCTTAGTTTTGAACCTTTAATAGACGACCAATACAGTTCCTTGTTTCTTAATATCAGTAATGTGTGCCTTTCCTGACACTTGCACAAGATGTATTGAGAATAGTGGACTATACTCAGGGATTGGATTCTTCCAGTAAAAATAAAAATAATATTCTTAGCTTCCGATGACTCATGTAAGTCCTAGAACGGGATGGATAAGTCATTTCAAAGGTCGGAGAAAGCTATATCTTAGTGTCTCCAATAAGATAAGATCCAGTAAATTACGGTGGAGTTCAAACTAATCTTCTGAATGAGGATATCTTCATGTTTAATAATAATAACTGAAAAACAGTGCCATTATCTGTCTCTCTTAACATGGTTCTAACAAAACGAACCGGTACTGGGAAAACCCATACCACTAGGACGACAGAAAGATAATACCAAAAGTGAATGCCTTGGCTTTGCTGTCGACCAAGTCATATTATAAAATGACAAGACCACTGCAGTCAGATAGAAACCCTTAAAAATGCGATGAAAAAGTTAGCTCAGAAATTTCTTCCAAAAATATCAACTCACCTGCTAAAATCTAGACATTCAAACATTGTCCACAAAATATTGTAAGCAGAATCTAGACGGGATCCTCGAAGCTGCTTAGGACAGAAAAAAGGGCACAGATAATTCGCCTACAGAAGCTCAAAAAGAGAGCTCGCAAAAGGCGCTACACAACAGTTATTAAATCAGAAGTCCTGAATGGCAGCGAAACTTTTACACTCCGCAGAAAAGCGACATGGAAAACTCTCTGAAAGAGGAGCGTAAAATTATGAGAAAGATTCTCAGCTCAAAAAGAACGAAAGATAGCCATAGAATAAAATGTCGAACAAGAAAAGAAAAATGATAACAATCATGCGGCAGAAAAATCAAAAGAAGATTAAATTTGTATGGACGGATGCACAGACTCCCAGCAACAAAACTTACCCACAACTTTTTTTACATACACATGTTATCTATGCTCTCGATTTATGAATTCACTGAAATATCTGGAAAGATTTCAGATAAAATCATTATAGTCATCAGCATCATCATCAACGAACCCTTCACCTATACGCATCCAAGTTATTCTCATGTATTTTCTAGTGTCACCTACCCACCTTCAGTGCGGTAGGCGGTTGGATCTTTTCTTATCTCTTCGAATTCAGTTAAGAACTTCCTTGGCCTATCCATTGGTCTGGCTACATAAGCCGCCCACCTCCATCTTACTTTCATCACAATGATAATTAGCCGGCCTGTGTGGCCGTGCGGTTCTAGGCGCTTCAGTCTGGAACCGCGTGGCCGCTACAGTCGCAGGTTCGAATCATGCCTGGGACATGGATGTGTGTGATGTCCTTAGGTTAGTTAGGTTTAAGTAGTTCTAAGTTCTAGGGGACTGATGACCATAGATGTTAAGTCCCATAGTGCTCAGAGCCATTTGAACCATTTTTGAACAATGATAATTACATCGTCCGTTCTAGTCTTTTCCCTGTCCCACTTGTTAGAAATTTTATCTATCTTTTCTTTGACCGCTAAGCAAACCCAAATTCTATGAGTTTTTGGTGAAATTTTCATGCCTGGCCGCCATTAAGTCAAAACTGGTTATACAGACTCCTTTCTTTTTTAGACTCATCGGAGACTTAGTTTTTAAAACGCCACTTAGTTTCCACAAGCGCACAGGGGAGACGGTTTGTACTCTTCTGATTACTTCTTTCGCCGTAATTCCAATTATTACATTGAACTGGCCTAAGCACTAAAACTGATCAAATGGAACCTGAGAGACTCGATTTTTAATTTCAACTATTTTTCTTTCAGTGCATGGGTTAAACGTTATTTTAGGATTGGTATAATTAAGTTTTAGTCCTCCGATCGAAACAGCTATATTAAGTTCGTGCATTCATTGTTTAAATTCATCTGTACCAGAGACAACAGTACTTCCCCCATCAGAAAAACCAAAGTTGCTATGGTACGTTATATTACTAAACGGGTAAAACAAGCACCCATTTCCAGTTGTATCGGCTAACAGGGGCAGGTTTATTGTCACTATTTCTTATAACTGTTAACCAAATTTTAAAAATTTAAAATGGTGTCATAATCTACTCGTTAAGAGGTATAATCTTACATTAAATATTTAACACAATAGGAGAAGTATTGAAGTTAGACGTTGGTACAGGTCTGAAAGGAGGGTAATTCACGGCGCGAAAATTACCCAGGCTATATTCACTCAGTATTTGAGAATGAGACTACGTAGCAGCTTGCCACAAACTATACACATAATTTCAACGCTTAAATTTTTTCCTGCTAACGCCGCCTACAAAACAACTCACGGAAAAATCATCGTCGTTCGTGTAGTAAAACTTTAGTGTCAGGTGTAACGTTTTAATTCATTACTCCTTTGCTACTAACTCTTCGCAACACGATTCGCAGACGAATCTACATATATCATTGAACGTACTTGCAAAATTATATACTTGTACGACACACAGTTCGGAAGATATGACGCACGAGAAACTAGCTTAAAAAAAGAAGAAGAAGAGCGAAAATTACCCAGACTTTACTCGTCCAGTGTTTGATAATGAGAGCACTTAGCAATTTCCAGTAAACTGCGAAAATAATTCTTCTCCTTTCTCCTAGTCTACGGATCTTCTAGAGCTTCCGGAAATTTCACATTTCCTTGCCTGACTCTTCTTTCAATTATGAATTTCCCATTACCCCGATCAGATCTAAAGAAAGCTGTATGGATGTCTTCCTCAGCATACTAGCATAGGCTGAAACAATACATTGTTTCTGAAGTGCTATTAGTACAGTTTTTCTTGGAGCGAGGTCAAAAACTTTCTCGCAACGAAAAAGCGACAATACGTTCTACAATTTCATTAACGATTTACAAATCGTGCACTGCAATTTATCACTTTCTAAAGCCAGTTTCCTCCTTTGACTGACTGAAACCTAATGGCTTTTTCTGTGTGGCTGTTGATAATTTCAGAGAACATCTTGTATGCTACGGTGAGGACACTGAATAGATTACAGCTTTTTTATGTCTTACCTGTCTCCTTTCTCGTGAAGTACAGCAGCTGCAGCATTATTTCAGATTCGAAAAGTTTTGTTTTGCGGCAGATATTCTCTAAACAAGTTCTTTTGTTTAGTTTACCTCCATTTTTAATTACTTCAATCGAAAAACCATCACCTTTTGGTACAATAAGGAAATAGATAATAAGAAAAAC
Organism: Schistocerca americana; assembly: GCF_021461395.2. Classification (NCBI taxonomy): domain Eukaryota; kingdom Metazoa; phylum Arthropoda; class Insecta; order Orthoptera; family Acrididae; genus Schistocerca; species Schistocerca americana. The sequence goes on along the minus strand of NC_060121.1, from coordinate 262,484,449 downwards.
AATTTTTTTGCTCATGGAAGAATTTTATTAACCATTATTCTTTATAGTAAACAGGTCATAATATTCACGACGTACCCCTCGAAATGGAAAAGACGCACTCTTCGGTGCAATCAATTGAAAAAGACCCCTTCATTTTTTTAATAAGAAAAAGGTTCTCATATTTTATCACTCTACTGTTATCTGGGATTAATGAAAGGGAAATAGTGGTGTTGCCCTGGTGAATGTATGTAGTAAGCCGTATTTTAAAGAAAAGTGTACTGAGACTCAAAAATAAATCTGGATTACTTACTTAATGATTGGTCCTATTGCTTCGGATACGAGTAAGCGCGAGGCGACAAATAAAAGGAAAAGCAACAGAAGCTCATAGAACGGCTGAACGTGCACCAAATGCATTAAATGAATTTCCCGTCGGTGCTTGACAGAACATGATAATTATATTAAAAACGAAAAGGAAACTTCCTTATGTTCTGTAGAATTATATGTCTTTGGGCACGATCCGGCTTCCGGCTTCTCAGGCCATCATCAGGTAACAACTGAATGACGCAAACACAGATAATCATAATGTGTGATTTGCGAAGATATTATTTGTACATAAGACACAAAAATGACTAAGTGTTTACATAGGAAAATATTATAACAATTACATCAATTAAGAAGGAGGTATACAAAGTTTTTATGTGGAGAGTCATATAAGAAATGATGAGAAATAAAACGAATTTACAGACTGAATTTAGTATTTGTAATGTAACAAGGGGGACATTGGAAATTGAGTCTGATCGTTTAATACTACGCTAGCATTCTGTGCCATGTGTTTGTTGTTTTCCAGCATTTCCAGTAGAGTCGTTTTCTGCTTTTTTGACAGAATTTAAAACTTCACATTCTACATCATATGGATGGTTTTCCGCTAAAAGATTATCAACAAAGGTCGAATCTTTCTTCTTTAATGACCAGCTTCTCTCGCGTACACGTTGCCGAATTGCCGCAGCTCTGCCTGACTGACCACTATACACTTCTTCACAATGCTTGTAAGTGATGTTATAACACCCTCTGTGCCAAGAGCTGCTTTTGTCTTTACTATCGAACAAAATTTTTTACATGTTACTGTTGTAATACAATACAGGTATGTAGTTGCGAGACTAAAGTTTTTGAGCCGGCCTTGTGACGTAGGGGTTCTAGGCGCTTCAGTTCGGAACCGCGCTGCTGCTACGGTCGCAGGCTCGAATCCTGCCTCGGGCACGGATGTGTGTGATGTCCTTAGGTTAATTACGTTTAAGTAGTTGTAAGTCTAGGGGACTAATGACCTCAGATGTCAACTCTCATAGAGCTTAGAGCCGTATGAATTAACTTTTTTGCAAAACTGTCTGAAATGTTGCCAAGATATGAAATTTTGTTCAAAATGGTTCAAATGGCTCTGATCACTATGGGACTTAACATCGGAGGTCATCAGTCTACTACACCTTACGACTACTTAAACCTAACTAACCTAAGGACACCACACACATCCAAGCCCGTAGCAGGATTCGAAACTGCGACCGTAGCAGCCGCGCGGTTCCGGACTGAAGCGCTTAGAACCGCTCTGCCACCACGGCCAGCTGGAATTTTGTACCAGGCTTTGAAACTATCGAGTGATTGCTATTGGCCAACGTACAGAAGTGACGTAATTTTATTCATTTTTTTCGTAAAATATCAATCAGAGCAGAGCTGTAGCCATTGCTATGTACCACGATTACGGAAAATGAGGGCTCCAAACTAGGTGGCTCGCTGAATCAGTCTCTACCTACTGAAAAAAATACGCAATTTTCTGTGCTCCTTCCCTACTTACATCGTGCATATTTGATATGTCCGCAGCCGTCTTCTGTGGTGTGGTTCCGTTTGTGGACTCTTAACAATTACGACACGCACAATTTTTTTCACAACAGGTATGAATGGATCAAAGAATAACATCCAACTTTAAATCATCCCACGAACCACACTGCAGTCTTCGGACGCCATTTTTTCTTTCGAAATATCTGAACACACATCAGAAGTTTCATAATAGCGAACCTTTTCTGTTACGTTAAGGGTTTGTCAGGCTAGAAACTTAGTTGGAACTTGCCACAAGTCTGCTGCGCGCGCGCTGATGATGACAGAAGCATGAAAGCCAATGGCGTAGCGTCTCGCCGCTAAGAGGGATTTGCACGGCCGTAATGCGGCGTTCAGGACTGATCGCGATAGTCTGTACTGGCTGCTAATACTCCGCCGGCCGCCGCACTCGCTGCACCCAGGGCTCCAAGTAAGTCCCAGGGGATTAATACCGCCGATAAGCCCTATCGCCGGAATGCTCAACTGCCCGCGCTATTGCGCACGAAATCCCAGCAACGAGGCGCCCTAAGCACTATTGTCCCTACAGGCTAAGCAACTCTACACCGAATCTCTCAGCTTCCTTAACACTTCCATTTACGCTCCAACCAAAACGCAATAAACATGGCGCGTAAAGGAGGCAATAAATTGAAGTTCCCAAAAATAAAAAAATATTGTAAGCTAAAAGGTAACAAGGTAATATACAGTGTGTCCATGAATTACCTTTGCAGCTTAAGTATTTAATAACTGTAAAATTTCACTGATGAGCCAAAACATTATGACCACCTGCTTAGTAGGTTGTTTGTCCGTCTTTGGAAAGAAATACGAGGGTGGTTTGAAAAGTTCTCGGAACGGAATAGAATAGAAGAACTTACAACACTGAAAACACTCTCTCTCTCTCTCTCTCTCTCTCTCTCTCACCTTTTCACACACACGCACGCGCACACACACACACACACACACACACACACACACACACACACACACACACAAAGAATATCACAGACACGTCTTAAAGATTCAGAACAACCGCCAGGAACACCTTCAACTGTTCCACTGTCAGCCATCTTGTTTTTACACCTTCAACTGTTCCAATGCCCACCATGTTTGTTTTTACAGCTGGTAAACAGTGATACAGTGACAGTGGCAACTCAATATATATTGTTTGACAGTGATGAAGATGAATAAAAAGAAAATGTAAGTGAAACATGTAAATAGACACACACACACATATATATATGTAAGTGAAACATGTAAATAGACACACACACACACACACACATATATATATATATATATATATAGAGAGAGAGAGAGAGAGAGAGAGAGAGAGAGAGAGAGAGAGAGAGAGAGAGAGCTGTTTTTTCAAATATCTGTAGCTGCATGTATACACAGCAAAGAAAACTCTTCATCTTTAACAGATGAAGAATAAAAGCCCACTGAAGATGCTGCAACTACAGTGAAACATGCTTGGGTTAAAAAACAAAATTGTGTTTTGTTAAAGGCGGACCCAATCCGAAAATATACGTACTGAAACTTTTATTTTTCAATGTAGTTTCCTTGTAGATTAATGCATTTGGTCCAAATGTTTCAGTGCCTTGATCCCATTTCGAAAATGAGTTTCCTCTATACCTGCAAAATAGTTTGTCAAGTCCGGCTGTCAATTCCAATCTTCGACCATCAAGAAAAATTTTCAGTTTTGGGAAGTCTCACGGAGCCGTATCAGGTGAATAAGGCAGGTGTGGCAACAATTCATACCTTGGTTCGAGTAATTTTGCCATGGTGACGACATGTTTTTGATACAGCGCCAAGAGCCGCAGCACTCATCTTACAGATAATTTTTTCATTCCTAGTTCTTCAGTTAAAATGTGATATACCCTTTCAGATGACATCTGCCAAGCAAGAGCAATTCCGCGCACTTTCAAACGGCGATCCTCCATGACCATTTTGTGCACCTTTGCAAAGGTTTCTGGAGAAATGACACATCTTGGCCGACCACTGCGCGGATCATCATCTAAGTTCTCCCAACCCAATTTACGTTCAATTGTCCACTTGGCAACAGTCGCCTATGAAGGAGCAGAGTCCCCTGGTGTATTCTGGAAATCGGCATGAATATCCTTTGCTTTCATACCTTTCTTTACGAAGTACTTAATCACTGCTCGAATCTCGTTTTTTCCATCTTCGCTAATCACTACCGGGAACACCGCCACAGCTCTCTTCCAAGAGCACTGACGTGGCACTTGTTTACAGGCAACAGTCCTAAGAATATCACGTGACGCTAGCGCTGACGTCTCATGCCGGCAGCTGTGACCGACCTGGCGTACTTCATTTATGGAAGCAGAGAGTGTTCAATAAAAAGTGGAAATGTTCGCCCATCTGTTTCAGACACAAACATGGACATAGGAGGTTACGGCTATAGCCCTACAAAGTGCAGCTGCTTCAGGCATTGAATGAATAGTTCTTTAAAAAATAACTTAAATCTTGAGATAGTGTTAATGAATAACAATTTTTCTGACTGCTTGTCACTGACAGGAAACAGTATTGCTGCGCTAGCAGCAGGCCAGTGTCAACAAGGGACAAAAATGGTTTACTTCAGAACCACATTTGCGCATACTCTACTGTGTAATGCACTTCTGAAGTTTCCAATTCCAAATTAAAATTCCATGAAAAATAAAATGTTGGTTTTTGCATTACGCTTTCCGTAAACCATCCGAGGAAATTAAAAATGCTTGCCTTGGACGTTTTGTCGCACTAATTCTGCCCCGAGGAGGAATTTTGTGCGCAACTACTACATGCCTAGCATCGTCGCATGGAGGCCGCGTTCCCTGGAAGGTAAATACTTTGTTCTGTACAGCAGAGCACAATGGCATTGCGTTGATCAACGTTCACTGTGGTATTTAACTCGACAAATGAGACGATACAAACAGTAATATTCATGAACTCATTAGGGGACCAGAACAAACACGCACTCGGCCAACTACATGCCTTGTATTAAGATCTTTAAAGCAAGTACAGATTTCCATACGCTGAACATGCACGCTACATTTCATGTAATTATTACTCTTTCGCTTACGATTGACTTGAGTTAGCACATGCATTGTCTATAAGAAGAATACAAGAAAAAAGGGCAATTTTTCTTATTTTGACATCTTAGGGGAGTTCTAACAATTTTAATTAAATCGAAAAATCTGAGTTGTCACGGCGTACAGCTAAAAAAATTATATCGTTTTTCTAATATATTTTCGCTGAAGCGTATTCAAACAACAGCAGTCGTAGTTAGCATTTATATTAGCATGGCATCTAACCTGCGACGAAATTTCAATTTTTAAAAAATATGTTTAAAGTATAATAGCGCAGTTCAGTTGAAGTTAAGCTAACTAAAAATACGGCCCAAGTAATTTTCTAAAATTTTCAAGTTAGTCACGTAGAATGACGAACAACATATTTTCGCATGTTTCAGATTCTCCATGCAAAGTGGGCGGGTCGCTGATCTGTTTCAGACGCCAACGCGGACAAGGTACGGCAGAAGTTTGCGGGGAGTCCGGCAAAATCTATGCGTACGGCGACCAGAGAGTTGGAAATGAGACGATCAACAGTGCACGCTACCTTGCGTAAGAGCTTACAACTATATCCCTACAAGGTGCATCTGCTTCAGGCATTAAAACCTACGGACAAACCTCAGTGCGAATAGTTTGCAGTGGATATGCTAGGCAAATTTGACGCAAACACGAATTTTTGGAAAAGATTTGTTTCTCCGATGAGGCAACGTTTCATGTATCCGGCAAACTTAATCGTCATAAATCTCGTATATGGGGTTCACAGCATCCTCATGTTACACGTGGAATGGAAACAGAGTGTCCCAAGGTCCGAGTCTGGTGTGGACTGACGAACAACTGTAAAATTGGTCCATGCTTTTTCACCGAGTCTGCCGTCAACGGTGGTGTTTACCTAGACATGTTACAAGATCTTGTTGTGCCACAATGGCCGCCACAATCCCCTGAGGTCACACTAATAGACTTCTTCCTGTGGCATTTTGTAAAGTATCTGGTGTACCTAATCAAGGTTAGAGACCTATAGGACTTGAAGGCACGCATTTGAACATGTCGCCGTCAAGATCTTGAGTCGCTCATGAAGACAAATGGAATTCTGACAAGACCTTATCCGTGCCACTGAGGGTGCACACATTGATATGTATGAATGAGGAAACAAAACTTTATGAGTTATCTTATTAGGAGTTGAAAATCATTTGTTAATATCTAGTATAGTTTTAAAGGTATTAAATTCTGAAGTTGTAAAGATAATTTATGGACACCTTGTACAACATACGAGTATAAAAGAACCAAGACGGGCCCATAAGAATGGAAGACCAAAAACGAAGACCTCGGATAAAAAGGATGTAAGACACGGATACAATCTTTCTCCCTACAGCTAACGCTGTACATCAACGAAGCAATGATGAAAGTAAAAGTAAAATTCACGTATGGTTCAAATGGCTTTGAGTACTATGGGACTTAACATTTCAGGTCATCAGTCCCCTAGAACTTAGAACTACTTAAACGTAACTAACCTAAGGGCATCACGCACATACATGCCCGAGGCAGGATTCGAACTTACGACCGTAGCAGTCACGTGGTTCCGGACTGAAGCGCCTAGAACCGCTCGGCCACAGCGGCCGGCTTCACGTATGGAATAAAAATTCAAGAGGACCAGATGACATTGCTATCCTCGCGTATAAAAACCACCCTATAGACCACGATTTAATAGCATACGTAAACTAACTGGAAAGTAATAGCTGCAGTTTCTCCATGAACTGGATTAATGCACACGGCATACTGTAAGAGAGATCGCTGACTCCTTTGGTAAGGAAGCAGTGATCTTAGGTACAAAAAACTACATACACACGTTCCTGTGGAGGTATACTATCACTCATTCACAGGAAGAGAATTCGCAATGAATGGAACAAAGGAGGGCAAGCGTCTCACTTGCCAGACATCACTATTGCCAACCAGTCTTTGGTACCATAGACTCAAGCGTACACGTTAATTTGCCATTACCACAGCGCGGTTGAATTCAACCGCTGCCGCTTTACACAGCACTTTCACCGCCTAAGCATAACATCATCTCCATTTTGTGACTGCGGGGACCACAGGCGCTGCAGTGTACAAATAATTTCACTGCTTTATAGCTCAGGGAAAAGAGATATGAACTGACGGAAACGACTTTTTTTTTTTAATCCTCAATCTTCTGATTGGTTTGATGTGGTCCACCACGAATTCTTCTCCTGCGCCAACCAAACCATTTCATCTTAGAGTAGCACTTTCATCCTACGTCCACAGTTATTTGCTGGAGTATTCCAATCCCTGTCTTCTACTACAGTTTTTACTTCGGTTTATTCGGAAAATTTTAGGAAAATTGGAAATTTGTGATAAGGTCTTATGTGACCAAACTGCTGAGGTCATCGGTCCCTAAGCTTACACACTACTTAATCTAACTTACACTAACGCTAATGACGAAACACACACCCATGCGCAAGGGAGGACTCGAACCTCCGACGGGGGGAGCCGCGCAGACCGTGACAAGATGCCTGAGACCACGCGGCTACCAAGCGCAGCCAGAATGTTAGGAAAGTGTGATTCATCTGTAAAGGAGACTGCATATAGCACACTTGTGTGACCCATTCTTGAGTACTGTTGGAGTGTGTGGGATCCGTGCCAGGTCGGATTACAGGAAGACGTCTAAGCAATTCAGAGGCGGGGAGCTACGTTTGTTACCGGCAGGTTCGAACAACATGCTAGTATTACGAAAATGTTTCGGGAATTCAAATGGTAATCAAAATGGTTCAAATGGCTCTGAGCACTATGGGACTCAACTGCGGAGGTCATTAGTCCCCTAGAACTTAGAACTACTTAAACCTAACTAACCTAAGGACATCACAAACATCCATGCCCGAGGCAGGATTCGAACCTGCGACCGTAGCGGTCTTGCGGTTCCAGACTGCAGCGCCTTTAACCGCACGGCCACTTCGGCCGGCAAATGGTAATCACTGGAGGGAAGGCGACGTTGTTTTCGAGGAACACAGCTGAGAGAAACGGCATTTGAAACTGACTGCAGAATGATTTTAGTGCCATCAACGTACATTTCACGATAAGAACCAAGAAGATAAGAGAAATTCGAGCTCGTACAGAGGCATACAAACAGTCGTTTTTTCACTCGCCGCTCTGTTTGGGAGTGGAACAGGAAATGAAGGGTAAGGACTAGTAACGGTACAGGGTAAGCTCCGCCTTGCACCGTACGGTGGCTTCCAGGGTATGTATGTAGATTTAGAAATATAGGTCTTAATTTAAAGAAGAAATGTCTGAGAATGTCAGTTTGAAGCACAACATTATATTGGTACGAATAGTGGATTGTGGAAAAACCGGAAAAGAAGAGAATCTAAGCGTTTGATTTGTGGTGCAGTAGAAGGATGTTGAAAAGTAGAATCCCCGCAGAATCGGCGAGGAGAGGACTATGTGTAAAACATTGCAAAAAAAGGAGGAGGGGGGGGTGACAGGACAAGTGTAAAGAAATCAAGGAATAACTCGAGTGATCTGTAGAAGGCAAAAACTGTAGAGGAAGACAGAGATTGTAACATATCCAACAAATAATCGAGAACGTTGGACGCAAGCGATGCTGTGAGATGAAGAGGTTGGTACAGAAAATGAAGTCGTGGCAGGCCGCACCACACCAGTCAGAAGACTAATGAGCAAAAAAAATGGAGGGTAACGTCAGCTATCGAGGAAAACTGGAACCAGTTTCTAGTTCACACGTTGTAACCAAGACGAAAATACGACACTATAGAAAATTATTTCCTTGAAATCGACCAGATTGATGACAGAGAAACTCTTTGAATCGTAGTATGGTGACGGCGGCTCGGATACAGGAAAGGTCATCATTTGGAAAATTACAGTTCCACAGGCATTGAGAACAATTTTTATAACAAGCATTCGAATGCTCGCGTAGGTAGCAAACAAAACACACTATATACCTAATTACGAACTGCCTAAAACAAATGCCACTTGCAAATCATTTCTCACACAAAACGACAAAATTAAGAAACAAAAATTGTAGATTATCTCGCATACTGTACATCATCAGCGAACGTGAGCAGGTGGTTGTTTGATGTCGAAATAGCTACAGGCCACCTCCTAAACTGAGCTCGCCTTCGGGAGGACAGATGTTCAGATCCTCGTTTGGCCATCCAGAATTAATCACATAATGCAGGCTTTCAAGGTCGGTGTTTACATCCTCGGTGATTTATAGAGTTCCGTGCCTCATTGGGTGGAAACGGAACCATTAGGACCACTTTCAGACCGACAGTCTGTCATTCTGTTAAGGCCCCTTTTTCTCACGAACGGATAGGGGCACGAAGTTGAAATTTATGTCAAATACTGTCTACGATCTCTTAGCGGTGTAAAAAATTTAAGCTTGTAAGTCAATGCATTCAAAAGATAGGACCATTTATGTCCATACCTTGACACAAATTAACTCAGCAAAGCCTATAGATTAACTACCTGTATACATAATTACGTTGTACGGAACAATCAGAAAGCGATTCCTGCCTGTTTTTCCATTTCATGTGCATTAGGCCGTCATCTAAGGCATGTTCCCGTGTCTCGTGTTTCGTCTCCTAACGCTAGATCCATCATCAGAACCTATAAAATCGTAATTAGCAGGGAATTTTTATGTGGAAAATTTTGAGGAAGCACACGGCCAAAAAGAAACACAATGTTGGTTTTGGTACGCTGAATACATTTTCGTTTTATCGCCTCACGGAGAAAACCACCTCTCAGAACTTCTAAATTTTCTGAACTATATTAATTCCAGTACAATGGTCACCACAGAAAAAAGAGAAAAAGGTCAAATTTCATTTTTGGATGTGCAATAACTTAGAAAAACTGACGAAACTTCAGGGCAAAAAATCTGTAGAAAAGCCACTTACACGGATAGGTACCCTCACAAAAATTCCAGTCACCATCCCAAGCAGAAATGAGGCTTTTTCAAAACATTGGTGGACCGCACTAAAAGAATCTGTGAGTCACAGTACAAAGAAGAAGAGTTCGATCATTTTATTACTTTAAGAAGAAATGGCTACTTACACAAAGAGATAAACAGAGCACTACATTACAATTTTTGGAGCTTCTATAGGAAAAAAGATAACTAAAGGGAACGTTTTCCTCCCAGTCGTACTACTAGTCACATACCGCGTCAGCAAAGTGCTACGTGACACAGTACTGGCACACCGCTTAAGTCGACAAGAAAGGTCCGGAAATATTTGAACACTGCAGAAAATCTACGCTCGTAGCTTGCCATGGCAGTATTATACAAAAGCCCTTGCACGTGTGGTCAACTGTACACAGAAACTACTAAAAGAAGCATTAACGCTGGGCTTAAAGAACGCAAGACCATTTTTCGTCTGGACAACATGGACGAATCGGTAATAGCAGATCATACACATGGACAGTCCACTACCACATTCGCTTGTCTGATACCAGATCTTTATCAAGTACAGTCATTACTGTTGTACGATGTACAGATGGGTCATATAAATTCAAAAGGACAAAAATAACTTTAAAAGAGATGTAGAGAGACTGGAATTAGAGAAACTGTGGACCTTAGTGCAAAATAAAGAAAAGAGCGCCTACTCCTCCACAATACAAGCTCGGTCTCAAACGTCGGCGCTATATCGTGGTCTTATGCAGCTATCTTATGCCCTCAAAGCCCTACCGTTGCGTTGTTACGTACAAACAATTTGGCTTAGTGATCTTGTTCATGTTTGAAAACATTAACTGCGTCTCTATAGCCTTAAACGCTACACACGGGAACATGCATTCGAACATGGCCTAATGCTCATATAACAAAAATGTCCAAAAAGATCATGAGTTAGGTTTCCGCGGTTTCCCTTAGTGGATTAAGGGAAATGCAGGAATGGTTAGTTTTAAAAAAATTCTTTCCTTACCCTTGTCCTGTCTGTGCTCATACGTTCGTCACCGATAGGGTGTCAATAGTAGCATTATATTCCTTTCTTGTTGCCTTCTAATTTAAGGATAAATCACACTCAGCCAGAAATAACCTACACCTCAAACACCCCAATGAAAAGTTGTGCAAATTACATAGGTTAAATCAGTCGCATATCAATGAATTCTCCAAGGAGAACTCCCACAATACAATATCATTCGAGAAGTAGAATATTATTGAATATGGACGTACGAACGAATACAAAATATTGTTTGACAGTAATAAAGTTTTTCACCCGAGACAGACTTTGAGAGTAGCATGAAATATGGCTATTGCCATGCAACACAGTCAGAAAGGACAATGTGCAGGTGCAAACAGAACACGTCTGAGAACAGAATTTTAAGAATATAGCTTGAAACTTACGCTTACTTTGTTTGCATGTTTCCTGTACAAGGGAAGAACGTCAAACTGAATGATACATCTTGTCCGTAAAAGTACAGTTCATGTTAATTTAAAACTTATCAAGTAAAACTACGAATGTTCTTCTATTGAACATGGTATGCCCTCACAAAGATCATGAGGTTCTAAGTGAAAGCCGGCTCCCACAACAAATACGGCAAGTAAGAAATTTGACATTTGGTTATTTGGAATATGGCATTATATTCTAACAATGAAAGACATCAGTATAATTTACCATCAGAGGTTTGTAACATATGCGGAGGAGCATCCTCTTTCCTCTGTATTAAGAACTAGACTGGCGAGGTCTCAAAGAACTGGAATGTAATGCTCAGCAACGGGGTTCATTCCTTGATCTTCGGGTCATGAAGATCGGCGGATGAAATAAATAAAAAAAAACCTAAGTGCGACATCAAGATAATGTTTTGCATTATTGCCAAATATTGGGCACAGTTAAGCTCTCAATACAACTGATTGTCAGAGATACCTACGCAGATTACTGTCTATTTTTCATACAATTCGTAATCCAGAGCTGAAGGGCAGACGAAAATTCTAGAAAATACGGTGATCCACGCATATTTCTAGTCGGATATATACAGCACTTCCTTGGAAAGCAACAAAACATCATAAAAAATTTCAAGCTGCACTTTTCGTCAGATTCTAATGGAAGTTGCAGACTGGAATTTCTTCATCCAGGGCAAGTAAAATCATATTTTTGAAGCAAATAAAGGTAACACTCACTAACCAATTTGGTCCATTCAGAATATCTAATTATTTTCTGGCTCCAGAAATCAGGAGACCGGCAGAAAGTGTATAGGTCTTTACAATGCTCTCTCGCGTGAGAAGGAATGATAGACGACACAATTAAAAGAATATTTCTTTGCAGAAAATAATGACGACGCTGGATTTTTAATATCAAAACGTGCTTCCATGTGTACGCGGGTCTATATTCGCCCGACCGATCCTACCATATTGTTCTTTAGTCTGGAAACCGTTCTGAGTGGGACTAGTAGAGGACCGAGAGAATATGCAGAGAAGAGAGACGCGATTCGTCAAGGTTTTCCTTGGTCAGCGCAGAAGTGTCACAGAAACACCCAATGAGCGCCTGTCGAAGACGCTACAAAATATGCGTTGTATTTCAATAAATGACTTACGTATAAAACCCCAAAGGTGTTCATTTCACGACAATTCAAAGAGCCTATTAAAGCAATATAGGAATCAAAACAAGTGATGCTGAGCGAATGAAATTAAGAATTGTGATTCTGAAACTAGTTGATGATTTTTGTTATTTGGGCAGCAAAATAATGAAGCTGGTCGAAGCAGACAGGACATAGAACGCAGATTGGCAATAACAGAAAAACATTTCTCAAAAAGAGAGATTTGTTAATATCAAATAAAAATTCTAATGTTGGGAAGTTTTTTTCTGAAAGTACATATTTAATAATATTGTGGTACAAAAGAGTGGTGTAGATTATAAGGTCAAATCGGATAACTAATGAGAAGGTATTGAATCGAAACGGAGAGAGAGGAAATTTATGGCTCAACAAAAGGAAGGCACCGGTTGACATGAGATGTCCTGAGACATCAAGGAATAATCAGTTTGATAATGAAAGGATATGAGTGTGTTAAAAATTGCAGTGGGAGAGCAAAGATTGACTACAGTAAGCAGGTTCAAATGGATGGAGGTACAAATAGCTACGTAGGATAGACTACCGTGTAGAGTTGCATCAGTCTACGGCAATTCACCGCAGTACCTTCCTCCACTGTAGTCTTCGAAGCGTATATTACATATTACTAACGTTTGGAAAACTGACTATAGAAACAATCATTTTTGTTTCCGATTTTCTCTGAGCGAAAGGGCTTGAGCGAAAGTAGAAGCCGAAAACTTTTAACTAATTTTAATTAACTCCGTATTTCCTTTCTATTTAAGTTGTACAAATAGTAAAGTCCGAGCCAAAAATGGCTCTCCGTTGAAGGTCAATGCCCCTTCCAGAACAGTTGATGTTGCGATCGACACGCGGAATTTCACTTGTTCGCCCTTCTCATTCTGTTTGCAATTTGTTTAATTAAAAAATGCATTTACTTAATTCACTCAGACACGTGAAAAGCTGTATAAAACGGCGCTCTACAGTCTTTCACGAGGCCGCTATCATCGGGATGTATAATAACAAAGAAACGAGATAAAGTGGGCAAAAAAGTTCTACCTGCAGCTAGTGCAAGTCTAAAGGTGGGAAAACATTTTAGTATAGGTCTGTTGGACTCCATCAAAATACCCTTTGATTCACATACGCCAACAAGTTGCCAAAGTCCACTGATATCACTAAATTAGAATGCAAGCAGTGAGCAAGCGTTAACAACACTAGGCATACACAAATACTGGTAATAAATGATGTTCACAGTCGAAGTATGTACTGTGATCCATCGTGACGATACTACCATTCGCGAGTGAGGCGAAAAGGCAGCGTTTCGCTATACTGTAGGAATATTGCTACAGGGCGTCATCAGTAGAGGGATTTTCCATACGCTTTTAGACGGGGAAGAAAGTGGTGGAGGGATGACATACACTACCACTACGTATCGAAAGGAATATAATTGTTCGGTTCACCTATTATCACTGGAATTGCATTTTTGTAACTCACTGCTTTCTGTCAAACGAAAATTTTTCCTTGCCCAGGTTGAAACAAAATGTAATTATATTAAAAGATTCAAGAGAATAAGTGAATTATATTTAATATTTTGCCGATTTGAAGACAATGTGGTTTTTCTATCGAAGAGAATTTCATCACGTTTCATAATGGTTTTTATTCTTAACTAGCCCGTCTGTGTATCGTTTTTTTTTCCAAGCACTTAACCTGCCAACCGCTAGAGACGTAGTGTTACTGATAATATTCAACAGCGTTTTCCTGAAGATAAAAAAATTCGAATATGTGAAAGTGAAAGAGACTGTGATACAAGTACAATGTTAGAAATATAAAGGAAGAGGCTAAAACGAGGCCTAAAACGAAAAATACAACAGAAACGTAAAATAAAAATAAAATAAATAAAAAAAATAACAAAATAAATGGACAATAACATCATGTAAGTTAAAAATAAAAATTGAAACCACTGACGATAGCACAAAAGTGCTGAAACATGTATGGTGAAACAAAACAAATAAAGGTGTCTTGCATAAGGCGGAACTTCTCATCCCATTTTCGTAGCAAGCATGGACACAAGAGGAAGAACTGCACCACAAGATGATCAAAAATAACATAGTTCGTCTACTTTAATAACCTAACATTTTCTAAAATTGTTGCATTAAAAACTGATAAGTGTAAAAAAAAGTGTCAATCAAGGGAAATTAATTATTTTTTTAACTAAAGAAGATCATGAAAGAACGGAAATTAAACGTATCCTGTAGTTTGGTATAGGTTAAGAAATATAATGTAATATATACAGCTATTTATTTCAATAGCACTGGATCCGATTCTATAATGACTAAAACAGAGATTCAATTATGTGAAGCGTGCCGAGATATTCCGCGCAGTTGCTGTAACATTGTGTTCCGCATGGCATAGTGGTTAACGCACCTTTTTAGTAAGTGGGAGATTCCGGGTTCGAATACCGGTCCGGCACACATTTTCACTCGTCGCCGCTGATTCTGCACAATGCCCCGTTGCAGCTGACGTCAGTAATCCCTTCCCTTTCCTTTCTTCCCGCCCCACGCCCTATACCATCAATTTACATACAAAAGCGAATCAAATACTTCAAATTCACTGAACACATTATGCTGTTATTTAACTACACAAAAAATAAGAGCGAACAGAATACTCATCAGTGTTCCATATACTGAACTGAATTCATCCTGAGTTCGGAAACAAATAATTTTATTAACATTGCTTGGGTCCGTTTTTACGATACCGCGGTGAACGCTTTAGGTTGTTCTGTAAATATATGATAAATAAACAACACCGAAACTTTTCCAACGTCAACTCCAATGAGTTCATTTCCAATTTAAGAATAACGTGCAAAGTATTTCTCATCATATAACCTGGAACGAAAGACGGTATACGTCCAGTCCTGTTCTTGACATGTTTCTTTCTCCAAGTATTTAATAAATAGTTCTATAAAAAATAAACTTAAATCCTTAGCGTCAATGAATAACAATTTTCCTGAGCTCTTGTCGCTGACAGGAAGCAGCATTGCCGCGCTTGCTGCCAACCAGTATCGGTAAGGGCCAAAAAACAGGTGTACTTTAGATCCACATTTGCGCTTTGTAAAAGCATACTCCACTGCGCAGTGCACTTCTGAAGTCCCCAATTCCGAATTAAAATTCCGTGAAAAATAAAATGGTTTTTCTTTTACGCTTTCCGTAAACCATCCGAGGAAATTAAAAACGCGTCTTTTGGACGTTTTGTCACATTCTAATTCTAGCCCGAAGAGGAATTTTGTGCACAAACTACCACATGCGTAGCATCGTCGCTTGGAGGACGAGGTCCCTGGAAGTAAAATACTGTATTCTGTACAACGGAACAAAATGGCACTATGTTGATCAACGTTCACTGTGGAATAACTCGACAAACGACACCAAGAGTGATATTCATGACCTCATTATGGGACAGGAACAAACACGCAGTCGGCCAATTACATGTCTTGTATTAAGCTCTTTAAAGCAAGTAAAGACTTCCATACGCCGAGCATGCACGCTACATTACTTGCAATTATTGATCTTTCAGTTACGACTGATCCATCGTCAAGAGGAAGAGAACAAGAAAAAAAGCGCAATTCTCATATTTTGACAGCTTAATGGAGTTCTGAAAATTTTAATGAAATGTCTCAAAACACGTGAGTTGTCACGGCGTACAACTAAAAAGATACTTTTCTTTCTAATACGTTTTTGCTGAAGCGTAATGAAAAACCAGCAGTAGTAATTAGCATTTCGCAGCGAAATATCAATTTTAAAAAACATATTTGTAATGTAACATCGCAATTCAGTTAAAGTCAAGTCAGCTGCAAAAACGCCGCAAGAGTTTTTCTAAAATAAATTCGTTTCACTCAAGTAGAATGACGAAATAACGCATTTTCCCACGTTTTAGTATTTCCGGATTGCCTGACATCCCAATGTAGTTAAAAAACTAGTAAGTAAGCAGTACCGCGTAAATCAGAAAATTTATAATTTACATAAGGGATACACACTATTACTAAATTCATCATAAATCGTAGAAAGTTTGAAAAGCACCTTGAAGCACGCACATTTAATGTTGTGCATTGTATTGAACATAGAAAAATATTGCCACAGAAACCTGCAAATTTGTGAAGAATAAACAATAAGATATGTTAACGAGCAGAGATGCACACCCGTATATTGCTGTCTTTTTAGTATGTTAAAAAACTCTTGAGTTATATGCCACAGCAGTAACAAGCAGTGTACAAGAAAACCAACGTAAGACAGCACCGGCGTATTTAATTTTCGAACGGCCGCCAAACACGAAAAAAGATAACGGTTTAACGTCCCATTCACGACGACAGCATTAGTGACAGAGCCATAAGAAACTGTCATAACAGAACCATCTTTTGAAAAATGCTTACCGACATTTGTTCCAGACGGCAAAGTGTCAAACTAGCAGTCAGGAGATGAAGTCACATCGAGTGAGTCACCGAAGCTATTAAGCTAAAATATTTCCAGAATTACTAAAAACATCGCAATTCCGTTTACTTCCAGATGTATACGGTAATATTGTTTATGAAAATCTGTGTATCAATGTAGTTTCCATTCAAAAGTAATTGTACTAACGTTTGGTGCTAACATTGTATATCTGGAAGAGACAAGTTCAATGTTATTTCATCCTCCGAAATCCGATAGGTAGAAGTTATAGATTTGGACACTTAGAATTTCTATATTTTGAACATTAAAGTCATTTATGTCTGATGTGGCAGTTCGTGATATCATACCGAAATAAGGAAACCAGTTGTGATCAGATTAGAAGGCATCAGATAGCTACACCCCTGCGATACCAGTATAAAATACACATAAAGAAAATGAAGCTTTGTATCGTGACAGTTTTGCGAATATGCGAAAAAAGTCATTGGACAGACACTGGAATTTTATGCACGGGTTAAGGAAAAGCCTGCAGCGAAAAGAGCGAAAGTATTAAATTTTCTGGAAGTTTTTGCCCAAAGTTTGCATGTTGGTGGGCGTCCGATCCTTCTCAAAACTGCCAAGCTGTTCGGCGTCAAGAAGATGTTGCACCCTAAGAAAGAATTGAATTATATTCAAAAATAGTCCCCGAAGTTTCTATATTCTATCCGTTGTAGTCAACCTTGTATTCAGCAGAAATAATCTCGCTCGCGTTCGTTGAGTGTCCGTAACTAGAAACCATATAAAGGACTACGTAAAAATTGCCTGCTGTGTTGTATATAACACAAAGAAGTAAGTACTGATCATTGGCAACAACAATTCCAAAGCCCGACGTAATCATGACAATTAGACACTCAAAAGGCTTTAAAAAAAAAAACTATGGCACGTCTCCACATAAAATATCTTCCAGTGTTCTTCACATTTTGTATCTAACAGTGTCATGAGTCATTTCACCAGTAGAGCGACCTGAAGGTTCAACAAGACACAAAATTAAGTCATTCGGTCCTGCTGTGTTAATGGGGCAACAGATTCTTTCTTTAAGGAATTGTCTTTACCAATGAAGCCACATTTATACTGTAATTAATGATTTGGCCGTAATGAATAGGCGTTGGTCTTGTGACAATCCACACTGGCTAAGGCAGGACGAACACCAGTAGTGCAACGTGAACGTTTGGATTTACTGAAAAGCATGCAACTGGCTCTTACTTCATTTAGGGAACCTCAACCGTAAGCACTATTTGCTGCCGAAATGCTGCGGACTCTTTTAGAAGAAGTACCACTGAAATTCGTCGCTAGACGCGGTGCAAGTTCGATGGGTACCTGACTCACTGCTCGCTTGTAGATACGAAAGGCCTAAGCCAGCTCTTTCTTTGTCCCTGGATAAAGCGTGAAGGAGTTATCAGGTAGCCTTCTGACGGACTATTTTGCTGGGGTGATCTGCAAGAGGAAGCCTATACACAAGATCTGACGATCTGAAATATCGCTGTGTCGCAGAACGCGCAACGATATAGAAACAAACTCTTCGGTCTGTCTGGAAGTCTTTGCAGAAACGACTTCAAACGTGTATTGCAATGGTTGTGGACACTTTGGAAACTATAGAAATTCACCGTTATGGAAGTTTTTACGCCTCATTCTTTTATGGCTCCCTGTTGTTGATGCTACTAAACGTATCATTCCGCAGTGTAAATGTGAAAATCGAAATAATCTCCCTTTCATTTTTTTAATACTGTATGAAGTTTTTACTAAGAAATGTCAATTCCTCAGTTCTCTGTTTTACATATCGATTCCACTTGTGGCATTCGTGTTTCTTTCAAGAGTCTGACGTAAAAAAGCAAAATGTTGCCAGTGAGAAAGAACTCTGCAGAAAGACACACTCTTTTTAATAAATAACTTCTTCAGCGTAACCATTTTCGACCCAAGACCCATCATCGGACGGCAGCGAAGATCTCTGTCAAATTTCACATTTTATCCTTAGTTTAAACGAATAACTGTTGTTTCTAAATTTATTAATTTAAAATTAGTATGGCTGGTTGCAGTTTTCTCTCCTTTTCTTCAGCCGCGGTGTAATCACGCCATCATGGATAAAATAAAAAACAGGTAGTGTCGTTAACTAGTAAACCATCCCCGAATTATACATCTTTTTGCCTTCCAGTTAGTGTATTGTTCCAACCTTGTTGTTATTTGCATCAACTTCTAAATTAAACTCTTATGTTCTATTCCTAATCTGTAATTAGGCTCGTGTAACTCCTTCAAGCTGGAGCCACGAGCGACATATCCATTGATACGAACTTAGGCATATAACAGGAATGAGATCGATATTAAAAACGGAGAAATTGCAAAATTTCCTGGAATGTACTCGCCGGAATTCGGAGAGTGTAATACTGTCGAATTAGTATATTCCATGTCTGCCGTACAAGTACCAAAATTCCCGCAGTTCGATTTGAAAAACCAAGCTCCCACCGATATCTCTAATTACTATAGCTACGAAAAATAAACTATATATCACTTACTGAGGACTTTCTCACTGTTCATCTGAACGGAAAAAAATTACGATTTGTCAAATTGTTCTGGAAGCATTATAGATTAGCAGATTAGTTAGCTTCACCCTGTTTACCAGTTCAAAAATTTGGCAGTATTCGAATTAGATTGTTAAGCTGTTTGATATGAATCCACGACCTCAGTTCGGTTTCCACGTGAAAGCCAACAATTTCAGTGTGCTCTTCCGAGTGGCAACATGAGTACAGAGAGCTGTTTGTAAGACAAAAAACGAATCAACTGACTTCATATATTATAAACATAAGAAAAGGAAAACTAATAACTGCAAAAGAAAACAAAAACAGTAACAAAATAAGGCAGAAATTTTAAATACTTCGGTAACTTTCACGAAAGAAGGTAGGAATTTTAAAGGACTTTAGTTATTTTATGCTGCTACTGTATAGTAAAAAGTGCACGTTCTTAACAATAATTTTATTCCAATTGGTCATTTCAATAGGCAGCACTCAAACTTTGCGTACTGGCGTTGTAAGACTCGCTGTTTACCAAATTCAGGTCACAGCACCTCATACTGGGCGTGGTTCCTAAGCGATTTTCCGAACTCGGTTCTCCTTGAATGTCGACTACTGAAACATGTCAAAAATGAGCATGCGGTTCATTTCCAATTACCCCGTCGTGACGAGGATGTTGCATCCCGATAAACAACAAAATTAAATTAGCTTATAATCATTAATGATTATATTCGTATTTTCTGCCCGTAGCGGTCGGCGATAACTATTTATGTATTAGAAGTCCTCTCGTTCAGGTTCACGCGAAAACTAGCAACACATATTGAAAACGATATAAAAAATTTTCACTATATTAAATGCAATGTAAAGAAGTAGTACTAATAATTTCCAGCAACATTTATCTATCCTGAGAGAAGTGTAATAATTACGAAGCGAAAAAGTTTTCAAAGAAGTTCCTGACCATGCAAATAGCTTTATATTTGTTAAATTGTTTTCAATGCAGTATTTTGCTGTTAACTTTACTCCCTCATTTCAGAATTAAAATCCATTTTAGAAAGAAAGCCAACCCTGAATCGTGCACTTAGCATCACAGCAAAGAGCACTTCAAACAAATGGATATCAAAATACCACTGCGTACGAATTAGCATCACGATCCCATTGTCAACGATACTTCAGCCATCTAATTCACTAATTTAGAGAAGATAGTTACTATAGCAAACCGAGATCCTGCTGAATAGTGAACTTACATGAGGACCTAGTTTCTCGTGGCGACATTCTTGAGTAAATGCTTCACGGAGTTCTTGCGCCAGTCTCATCTGTCTCGGCAAGAACTCCGTGAAACATTCAAACTTAAATGATCGTAGTCCAACACAAAGGCTGAACAAAAGCGTTGTTAGCAAAATTCTAAATAAGTGTCCTTCTTTCACGAGTGCAGGAAACACTAATGAGAATGAAACACGGAACGTTCTATCATTCAGGAAAAAATAGACGCAGACAATAATGATTTATAAGAACAGCATTAATCCCTAGGTAAGCTTTACACGCAACATTTCCCGACGTAATTCGTTGGGAGATACTGTTGAAACTGTGAAATAAAAAACACTATTTTTGCGTTGACGTGAAACGTCTTTGCTATAACTGTAGCTACTTATTATTTGTAAAGAAAAGTCTGCAAGAAACTGTTGTTCTATTTAAGCGAAGAGGCTAATACCAGTGGTTGTTTCAGATTGTAGTGGGTTCATCTTCATATGAATTGCGGTACATGATTTACATTATATGAACGACGGATGGCTTCGAGATGTGAGAACATCCAGTGGACTGGTTCTATAGACATGCTACTTTTCATACAAATGTCATGCAGCGCTGTGGCGCTAAACCTTACGTAAAAGCTATTTTCACGCACGTAACGCTACGGAGATTATTACTTTAAACGTGATGGGTTATTACACTTCCACTTTTTCTAGTACAGCTTCCTAACGTTCTCTTATACTGTATGGCAATTCCATGTAAGACTACGAACGATGAAGCTCTAAATCTGTTATCAGAAGTTAAATATGTATCACTTTACGCAAGCCCTCCGCAGATGAACTTGGGAAGATGCAAACACATGCCGGCTTTTTTTTTTTTTTTTTTTTGGTCAAATGAAACAGAAAATACAAATTGTGGTCTATTACCAAAAGTCTTTCACGAACATGCAATACCGTAGTAAAGAACACTTTTATGATAGTTCCTCGAAGAGATCAAGAAACCTGAAAATAACCCTATTACTGTGTGCGTGCAGTGGCGGTAGTGAGAGTTGGAAATAAACGTTGACTATTGTTTTTACCAAAGCGCATCTATCAAACATGTATCAAGAAAAATATTAACTGTAGAAGTAATGCCGACAAAAATGACTGTGTGATGGAAATATAATATACAAAAACCACCGAAGAAATAAATTCCAAAAATCAGCAGTGGGTTGCTCGAAGTACGATTTAACAAAGCATAAACTGAAGCATTGAGATCACTGTGAACCCCTAAAGGAAATGGAAAACGTTGAAGCCACTGCATTGTCTCCATAATGGAAATTTGACTCATAACGATTTCTAAGTGTTATCCAAAGGAAATGCTGGCACAATCAGACAAATGATATGGACAAAAGAGACATAAGAACTTAAACAGGAGTAAAAATAGCGAAAAATCTGGAACAGAAAGAGCGATGTTTTTCGGTAGTTATAAAAGCACGGAATACTGAACGTAATCAGTAAAACGTCCTTCGCCAAACATTCTCGACTCTAAGTCGGCACAGCAAGAGCAAGATCTTTCGATTTTATTTAATGTCTATATAGAATGGTTCATTGTCATTTCTTTAATGGGTAAACTAACTTAATTTTCAACGCATTTTTTGCTTGTTAACATCTTTTGTTAGATTCTAGGGATACATCAACGGAAGCCAGCATTTCTGCTGCCTTCACGGGCAACTGCCGAGAAGGCATCTCTGGGACCTTCGCGGTATATAAGCCATCCTTAGAAGAGTTCGTTAATTTCATGAGATGTGCACACTTCTACAATATGCTTTTGCACATATGGTTAATTTGGGTCTCTTTTGGCATGCACAGCAAAGATTATTGCACTTGATTTATAGCACAACGTTATCTCGGTGGTGCTCCATTAACTGACGCATTTTATTCAAGGTCTTTCACTTGCAATTTATTACCTATAGAAATCACTAGTCTCACTACGAAATGTCTAATTGTGCGTAGTGCAGAAACTGGTGAAAGCTTTACCTTAATTTTGTAATAACTTCGTTCTGTCCCTTATCGACAACAGATGAAATTCGTTTTCCCGGCAGACTAGAGCACACTCTGAATTTCAAGCAAATAATAATCTCGTCTTTCACTGCGTGCAGACATTTTTGAGCACAACGTTTTTAATTCATCTTACTCAATCTGCAAACAGTGCATCGACCTTAAGTTCCTCTTTAGAAATAAGGACAGAAATCAGCGTCTTTCAGCAGCTCATATCTTCCGACTACATCACTTACGTAATTGTCGTCGAAAAGCTGCGATAGCCTACGCACAAAAAAATAAATAAAAAATAAAATTAAACAAAAAATAAATAAAGTTTTTAAATAGGAGCAATGGAAGAGTCAAACAGAGCGCGACTGAAGCGATATCTACATCGAAAATGTTCATTTTTTAAAAAAAGATATATACTATGTCATCTGGAACGATTGTTCGGTATTGTTTTTTCAGTCCGATTTATCCAAAGCTGTATAGCGTGGGGAAAAATTACAAGAAAAAGAAAAACTTCGAGCTCCTAGGCATCGAAACAAAACAAACAAAAAAAAAAAACTTCGACTAGTGTTGAATAATTTGCAGAAGCCTTGGGCAGTACATTCAGATTCGGAGAATCTTACATGTAAGATTAACAATCGATCACTTATTGATTTAGTAGATTTTATTATGCGTAGGTAACAGAGACACAGACGCCCGCGATACATTTCATTGGAGAAGAAAGATGCTGTCGCCCTAACAACTTGATAGTGCATGAAGCAATGAGAAACTACTGTAAAAAAACCGTTCGACATCTGCTCACAAAAATAGAACGATACTGTGTACTGTAATATGTGAAACGGGAGAGAGATTAGGTTGCAGTTAATTCGAATGTGTCTCTTCCTAAGTAAACATAAGATGTATTTTCCCGTCAGAAAGTAAATCACGTTGTACTTATATTTCGCGCAGTAATTAACATAACCTGATACTTCCTACCAAGAAAAATCTTCATAGACAAAAATAGTGGCAATATTTCTCTCTAATCCTCCTCCTAAAATTCAAAATAGAATACAAAAAAACAATTAATCGCGAACAAGACAGTAGTAGCTTTTTGCGTTAAACATAAACCGCTGTAACAGATAAACGGATTTTCTTGGGTTCTTTCTTAATTTAATGAAAGTCAATAATTTCTCCCCAACTGAAGCCGTGTTGCGAGCGCAAGAAAAACGTGCGTGGACTTTATTATGCCGTGGAAGAAGGTAGGTCTGTTGCACTGGCGTTCGCTTGAAGACTGCCTGCTGCAAGAAGCCGACAACGTGGTTGCTAAACGTCATTCCGTAGCAAGTTCGCGCGTTCCAGTCACGGAAGGAAATGGTGCGTCATCAAAGCAACGACGCGCTGGTTCTCTTTCCCGTATTTTGTCTTAAGTACATCATCTTAACTGTGGCAATGCACAGCCACATGGTCTTGTATCTGCACTATTTAGTAACTATTTTTTTCTTTAAAAAACAGATATTAGAGTTTATAATATTCCCGCAACCAAATATTCAAGCAGGATACGTACATTCGGCTGGTTTTGAAAAAAAATGTTGAATAGGTCTAATAAAACTTACGTTATTTCTTGGAAAGGACTGTCTTTATATTACTAAAGAAAAAGAAAAAAAACGACTTTTTTCTAACGAGTCAGATACCGTTACTCCAAGGGGGAGAACGTGAGGGGGGGGGGGGGGAGGCGTAAAAATGTACAGAAAAGACAAAGTCAGGAAACAGTATTATTACATATCGTAATTCGTTTATTCTGCAGAGAAATGGTCCGTCAGAGCATTTCGTTAACATCAACACACACTTTTATCTTCGCCAGTTTACTATGAATCTGGGTTTTACCCTAAATTTGACACGGAAAAAGACAGTATGTAAGTAATTAGAAACTTTTTGCTCACTGGATGTCGACTGAAAGGCATCGACAAAAATTGCTGTTATTGGTAACGAATAACACAGTATCCTGATGGATTGGGCGTTCTGCCGTCTCAAAAAATTTTGTTTGTCTGTTGTTGGTAACGATGGTAGCTAATTTATGAAATGAATCTGTGGCAAATGTGCACAAGTTTCATATTGATACAGTACAGGTTTAAATGAAAAAAATATACTCCGATTTTATTACTTCATGAGCTTAAATTAGTGCACGTTGTCACTCCAAACCCTTACTCTGAACTTCGAAAATATTTAACAGAATCTGGATTCATTAAAATTAACACCTACTGATACAGTTTTTGAATCTGTCGATGCACCGTAAAACTAACGTGTAGAATTTCGATAACCTCGATGTTTACGTAAGTTAGTCTCAAGCAGTAATGTTTCCTTCTAATGGAAATTGTACAAAATTCGATTTACGAATGTGGCTTTCGGCATTCGCAATAAAGTTTGGTATTCAGCATACAGTCTGTGGCGAAAACCAGTAATTGAATTTTCATGCTATGGATCATGGAATATACAGTAGATCCGGGGTTTGCGTGAAGTTTAAAGCACCAAATGTTCGGAGTTTTGACGATAAACAACTTTCGGTACTAACAAAGACGCAATATAACAGCAATTCTAAACAAAAGGAGTCTAATTAAAGGGTTTTAGTAAAATAATAGCAGCACCGTATGCCTAGAAAATGCGACGTTAACAGTACACCGCATTTAATGTTAAAATATAAGATAATCCCAAACAAGAAAGTAAAACAACTTATCTATCTCCCTTAATGTCCTGACAAATTTCTCAGATTGTCATTCCCAAAATATATCGTATTCGCTCTAATAAGTATTCTCTTTCTAACCTACGAGCGCATTAACGCGTCAACCTTAGCGAAAGCACTTTTCTGAAACAACTGTGTAATACACTCCCACTACAACCACGTACAACAGCGTTACGATGTTCCGTCTGCAAGTATTTGGAGCTACAATTAAGTCAAAGTCATCTAAAAACATTTGAACAGTGACGGTCATTGGTAAGAGAACATACGTCTCGTTAAACATGGAATCACCACGCACTTTTGACAAAGTAAACAAACAACCACGCTTCCCTGCTACACCGCCCGACGTGCACGCCGACACACGCAACTATTCCAAGAATTTTCATCCTACATCTCCGCGTCTCCGCTCTCAAGAAATTTTGCAGATGCTGGAATGACATTTCTCCACGACGAATGACAGTTTCGTCTGTCTCAGCCACAGCTCCTGTCAAACACTTGCTGATCCAGCGTCTGTTTCGGCGGGATGTGTATTTACATCGCCGAAAAATACCACAGACAACTAGCAGTGCCTACGACAGCTTTCACAGGCAACCACATTCGACGAAAAACAGCGCACACGAAAATTCACATCACTGCAATGACACAATCGAACATTGTTACCTCGTTTCGATGTTGAAGCGGTCCCCGCTGGCCCCGGCGCTCCGGCGAGAGACAGAACCAGTCCACAGAATAACCACCACATTTTTTACGTTTTAACGGCATTTTCCACGGCCATTGTGCAATATCAGGATTCCAGTTTTCAATCAAATCACACCGTTTTTCCCCTCCAAACGCCAAGCCCCAACACTATCGACCTGAGCAGCCGACGCTTTGCACAGCTCTGACTTCAAGTTCAATAAAATTTGGAACATTCTCCATGCTGCCATCTGGTAGAACTCCGGGCGAAGCTTTGAATAAGTATGAGAACCTCCAGCGCTAAACGGGCTCAACTTCCCTCGCACTGCCTGCTGGGTCCCCACGCACGCTCCGTGAGGGCGGCGTAATCAATAATATGAGCCGCCATCTTGTATTTCCCGCTGACGGGCTGGGCGTCAGCACTTAACCTACAAATATCATTTACCAGCTGAAGTACATAAATAAGACTTCATTTCGAGCTAAGTAAATGCTAGTAAATCCTGTTATTTAGGAAAAAGTTTTTTTTTAAATTTTAAACACCTCAGGTAACGTAACTGAAATTACACCCGTAACGCGACTTTTTAAAGGACTTTTGATAGCGTCTCTACTCTCAGTTGTTTGGGAATCATTTTGGAAGGTGAAATACCGTAGAAATAATTTGTCGGTGGTCCGTTAAACATAGGAACAGTAGCATCATATTTGTAGCGACGTAGCATAGCTACTGCCATTTAAATTTCGCGGTCGCGCGAAGTTTCGAATCTTGCGCTCCGGCGACTCCACACTACCGCAAACACCGTTTCAGTTTCCACACTTAATGAAAAAACACGATCCTCTCACACCGCAAAACTTCTTAAATTAACTCAGAGTATTGTAGTCTCTTCAGGAATTATGTACGCCTCGTCTTTGTTTCTCCTAAAGACACGAAGCTGGTTCCATGCCTTAAAAAAAAAAGTAGATTGCTCTAATAATTTGATTCCCCTGACTAATTCTAATTCTGAATAACATTTAACGTTTCTTTATGATATGCCTCCGAGCTCTTCAGAAGAATAGGTCCGTTAGCTTCAAATAAAAAATAATAACCACCACCTCAGCAAATTCTAGCTGTCAAATTTAACTGTTGGAGACAGAAAAACCACACACTGCTTAGAAGTAGCGCCTAGTTACGTAATTCCTCAATATCGACTGACGTTCCTTGGTGAAATGAGAATCCCATCTTAACAACATTTCTCGCAATACTAGCAGTTTTCTGTATTAGTTGACCACCACCAGTCAAGCAGTACAAACATCTTCATTCATTCTGACATCCAGATGTTTATTTTGTTGTAAAACTCATAAATACAGATAACTGTTGGCAAAGGTAAGACTACCTGAAGCACAGTTAGCCTCAAATAGACGTATTTGTTTTTTTTTTTTTTTTTTTTTTTTAAAAAAGCAAATTGAAAAAGTACTTATGTCATTTCTACAGAAATACTACGTTAATGGTTATAAATTGTGTCACAAAGAATAATAAGTATGATAAGTCACACTCAAGCCTTAAAATCTTATAGATATTTATTGACTTCCTACAAATGCACCATTATATATGTTTGGGAGAGGAGGGAATTAAACGGATAAATATGGACCATTACTCTTGATCATATTTACTGAGACACTCTATATTCTTGTAAGTTTATCACAGTTGGATTGATGGAGCAAGAAATAAATAAATAAATCATGGGGGTGCAGTTTGAGCATATGCCACCTGGAAACTCATGGATGGTGTGTAACTTAAATAAATATGCCATTTTTTAAACTTTGCATCTATTTATGACAAATATCACAGAAGTATTTAAATTATCCCATAGATCACTTTCAAACTATATTTTAATCTTATATTAATACAAAGAGATCCACAACTGAAAAGCTAAGTTGTAAATATTAATACTAGCACTTCATTTTACCTAGGCCCATTTTACAGTCATAGAGGATTTGTCAGCTTAATACTTGGAAAAACAAAGATCATATTTACAGAAATATGAATATACACACGTTTATATAAAGAGGAGAGGTCAATTGGTTGACAGTGGCCTTCTTGAAGGAACCATCCCAACATTCGTCTGATGTTATTTGGGAAATAAATGAGAAACCTAAATCAAGATGACCAGACTGAGCATAAACCTTCATCCTCCTGAATCTGATGTCAGTGTCTTAGCAAATGTACTGAGTCTTTCAGTTATGTGCAATTTATTTCTTGTATGTTTGTACATACCTGGAACAAGTTGGCTTAGTAATAAAAAAAAAGATTATAAACTCTTCATCTCGACACACTATAGCTTCAACACTTCATAGTTAAAGTCACATTATTATATACAGATGTTCTACATCCTGGAAGATAATCTTGTTATGAACCTATTGGAATAAAAAATACATCTCTCATTTTATCTGCCAAAGGCTTTACATTTTACGTATGTTGTTTTCTGTATACATATATGTAAAAAAGTAAACCAACAATCTTAAAAAATGCTTGTACATGAGACATTCATATAATCTTAAGAAGTTTTAGGACACTAGTTACTCATATTGTTTCAATGGTCTGTGTATGTCTCTCTCTCTCTCTCTCTCTTTCTGCCAACATCATGAATGACAATACTTGTGCCTTTGTGTAACATCCTTTGTATTTCCTCATTTGTGCCTCCCTCAATGTACAACTACGATCTTAAGTTAACAGAAGATGGAAGGCAGTTAGTATATCATCCTACACAGAGCTTGTACATAAGATTTTACAGTAAGATGCAATATACTTTGACTACATACTATAGAATTACGGAAATGTCTCAATACTTGACGTGCTCCTTTTTTTGTAATGTGTTTGAAAGTATTTTTAAAGCTCTTTAGTGGCATAACATAAACCACTGTTTCCAAAATGCATGCATCTGCATGTACGTTATTGTTTTCAGCATTCAAGAAGCAATTAGTAATCTCTTTGAAATAATAATAAATTAACTGTCTCTTCCAGCTTTGGAAACTAGCAACATTACAATTAGTCCTTGGTATTGTGCTTAACTGTCCCTCTCATTGCAGATGGATGTGTGAGAACAGAAGAATAAAATGATTTTATTGTCAAAAACAGCAAACAGGATGCAAAAAAGAGAATGGTTAAGAGGTCTGGCTGCAGATGTGCATTTATATGAAGTTTCAGACATTATAAGTTACTTAAAATCAAATTAACAATCAATATACAAATGAAAAGATTCTGTAGCTATCAATACAAGGTAGTTATGGTGGAAAATAATGCTCTTCAGTATATAATAAAAGATTTCTATCTATGTATATTCATGAATGATTGCAGAGAAAATATTTTAACAGCCTAGAGTTGGAGAGGTTTGGAGGAACTGAATTTAACTTTGCTTTCATCTCTGACAGAGAAATTAACAGACCTATGTTTTTAAAAATTATTTGGTAAGTTGACAGGTGAATAAATAACTATTTGTGTATATTCTTGAAAGATGTGGTATGCAGTAAATGAATGATTAGAGGTGGACAGGAGAACTAAATAATAGATTTAACAGTGCTTGAGAATTTTTGCTCTTCAGAGAGTTAATTATTTTCCTGGAGAAGTTGGTGCATTCTCAAATTGACTGAATAGCTGTCATACTGATGACTGTTACCTATACTGCAATGCTTTTTCTTTTGACCCGACTATGAAAGATTTCTCTTTTATGTTCAGAAAGTGCCTGTTAGACACACTAGCTACATGTTTGTTGTCATTTACAATTCGGTCAATGTTTTTAATTACTAGATCATTTTTTCCCTGCCAGATTTTCTAGTCCCACTTCAAATCGCATCCCATATTGTTTTAGTTTTATTTTCAGAATTGTTATTTTCTGACATGAATTACTGTTTCATTTTTTATAATTCTTCTTATTAAAGAAAAATACCTTCTATATTATGAAAACAGCTGCATGTCTGTGCTTTTCCACACTATTTTGCATGGTTCTTTTACCTGCTACAATATAGTTAAATGTCTTTTTAATGTTATCAGTTTTAGCAACTCTTCCCAGTGGCTGAATCACCATCAAAAATTAATATGTGCGAACTATAAAAGATCTAACAAAATACATCCAGTTTTCAGCAGAGCTACGGCATACAGTGCGCTTATTAGGAAAAATATACTGCCTACCACATCTTTTGTTCTGTTATCAATAACCAAAATTCCTTCCATGATGCATTTAACTCTTGATTAAAGCCCACTGTAGATCAGAAATTTTGACCATAAAACCTAGTGCCCTGTGCAAATGGTTATGAAGCAGCAAAACATAAGTATTTGTATGAAACAGTTAATATTTCCAGTGCCACAATGGTCACATTAGCTGTATATTTATATTTTTCAATGATAAAAGAAGCAAGTTAGTTTCTCATTTTCTCTCAGAGGATGTAATTACATTTGATAAAATCATGGAAGAAACTAAATAAGGGCTTTTATGGAGAAGTATCCTTATGAACTCGAAAAGGGAAAAATAGTCAAATGAGGCACTGGAAACAATAACAGCCTAAACCACATCATCGTCAATTGTGAGATTGTGGCATGTATTCATGCTTGTGTGTGCTGTACGTCCACATGGTATATATGAACATTCCAAAAAGCTGTCTCACCAGTTTCTCTGACATTCACTTAAATTTGGACTCAACAACAGCATACTTTAGGCCCTTAACGTTCTCAGCGCCTCAAATAATCTTGAGTTTATCAATGTAATGCAAGGTACTGTTGAGCATGTCATTTCCGTAATTTGAATCTGCTATTCATAAGTTCCGCTCACTGCAAGAGATAGGGGTTGGGAATTGCTCTGACACACAGTGTTTAAATTACACTGCTTCTGTCAAATATCAGGCAATTGTGCTACTTGACTTAAATGTATCTACTTCACTTCCATTTTTCTTGAGTTAGTTAATTGTAAAAGTTGCCCCAAACAAGAAAAATTTCCAGTGCCTAAAACAATACAAGAAATAAATTATAGGAACAACTTTTCTTATGTCTTAATGCTGATGCAACAGGTCTCAATTTTTAACCACTTTGTAAGAAATATTATGGTTTGAATTTTGCAAACCACAGAGCTCATTGGAGAGCAGTAGCAAATAATTCCAAGGTAAATAAGCACTTTCTCTCAGTGCCAAGTATCAGTTCACTGAAATCATAAGTATGTGTCTGATTCTGTATCTGGTACTACATTCTGCAAACCACTGTACAGTGCATGGCATAGAGCACTTCCCATTTTGCCATGTATTACTGTTGCAGAATATTAAGTTTTAGTCTTTTGTGAAATGCACAATTTTACATTTCTGTACATTTCAAGCAAGTTACCAATCGTTGAACCACTTATCAAAATATAATGAATATTTGTGCAGCTTTTTTTCAGATAGTACTTCATTGTAGACAACTACAAGTAGTCTGTAGTTGCTGCGAAGTGTTGTCTGCCAGGTTATAAATACATAACGTGAACACCCAGTATCCCAATACACTTCCCTGGGGCATGCCTTGAGTTATTCCTGTATCTGCTCATGTATTTACATCTAAGATAACATATATTCTTCCCACCAAGAAACCCTAAGCCCAGCCACTAATTTCATTTGATACATCATATGATCACAGACATTGGTGTGGTACTTCCCGAAAGTCAATAAACACTGCACCTACCTGACTGACTTGATTTATGGCTTTCAGGATATCAGGTGAGAATAGTAGGGATTTCTATGACTGATGTTTTCAGAATCTATACTGGGTGGAATGACAGAGATCTCTGTTTGATACACCTCTTTACATTTGAACTCACAATGTGTTTTAAAATTCTATAACAAATGGATGTCAGTGATATTGGACTGTAGTTTAGTGGCCCAATTCTGCTACCATTCATGTAGACAGGTGTGACCTGTGCTTTCTTCCAACTACCAGGCAGTTTCTTCTTCAAGTCATTTGTGGTATACTACGGTTTCCTTTGATTTATCTTGAGTACATTTGTTAAGAGTAAATTTTGAAATTTCTTACCACAACTGAACAAGAAATAACTACAAATAAAACAACTTATTTATTTTAGATAATTAAATTATCATACTCAGATACCATTACTGCTACACTACTACAAGATGAATACTGTATCTCTCCTTTTCTTACTGGGCACATGAGTATGCATTATAAGTTCTGTTAAAAACAGTAGGAATTGGTCTGTTTTAATGTTTAAAAGTACAGAGAAAAGTTTCAACCCATTAGCATCCAGAATATTTAAGTACATGTAAATGATAATTTACTAAATGTTGTCACATTCCTCATACTAGACCATTGGTTTAAGACTTCCTTTACATATTAGTATACCACAATTTTAAATGCACCTAAGGCCAAACCTGAAAGAGTATCAAAGCCAAAATTTCCATGTGTGATTAGTTATCATCAGCTGAACTGGGATGAGCACACTAGCACAACAGCAAAAAGATTTTTTTCTGTATCTCATATTCTTAGAATTCTAACCTCAATACATAACAGTGTGCTTCTGAACACGGTATTTTACACAGGTTCATGGAAGCTTAAGTTCTTGTTTGAGGAAAAAATCCTCAGAATCTTTTTACCATGTTTAAGTGTTGGAATTATGTATAAGAATCATAACAAGTAGTAAAAGAAATACACACTGTACTAATGCGTTAAAAATGCCTTTCATTCTAACTGTGCTTTCAGATATAAAAACACATTACCACATATTCTGCAAACAGATCTGTTCACAGCCGTATTATTAGACTTCACAAAGACATTCACATTCCAAGGATGAACAGAAATAATAGCTTCAAGAGTATTTATTACCATAGTATAGAACTATTAACAGTCTGCCACAATACACAAAATCGCTTGTAAAATTTAGAAACTTTTTTAATTGGCAGCTGCTTTTACTCAGCACAGAGGGGTATGTCATTGCAATTGAGACTGTAGAGGAATAAAAAAGGAAGTGTTGACTGAATGAAGAACAGCATACTTTATGTGGTATCATATTTGTTTTATACAGGTGTATTCTTTGTGGTGTACAAGAAGGCAATTCAACTGAAAATTATGCATCTGATGTGAAATTACTGAATTACAGGTACTAACGAAAAGTGAAAATTTTTGCATCTGCCACATATATATTGAGAACGAATCATAAGTGAAGTGCCAAACCGATAACTTTTTATTTGCTATTATTTATGTAATGCAAAAGAGGGACAGACTGAAATTTATTTACTTGTACTTAACGTTGTAATTTTGTATTTGTAACTTTCACAGATAAGTGGACAAAGCCCACGCAATGTAAATTGTCATGGGATGAATAATCAAATCAAATATGTGGAGAAGCCAGCATATTTAATTCTGGAAATACGTAAGTTATGTGGTGACTACTCTGATGTGGCTGCCTGAAACAGTACCCACATTAGTAGTGTTGTTATATCTTGTCACAGTCACATGTAGAAAAAAGCCCTACTAGGGAGAAAAATCTTCAAGTAGTATAGCAGTATCTGTTATAATTCTGTGGGTAGGGTACTTACTCATATTTTTGTACAAAAGTGATAACAATAATATTTTTGAACTTCATTAAAAATAGCACCCAGCTGTTACAATTATGTGATTTTCTTGGATGATCTATTGTTTCCACTTCATAAATTTCATACCACTCACTCATGCAATTCAGACATATCATTTGTCAACAGTTTCACTAATTGAGTTAAAGGCACATGCACACAGTACTACAAATGTGTAACCAGAGGATTTGATACAGGGACAGTCTCAAAAAGACATTAAGAAATGAGTGCCATTACTGATGTCAGTGTAGTTTTGATGTAAGACAGGGCCTGAAGGTCCTAATGTGATCAAATTAAGTAAATAAAATAAATTTACTGTGAAAGCAAGAAACAACAGTACGTTGCTTCATATTACAGAATGCTACAGACCTTAATTAGAATGGTAATATAGTAGGAAAGAAAAACCCTGAAAATAGTTCATACTTGCAGTGAACAATAAACCAAGAACGTCATTGGAATGAGACGTTACTGTATCAATGTATATTTCTCAACTATGGGTAATTATCAGGAAGTGATGAGTGAAATATGTGATTGCAAATTACTCCACATGGTTGAATCCGATTGATTATTACAGCACATCATCACCTTGATTAATGCCCCTTGCTGTAGTGTCAGAACATTGTAACATTTTATGTTGATATAATCAGAACCACTTTTAGGAAATTATTTTACCATCATTATTCATGGAAAAGTTTTCCCCGGCATTCCTATTAGGTTCTCTTCAGTAAGTAAATACAGTATAGAGTCACCATGTGAACATATTCTTTCCTATAATACTTAATAAAGTTGTTAGTTTTCAAAATTAATTTCTTTAATGATGCTGGCTACTTCTTGTGATTGTTTTTTTCCATGTGTCATTCCCCTGAAGACTCCACAAATTTTTCTTTAGCTTAAGCTTATAATACTTCAGTTCTAGTGTTTGAAATTTTAAGTATGCTGCAGGTCCCTTTCATATTTCAAGCATATAATAATTTGTTTTGCTAGGGAGGATGGTTGTTCCATTTTTCTCTCTTTTTCATTTATTTTGTACTTTCTATTTTAAATAAGCCTTTTTAATGTAACTGTCAAGTAATCTAATTCTGTGTTCATTGTAGGTTGGAACAATTGCTGATTAAGCAGAAGTGCTAGCAAGTGAAACGAGAGATTAGCATTGATAACAGAGTGTATCATGGTGAAATTTGGAGTCAGCCATAACAAATCATACAATAATGAGAAGTTACGAAAACCATGAACAACCATAACAAC
This sequence comes from Schistocerca americana, assembly GCF_021461395.2. Classification (NCBI taxonomy): domain Eukaryota; kingdom Metazoa; phylum Arthropoda; class Insecta; order Orthoptera; family Acrididae; genus Schistocerca; species Schistocerca americana. Next base: position 262,449,565 of record NC_060121.1, on the reverse strand, counting down.
GAGAAAGAAAACCCTGAAAGTTATTCACACCTGTAGTGTGTAATAAACAAAGAATGTTATTGGAGTGAAACGTTACTGTATCAATGTGTAATTCTTGAAAAGGGGCAATAATTAGGAAGTGATGAGTGAAATACATTAATGCAAATTACTTCACATGGTTGAATGTGTTTACTTACCATTGATTATTATGGCACATCATCACCCTGATTAATGCCATTTGCAGTAGTGCCAGAACATTGTAACATAAAGCTGATATTATCATTATTTCAAGTTTACTTTATTCTATTCTCAATCCCTCAAAAAGTGATTGCCCATGATGAGCAATGTGTATTGTAAACACACTTTCACAAGTAGGAATCAAGAGCACGACAAAGAGTTAGCAATAAGTGCATCACAGAGTAAAAAACTAATTACATAAAATTTGTTATTTCTAGTGGTTGCCTTCATTTTGATTTGTAACTGGGCTTATGATACTGCCAAAGTCTGTTTCACAATCTTCCATCACTACTTGATTTGCTTCTTAACTCTTTCTGCAGTTGCTTCTACCACCTTTTCTCTCATGATGCAGCTTACTGTTAGGAAGCATTCTCTTGTAATTTACTGTGTTTTTTGAAAAAAGGTTTCCCAAATCCTTTACCATACCAGTAACAAAAAACTATTACAAATTTTGTTTTCTGTTATACTTGCCAGTCACACCCTTGCACAACTTACATGGCAGTCATTACTATCTTCTGGTTTATAACACGTAATTGTGTGTGTTACCAGCTGTCATGATGGCACATTATGTCTGATCACAAACTAGGCTGCACTTTCATAAAAGACACCATAATATTTATATGTGCAGGTAAGTGTTTTCACTACATGTTGATCTGCTAATATCTCTGTTTAATAACCATGTCAATCTGCTGGCTGTCTGTCATGTTTCAGAAAGTACATCCTTTCTTCACACATTCACCGCGAAGAATAATTTACTCCATATTTTCAGTCACTGTTGTTACATAAAATGAAGACACAATAAGAAAAGCTTTGAATTTATGCTCTTATAATGTACAGTGAAATAGTGTATATTTTTAAGACAGATAATCTGAAATGCCTTTCTATTTACAGACAACAGAGTGACATATTTTAAAAATTCACTTCATTTCAGTTTATAATCATAATTGCAGAATTAAGTTTGTTTTTATTTTTTCTAACTTTTTTTGGAAGTGCTGCAAATATGGGGGATGGAACAAGAAATGATTAAACACTCGTTTTTGTTGAAAATAATTTATTTCAATCGAAGTATAATACAATTTGTGTACTATATAACTGGATATTCTTTTTTCTAATTAATAAAATATTCTGAGCTATTATGCCACTGTTGGTTGGATTTCACATTAAAACGCAATGTTTCGTACCCATCTGCAGAAGGTACTTTCAAAAGGAATTGTAGCTTCTTTGAGTGTCTGATTCACACCCCAGCTTGCTACTGACTGCACCAAAATTCTGTTTGTGTTTGCTCTCATGGATTGGTATGATATCACATACTTTGAATACTCAAGCGCAGTTGGCAGATATTAGCTGCTGTCATCCGCTGCTGCTATTTTCCCTTGATGAATGACTGTTGCACATCTTCTTCAGCACTGGGATCCAGATGTCATTCTATTTTACACCCTCCTCCTTCCTACTGAAATTCCTGAGGCATTTAACAATCTCTATGGCCACTCTGTAGAGCCTTTCCACTTGTGGCTGCCACTAACTGAGCCCTATCAAAATGAATGTGGTCGTCTCCTGGCTGCAAAGTATGCTCTGCAACAGTTGATCTGTCAGTCTCTACCCTATTATAGTTGCCTTTGGCCACATTTCATATCAGAATGTTTCAGTAACTGCCCTTAAAACCATGCTACTAAGTGTCCCATCATCTCCACCACAACCACCACCAACAACAACAACTAGAATCAATCCATTAACCCTTTCAGATAACACCCAAAACTTCTTTAGTTTTCAGTGATAAGGTGAATCCAGTTTAATTCAATACCTTTTCTTTTCCATTCTCTCTCTCTCTCTCTCTCTCTCTCTCTCTCTCTCTCTCTCTCTCACTCACACACACACACACACACACACACACACACACAGTGAGAGAGACACAAAAACCTTTGTGACATTGCCATTCTAAAGTTGGTATGAGGTATGTGCAGAAAGTAATTACTGTTCTAGGAAAAAAAGTTTTTTTCAACCAAAGTTTATTTTTACAAGGAAGAGCATATCTTAAACTATTTTTCTCCATAGTTGGCATCATTGTTCAGACATCTGTCATTGCTGGAAACCAACTTTTGTATGCCATCTTCACAGAAATATGCTGCCATAGAACACAGCCACTGCTGAACACTTATGTTTTGCATTGCCACTGCTGTCCAAAAGACCTCCTCCAAAATCATTCTTCAAATTCAAGAAACTCTGGTAATTACATGGTGTGAGATCAGGGCTATATGGCAGGTGATCGAACTGCTGCTAACCGCATTGTTGAATAAGGCTTTGAGTGACACCAGCTGAATGGGTACGTGCAGTGACATGAAGCAACACAATGCCTTGACTGTGTGTCCTACATCTTCTGTTTTGACTTGCGCACTGGGGTTTCCTCAATTTTCACAGTATCGTACTGCATTGACGGTTTCACCTCTGGGAAGGAAATCGAGAAGCAGATTGCCCTGTCTGTCCCACAACACAGTGCGTTTGATTTTTGTGCTGACAATGTTGTTTTGTGAAGGATTGTGAGGGCATCTATTCCATCAATTGTTGTTTTGATTCAGGAGTGTCATGACAGACCAAAGTTTCATCACCAGTCACAATTCTCTTTAAGAATTCATCTCCTCTATCACTGTATCAGGTAAGAAATGTCAAATCACTGCCAGCTTGCTTAATTTTGTATACAACTATAAGCAGTTTCAGAACCTAACAGGAACACAATTTGCAAAAGCGTAAGCAATTTGTGACAATATCATGCAAAACAGCTTTTGAAATTTGTGGAAACTCATCAAAAAGCATTCTTATTGTGAACTGCCTGTTTTCACGAATTTTCTCATTCACTTTCTCCACCAAACCATCACTGACGACAGAAGGCCGCCCACTCTGTGCTTCGTTATGAACACTGGTTCGTGCACGATTGAACTGTGTCATCCACTTTCTCATCATTTTATCAGTCATTACTTTTCACCACAAACCTCTATAAGTTGTCAATGAATTTCAGCTAGCTTATCATTCTTTGCATTGAAAAACTGTATTATAGAACACACTTCATAGTTAGCAGGCTCAGTGATTGTCTTTTAAAGATTTCGAATGATCGCTAACAAATGATAACACAACACAATCTGGCTGTAATGGCATCAGTGAAAGGTCATGAACCACAGAGATGAATGCAGAACTGCAATACTAGTACTACAGTGGCAGTAGATCAAAATGGTACTTACTTTCTGGACATGCCTCTTATGTTTTCATGACACATTCCTTATTTTATTACACTGCAGATGAAGAAAGATTCTGTTTCCTGCTGTATTCGACTACTTGCTGCAGTAAGAGAGTTTTCTTCCAAAACAAACAGTAAAAAAGAATATATGTATAATTAACATCCCCTATACTGGCAATACTTCACAACCTCTTTCAAAACAAACAAGATAAAAAATATGATTGCATACAACTAACAAATAGGAGCAGAAATTAAACTGTGATCATGAGCCATAGAAGATGCTAGCATCTATAAAGTAATATGTCGGCAATGTTCTATATTGATTTCAAATGGTAGAACACAGTCTTAAGGAACTCCAGGGATTAAATAAATGCCAGGAATGAAAGAACTAAAGAGGAAGAGATAAAGAAATAGTAGCTCAAATATCAAATGAAAAACTTCAAAGTGCTGTGAATTTCTTCACATGTTTAACAAACAATAATAATCTTAAGTGATGCAAAACTTTTACAATAATATGTAGAAAGAATAACAGTGTAATATTCATTATACTACAAAAATTTTCCTATACCGAGAACATAGAAGTCCATGTTCTGTTGACAATCTGTAGCATTACGTCTTCATCTCACTTGTTTCTGGAGTTTCTTGTGGATACTGTATACTACTGTCTGGTTTATTTATTTTCCTGTTTTATGGGTGTGTGTGTAATGATTAGCATGTATAAAAATCTACATAACTGGATATCCAAAATTCCACAAGTAAAGTTACTTTAATATCACTCAACATATATAGGACATTCACACAAACATTATTAAAAGCTTTCTCACACTTTCACATGGATGATAACAGATGCAATAAGACACGTACACAATTTCTACTCCAGGAGTGAAGAGGGGTTGTGGGTTGTGACAAGAAGAAGGGCATTGGCCACCCTGTACTGCTAACATTGCTAAATCCAGATGAACATGCCAGCTCCATGAATATGCATGAAATGGAACAGAAAAAAAGAAGAAGAGTCAGTATTTGTCTAGAACAATGGAAGGAATTCTCCGAAAGCTTAAGTTTGTTGTCGTGATAAAATTAGTCTTGCCAATATTGCAGATCTTACCTTAGAAATAAAGTGCCTTAGTCATTCAAGTAATGCACATATTCAGTGCATGCAACAGGAACCATCCCTTAGATAAATTTAGAGAAAGCAATAGAATACTTAATTCACAATGGACACATTAGGTTTAGCATCTACACTGAGCAATGTAGAGACCCATAGAACACACAAATCTGAACAGATATCAAACTGTATAGTATCAGATCATGGAAAATCTCATGCATGTTATCTGTTATCTTGCTCTTCTGGAAGCCTAAGAGATATTTTTTAATATTTCTCTCTCTCTCTCTCTCTCTCTCTCTCTCTCTCTCTCACACACACACACACACACACACACACACACACACACACACACACGAGAGAGAGAGAGAGAGAGAGAGAGAGAGAGAGAGAGAGAGAGAGAGAAGTGGGGGAGGGAGAGAGAGAGGCGGGGGAGGGAGAGAGAGAGGCAGGGGAGGGAGAGAGAGAGGTGGGGGAGGGAGAGAGAGAGGTGGGGGAGGGAGAGAGAGGGGGGAGAAAGGGTGGGCAGGGAGAACTTTCTGCAAATTTGGTATAATTATAGTATTGTTTACAAAAAGTAGCTAGCTACACCCATAAGGACACTACAGATTTTGGTCATTGTTGGAAGGCAGGCAGATGATACCACACATACAAAATGATTATACCTGGAACACTTTGTACTGTGTTACATTACAAGAAAACATACCAAAACATGTGTGTTAGTATGCATCAGATCCTCACGGTTGTGAATACAAGCTTCCAAACATCACAGCATGGATGTTGTACAGGTCTTGGACGTAGTCCTGTGACACTCCATCCCATGCCACTTGCACTCAAGTGTGCAGATCAAACACACTGGTGGGTGGAGAGTGTGGAGTTCTGCTGACACACTCCACAAATTCCCGACTGGGCAATGTGATTGGCCGTGGTACAGTACCCACAGCTTCAAGACATGCTTGGGAGGTGGCGGCAGTATGAGAACAAGATTTGTCCATTTGAAATAGGGTATGGAAGTTCACGAACAGCAGAGCAACAGATGGCAGGACTTCATCCATGAACCATGCACCTGTCACTCAGTCCATTAGGAACACTAACAGTGGATGAACACCCAAGGACATCGTTCCTCACATGATGCTGGCGAGATGTGTGATGGGAGACCACAAACCATTCTTCATGGCACTCTCTCCACTGTGGTACCAGAAAAAAAGTTGGTAGTCTTCCCCTTCAAGGTAGAAGTGGAACTCTTAATCAAAGATGACCTGCTGCCAGTCTGCAGGGACCTAAATCCAATGTCGTGAACACCAGGTGAGTCAGGCACAACACTGCGAGGGTGTAAGTGGAAGGCTTTGTAATGGTCAGTGTGCAACAAGCCTTGTGTCATGCCATCAACTGTCAATGGTATTAGCACTTGCAGAACGGTGCATAGAAGGCAGGACAGTGTACTGAATGGCCTCTATCATTGCTGTTGGATCTGCTCGCATTTAGCACACAATCCATCAGTGTGCTCTCTTTGTGATGCATTTTGGACATCCAGATGCTACATGAGGATGTGTGCCTTCCTGTATCCATTGCTGCTAACAACGGGCAATAGTGATTTCCGTATGATTGTTGTAGCACACAATATAATGATAGGACCACCCAGCCTCCAGCAGCTCCAAGATGTGGCACCTCTCCAACTCACCCAGCTGGGCAGCCTGCAGTTGTGCACGTATAGATGATACTCTAGTGATGATATCTGCTCTAGTACTGACCATGAAACATACCAATATATGATCTTTGGGATAAGTATGACATGAAGTGTTGGCCGCAAGTGTCAGGCTGGCAAATTTGCAGGCTCAGATATGCTTTGTGACATTGATATTTCATTTATCCATCAGTTTAAAAATCAGTTTATTATACTGCCATTAATTTAATTTCAGTTTTATCAAGTATAAAAACATCTCTGATCTGGTTCGACCACCACTACTCAATACTTGAAGGTAAACTACAAACAATTCTCATTTTGTAATCCCAGAATACTTTTCACAAGAAGAGAAACTAACTTTCTGTTTTTATGTATGTAAAGAGCTCATGTACATGTTAGGAACATTTTCCAGCTAATACTCTCATGATACAAACGACATTCTCAAACACACTGTTAGCGAACATATTTTGTAAATTTCAGTACTAAAAAGGAGCTATCAGTTTGTAAATGCCAATAGGTTTTTTATTGTAATCCATAAAATTTTCTGTCTGCAATAATGGATGACATAACATGTAATTATTACAGTGATATACACGAGGGTGGAGATCTCTTCTGAACACCACATTTCAAGGCATCCCAGATATGCTCAATTATGTTCAAGTCTGGGGAGTTTGGTGGCCAGCAAAGTATTTGAACTCAGAAGAGTATTCCTGGATCCACACTTTAGCAATTCTGGACATGTGGGGAGTCGCATTGTCCAGTTGGAATTGCCCAAGTCCGTTGGAATGCACAATGGACATGAATGGAGGTAGGTGATCATACAGGATGCTTACATGCGTGTCACCTGTCAACAAGTCTTATCTAGACATATCAGAGGTTCCATATCACACTAACTGCACATGCCCCACACCATTAAATCTAATCTAACTACAGAGCCTCTGCCAGCTTGAACAGTCCCCTGCTGACATGCAGGGTCCATGGATTCATGAGGGTGTCTCCAAACCCATACATACCCATCCACTCAATATGATTTGAAACAAGACTTGTCTGACAAGGCAACATGTTTCCAGTCATCAACAGTCCAATGTCGGTGATGACGGACCTAGACAAGGGGTAAAGCTTTGTGTCATGAGTCATCTAGGGTAAGTGGACCATCTGCTCCAAAAGCCCATATTGATGATGTTTTGTTGAATGGTTCACACGCTGACACTTTTTGATGGCCCAGAATTGAAATCTGCAGCAATTTGCAGAAGGGTTCCACTTTTGCCATGTTGAATAATTCTCTAGAGTCATCGGTGGTCCCGTTCTTGCAGGATCTTTTTCCAGCTGCAGCGATGTCAGAGATTTAATGTTTTACCGGATTCCTGATATTCACAGTACACTTGTGAAGTAGTCGTACGGGCAAATCTCCACTTCATCACTACCTCGGAGATACTGTGTCCCATTGCTCATGCACCAACTATAACATCGCATTCACTTAAATCTTGATAACCTGCCACTGAAGCAGCAGTAACTGATCTAATAACTGTGTTACAGACTTCTTGTCTTATATAGATGTTGCAGACTGCAGTGCCATGCCGTGCTTGTTTACATATCTCTGCATTTGAATACTCATGCCTATGCCAGTTTCTTTGGGTGGTGAATCAGCCATGGGAATGGGGGGGGGGGGGGGGGGGGCGGCAGTTTTGCTATATTTTTGAGGGTGCCAGTTGTGCAATAGTTTGTAACAGTTTTTGTGCAATAAACATGTAATGTGAAAGTGAGATTTCATGTCAACCTGATTGCATGCAATTTCTCTTGGCACAGCAAATCATTTGCTACACTGTAAAGAGTTCAAGAGGTTGCAGCAAATTTGATGGACCAGGTATTCATAATTATTTTTACAGACACTGTGGCATCACAGTTCAATGAAAAATGAAGATGAGTATTTTCTATTGACTGCTACACCCAGAATAACCACATAATACTTCAATTGTGGTGCAGGATCCTGGTATTACAGCTGCCCCGGTTATGAGGTTTTGCTATGAGAATTTGGAGTTTAGGTTGATTTACGCAATAATGGATCCTGAAACATTGGAAAATTTAAAAGAAAGCACTGGCATGGAAATCTGAAATTGACTATATAGGCCTATTGATGCAAGAAGGTGACTAAAGAGGCAATAAGTAAAAACTGGCCACAAAAAGATAAAAAAGAAAAAGGAAGACATTTGTGGCACGGAAAACAGTAATCAAGGTAATACACCAGTAGAAAATCAGGAACAGGTAATAGATAATGTTGTGAGTTTGAACAGCAGCCACAGGAAGTGTTAATGTGGGAGCTTGTTAATCACTCCTTGGTTTTGACAAAACTGAAGCTCCAGGCTCAAACAGTGGGACTGTAGAATTATTGTCCAACTTAACAGCTGAAACTAAGAATATAACTCGCAGAATTACTGAAGCAGGTGAAGCTTCAGGTGGCAAAATTACCGAAACAACTAACACTTTAGCTGGGAGAATTTTCGAAACAACTAACACTTTAGGTGGCAGAAGTACTGAAACAGTTAACATTTTAGCTGGTACCTTAGGTGGCCAGCTTGCTAATACAATCAATACTTTGAAGGAACTTAAAACACAAGTGAAAAATACTAATATAAAACTGACTAAAAATGAAGAGGAGATACCAAAGAAACAGATTGATGATCGAGCTGGATCTGTGGAAGCCATAAATTTTCCTGCCAAAACAGAACTCAAAGGGGAAATTGCTCATAACAAACACAATTTCAGAGTTGTTCTGAAGAAGGTAATTGTGTTGCATTGAAAAATGTATTAAATAATAGTAAGTCATGCGTAGAATACTAAAAATTAAGAGACTACTGTAATAACAGAGTATCAGAGTTAGACTCTGAATTCACTAATGTAGAAAAACTTGTGATATAGGTGCATGTAATAGCGAAATGAATCATATAAACAATAAAATTACTGAGTTGTACAAAAATTTTGTAGCTAAAAGCTGTAGCAATAATTGTGCATGCTTGCAGGGTAACATTTCAATTAAGCAATTCCCAGGTGATCCTGCTGATTTTCTACACCATTGTAAGGAAAACTTGTAAGTGGTATGACGGATACTGTAATGTCTTATGGTGAATCTGAGAGGGGTTTTCTAAATAAACTTTGGTCTGAAACAGAGCAAGCAAGAACAAAGAGTGAATTTTTGAATGGGCCGATTTATAGATAAGGGCATGACAGCATTTTGTGAAAACAACTTGGGAAGATTAATTCATTTAAATAAACCATTTGATGAACTCACCTAGACTGGTGCCTTGAAAAGGAGATTGCAAACCACCAGAATCCACCAGATAAATCTGTGATGGAATTCTTAAAATACATGGACAAACCTGACAGAGCCTTAGAACGAAATGGAAATCAAGACAGTAACTTTAGTAGGAATAACGGATATCAATTGAATGGATGGAATCAGTTTAGTAATTGGGTTAATTGTGTGAGGAGAGACGGCAAAAATTTCAGAAATGATTGCACAGGGGAAGAAACAGAACAGATAATCAATAGAGAGAGGAACAGAAACAGAGAAACAAATAATGGAACAGATTACGAGAGAGAGAAAGAGAAAGCGAGAGAGAGAGAGAGAGAGAGAGAGAGAGAGAGAGTAGGGAATTTATCATAACTTGCAACAAGACAACAGAGGCAACCATCAGGAACTGAAGGTCACCTCAACAGCTGCCTGTCAGTTTGGGGCAGAAGAAATTTTCTGGATCACACAAAACATTATAGGACAAGAGAAAGCAATGTAAAATCCCACACATCCAGTAGTTAGGTGTCTCACCAAGACTATGCTTTGATAGAATGTTTGGAGGGCAATGAAGCTTGATGAATGCAATAGAAGTAATTTAGGAAGTGTGGAAAGCTGTGAATGTCAACTGGATGTAGAAAGTTTACATATTCTTTACAGCAAAGAGAACACAGTAAAACCTCTATTTACATTTTGTGCAGTTCAGACTTAAAAAATGCAAAATTTAGGACACTGTTAAATCCTCCAAAATATGAGGAAAAACATATGTACGAGGGCCGTTCAGAAAGTAACCTCCGGTTGATTTAAAAAAATACACCAAGTTAAATAAAAATATTTTAATATATACATCTTACAACTACATCTTTGCACTATTTTTCTACATAGTCTCCATAGCGATTGAGGCACTTATGGTATCTCTTCACAAGCTTTGAAATTCCTTCTGCATAAAAATCACCCGCTTGTGCCTGGAGCCAGCCTGTGACCGCATCTTTGAGCTCTTCGTCGTCATCAAACCGCTGTGACCCGAGCCATTTCTTCAAATGCATGAAGAGGTGATAATCACTTGGCGCCAGGTCTGGGCTGTAAGGTGGATGGTTGGTAACGTCCCACTTGAAGGACTCAAGAAGGGCCGTTGTTCTGCGAGCAGAGTGGGGACGGGCGTTATCGTGCAAAAAAACGATACCGGAAGTCAGCATACCACGACGTTTGTTCTGTATAGCCCGTCGTAACTTTTTTATTGTTTCACAGTACACGTCTTGATTAATGGTCGTACCACGTTCCATGAATTCAACCAACAACACCCCTTTGGCATCCCAAAACACCGTTGCCATCAGTTTTCTGGCAGAAAAATCTTGCGAGGCTTTTCTTGGTTTGGTAGGCGAATTTGAATGTGCCCACATCTTTGATTGTTCTTTTGTCTCAGGGTTCACGTACTTAATCCAGGTTTCGTCACCGGTCACGATTCTGTTTAACAATGGTTCTCCTTCGTCCTCATAACGTGACAGTAAGTCTAATGCAGAGGCCATTCTTTGAGTTTTGTGGTGGTCGGTAAGAATTTTGGGCACCCATCGTGCACAGAACTTACGGTAACCCAATCTTGCTGTCACTATCTCGTACAAGAGAGTCTTAGAAATCTGTGGAAAACCAGTAGACAACTCTGACATTGAGAAACGTCGATTTTCACGAACTTTTGCATCAACTGTCTGAACGAGTTCGTCAGTCACCAATGATGGTCTACCACTCCTCTCTTCATCATGAACGTTTTCTCGTCCACTTTCAAATAAACGTACCCATTCACGAACAACTACTTCACTCAAAACTCTTGGTCCGTACACGGCACAAAGCTCACGATGAATAGCTGCTGCAGAATATCCTTTGGCTGTAAAAAACCTTATGACAGCACGCACTTCACATTTGGCGGGGTTTTCTATTGCAGCACACATTTCAAACTGCCACAAAAACTAAACTAGCGCAGGTACGACGTTCACTCGACCACGGCTTGATGCCGACTGACCTGTTGAGTGCGTGAACGCACAGATGGCGTCGCTACTCCCCCCACAACCCGCACTGTGACCAATCGGAGGTTACTTTCTGAACCGCCCTCGTAAATGGCATATATGATTAAAGATCGTAATCCTCTCCAATACATTTTATATAATCTGAATAGGTGAAGGAAATAAAATGTACCACACAGTGTTTATATAAAAATTTGTGGTAAAGAATTTCATGAGTTCTTAAAATATCACGGATGTGTAACAGCAAGTAAAAACTCATCAAAAACTGAATTGTTATCTGGGTACAAGGTGATCGCGCTTTTTCTAACATGCTATGACCACAAATTATACATCAAAACATGTGATTTTGAGATATCTTTTCTTTCTGATCACCCAGAAAAAAACTGATAACATGGTGAATTAATGAGTTAAACCAAAAATTGTGAAGTATGGTGAAAGGCACCGGAGTCTAACAGGTGTAGGTTTGTGTTTTCTTTATAAAGCCAATGGCAGTGCAGCATACTCTTGTGACGCAACAGCAGTGACCTCTAGTGTACTGTTTGTAAGCTTTTCCTTTGTTCACTGTGCTGAGTGGTCGAAGTGGAGCATTCTACAGTATTGCCAATGCGCACCGTTTGCACTTCAAACTCGTCGCACGGCCGTAGTGTACACACTGCTTGTTTCATGAAAGCATGTATATACACACAAGTTTTCCTTCACGTGTGTTACTAGTTATACCAATGAATATGAAATAAAATTAAGCTTTCTGTGATTTCAGTGTTTCTCTGTCCCAGCGATCCGTTACATTTATAACAAGCGATCTGCCATCACAAGCATTACACACCATTGAAGGTGGTAACACAGACAAACAGGCCACTGCACAACTGTTCACTGCACACGTCCTATTTGATAGACATAGCAAATGGAGTAGCCTACACTGGCTGCAGTCGGTAGAGGCATTATAAGTTCCAGACTCTGTCTCAGGTTCTGAGTAGAACTACTGTAACTAAAGTTAATCCATGGTAGTGAATAGCTTACGTTGTATAACTATATAAATTAAACCTAAGTGGAATCCCTGGCCATTACATTTGTTCTACACCAATCTCATCAGCCATACTTTTGAACAAGCTGCCAAGTAAGTCTGCTGTTTATCTCACTATATGCTACATGCCACTGCATTAGTATGACATCACCCTGCTATACAGCTATTCGCTGCATGTGGAACATAAACATCCAAAATGTTACAAACACTTGAGTGTAATCCAGCAGTTTTCACCATATTTGACAGTTTTCAGTTTATTTCACCATGAAGACTATAAATTTTTGATATTTTTGAGGTGAACATAAAATGAAATCTGTCACAGTGGTGTGTTGGGAAATGGCTCCGTTACCTTATATATCATTAGCGAAAGTGGCAGTCTTTCCAGTTACATACCACACAGTCTTACTAGTGACAAAGCCCACTTTTTTTTCCTAACAGGTCTATCATGACACAAAACTTTGAAATTTCTTTCTTGCCTGTTTAAAGATTAGTGATTTGGGTATGTCAGCTGGCATTATGAGTGTTGGCAAAACTGCTACCTAGGAGGAGAAGAATGAAATTCTCACAACGGCTTTGGTTTATGGCTTCTGTGCTTGTTTATACTTTATAATCCAGTACTTTAGGAATTTCAAATGGTTTGTAGGCTAAAGTCTGTAAACTTATTAGGTAGCGAGCTAAACAGAGAGCTACAATACCATACAGAGGCAACATTGCAATCAGAGTGAAACAAATAGAACAGCCCTTTGCTGTGTTTTTGGAAGTCAAAACAAAGGGGCATGGTACAGGAAATTACAAAACCTAGCCTAAAATAACGAATTCATGTAAAGTTAAATTCATGAAAGTTCTTTCTGTGCTCGGGTATAACACAAATTAACAAAAATACCAACAGATAACACTTTTAAAGATTGCACACATGAAATGAGGTATATTCATAGTTTTACAGTTTTTGTGCCTGCAGTTATGCACTGAGCAAACCTTAGGCATGATATCGATAAGAAATTCCGCAATTGCATAACTTGCAAGTTTGCGTACATACTATCTCGCTTTTAAAACAATCACAGAATGACAAATGACTAAAATGAAGAAGCCACAACCGCTTTAGACTTGTATTCATCTGAAATCAGACATCTATCACATGATGTTCTTTAATTTTGAGAGGATTCATCATATTTCATTGTTTCCGTATTATAACTCGCGTGTTATGATAGTATGCTGTTATAGCGCAACAGAGCACCGAGATTTATCACGAACATGTCACTCTACATTTTTTTTTATAATTAAATGTCAGTTAAGGAAACATCAACTGTAGAAGTCCTTACAAGACTAAATTGAGTGATGATAATTTTTGAAATTGTAACTGATCGCTGAGGTCATGTGGTTAAGACGTGTAATACGGGAATCGGAGGAACTACGTCCTGGTACAAGCCCTTTTTTTTTTCCCCACCTTAGCATTTGTAACACACTTTGGGACTTTCTTATTCATATAACACAATTATAAGCTGCAACATTCAATGTTATCTACATATAAGAGCGTGTTCCATCAGGTATGAGTTTCTTTGATTTCGTGACTTCATTCAGATTAAAAAAAGAATGACGATGGTGATGCTGCTGCTGTGAGTGAAACAACCAGCAATGACATTTATATCTCTTGTTATAAATATCTGACCTCCCCATCCTCTCCACCATTCCACCAGAATATTTCATGATTTCAAAGAGTGTGGTTAGGAAGAAACCATATCCAATCACTGTGAGTGAAATGAGCAGCTGCGACATGGCATGTCATAATATTTGGCTGTTTATTTCCAAATATGGTGAGACTTCAGAGTGCACGAATAGAAAGGAATCTAAGAGCACAGCTTGAACTGCTGCAAATTAAATACACGACAGTCATATTTATAGTCTTGTTTGCCACCAATATTTAGCTGCCATCAAATCATAAATTTGGCGGCCAAGACAAACATCGCACCACACAGCAAACAATTAATGCCATGCGACCAATTTTCAAATGCCAGTTGCACACAACAGACTTCCTGATTTTAGTCACTCATATACGATGACTTCCAAAAATGTGGTGGATAACAGTCTAGTGTGGCACTGCAGGGAGTGCTGAACAATGTGTCACAGCCTCCCTATGTACATTCTATCTCTCTGGAGCTAAGCAATGTGGCAAACTCATTTTGTGTGTGTTAGTGTGGCTGGCGGTTGCTGGGAGATGTAACAAGTCTTTTGTCAATAACAGCTTACTAGTTGGAAATGACCGATGTTTCGTTGATTCTGACTGAGCATATTCTTCGAGACTCAGTGTTTGAATTAAAAACACTGATAATCAATATTGTTACTAAATACAGTACTTTGGAAATAAATGCAAAAAGATGAGTCCGAGTTAAAAGTGGCACAAGAAAAGGTGGCCACTGGGCCACTTCATCACATATCGGCTCACTCTGAACTCCTTCACGTCGACTGTCATGTTTTTCCATTGCTGCTGCAACCTACCAGTAATTGTACCACAACTGCATGGTGACACTGAACATTGCAAGTTGTGTTGGCAATGCCGATTGTGGATTATAGCAGTATTTCCTCTCTCACGTCTCCCCTCTTCGCAGTGGCCTGAAATATTCCCTGAAATCCACCACCACCCGCAGTGTGAATCATTTGTCTTGTTTCACTTATAACTCATTCAGCCACATAAAATGTAGGTAGTAAGAAAATGGGATGAAGTTGAGTGAGACGTTGAGTAAAAATGTAGAATCATGGTAAACCTTACTAGGAAGAAATGTAAAATTGGAGAATTTTTAGCACTGATTTATGAGTTTTTCACAGGGGCTACGAATTTACAGCACAGGATCATGAAAAAAGTAAAATCGTTCCTCTGTAGTAAGAATATGAGGAGTGGAAGTGTTAATGATGATAACTTTTATTTTTATGGTATAAATAACCTGATGAGTAATGAAGGTATGGGAAGTATGAGTAAATCTGTTTGTTATTATGTTGAAACTAGTCAGTCTGATGATTTTGTGTCAACGGGGGAAATAAAGAGTGTTGATTGCAATGCCAAGGCTGAAGATCTTGATTATGATTCTATGGTTTGTGAGGCTGAGGAGGTTGATAATGATTCTGTGATTTATAAAATTAATACTGAGAGTCTGTGATGCTGTAGGTGATTATGTTGTAGATCGAACTGATGATGATGATTTCAGAACTGAGATTATTTTTAATGAGGGGTTAGATGGGATGATTGATGTGGAGAGTAAAGATGATGTTTTGAAGGGAGATGACAATGTAAGTGGGGATGATGATTCACCCAGGAGAGGGGGCAGGGGGTTGAAGGGGGAGGGGGGCAACGCATATGATATTAAACCAATCAGATAGAAGAGAGTGTTTATAATGAGGGCAGCAGCTATGTAACTGATGAAGAATGCAGCAATGATGAGAACAAGAAGAAGGGGGTCTTGTGAACTGGTAAATTCAAAAGTTAGTGAGGCTAATAACCTTAACTAAGAACAAAAAACTGGGGAAGAAATTGTTACAAGGACCATGAAACAGCAGCATAATTTAAGAAAACAGAGACATAGAATGAGATTGTCACTCTGCAGCGGAGTGTGCACTGATGTGAAACTTCCTGGCGAATTAAAACTGTGTGCCGGATTAAAACTGTTTTAATCTGTCAGGAAGTTTCACATCAGTGCACACTCCGCTGCAGAGTGAAAATCTCATTCTGGAAACATCCCCAGGCTGTGGCTAAGCAATGTCTCTGCAATATCCTTTCTTTCAGGAGTGCTACTTCTGTAAGGTTCTCAGGAGGGCTTCTGTAAAGTTTGGAAGGTAGGAGACCAGGTACTGGCAGAAGTAGAGCTGTGAGGAGGGGTCGTGAGTCGTGCTTGGGTAGCTCAGATGGTAGAGCACTTGCCCGCGAAAGGCAAAGGTCCCGAGTTCGAGTCTCGGTCCGGCACACGGTTTTAATCTGCCAGGGAGTTTCAAACAGAGACATGACAGAAACATAAAAACCAAACAATTCGGAATTGAGGATCTGGTCCTTGTGAAGACCAATGGAAGATCTAGACTAATTAGCTAAGAAACACAAAGTTTTTTGACATACACATTGGACTAATGCAAGTGATATCAAATTCTCATCCAAATGCTTAAAAATCAGTTTATCCCAAAAACAAGAAAAAGGCAAGGAAAGAGAAAGAAAATTGCATGTGATGTGGAATGGAAAAGTTAGAAATCTTTTACATACTATTTTCTGAATACATAAAGTGTGATATATGATTTTTATTTTACCGAAGTTTCATTGTTTCCTCAAGGAAAAGTGTTATCTTTCCACATTAAGAGTGTGGCAACCTCTAAGGATCCACAACCCTGTACCATTTATTGCTGTAAGTTCTGATAGTATAGTTATTCTCTGACTATTCTTTTAGTCTGTCCTTGGTACTGATGTATGACTTGTAAATGTCAATTTTCATTCAACTAATGCTGTGGAATTATATTCATTTTGCAAACTTGGAAGAAAAAAGCTTAAGGCACATAGAAAAGTTAGTCAGTTACAAAAGATGAAATGTTAATCTTGCAAAGAATCTCAGTCTAAGTACATAAACTTTATTTTCTTTACGTATTAATTTCATGTTACTTGTATTCTGTACGTCAGTCAACTAAACAACTATATTCTGAAAGTTGTGTAACACATGAGAGACATTCTACTTGATGTTGGAAGAGTTCGTCGATGGAGTGGGCTGTACACACTTAGAAACGTACACATACACTATTTAAAACTAAACTTTGCTGAGCTGTTTTGAAGTGAATATGTAACTACACACAGACAATTTTATACTTCAAATCAATCAGTTGTACTAGCAATCTTAAGAAAGGAGCCACACTCTGAAAGAAATATTTCTTTAGGTTGTGAAGACATAAGGGAGCTACCTTGTTTAAATAATTACTATGTGACAAGTACTTTGCCATAAAGCACTATATTGTCAAGTAGAAGAAGGTGTAATTAGATGAATGACAAACACTAACTTCACTTTAAAAAATGGCTCTGAGCACTATGGGACTCTACTTCTGAGGTCATCAGTCCCCTAGAACTTAGAACTACGTAAACCTAACTAACCTAAGGACATCACACACATCCATGCCCAAGGCAGGATTCGAACCTGCAACCGCAGCGGTCTCGCGGTTCCAGACTGTAGCGCCTAGAACCGCATGGCCACTCCCGCCGGCTAACTTCACTTAACGAAGGTTTATTCAGCACTTGCACATACAAAAGCGCAGAGCGAACTGCCTCCAGCCAGAACACATACAGTTTATACACAGCTACAGAACAGTCCAGTACAATGATTCTTGACATTTGTGGATACTTTTAGAATGTACTCGAACCATATATAGAAATTAAAATTTTACAGTTCAGGTGAGTTTTGAACTCACGACCTCCATGCAACAGACTAGTGTCATAACCACTACACCACAGTGACTGTGCTACTCAGCTTCTTCTGCGACATTGCTCCCTCCTTACGAGAACTGCATCTCAGTGTTATGTCCTTCTAGTCCGGGAACGAGTCATGGGTCCTGCATACTCTGACTCCTGATGACTGATGTTCACCCTGGTGGTGATCATCTTAGAACTTCCTTTGCCGCTACACTCTTCATCACCTTTCCACTTATTGCCTGTCGCTGGAGCTTCAAATTTACCCTGGGCTGCAGCATCCTTATAGGGCTTAATTCAAAGGACGTGGACTGTATCTCTGATCTTTTGTCATCTTGTGTCAGCGTCGAAATCTTCTCAGGGATCAACCATCCGAACAGGAGTGAAGATCTAGATGATGTCACTATGCTGGTAGACAACAGGGCGGTGGCTCGCGTCATACCTTCGGCGATCGTTTCCTTGAGCTTGCAGCGTGCAGAGTCGAGCTAACTGCTGAGCTTCCTCAGCTCTGATTAACACCCTGCCGATGTAGTCATCGTCCACGTCATCAGGATCTAATGGAAACACAGTGTCCATCGTCATAATAGCCTCACGCCCATGCACCAGAAAAAATGGCGTAAGTCCTGAGGTGTCTTGTTTGGTGGTGGTGTAGGCGAACGCCACAACAGGTAGCATCTCATCCCAGTTGCTCTGCTCAGCAGTGACAAACATTCATAGCATGTCGGCCAAGGTCTTATTAAGGCGTTCAGTAAGCCCGTTAGTTTGCAGATGGTAGGCAGTCGTCGTGTGATAAGTAATGTCGCACTGGCGGTTTATCTGTCACAAGATTCGATTGAAAAACTTTCCCTTGATCCGTAATTAACGGCCTTGGGGTATGGTGTTTTAATACAATGCCTTCCACAATGAATTTGGCTACCTCGAATGCTTCGGCTGTTTTCACGGCTTTTGTAATGGCATAGTGTGTCAGATAATCAGTGTAAACAATAATCCATCTATTGCCACTAGCAGATGTTGGAAATCGTCTGAGGAGGTCAATCCCAACTTGATGAAAAGGCATTTCGGCTGGTGGAATTGGTACGAGTCGGCCAGATGGTTTCTGAAGAACTGCTTTCCACCTCTGGCACTCTCAAGAGTGCAACACACAGTGACAGACACTCCTAAATAACCCTGGCCAGAAAAATCTCTTGTGAATATTGTCATATGTCTTAATAAATTCTAGCTGTCCGGCCTCAGGTGTGTCATGGAATTTCTGTAGAACATCTAAGCACATGTGTTTAGCAATCACTGGTAGCCACCTCTTTCCAAATGGATTAAAGCTTTTCTTGCAAAGTAATCCATTACCTACCTTAAATTGTCCTTTCACATCCTCTGACCGATTTAAGGCAAGCATAATTTGAGATATCTTGGTGTCCTCCTTCTGCTCAGCAGAGAGAACCTGGAGTGCAGCGAGACAGTCACTATCTTCATCAAAGTCTTGATGGCCTTGCACAGGATTTCTTGAGAGACAGTTGGCATCTTGGTGTTTTCTTCCACTTTTGTACACTATTGTAATGTCATACTCTTGAAGACGTAGTGCCCATCTGGTGAGTCATCCTGTTGGATCCTTAAGACCTGTCAAGCAACAAAGTGAATGATGGTCTGTAACAACTGTGAATGGCCTTCGATAGAGATACTGTTGAAATTTGCACATGACCCAGATCACAGCAAGACATTCTCTTTCTGTAGTCGAGTAGTTTATCTTGGCTTTTGTACGTGTCCTAGAAGCATACGCTATAACCTTCTCTTTTCCATCCAAAATTTGCACCAGAACAGCACCAATCCCATACCCACTGGCATCTGTGTCGTTCTGTAGGTGCTCTCTCGCCATACAGACCAAGTACAGGGTCAGTCATCAGAGCTTTTCGCAGCTCATCGAAAGAATGTTGCTGAGCACCACCCCAGATATATTTAGCATTGGCTTTTATTAACTCTTGGAGTGGCCTGGCTTTGATACAAAGTATTGAGAACATAATCTGAGGAAGTTTCTCACATCTCTAATACTTTTAGGGACAGGAAATTCTATCATAGACCTCACCTTTTCTGGGTCTGGCTGCACACCTTTGTTTGACACAAGGTGTCCAAGCATTTTGATTTCTTTTGCTCCAAAGAGACACTTCCTCAGATGAAGTTCCTGTCCGCCTTGTTGGAGACACTTCAGAACAGCCTTCAGTCTTTTTAAGTCTTTTTATGTGTTCATCAAATGTCTCTGAGAACACTATGTCACGATCAGCCTCTTGTACTTTGATTTGCCAGTATCCTGAGTACATTTCCATGGCTGAGAAAAACTTAGCCCCCTCCAGACAATATAGTGTATCGTCAATTCGTGGAAGAGGGCAAACGTCCTTTTTAGTTATCTTATTAAGCTTCCTGTAATCAACACAAAAGCGCCAACTGCCATTCTTCTTCCTGACGAAAACCACTGGTGACAACCATGAGCTCTGCAAAGGCTGAATGATGTCATTCTTCATCATTTTCGTAGTGATCGAGTGGAGGATTTTTCTCTTCGGTGGCCTCACCTCCAAGGAAGGTCACACCCTTTAGTTTTCCAGGTTGCAGCAGCTAGGTGATTGGCTGGAGCTTCTAAACGGCGATGGAGACCTTGATCGGCATGTTGGGGAGCATCCTCTCCAGCGGCTGGCTTGCAGAAGTGGTGACCTACGTCATCTTGCACCGACATCTTCTTGTTCATCTTCGTCGTCCCGGAGTTGGGGGTCAGGTAAGATCGGCCTGCTGTCTTCTGGCGTGGGCGTCATCAAATATCCGCCGCCTTTTTTGACAATAGCGCACCACATATCCTTGTCGTCCGCAGTGGAAACATACTGGTTGATTATCCTGGGTCGTCCAGATGTCAGTCTTCCTTGGTGCCCAAACAGGTTCCTCATGCAGCATTGTAGGACCGTAACTTCACCTGGGTCTTGAATTTTTTCACCGTTTTAAAGGGAAATGACGGACGAGAGTTGGGTTCAATGTCTGTTCCACTTCCTCCGTTATGACCTCTTAAAGTGTCTCAGTTTTTTGCTCGCCATCCAATCCAAGTGCTTTCTGAATTTCCTCTCTCACTGTCTTATGAAGATCACTTGTGAAATCAGTTCCTTCCTCCATCACAGACATCAATACAATGTTTGGAAGCCGTTCAGACTTGTTGCGTGTAATTCTTTTTTGATGCTTTGTCTCGATATATCGGCACCATTTTATACTGTTGTCTGCTGTCAAAACCTCCTTCAGGAGTAGAGCTTGATACATGATCTCAGCAACACCCTTCATGAGGTGTGCAACCTTATCTTCCTCCTTCATTCTAGGATCCAGTATTTTACTCAGCGCCAAGACATCTTGAATGTAGGATGCTGTAGTTTCTCTTGGACACTGTGCCCTGCACTTTAATTTATCTTCAGCCTTGCATTTCTGTCATCGGGTGTCGCCGAAATACTTGGGCAGTTCCGCCTGGAATACTTCCCAGTTTGTGAACTTTTCCTTGTTGGTCTCATGCCATTGCTTGGCAGTGCTCTCCAAGTACGAAAACACATTAGCCAAACGCACGGTGTCATCCCATTTGTTAAATTTGGCTACACACTCATATACCTTCAGCCACTTGTTTGGATCTTGGCCATCGTCACCAGAGGACCCGGAAGGATTTCTCATGTGGTGGCACACAGTTGCTGTCATTGTAAAATGTCCTCTTCTTCTTCTGCCTCCGATAGATTTTGATCTGTTGAATATGGCTCGAACTCGGGTTTCTCGCCACGTAAACAGCAGCTCTGTTGTGGCCTGATGGGAGCCACTGTGTCGTCGATAATGTGCGCTATCACAAGTTCCAATACCCAGCGCCTCCACCAGAATAATGTCACGTAGAAGAAGGTGTAATTAGATGAATGACAAACACTAACTTCACTTAATGAAGGTTTATTCAGCACTTGCACATACAAGAGAGCAGAGTGAACTGCCTCCGGCCAGAACACATACGGTATATACACAGTTACAGAACATTCCAGTACAATGATTCTTGACATTTGTGGATATTTCTAGATTGTACTCGAACCGAATATAGAAATCAAAATTTTACAATTCAGGTGAGTTTTGAACACACGACCCTCCACGCAACGGCCTAGTATCACAACCACGGTGACTGTGCTGCTCAGCTTCTTCTGCAACAATATTATTTTGAAAATACTGCTGTGAATTCATTTTATGTACTTTACATACATATTGTGGAGAACTTTGTGGTTCATTTGTAATGAATAATGAGGAAATGGATACTGTTTTGAACTAACAAACACGCATTTCACTTGAAGCTACTTTATAGATACATACTGTCTTCATATGCTATTTCCCATGATTTCAATGGTACTGGTCAAGGAAAATGGAGTTAGTGATACACAATGAATGTTCAAAAATGGTTCAAATGGCTCTGAGCAGTATGGGACTCAACCGCTGAGGTCATTAGTCCCCTAGAACTTAGAACTAGTTAAACCTAACTAACCTAAGGACATCACAAACATCCATGCCCGAGGCAGGACTCAAACCTGTGACCGTAGCGGTCTTGCGGTTCCAGACTGCAGCGCCTTTAACCGCACGGCCACTTCGGCCGGCAAACAATGAATGTGATGAATATTACTTTAAACTATTGTTTTTGCCATCAAACTGTTGAGGGTCTGGCAGACTTTTACGAAGAAGTCGTTGGGATGTGTCGACATAATGGCTCAAACATTCACACGTGAAAGAGTCCTACATTGTGTACACTACTACGAAAAGTGATTTTAACTGAACTGAGTGTACATACCCTATGATGTTACTGTAAATATCCTATTGATAAAACATGAATTGTTTATGCTTTAGGGTACACATACAGAATCAATGCAAAGGAATATTCAATAATATGTTGAAAAATATGTCCGAGTGATTTAAGTCACAGTCGTTTGTGAACCCATTTAGTCAATACTCTTGTCAGCTTCACACATTCTTACAACGTTGTATTCATGAACAGTTCACTGTTCACATATTGTAAGTATCAGGATGACTAGGATGACTAGAGAGTTTTGTGGCGTATCATGTTATTTTATTACACTTGTATTTCACATTTACTGTGGTGAAGGCACATAGCGTCAGTGGCATACTTGTAAACTTTTATTTAAACTCATTTGTTTGATGAGAGATGCACTTGTATACACAATTTCACTTTTATTGTGCTTTGAGATATACATAATTGCAACACTTATGTGAATTATTTATGATAGGTCACAGAGGTGTTGACATGCAAATTTACTAATCACACCATGACATGTACACTTACAGCATGTTATGTTAAAAGAATATTTGTATTACAAGCACAATTGATGCCATTTACACAGAATTTGTAAATGAATATGAAAGGAGGGTTACTTTGGATGAGACATGGTATAGGATAATTATCGTCTCACTGTAATGTAACATTGTTAGATCAGAAAAGGAGATGGTTGAACAGAATTTGATACATCAGACTGGATTACTAACTGTTAATTGTATGAATTAGAACACTAAACATATCAATCTGTCATTATATTAAAATTTTTTACATATCAATGTGGGGAATTATTGAACAAAACCATGTGCCTGCAGTGTTTCCTTCTACTCAACAAAAGATTTTTATTATTTAATATTTTGATGTTTTATGAATTATGCACTAATTTGCAGAGAGAGCAAGTGTAATGTCAAAATGTGTGTGTGTCTCTATATATATAAACAGAAAGTAATTTATGTCAACAAAAACACAAACTAATTATCATGCTACCTATACACTGTTTTAACTTGCATTCTATGATGGAGGAGATATTTGAGAATGTACGTGTTACCCACATATGACTTTTAGGGTAGTGAAGCACCCGTATTGGTAAAATTGAAAAAACTTATCTTAGGAACCTACTGTTTATGAAACCATATTTGCACAATGTTAATGAAGCTAGAACTATTTAATATCATGTTTCCTGTTCTGTTTCTTTGTACACTATGATGTGTATGTGGGACTGGTGAATAGTGACTAAAAATCAATTGTATGCATATGCAGAAATTACTGAACACAGTCTGTGTGCCTGGGAGCACCATAGGAATATAAAGAGGCTGGAAGGAGGTGTTACCACAAATGGAGTGGGATTTTCTCAAGCACAGGCACAAACATATAACATTAAAGACAGTATATATTTTACATCTTTATGTAACTGATTCTTTTATTTCTTTTTCAAATAATGTGGAAGTGGACAATGGTTGAATCTGAATCATTTTACTAAGCTATGCTTTGCATATATACTTATAGTAATTGCATACCAGATCTGCTAAAGTCATTGTTACAGCTAATGTTCACTGAACTCTGAAAGTCAACTTCACACTGTACTGAATGGTAGCTTTCAGAGGATTATTCCTTTATACTATGTTTCTAGCAATTGATTGCAGTTTGATTTTTTGCAGAGCGTTGTATCTGATTTTCTGCTTCCTGAAGGCCATAAACCCAACCATCCAGAACACATCATTGTGGCCGGTTACTGTGCCCCCACTGAAAGACTCTCTGCTCTTGTAGACCAACACCTTTAACCTATTATCCGGAACCTAGCCTCCTATATGAAAGATACCAACTATTTCCTCCACCGACTCTCCACAGTTCCTGTCCCTATAGCACAAGGTGGCCTGTTCGTCACTATTGATGCTACCTCCCTTTACACTAACATCCCTAATGCCCAGGGCCTTACTGCTATTGAACACTACCTTTCCCAACACTTGATGGATTCCATACCAACAACCCCATTCCCAGTAACAATGACCAACTATATTCTCACCCACAATTACTTCTGATTTGAAGGCATTACCTACTAACAAGTCCGGGGTACGGCTATGGGCACCTGCATGGCATCATCCTATGTCAACCTATTCAGGGGCCATCTAGAGGAATCCTTCCTAACAACCAGAATCCTAAACCCCTCATCTGGTTCAGATTCATTGATGACATCTTTGCAATCTGGATTGAGGGTGAGGACACCCTATCCACATTCCCTCAGAACCTCAATAGCTTATCCTCCATTTGCTTCACCTCATCCTACTCAGTCCAACAAGCCATGTTCCTGGATGTTGACCTCCATCTCAAAGATAGCTACATCAGTACCTCTGTCCATATCAAAACTACTAACCATCAGTAATACCTCCACTTCCACAACTGCCACCTGTTCCATACCAAGAAGTCCCTTCCATACACCCTAGACACCATTGGTCGTCGCATCTGCAACAACAAGTGATCCACCTCAAAATATACCAAGGGTCTCATTGAAGCCGTCACAGACTGTAATTATCCTCCCAACCTTGTACAAAAACAGATCAGCCATGCCTTATCTTTCCAGCCTCACAAAGTCTCACAGTTTGGCCACAGAGGAGCATTCCCCTCATAACTCAGTACCACGCAGTACTAGAGTAACTGAATTACACTCTCCACCAGGGTTTCAACCACCTCTCGTCATGCCATCAAATGAGAAATGCCCTGTCCACTATCCTTCCCACACCTCCCACAGTGATATTCTGCCGTCCACCAAACCTACACAAAACACTCGTCCATTCTTACACAACCCCTGCTCCCATCCCCTTACCTAATGGCTTGTATCCCTGTAAAAGACCTAGATGCAAGACCTGTCCCATACATCCTCCCACCACTACCTACACCACTTGAGTCACATGCATCACTTATCCCATCGAAGGCAGGGCTACCTGTGAAACCAGTCATGTAATCTACAAGCTACGCTACAACCACTGTGCTGCACTCTATGTGGGCACAACAACCACCAAGCTGCCTGTTCACATGAATAGCCACCAACAAACCGTGCCCAAGAAACAAGTGGACCATCCTGTTGCTGAGCATGCTGCTCAACACAACAGCCTTCATTTCAATGACTGCTTCGCACGGTGTGCCGTATTAATCTTCCCATGAACACCAGCTTTTCTGAATTGCGCAGGTGGGAACTCTCCCTGCAATATGTCCTCTGTTCCTGTAACCCTCCTGGCCTCAACCTTTGTTAGTAACTGTCCTCACCCATCCAGCCCCTTCCCTGTTCCCTTTCCAGCATTACACAGCCTTCCAGCCCTCATTCCACCAATGCACCCAGTCTTTTTACTTCTCTCCTTTACCGCTACCCCCCTCCCCTGCCCTCCATCTAACCTCCTGACTGCACCTACTTGCCCTACCCTCTTTCCACCTCATCCTGTCTGCAGCTCATGGTCTAGTGGCTAGCATTGCTACCTCTGGATCACAGGGTCCCGGGTTCGATTCCTGGCCAGGTTGGGGATTTTCTCTACCCGGGGACTGGGTGTTTGTGTTGTCCTCATCATTTCATCATCATCCTCATCATTTGTGACTGTGGCTAGATTGGACTGTGAAAAAATTAGAATTTGGAAAAACTGGGACTTTGTACAGGCACTGATGAATGCGCTGTTGAGAACCCCACAAACCAAACATCATCCACCTTATCCTTGTGCACTTTACAGTGCCACTTCACTGCCCCTATCCCTCCCTCTCCCTGTCCCAGCCTTCTCCTCACCCCCACCCAGTTGCCAGTCGCATCATGCACTGCTGCTGCTTCTCGCAATGTGGCTTCAGCTGCCAGAGGCTGCAGTCATGTGTGTGTGTGTGTGTGTGTGTGTGTGTGTGTGTGTGTGTGTGCGCGCGCGCGCGCGCGTCCTATTTTTGACAAAGGTCTTGTTGGCCAAAAGCTTATTTGTGACAGTCTTTTTGTTCATGCTTATCTACGACTCAGCATCTCCACTATGGTGAGTAGCATTTTCCCTTTTCATAATACTGATTCTCACCTACACACTCTGGGGGAGGTGGAGGGGGAGGGGCACTGAAACATAGGATTTTTATTTCACTTATCTGATCATTTTAAATCAATTTATAACACTTTCATTAATTTCATTTCTATTGAGCACACAAACATCTGTGCTCCAGTTCAACTGCTACTAGTCAATACTTGAACATAAATCATTAACAATTCTCTTTTTGTAATGCCAGAATACTGTTCCTAAGAAGTGAAACTAACTTTTCTTTTCTATTTATGCAAAAAACTCGTGTACATATTAGGAACATTTTCCAGATAATAACTCTCAGGATATAAGTGACATTGTAAAATGCATTGTTAGCAAATGTATCATGTAAATGTAACAGTGTGGGAGGACTGAACTAATATCTAGTTTCTTACTGTCAGTCTGTAAACCCTGACAAGTTTTTGATTGTAATCTTAAAATTTTCTGTTTGTAATAATGAATGACATCACCTGTAATTATTAGAACAATATATATGCACAGGCAAATCAGCCATGGAGGGCTAGTTTTGCTACAGATTTTGACGGTGACAGTTTTGTGACAGTTCTGTAACAGTTTTTGTGCAATAAACACATAATTGTGAAAGTGAAACTGTGTGTCAACCCAATTACTTAACTTTTCTCTTGGCATACCAAATCATCAGCCATGCCGTCAAGAGCTCAGGAGCTTCCAGCAAATTTGGTGGAGCAGATATGCAATGCATAACTCTTTTCACAACCATTCCAGTATCAGAGTTTGGCAAAAAGTGAAGATGAGCATTTTCTGCTAATTGTTATATCCAGAATAGCCCCATATTATTTCAACCAGCCATTTGGGGACCCTCATATCAACTGAATAGCACCATGTTATGACCCCACCCACGCTCCCAGAGTGCACAGCCTACCATTCCAAAGCAGTCACTAGTGTAGCTGATGGTGTGCAACACATCTACACAGTCTGCAGTGGATTGACCAGGTCCTTACATGTAAATCTCACTTTATTGTGAAGTGTGTATAAAAAGGAAGATTCAGATTTAAAGCCCATCGATGATGAGGCACAGAGCCCAACCTCGAATTTGGACTGGTTTTAAAGGAAATAGGCTGCATCTTTTTCAAAAGAACTACTCCAGCATTTCCCATAACCAACTAAGGGAATCTACAGAAAACATGGCAAAAAAGTATTATCAACATCTGAAGATAAGGAGCCAAAATGGTTTTTTTGCATTAAAACTTGAGGAAATGGAAAAAAAAAAATGTTAAAGACCAGTGACAGAGAAAACTGTAAAACTGAATTAAAATGGCAAAATAGTACAGGTATACTGCTATATTGCTGCAAACAGAAAAGAGGATTGGGGAGAAGGATGCATAGGAGGAGTGAGAAAGGAGGAGAGAGGGAAAGAAAGAGAGTGATATAAAAAATATGTATTTCAAAATCCATAGGCAATGAATAAAAATTTTAATTAAGATCTACAAGCTGAATCCTTACAATGTGGTCAGCACCACAACTAGCTAGTTGTAGCCTAGGTGATTCTTCATTCTCCACTGGTCTAAAAGCCACTCTTTTCACTGTAAGATGATGAGCAGAACTATACTCAAATTAAGGCAAAACATTAACATGTTCATGAAAAAAATGTTTTCAATACATTACACATACACTCATCCTAAAGAAGAATTTAAGCCTTTTGACTCAAAAGTTAAATTCAAAAATTTATTAAGAGACAGTTGATTTCTCGTCAAGCCATTCATTCCAGCCACTAATTAAGAGACTAATGATTATGCTACCTTCGCACGGTCAAAATACCGCGGCTCTTTAAAAATCCGATCAGTGAGCAGGCCAGACCTCAAAATATTTTCAAGAGGACATGTTTTTGATAAACAGGCGGAAATCAATTTTGCCTAGTTCCTTATAATAAGTTTACAAGGTAAAAATTTTATAGAAATACTCAAAGTAACATGCATTTTAACATATATTTATATAACTCTCAAAATTAGATATAGTGTTTAAAATCTGGCCTTGGCAAAGGAATTATCTACAGCAGTCATATGCCGGAAATGAATGAGGCCCATGTAAGATTTATGCTTTTCTTAAACGGATTGCTATTGCTCTCTATTTCCTCGAGATGCGCCTATCTTCAGAGACAAAACTTTCATTTATAAATTAATGTGATTGTACTTCTGAAAACAATTATCAAACAGAAAACATTCTGCTCCATAAGCTTTCAATGTAGGTCTTCACTGAAAATCCTCATCCTTATTCACTTCCACCAAAAGATGAGAAGATCTCATTCTTAACTGAAACTGAAAATCCTCATCCCTATTCACTTCCACCAAAAGATGAGAAGATCTCATTCTTAAATGAAACTATTTAAATGTTGGTCAATATCCAATATAGGAACATAAAATTTCCTTTATCATATCCTTTCTTTAAAATTAAATTTTATTTTATTCGCTGCTCCACTAAATGTATCTTTTACCATTTTCATTTCCTACCCTTTCCTAGAAATGCAAAAGCTAGATGTCAAGACTATAGAAGGATTTAATGTGTTTGTTTTAGTACTTACTGATCAGTATATTAAGTTCAATCACTCAAAGCCCCCATAGCATATTACTTAAAAAAAAAAAAAAAAAAAAAAAAAAAAAAAAAAAAAAAAAAAAATTCACGGTATCAAACCCACATACTTTTTCGGCTTCTAGACAACATCCTGCTTGTCACCGAAAATGTTAATCTTGCTTTCTTCAAAGTTTCCAATGACAATATTATTGAAAGGATAGACTGCTACTCATGACATAGCGACAATGTTGAGTTGCAAACAGATAGTGTGTTTCTTGTCTAATTCAGATGGAAGGTCTTTTTGGCCAAAAGCTTACTTGTTTGACAGTCTTTTTGTTGTGCCTATCAACAACTCAACTATATGGTAACAATCCATCCTTTTCATAATATAGTCAATATTCCATCCTGGACCTTCAAAAACCACACTTTGGACCTGATTCTTTCATAAGCACTTCACTCAGACCGGTCAATACTTAGATCTGACCTTTCAGCTTCTCTCCTCCCTTTCCACTCCATTCTGCATTGTCACTCCCTTTCAGCTTTGGCTAAGTGAGCATCATGCTTTTGTCATGGAAGAGTATATTCGTAATGGCGTTTCTGTGAGTAGAAGTCAGTGGGCATTTCGCATTCGGTTCAAATGTGACTGACATTCTGTTCCTCGTAGAAAAACTATTCAATTTTGGGTATCAGAATTTAGAGAATCAGGTCCTGCACTGATAAGAAAATCTACTGGCTGACCTCGGACAGTAACACTGCTGGAAAATGTGGTGAGTGTGAGAGTGTCCATCCATCAATCTCCAAAGAGTTCAGCACTAAAACATGCAGCTGTCCTGAGATTGTCATATAAAGGAGTTTAAGAAGAATCCTGCACAAAGATTGTCACAAGCACTTCTAGAAATTTTGTGAGAGTTGTTTCCTAGATGGCTGCTCATGAGGAGACATCACCTGGCCCCAAAGTCACTCAATTTATCACCCTGTAATTTTTTCCTTTGGGGACACTTCAAGATTCAAGTGTACAAACGTTGCCCCCACAACCCTGAAAGTGCTTAAAGCCCTTATTACTCAAAGCACCTAAACCATAGACCTATGCACCACCACCCTTATCTGTAACTACAGGCTGATTCACGTAGGCCTATTACACCATCCAAGTGGGATATACCCTGCATGCATGTGCAGTAGACAGTGATAACACGTGAAACACAAACAGAACTGTCTGATCTCTTCTAAAGTCATTCGTTCTACCACACGAAACACAGGGGGGACCATGTGACATATTGGAACGTCATCTGTTCGAATTATTTACATGACTCAAGGTGCCTATTCCATAAGAAAATGTTTATCCTTATTTATTAAGAAATTGTTATTCTCTTATGTAGGTTACTACTGTTCTGAATTACAGACATAACAGTTAATTTCATATTTATACAGCATTATGCATATGGAGGATCCACTTGTATTTGGAGCTATTACCCTGGTAGTGACAGTAATTCTTCGGATTAGGGCATAACAATGCTGAGTTCAATCCTGGCTGAAAAGAAGGGACAAAGGCAGGGGATTATATTCACTGCTTGTGAAAGAACTGAGGCTCAAAGATCCACATGAATTTTGGAGCTTCGTGAGGATGGACATGGATTGTTTCGAGAAGCTGCTGTCTATGATAGAAGATGGAATTAGCAAGTGTGACACAGTCATGAGGGAGGCTGCCTCACATTCTCAAAAGTAAGAATTAAATCATATGTCTGTATGTCTTGTGATTATACCAGCCTAGCTCACAAACAAAATACCGGTAAACGCCCTGTTATTTTGCAGGCTGGATGTAACATTACATTTCATGGTGACTGGGGAATCTTTTAAGAGTCTGGCTTTTAGCCACGGAATAGCACAGCCCACCATTTCAAAAGTTGTTGTGGATACACAAACTGCAATTTGCAACACTTTAAATGACCAATACTTAAAGGTGTACTTGTGTTATTTTTCCAAGTTTGGACTATGTATGTGCTACTAAGAGTTTTGCAGTCCTTGTCTGTCGCACTGGACCAAACTGCAAGAACCTTCTCCTTTTCTTTGCCAGTTTCTCTTTTCTGGCATTCTGAAATCAGGCAAGAGATGCAGTCAAATCAAACCTGAACTTTCGTAAACTAAGGCATTATGATACAAACCGATAATCACCGTATAATGCATATTACTCAGAAAGAAAAGATTTCTGACTACCTTATTATCATACAATGGGTCATACATTCATCTTTCCCCGCTGTACGCCTGATTTAAGATGCTTAATGCCTCTTTGCTCCAATTCATTTCTAGAATATGAAGCTATCAATGGAAAAAGTCCTTTCACAAATAGCTAGTATAAAAGAGTCTACTGCAAAAAAAGTTTCTTTTCTGCATTTATGAAACCTGCTAACTGAAAAAAAAAGTGTGGAAAATCCCCAACATGAAAAATCCCCAACACGAAAATCTGAAATCAGCCACTAGCCACCTAACACTAGCCGCCTAACATTAACCAAACAACACGCAGAAACCACTGTGGTACACCCTTCTGCATGTGTGCGAGTTATCGCTGCCTACTGCACATGCATGGACTGATGGCAGTTTAGAACTGCTTTCTATTCTGGCGCGGATAATGTCTGCTAATTTTCGTAGTTACACCCGTTCTACCACTAGATGGTCGTCCCGCCAGACCAGTACCATTTACAGCGGATTGTCATGTAATACCCGCTTAAAGGTACACCTGCTCAACAAGTGGCTGAAATTCCACTGGAAATGCCATGAAGAAAGGCTTCGCCAATCTGTCAACAATGGAGTACGCTATTTACCAGACGAAGTTTTAAAATGGAGTACGCTATTTACCAGACGAAGTTTTAAAAACCAGCTATTGTAATATGGCATAGTATTTGTTGTTCACAAATAAAAGTATTTTCTCTGGTGGACCCTGTACTTGCCTGTCTGCTGTTCAATGCCTTTTTGTGTTGAGTACTGGTCTCTCTGTATGAAGATATTTATATCTCACTCTAGATTAGCTGCAGCCATTTCTTAAACATTTACTTTCTTCTCATCTTCATCATACACCCCCCCCCCCCCCCCGGTCTCTATCTTTTCTTCTCTTTTTTCAGTTTCAAATCTTTAGTCTGCATTTGCAAACTGTGATTTATTCTGAATTTATTTGTTATCTTTGACTTACTCATTATCAGTACCTCATTGAATGTGGATTCAATAAAGGAATAAAGGCAACAATAGCATTTCCCAGTCTCGACGGACTGTTTGAAAAATAATTCACTTCTTAATTAGTTTTGAAGGATTTCTGAATACAGAAACGAGTACAGGGAGATCTATGATAATGTGATACTGCAAGTGTCAATCTTAGCGTCTATGTTGTTCATCCTGTATTTCCAGAATGTTCGCTACTGTATAGATGGAGTTATTTTCTGCAAATGCCATTAAATTAGCCTGTCAATCCTGAGCAATGTGAAGGAAATACTGTGCAATAATTTTGATAAGGAGATTGAACAAACCCCAAGTAAATATGAAGTGTGTGTGTTCCACCTGCAGCCTGCAATTAACTGCATATAAGCTTTGATAGTGTCGATGATATGACATCTGTACAAAAATCTCGTAAGTCACCATTGTCCAATCTCTGTCATTTAAGCAGCACTGCAAGAATGTGTAAAAGAAATTCAACTCCAAAGCACTCCTCGATAAGTTAACAAGAAGCCAACTATAGTATTGATGTAAATAATCTTACGTTCCTCTACCATTCTGCTGGCACATTCCACCAAAGAATGCTGTGATCTCCTATGGAGAAAACTATATCCCAGCAACTAAGATTCATGAGCAATTGAATAAGGCCATTAAATCTGGCAACTGATCTTTCACGTCAACTCTATCCAGATCTTGTCTGTATTGTCAAATACTGAAGCACAAGACTTAAAAAGGAAAGCAGTTAAGACAGCTATTTTCCAAAAGATCATATCCTACAAATGTTTGATTTAGTATAGCTTTTCAAAACGCACACCGAACGAATTTCAAATCTTACCAACACAAATGATCTGTAATGCAATGACTGGAAACCTCCAGCATTTCTGTGAAATAGCAAGAATAATGGAAATAAAAACATTATAAAAACCCGTCTTCTTCTCTCTCTCTCTCTTTCTTTTCTTTTCTTTTTATTTCTTTTGTTCCTTAAATCCCTTACTTTACCCTATTTCTGGTGAAGCAATCTTCAAAAATTCTAAATACTTAAGATCCACCAAAGTACTTTAATTTCTATGTCAGTCAGTCCTACTCCAGTTTTTTCCTAAGGCACAGTATGTAAGCACAGTTAATGCTTTACTATTTTAAATTTTCATCAAACATACACACACACACACACACACACACACACACACACACTTCAGGGTTTCAACTGACTTTTTTTTCTATGTAACAAGTTCACAAATAAATACAACACAATAAATTTAAGAGAAAAGGATACTTATTACCTAAAATCAAGCACTTGGTCCATTCAGAAAGATTCCATTCATATATCATTATTATTCCAGAATCAAGTCCCACAGCCAGAACATGAGCATTTTCATCAGTGGGTAAATGAGGTGCAAATGCCAGTGCAGTTAC
The DNA here is from genome assembly GCF_021461395.2 of Schistocerca americana. NCBI lineage: Eukaryota > Metazoa > Arthropoda > Insecta > Orthoptera > Acrididae > Schistocerca > Schistocerca americana. The sequence goes on along the minus strand of NC_060121.1, from coordinate 262,415,594 downwards.
TGACTGTCCTTTCAGCTCCAAAGGCACTGTCCTGCTTTCCCCTTTTACATTCCAAATAGCCACTTTGCCATCACGGGATCCAGTTGCAAAGTGAGATGAATCATGAGTCCAGGCACAGCACCATATAATGCGAGTATGTATGCCTGACTTTTTATCTGATCCAACAACTAATTCATATCTTTCGCTGTCTGGAAAATATTTTCACAAAGTTATTATAATACAGAATTATTATAAAACCAGGAAAAGAAATTATTTCAATAAAATAACTTCAATCAGAATTCCAAGTCAAGCAACATATTAATCATCGTATAATAATACAGATCATCATCTTACTGGCAGTTCGCTGAAACAAGCCCCAACGTCTGTCTCGTGACACGGATAGTAAGTACACACCATCAGGAGAAAAGGCCAACTGTGTCACAGTCAACTGGTGAAAAGTGAGCTTCTGATACTGCTGCCACGAGTCCACTTGCCTAAAGAAGATTTGAAGGGCTAGTGACATCTGCTAACTGAAAAACGTAACTGTAGCTGACTACAACTATTGCAAATACACTGATCAACTAGAACATTTTGACCACTGACACGCTATCAATATAAACCCATTCCAAGGAATAGCAGTCACCTGGCGAGGAATGACTATTCATCAGACACATGCATGGAGCACACAGTATCAGTAAGCATGCTGTCCCTGTGTAGAATGGGAAAGGTGTGTCGTCTATCCGAGTTTGACCAAGGGAAGATCACAAAGGCCTGGAGGCTTGGCATGAGCATTTCAGAAACTGCATGAACTGTCGGGTGTTCAAGAAGTGCTTTGGGGATACCTTTAATAAGTGACACAACCAAAGAGAAACAATGTCCAAACGTCGTGGGGTTGGCGGCCACCACTCATTAAAGATGTTGGATGTCGTAGGCTGGGCAGACTGCTAAAACAGGACAGGTGGTGAACTGTGGTAGAACTAACATCAGACTTTAATCCTGGGCAGAGTACAAGTGTGTCTGAACACACAGTGCACCAAACACTCCTAATGATGGGCCTCTGCACCCGAAGACCCATGCAAGTGCCAAAGTTAACACCACGACATCGGCAACTATGTCTAAAATGGGCAAATGATCATCAGCACAAGACATTGGTGTAGTGGCAGAGCTCTGCATGGTCTGATGGTCTGATGAATTCTGATACAGTTTTCATCAGTCTGATGGGAGAGCACGAATCTGCTGTCTTCCAGGAGAACAGCCCCTTGACACTTCTACTGCGGGTTGGAGACAAGCTAGTGGGTGCTCCTGTATGCTCTGGGGAACATTTATAAGGGCATTCATGGGTCCAGTGGAGCTCATGCAAGGCACCATTACCACCAAGGAGTGTCATACACTGGTTGCAGACCACATACACCCCTTCATGACGATAATGTTTTCTGATGGCAGTGGCATTTTTCAACAAGATAATTTGCCATGACACAAGGCCACGAGTGATGGAGTGGTTCGAGAATCACATTGGTGAGTTCCAATTGACGTGCTGGCCCCCCAACTTGCCGGATCTGAACCCGATCAGACAAACATGTGATGTGACTGAATGTGGCATTACAGCTCATCGTTCCTGTTCACTGTAATTTATGGGAATTAGGTGACTTGTGTGTGCACACGTGATGAAAACTCCTCTAGTAACCTACCAAGACCTCACTGCTTCCATGCCATGATGCATCACTGCTGTTATTCCTGCCAAAGGTGAACATACTAGCTATTCGTAGGTGGTCATAATGTTCTGGCTGACCAGTGTATTAACATTAAATAATACAAAACTGGTTGTAATTATGTCAAACATCACCAACATTTATGTTTGTTCAGTAAATGAATAAAAAGAACAGCAACTATCCAATACTAACATTATATCAACAAATTGAATAATTTGAGGAAAACAACTTTGGAAACAATCATCAACGTTGTTGCTTAACTATACCTAAATATGTGTGTTTCTTTCTGACCTCCCCTTACCACAAACTTTTCTCTCTTCCCTTTTTTCTTCCTTTCAACTACAAATGAGTGCACTGTTTTCGTTTTTCCTGCCTCAGTCCCATTCTCTCTTACCAAGAAATTTTTCTCATCCTCTCTTATCTAGTCATTCTCAGGCAACACTGACTAAGCAATTGAGGAGCACTTTTTCAGAAATCGATAAATTCAAAATGTACTTTACTGAGGAAACACATTTTTTTTAAATATCACACTGAAGTAGTAATTACATAAATGAGATAATTTAATATTTGCACTACTTTCGTAAGCACGATTCTGGCTGTGCATTTGAATTTCCTAAAATTATCATTCTAAAGTTTCCAAGTTTTTTCAGAAGTTGATACATGCAAAGATGGAGGCTAAAATTTTGGTTAATGTACACATTGAAAGCAATTTTTTCATACTTGTTTTTATCTTTAACATTAATTACAAAGAAAGTTACTTTACTGTTCATTTTGCATAGAAAAACAATAATGCATTACAATGTCACACCTTAGTATCACACTTTTTCCTTAATATTTGATAAGCTGAAGTGAAAATGGTAACAAACAATTGACATAGAACACAAAACACTGGCTACAGCAATACTGAAGTGGAAATCTATTGATCACTTTCAATAAGCTCCTTATAAAACTCTTCTGCTCCTTATGGTATATTAAAATGCCTCATAAGTTTTAGGACATCCGTATTCTTTTCTTTGCCAACCATGTTCTTCTTTTCCAGTGTGGTTGCTTTCCTCACTTCCTGGCTGCAGTTTCTGGATTTTCATACTACAAAATCTACTGGACTACATTTTAAGTGTCCGATACTGACAACAATATCTTCTTCTTAGACTTTTCATAAGTCATCAATCGCTGAGCAGTTATTTTGAAAGGTATCTTAGATCAGGTGCAATGGAGTTGAGGTCCTTTGCTTCCCAATCTTTATTTTGTATCTTGACAATGCCTTTTTGTTTCAGCATTTTATAGTACTCATTCGGTGAACACATATCTTACTTTTTTTGTAGTCTTTATCCACTCTACCAAACAGTCTGTCAAGAGGCATATAGCTGTGATCACGAATAGAAAATAAGGTACCAGCTTATTAAATTTTCTGCTTTCTTCCATGAAGATCAATGGTGTGCACACCATTGGCAGTCCCCAATAATCTGTCTTTCCTTCTGATCCTGCCCGGTAAGTCTCCCCTGACCTGGGGTTCTGGGAGACTTTTCTAAATTGTGCCCCTTTCCCTAAACATCTCCAGTTCTTTTCCTTCACCCCTCTTCCTTCCCCTTCAATTCTTCTGCCAGAAGAATGAGCAAACGGGTCTGAAAGCTTGTAAAAGTTAAATCCTTGTGTGTGTGTGTGTGTGTGTGTGTGTGTGTGTGTGTGTGTGTGTCCTGCCACCGCTTGGTGAGTAGATTTTTTTATCAATCCATTTACATTTATTATCAATAATTGATTATTTTTGTTGTTATTTTAACCACATTTGTATTTTCCTCCTTCATTACTGCATAGAACTCTTTTTGTACAATGTTTGTGCAACTAGTAGTTTATTACTAACTGATTTTTTTTCAGATTGTGTGCCTTTTTTTAATTTCAGTAGACAATTTTGCATGGTGAGCATGAATCTGTATGGGGGATTTTAAATGTCAAGTAAAGCAGTGACAGAAAATATGTTTTTACTTCAATAAAGAGCAAGTAGGAAGGCCTGACACTTCCCTTTTTTTTTTACAGAAATGTTTCCACATTTTGACTGTATTCAGTTAGGATTGTAAATATCCCCTTTCAGACTTTTTCTTTGAATAGTGTCTCTCTCTACACCTGAATGTTTTGATATCATTCCTTATAACTTGTATAACTTTCTTATCTTCAGCAGTGCTGTGGCCTGCCCTTCTATTTTCAGCTGATAACTTCCCTATTACATGAAATTTATTGGCCAAATTTGAGAGTGTTTCTTTGGGTACCTTATGTTGCTTGAAATTTTGGAGCACATACAGATACTGTCTGGTCATCTATTTTTCCTTGTACTGTCCTTTGTCAAACCAATATTCTTCCATTTTGCTTCTTTCTTGATGTTCTGCATTCTGGTGATGTGATTATCACATATTTCAGTAACAATTTATCATACTCAGTTTTGTTTAAACTATTTATGTAACAATGAAAAGCTGTGATATCAACATACGTGAGGTCTGCTTGTTCTGCATTCTTTTCTTCCTAAGGCTTTTTGGTTCACTGGTATGTCTGGTAACCCATTCCAAAGTGCATTATCTGGCATTTTGTTGTTCTTACTGCACTTCTTCTTTTGGATGATTTCACTCTCAGCCAGGAATTCTTGCAACCAATGCACTCAGTCAAATATACAACATTTTCTAAATCACTTCTATTAACCTCCATTTCATAGTTTAACAACCTACTCTTTTACTGCAAACTTCTCCTTAACACAGGTATGTTGTTGTGTAAATGACTAATTTATAATGTTGGTTCAGATGGCAAATACTTCCCTATACCGTGACCGCACCCCTCCCTCCCTCCCTCTCCACAGAAACCTCTCTCACATTATTATTGACAATGATGTCCTTGGCTGAGAGCACATACTGAGTTTTGTAAAAGCTCATTTTCAACATACAATAACAACAGCAAATGTTGCATTTCAACCAAACAATTTCAACAGGTCATGCATGACAACAAGCTTGACTTGTAACTACAAAAATCTCAATTCTGGAATACTGAGCAATTATTTGTTTTTAAATAAATGCTCAATTTTGAAGAAAATAATTCAAATGACACAGTTTCAGAGACTTTACTGGTTGTCTCATACAGGTAAGATTTTATGTACACAGACCGAATCGCTGAGTGAAAATTTGTACCAAGGCACAGAACTGAACCGGGGTCTCCCGTTTACTAGGCAGGTGCATTAGCCACTAAGCCATCTTGGCACAACAGTTCACGCTGCTTCGGCAATTCTGTTCATGTGTAAAGGGATTTAAAGTAGACTGGGGTGGCAGTGAGACTGGATCGAAGTGGGAGGCGTGCCGGGGTAATCTGTGCAGTTGTGTGAACCATTGTGCTAAAGTGGCTTAGTGGCTAGTGCACCTGCCTTGTAAGCAGGAGGCCCAGGTTTGATTCCCAGCATTGGTACAAAATTTCACGCACTTCTTCAGTCTATGTACAAAGGTGGTTTGAAAAGTTCTCTGAATTACGAGAGTCAGCACTAGTGCAACGAGTTGTTCATGTGATATTCATTGGATTGTTGCCTGTAAACACGTGCCCTGTCAGTGCTCTTGGAAGAGAGCTGTGGTGGTGACGTGGCTCTGTTGTTGTTCCCGCGAGTGATTTGCAAATAAAGAAAAAAAATCAAAATAAAAAAAAAATAAAATAAAAAAAATTAAAAAATCGAGATTTTAGCAGTGATTAAGTACTTCGTAAAGAAAGGTATGAAAGCAAATAACAATCATGCCAATTTCCAGAATACCCTGAGGGACTCTGCTTCTTCATATTCAACTGTTGCCAAGTGGAAAAATGAATTTAAATTTGGTTGGGAAAGCTTAAATGATGATTCGCACAGTGGTCGGCCAAGATGCGTGACTACTCCAGAAATCATTGTAAAAGTGCACAAAATTGTCATGGAGGATCGACGACTGAAAGTGCGTGAAATTGCTCATGCCTGCCATATGTCATCTGAAAGGGTAAATCACATTTTAACTGCAGAATTAGAAATGAAAAAATTATCTGCAAGATGATTGCCACAACTCTCGATGCTGGATCAAAAATGTGTGAGAATGGACATATCAGAACAATGTTTGGCCCGTTTTAGGAGAAACAAGCAAGATTTTTTGCGCCAGTTTGTGACCACAGAAACTTGGGTGCACTACTATACCCTAGAGCCAAAACAACAGTCAAAACAGTGGAAACATGCTGATTCTCCGCCACCAAAGAAAGCAAAGACAATTCCTTCGGCGGGAAAGGTCATGGCATCAGTTTTCTGGGATGCGAAGGGGATTCTGTTCGTAGATTATATCCCCACTGGGCAAACAATTACTGGAGAATAATATGCTAACCTCCTGGACAAATTGCAACAAAAGATATGCGAAAAAAGGCCAGGTTCAGCAAGGAAGGTTTTAAGCACTATGTGACTTTGAACATCTGAGGTCAACAGTCCCCTAGACTTAGAACTACTTAAACCTAACTAACCTAAGGACATCGCACACATCAGCAAGGAAGAAAGTCATCTTCCATCAAGACAATGTGTGTCCGCACATGTGTCGCCATGGCAAACTAAGGTATGAATTGTTGCCACAACTGCCTTATTCACCTGATATGGCTACGTCATACTTCAATTTCTTCCCAAAACTGAAAATTTTTCTTGGTGGACGAAGATTCACTTCAAACGAAGAATTGATAGCCGGAGTTGACAACTATTTTGCAGGCCCGTAGGAAACTCATTTTTCAGATGGGATCAAGGCTCTGGAACATCATTGAACTAAGTGCATTAATGTACAAGGAGACAACATTGAAAATAAAAAAATGTTTCAGTGCTGTAAGTTCATTTTTGTCTATTCTGTTCTGAGAACTTTTCAAACCATCCTCGTACACAAGAAAACGATTGTTTTCTTTTTTCAAAATATGTCACAAATGTGTGAATTTGCAATCTTCAATGATATACAACACTTCCAATACCTGTAACAGATACTGAAAAATCCAGCAGAGCTAGTTCATAGAAGTCGGTATTTTGTGCAGTTGCCATGAGTAGCCAATGACGAAAGAGTAAATAAATTATATGTTTCCAGAGATGAATTTTAGCTAACCTCTCCTTTATAGCCAAAGCACAACCTCAGATTGCCCAGATTGTTGTATATCCGAAACGAAGGCTGTCAGTAGCCAGTGACAACAACTGCTGATCTGTTAGTGCTCCTTACTTTTCTCATGGAAATTTACAATAGCCTTGTGTGTCCCAATGTAACCACAACCACAAGCTGAAATACATACGCTGTATAAAATATAAATGTCAATTATTAGTATGTTATGCAGAAAGGCAAGTTAGTCATTTCTAAAGAGGAATATCCTGTCCAAAATGCGGCACTGAAGTTTGAGAACAGTATTGACAAAGTTTCTTTCTATCATAATTATTTGTATAAGGTGCATGGATTGCACCTGTAGAATGCTTAGCTGGTTTAGTGGGATCATGAACTGCTCATTTTTCAAGGAAGAACACATGTCCAGAAGTTTCACATTTCACATATCAGTGTGTACATCTATAACATCTGTGGGGAAAAAAAATAAAATAAAATAATAATGATAATTCAGAAGGAGTGCAAAATTTCTATCTCCACTTGATGGTAGGGTGTACATCAGCAATGTAAAGACTTGAACAAACAGTAAAGTAAGTGCAACTGTGCACTCGTCATTTTAGTTGCAGTATGGAGCTATGCAAGAAGGTGATTACATGAGTAGTATACATCATTGTCTTCATATTACCCCACAGAAGACAGTGAACAGCTGCAAAATTTCCTGACTGTGGTGGAAATGAACAGATCCCCTTTTCACAATCCACCAATCTGTGTGTGTGTGTGTGTGTGTGTGTGTGTGTGTGTGTGTGTGTGTGTGTGTGTCATCCACATGGAGCAGCATAATTGCTTCAAAGTGATCTGGAGCGCTGTTGTTTTGCAATCATATTTCCTGACAAACGTTTTTTGACAATACATCCAATACAGTAGGAAGTGTGAATGTGGATTTTATGCCTAAATATGATTGTTGTGCTAGTTTACAGAGGTGTCTTCAGTGAATGTGCATTCATCAGTGAGTAGCAAAAATGTCTGAAATTGTGACTGATATACACAAGGCTGTCAATACAATTGCACAAAGGATAGACATCAACTACTATGGTGACAGCTGTTGTGTACAAACAATAGTTCAACATGTTAGAATGACACATGTGACCATATATGGCTTCCCAGTGACGTGTATCATAACATCTTCCACAGAAGCAATGGTCTGAATTGAAAGTAGATGCGCATTATCATTTCCAACACCTAACACCGGCAGAAGTGCAGACTAATTGGTAAAATATTCAAAAGGCATACCATATGAAAATTTCTCAATTTCACATTGCACAGTTTCTTCAAAAAGTAAATGAAACAAGCAAACAACATGTACTTTTCAATTCACACATCCTACAGCTTTGAAATTACCCGAGGTGCAAGCTACAGTATTTACTTACAATTTTCTTGCCTCTATTATTCTCCTTTCAACTGTTCTTTATGTCAAATGGTGTGGGTAGTTCTGTTAGGGAAACATTTCCATACACAATCATACACAAGCTTTGCTATTTCCATCACTTTTATGATATATAAACAGCAAATCAATCCTTTCACTACTTGTGTTATAACATGGTCCACAACATTACTGCACTCAGTTATAGTAAGGACAAAAAAAATGCTATTAGGCACAGCCTGTGCATCCACCTCTCACAGGCAGCTAACGTGCTGCATCAGTAATTTGGTTACTAAACACAACCTGAAGAAGCTCTCGAGTCCAACCACCTTAAATATCCACACTCTACAGCCTCAAAATTACGCATTCTCAGACAGGGGTCCCCTTTGAAAAATGACCAGTTTGCTGCTCCTTGTAAAGCAGTTTACGTAGACTGATGGAAAAAAATTGCAACCCCAAAAAATAATTAACGTAGAGTAATGAAATTTTGGGAATACATTTGTCTTTTGGTAACATAAAGGGGCGTTCAAAAAGAAATGAGCCAAAGTCTGGAATGCGCAAACCGGTGACAGGAGGGTAATATCGTGGTCTGTATTGAAGGTGTGGTTCCGAAAAGTGTGTGGAAGTTCACAGCCCATCGCTAGAGGGCACGCATGCATGTCGCGTGACTATACAGAACTAGCAGCAGCATGCATCAATCGTCCAATGCTGCCAGTCGCATTGCAAACAGTGACATGGAGGTGTCAACAGAAGAGCAAAGAGGTGTTGTTCATTTCCCGACAGCGGAGGTAGTAGGAAGAACAGACTTTCATCAACAAATGTCACAAGTGTACGGCAAACTCTGCAAGTCCCGTGCAAGGGTCAAGACATGGCACAAGTGCTTCATGGAAGGACGGGTGTCGTTAGCCAATGACGCACGGTTTGGAGCACCACACTGCATTACAGATGACATTGTCCAGCTGGTGGATGCACTCATTACACAGGACCGCCGAGTGTCAGAGAAAGCCATAGCCGTCATGGTCAGATTGAGCATCAGAAGTGTTCACACCATCATGAAGGGACGATTGCACATGCATAAAGTGTGTGCCCAACAGGTGCCCCACAGTCTTCAACCAAACCAGGAAGCATGTTGAATGGCCCACTGTCTTGCTCATCTGCAGCACTATGCTCAGGGAGGGAATGCGTTCCTGGCACGAGTAGTGTCTGGAGATGAGTCGTGGTGTCATCACTTCGAACCAGAATCAAAATGACAAAGTCTCCAGGGGAAGAATCTAGGGTCACCACCACCAAAAACGGCAAGGCCATCCACACGAGTGCAGGAAAAGTTATGCTGACATTCTTCGTTGGCCAAGATGGACCCCTGCTGATTCACTTCCTGCAGCATGGGACAACAGTGAATGCCCAGTGTTACTCCAAAACCTTGACTACCTTTTGTCAAGTAATGAAATCAAAATGACCAGGCAATCTCACCCATGGGCCATTCTGCTCCACGATAATGCAAAGCCTCATACAGCTGACACGGTCGTGGCACTCCTGCAGAAATTCAAAATGGAAGGTTCTCGGCCACCCTCCATACAGTCCAGACCTCTTTCCCTGTGATTACGGCAATTTTGGTCCCCTTAAAAAGACTCTGAGGGGCAAACGATTCACCTCAGATAACGACATCCAGCTGTACGTGCGGAACTGGTTAACATCGCTGACCTGGGAATTTTATGAGACAGCCATTCACTGCCTTGTGTCACAGTGGGATGTGTGTCTCAACAGCCAGGGTCAATATTTCTGATATGCAGGTACTGGTTTCTGTAATTATGCCAGCCCGTTTCTGTTTTAACTTCCCTCATATGTAAGTGATTAACAGTGCAAGATCACAGGTTAATGTATGCATGAGATAAGCCATTGCAAATGTGAAATGCTGGTACATTAATAATCAGTGTAACCACTAGAGTGTTGAATGAAAGCATGTAAACATGCATGTGTTGTGCTGTACAGGTGTCAGATATCAGTTTCTGGAATGGAGTTCCATGTCTGTTGCACTTGGTCAGTCAGTACAGGATGGTTAATGTTTCTTGTGGAGATCTGGTGATCGAGCAGGCCAAGGCAGCAGGGGTTACAACACCAGTGTGTGGGTAAATGTTATCCTGGTGGAGACCACTCCCTGGAATGCTTTTCAGGAATGGCAGCATGACAGACTGATGCACAATTTTGCAATCCGTGTCCATGGGGCAACCGCTAGAGAGCTCCAGATGTTATATGAAATTGAACCCCAGACCATAACTCCAGATGTACATCCAGTGTGTCCAGCACAGAGACTGGTTGATTGCAGTCCCTCAACTGGCCTCCTCCTAACCACCACACGGCCATCACTGGCACCGCAGCAGAACCAGCTTTCATTACAAAATATAACAGACGTCCACCCTGCTGTCCAACGTGCTCTCACTTTACACCAATCAACTCTCAAATGGCAGTGGTTTGGGGTTGGTTGAATGCACAACACTACTGGGCATCTGGCTCAGAGTATGCTTGAAGTAAGTGATTTGTAACAGTTTGTTGTGTCACTGTGGTACTAACTACTGCTCAAATTGCTGCTGCAGATGCAGTACGATGCACCAGTGCCACACGCCAAACACGATGGTCTCTCTCGGTACTGTCATGTGGCAGTCAAGGGCCCAGTTTTGTTGCAACCACACTTTCCCTTGGCCACAGCTGCGAGGAATCTTACAGTGGCTACATTCCTGCCAGGTCTTTCTGCAATACTGTGGAATGAACATTCAGCTTCTTGTAGCCCTATTATACGACCTCATCCCAATTCGGTGTTGATAGCCACCTCTTAATTGCCAAAAGGGGCCAAGTCTTTTGCACTGTATATAGCAGACCATCGACCTTGCTGTATGAGGAAACAGATGTAGCAGCCTCCTCTCAAAATTACTTAGAGCAAACAGTTCATAAATGCACTTACAACAGAAATATATTACACCTACTATCAAAAAATAGACATAGTCTCTTTGAAGGTGTCCTCAAGGAAAATGTCAGCAACTACAAAACAGCTGTAGCAACAACAACTGCAGAAGAAGAAAGGTCAAGTAAAACAAGCAGAAAGATTTATATTTTCAGTAAACTAGATAAAAAGACAGCAATTTCATATTTCAGGGAAGAACCTGAAACATTTAGCTTTGGTCAGGAGCATTTAGAGAAATATTGCTAATGTTTACAAGAATTGTTGATCACACACAGGCTAAGTATCTACCTAGTAGAGGAGTTTGAGATGAAAGACATTTCAACAGTATGGTGTCACAGTAAAGAAACTTCTGAAGAAACAGCAAGTATAGCACAACAGGTGTAAAACGAATCCAGCACAGCCTCAAAAATGCTGCACCTAGCAGCCCCCCATCCTGCCCCATCACATCCCTGCAGACTAACACAGGTACCACTACAGCATTTTCCCTCCACCCCTAACCTAGTACATAGTACCCCTCTATCCCATGCCTCTTCTGTACCACACCACTAATCCTCCTGAGATTATTGCTCACTCTGCCCAGAGGCAACAGGTTTGTGTGTGTGTGTGTGTGTGTGTGTGTGTGTGTGTGTGTGTGTGTGACCTCTGAAGGAGTACTCTATCTGATAACCTTCCTTCAATGGGCCTGTTAAGGTGTTTTGACCAGAATGGCCTCATCCACAGCAACCAGTATGCATTCCAAAAGTATTAGTCCTGTGAAACCCAACTGCTACTTTTACCACATCACGTAGGAGCACATTATTTCTTTACTTCTGTAAAGTACTTGATGCAGTACCACACTAACACTTAGTAACAACAGCATGATCGTATGGAGTATCAAAGAAAATTTCTGACCGGAGTAAGATCTTGGATGGACAATCATCGAATGATCTGTGTGCCTTGCTGTTCATATTGTATTTTACTGACCTGGCAGGCAATATGAATAGTAATCTCAGAATCTTAGCAGATGATGCAGTTATATACAGTGAAGTACCAAATGAAAAAAGCTGCACAAATATTCAATCAGATCTTTTTAAGATTTAGAAATGTTGAAATGTTCAGAAATGTTAACTATGCATTTCACAAAATGTAATATCTTATGAAAACAATATCAATGAGCCATGGCTGCAATCAGTCCACTCATAAGAATTCCTACATGCAAAAAAATTAAGGGAGTATGGAATGGAGTAATCACATAAGCCTTATTGTGGGTAATGCAGGTGGAACACCTTCGTTCACTGATAACACGGGGAAAGTGCAGTCAGCCTACAAAACACTCCTGGAATTCATCCTATAATATCACTTAAGTGTGTGGGATCCATACAGGGGATGGTATTAAATGAATATAAATGGAACCACAAATCGTCACAGGTTTGTCTGACTGAGAGGTCTGTTGACAAACCTGAAGTAGCAGATATGTGCATATGGATGCCAATATCACATGAAAGCTACTTGCAAAGTCTCAAGAACCGGTATCAAGTGAGGAAGCTACAAATCGACTACTGCCCACTACACGTTGCTCTCATAGAGACTGCAAAGACAGGATTAAACTAATTACAACACACACTGAGGTATTTAACCAGTCATTTTTCCTGTGTTTCATATGTGAACAGAATGGGCAAAAACCCTAATATGTGGTACAATGGGTGGTACAATCTGTGTTGCACTTCATTGCTGTTTGCCAAGTATAGATGTAGAACATACTAAGCATTGTTGATGGTTTTTTTTCCAGACATCCAGTATATTTGAAATTCATAAATTTGCCATTCTTGCATTAAAAACACATGATCAGCAATCACTCTCTTCATTGCTGACACAAAACTAGTGACCATGAACTGCGAACATAAGTACAATGTCAAAAAGTGTCTTAGTCATTACATACACTTCAGTCACATATCTTAGTAGATACAATTAATCATGGAATACTCCAGTACAATGTGCGTAAGACCGTAAAAGAACAAGAGAGGTGAACAGAATGTAAGACTAATATGTCACTTTAAATAATAATAATAATAATAATAATTTAGTGAGAGATACAGTTTTAGAGTGGAAAAAAAAATCAAGAGGTTTACAGATAAGTACGATGATCTACAAAGTTGTCTATAAATAAATGTTACACACCACAATATGATCGCTGCATGTTCTGTAGTCGTAGCTTTGCAAGCTGATGCCAGAACTTTCCCATCTGATCTTGCTGCTAAGGAATAGAGCTCATAACCATGTCCATACAATTTTTGAATTTCTGGCCACAGTGTATTCTGTAGAAGATTATCTTCTGTTGGTGGTTCTATCGCACAAAATGTAAAATTTAAAATTAGTTCCAGAGATAACTTCATCTCTACAACAAAGGTGTGACAGGTATTTTACATTAAAGTGGTATCATAATGATGACGGAATGTTGTTAAGCAAGTCAAACATTTGTGTCTTTAATATCCATATGTTTAGTAAGAGCAATTTTCCTTAGATTATTGACACACATTGTAAATATGTGAACAGAGTAATTTCACAGGTTATTAAAAATTACTGATTTTATACATCAAGGGCAAAAGGTAACAAACTAGACATTTGTGGACACAAGGGCATAATGTTAAAAACTGCTAAACTAAAGTGACATCAGTACTTTCTTTAACATTTTTCTATTACATCCACAAAGATGTGCCAAAATGGAATTTTCAGCAGTGAAATAGAAGGTATTGTCAGGAAGAAATATTTTCAGTATGTTCATAAAGTCAAGCTGGCTATTTGTCAGGTATTTGATAACAGAGGGCAGCTAATTACAGCTCGTCTTGTCAATATGTACTTCTTTCTTTCTTCCTCATTTTATTTATTTATTTTTAACAGAAAAAGTTAACAATAACTGTAATTGCAAGAATGTCTAGTACTATAATTATGTACATTCTTTCCTTTCTCAGAAGTTACGTCTGGTTAAAAATGGAAAGTGATGCGGACCTTTTTGTTATTAATATTATTATTATTATTATTGTTTCCTTCACTTTCTCAGACATTAGGTCCGGTTAAAAATGGAGTGATGTGGACCTTGATCAAGCGTCACTTCCTTTTAACTGTACGGTATGTGTTATATTGCATTTAGGAACTTTCGGGTAATTGAACATGTATCAATAATTACGGATTTCTGTAGTTGTATATATATGTTTGGATGTAGCTGTATTGCATTGATGTACTGGTGGATATTGTGTGGTATGACTCCTGTAGTTGATAGTATAATTGGTATGATGTCAACTTTATCCTGATGCCACATGTCTTTGACTTCCTCAGCCAGTTGGATGTATTTTTCAATTTTTTCTCCTGTTTTCTTTTGTATATTTGTTGTATTGGGTATGGATATTTCGATTAGTTGTGTTAATTTCTTCTTTTTATTGGTGAGTATGATGTCAGGTTTGTTATGTGGCATTGTTTTATCTGTTATAATGGTCCTGTTCCAGTATAATTTGTATTCATCATTCTCCAGTACATTTTGTGGTGTATACTTGTATGTAGGAACGTGTTGTTTTAAAAGTTTATGCTGTAAGGCAAGCTGTTGCTGTATTATTTTTGCGACATTGTCATGTCTTCTGGGGTATTCTGTATTTGCTAGCATTGTACATCCACTTGTGATGTGATCTACTGTTTCTATTTGTTGTGTACAGAGTCTGCATTTATCCGTTGTGGTATTGGGATCTTTAATAATATGCTTGCTGTAATACCTGGTGTTTATTGTTTGATCCTGTATTGCAATCATGAATCCTTCTGTCTCACTGTATATATTGCCTTTTCTTAGCCATGTGTTGGATGCGTCTTGATCGATGTGTGGCTGTGTTAGATGATACGGGTGCTTGCCATGAAGTGTTTTCTTTTTCCAATTTACTTTCTTCGTATCTGTTGATGTTATGTGATCTAAAGGGTTGTAGAAGTGGTTATGAAATTGCAGTGGTGTAGCCGATGTATTTATATGAGTGATTGCCTTGTGTATTTTGCTAGTTTCTGCTCGTTCTAGAAAGAATTTTCTTAAATTGTCTACCTGTCCATAATGTAGGTTTTTTATGTCGATAAATTCCCTTCCTCCTTCCTTTCTGCTTAAAGTGAATCTTTCTGTTGCTGAATGTATGTGATGTATTCTATATTTGTGGCATTGTGATCGTGTAAGTGTATTGAGTGCTTCTAGGTCTGTGTTACTCCATTTCACTACTCCAAATGAGTAGGTCAATATTTGTATAGCATAAGTATTTATAGCTTTTGTCTTGTTTCTTGCTGTCAATTCTGTTTTCAGTATTTTTGTTAGTCTTTGTCTATATTTTTCTTTTAGTTCTTCTTTAATATTTGTATTATCTATTCCTATTTTTTGTCTGTATCCTAGATATTTATAGGCATCCATTTTTTCCATCGCTTCTATGCAGTCGCTGTGGTTATCCAATATGTAATCTTCTTGTTTAGTGTGTTTTCCCTTGACTATGCTATTTTTCTTACATTTGTCTGTTCCAAAAGCCATACTTATATCATTGCTGAATCCTTCTGTTATCTTTAGTAATTGGTTGAGTTGTTGATTTGTTGCTGCCAGTAGTTTTAGATCATCCATGTATAGCAAATGTGCGATTTTGTGTGGGTATGTTCCAGTAATATTGTATCCATAATTTGTATTATTTAGCATGTTGGATAGTGGGTTCAGAGCAAGGCAGAACCAGAAAGGACTTAATGAATCTCCTTGGTATATTCCACGCTTAATCTGTATTGGCTGTGATGTGATATTATCTGAATTTGTTTGGATATTAAGTGTGGTTTTCCAATTTTTCATTACTATGTTTAGGAACTGTATCAATTTAGGATCTACTTTGTATATTTCCAATATTTGTAGTAACCATGAGTGGGGTACACTATCAAAAGCTTTTTGGTAATCAATGTATGCATAGTGTAGCGACCTTTGTTTAGTTTTAGCTTGATATGTCACCTCTGCATCTATTATCAGTTGCTCTTTACATCCTCGTGCTCCTTTGCAACAGCCTTTTTGTTCTTCATTTATAATTTTGTTCTGTGTTGTATGTGTCATTAATTTCTGTTTAATGACTGAAGTTAATAATTTGTATATTGTTGGTAGGCATGTTATGGGGCGATATTTAGCTGGGTTCGCTGTGTCTGCTTGATCTTTAGGTTTCAGATATGTTATTCCGTGTGTAAGTGTATCAGGGAATGTGTATGGGTCTGCAATGTAACTGTTAAATAATTTAGTTAGATGTGAATGTGTTGAGGTGAACTTCTTTAACCAGAAATTTGCTATTTTATCATTTCCAGGGGCTTTCCAATTGTGAGTAGAATTAACTGCTTGGGTGACTTCATGTTGCAAAATTATCACTTCAGGCATTTGTGGTATCATCTTGTATGTGTCTGTTTCTGCTTGTATCCACCGTGCATGCCTGTTATGTTGTACCGGGTTTGACCATATGTTGCTCCAGAAGTGTTCCATGTCTGTTATGTTTGGTGGATTGTTTATTTTAATGTGTGTGTTATCTATTGTCTGGTAAAATTTCTTTTGGTTTGTGTTGAATGTTTGATTTTGTTTCCTTCTATTTTCACTTTTTTTGTATCTTCTGAGTCGTTTGGCCAATGCTTGTAATTTCTGCTTCTTTTCGTCTAATTGCTCTGTCGCTTCTTGTTGTGAGATTTTACCTAACCTTTTTCGTTTTTTTTCCGAGATTTCATTTCTTATAAATTGTGTTAGCTGTCCGATGTCTTTTCTCAGTTTTTCTATTTTGATCTGTAGCCTGTGTTGCCATGCTGGTTTTGTGGGTTTCTTCTGTGTGTTGGTTGGTTCTGATCTCTGCCTAGTGTGTATATTTAGTGTAGTGAGTGCTCCTATATAAACCAGTAGTTGTAACTCTTCCATAGTTGTGTTTTCATTTATTTTCTTGTGTATGATGGTGTTGATAGTTTTTATTGTTGTTTCGACTTGTGGGTTATTTGGTGGTCTATGCAAGAATGGTCTAATGTCTGTATTTGTGTCTTTGTATTCTATATATGTTAGCTGAAATTTTTCTTCTATATCTAATATCTGTGTCACTTCGTGTTCTATTTGTGCTTGTTCTGGTGGCTGTCTTAAGATTTCGTTTTCCTCTGATTGTTTAATTGGTGCGTGTTGTTCTTTGTTTGTTTGCTCTGGGATGTTTGAGTCCATTACTGTATTTTCTTCTTCTTCTGATTGCACATTATTTTGTTCCAGTACTTGTTGTTTGATGTTTTCTAATTCTGACTGGGGTATCCTGTTATTTTTTATTATTACACGGATCTGATCAGCTAGTCGTTGTTCTGTTAAAAATTTTAATTCTGGGTATCTGGTAATAAATGTTGTGTATACTTGTGATCTGTATCCAGTTGTGTTGGTTCCTAGGTTTGTTGCTTCTTCTTCTTCTTCTTCTTCTTCTTCTTATTATTATTATTATTATTATTAAGTACTAGCTGTTTCCCACTGCCTCTCTCATGTATCAGTAGTTTTGCTGTGATGAATGATGGCAAGTAAGCAAACAAGTAATTTCACAAGATACCTGCGTAGGTATAGTGATCTAGAGACGTTTGTATAAAAAATTCATGCAGTGCCATTATGGATGTAAATAATGAACGTGTTTTGAATCTGAAGGCAAGTATTATATTTTCTAACTACATTTAACAATGCCTCGATTCACTACATTCACGCAAAGGCAGAGTTTTTACGGGGTTTCTCTGGCTCACCTAGTACTAAATTTTGCCAGCAGAGCAACATATACCAACCATTTTTAGCATCCCATTTTAATGCATTGTGGTGCCTACATTTTTGATCCATCCTCCTAATGATAACTAATTTACGATTAACCGTCAGTTAACAGATCATAATCAAGAGCACCCTCACCAAAAGTCCCCCGCATTCCACATGTAAAGGTATGACTCTATTTGCTGTACAGCCTTTAACAGATGCTGTCATTGTGTGTTCAAGCATCCTGGAAACTGTAAGACACATGTGACACTTAATGTCTAAAATGTAACAGGCTTGAAGTTGTTATAATGTCTCCGTAGATCTTAAGGCCGCCAAATGTTCTGCATCCAAGCTCCACTGGTTATGAGATTGCTCTGTGGTTTGTTGGATTCGAATAACTTTCACAGCTTCAGTTCCCTAAGAACTATGAGCTAAATCAGTAGTTTTGTGAGGCTTATAGTAGTAGTTTTAATTACGGTTCTCTGGTTTACCATGTTATTTTATTGTTGTATTTCCGCCAAAACTCTCCAGCCATGCCACGTGGTGAAGGAATTCAATATCATAAACCAGGTGCACATTATCATTTCATTTGCACTGCCACACAATAATATACAGACACTAAGAGTCACCCCAGCATCACCTGCATGCCGCTCACATGCACCATATTTTAAAATGTTAACTATACTCAAAAAGATACATTTTTACAAGGTAGCCTGTGATCTTCCTTGGGATTCAACCTACCTCCATATAAAATTTCATTGGTTCATCGGTTCAGTGGTAGAGTCGTGAAAACATGACAGAGTTACATTTGCATTTAATTAGTATTATTATTGATATTAGCATGGAATTATGGGTTAAACATGTAGAGGATTGTGTAAACATTGCATTCATTAATTTGAATCATATTATGCAGAACATATCAACCAATACAAGCATTTTCACAAATATGATAAAGTTCAAAAGTCAAACAGTAAACAGCTTTTTCAAAGAGTAATTACTGTTCCATATTTCACGTTATATTCTTCAAATCAATAAATACATTGTACTACACACTTTCTGAAGTAGCCTTCCTCAGCACTCAAGCAGTCTCTGAATCAAGTTTTATTACAATTGAGTGGTTTTTGTCATGAAAGTGTAACAGATAGAGTTCCTTTTGGTTTTATAATGTTAGTATGAATTATTAAAGTAAGTTATTTAAGAACCTCCACTTCAGAGTTTTAAATGATGATGTACTTATTGCATTGAAGTGCTGAATATATTATTGCTTTCTTCCTTCAAGGCTAAGAGAATACTCCTATGCAGAAACTAAAACCTACTATCCTTTCCCTAAAAACTGTTTACCATTATTTACCTCTGTCACTGTATGTCTACTAGAAATGATGATAAAACTTGCGTAAAAAATTGAATTATTCCTTTTATACATTAAATGCACTTCATTCACTAACAGCATGTTTCTCTCATGATGGAACAAATTTTAAGAGGATAAAGGAGAAGCACTAAACTAGTAAAATAAAACAAGAGAGCACAGAACAGTGGAGTGCATATTCAATTAATTCCAGGTATATACACTGATAGGGGAAAAAAATTCCACAACACCAAAAAATAATTAATGTACAATATTGAAATTTCGGGAAAACATTTCTCTAGGAAACATACTTAAGTGATTAACAATGCGAGATAACAGGCTAATCTAAGTGTAAGATAAGCCACTGCAAATGTGAAATGCTGGTGCTTTAACAATGCCAGAAGGTTGGATGCAAGCATGCGAACTTACACGCATTATGTTGTACAGGTGTCGATGTCAGTTTGTGGGACGGAGTGCCATGCATGTTGCACTTGGTTGGTCAATACAGGGATAGTTAATGCTGTTTGTGAATGATGCTGGAGTTGTCATCTGATGGTACCCCATATGTACTAGACTGGAGACAGATCAGGTGATCGAGCAGGGTCAAGGCAATATGTATACACCCTGTAGAGCATGTTTGGTTACAACGGCAGTGTGTGGACAAACATTATCCTGTTGGAAAATACCCTCTGGAATGCTGTTCATGAATGGCAGCAGAACAGGTTGAATCATCAGACTGACATACAAATTTGCAGTCAGGATGTGTGGGTTAACCACAAGTGTGTTCCAGCAGTTGTACAAATTGCACCCCAGATCATAACTCCATCTGCAGGTCCACTGTGTCTAGCATGTAGACAGGTTGGTTTCAGGCCCTCAAGTGGCTCCTCCTAACAAACACAAGGCCATCCCTGGCATCAAGGAAGACCCAACTTTCATCAGAAAACACAACAGACCTCCACCCTACCTTCCAATGAGCTGTCCTCGAAGTAACCAATCTGTAACAGTTCACTGTGTCACCGTTGTGCCAACTATTGCTCCAACTGCTGCTGCAGATGCAATACAATGCGCCACGGCCCCACACCCAACACAATGGTGTTCCCTCTCAGTAGTGCTACGTGACCGTCCAGAGCCTGGTCTTCTTGTGATTGTACACTCTTTATGTCCACCATTGCCATGAATGGCATTCTTGACTAACATCAACTCAACTCAACATACCCAATCTCAAGATTACTAATGTTTATGACCATTACATCAGGTATTTAATGCAAACCTGATTTGAATACTCATAGTGGCACTACTAGTGCCCCTCTTATGTGACTGGCACGAAGGCTGAAGACATTATCTTTCAGATGCAGAAACATGCCTATCAACATTCATTTGCATCACACAACTCCTTCTTGGTAGTGTTATTTCTTTCCCATCATTATATATGTTGTGGAACAAGAAGTTTGTGAGAACATGTTGAACAATTAGAGCTGTAATGCAGTATGGTCTGTGAACTGGAGTACTCTCAAGTAACTTTCTGGCGCGTTTGTCGTTTGGCGACAACAATACAAGACACAGCTTAACAAGAGAAGGGGTTGAGATGGAACAAGTATTAATATAAGAAATATTCACAGCACACCATTCCATTACCTCTACATCCCTGCAGTTGTTCACTGTGGCATTTAAATTCAAATGTTTGGGCCCCACCTCAAACCGTGTATGATCCAGTATTTTCCCTGGACTTGCCCTCATTAGCGGAACGCACAAAAAAATGGGGTTATAGTTTAATGTCCCCTTAACGTCAAGGGCATTCCAGATTGAGCATCAAAACATATTGGGGAAATATGAGGCCAGAAAACAGCTGTGTCATTTTTTAACAAATATTCCACAAATCACAAAAACAAACAGAGGGCAACCATGATAAACCTGAGTGAAGATGGTAAAATGAATATTTTAACTACATTATTCCAAATACAATGCTAGCATTTTAATCGATGCACCTTGTCCATTAGGACAGAAAGGGAATTTCCTATTCACATTGAGCAGACATGGCCTGATTTTGTTTGTTCTTACACTGTAATGCAAATTTTTTTATCTATGTACAGCATTACTGCCTGTGAACTTATGCATACAATAACAGGATTGTGTATCTTGAAATTTTCCCAAAATGTGAACATTCTGTTATGTTTGTGGATGTAATGAATAGCTCAGCACAATATTTTGTTTGACAACCAAGGAGCCATTTTGTGGCAAATTCCACAACTAGTATTTCCTATACAGACAGCTATATTTATACTGAAACATGGTGGGTCAGCACATGCAGGGAGATTTTGGCTGCAAGATTGCACTTTGCTGGGGCATGCTGACATGCACATAGATGTTTCCTACCAATTTTGCATGCTCAGAGAGTAAAGATTCAATGCCTAAATTAATTGCTGCTGGGCATTACACTGGGTGGGTAATGCTACCTTTGAGAGTGTTTCGCCGTCTTATGCAACTGACATCCATGAGTGAACAGTAAGATCTTCTTCCACGTGGAACTCCCAAGGTTCCTTAAAAATCGGATTCTAGATAGGTTTAAAAGATGTCAGTGTTTCAGCACTATAATAATACATGGAATGTCCAGTGGAAAGGGTTATCACATAGAAAAAGTCTGTAAGCATACTCCAGCACATCTTGTTTCAGTACAGATATGATTGCAAGCACTAGTAAACACTAGTCTTGGAACTGACCTAAAGATGGTTGCTTGGTTGCCAACTGAAATATTGTATCAAGATGTTAATTTCATTCAGCTGTGGTTCCAAACTCCATGGCAGCCAACGCCAGAATTGTTATGAAAAATGTAGTTCACCTCAGTCCTCTGCTACAAAGTGTGCAACAAAAGTGGAACATGCAATTGTGAACAATGCTGTAAATGTAAATAACATCTACTACTCATTATTTAAAATGTGCTACCATCAGCTGAGGTGATCCATACTGTACTTTGGTGCTTTTGCACATCACTAATGTAACAGCCCATGCTAGCAATAGTCATGCACCTAGAACTAGATACTGCCTTAGTATTCAGAATCTAAGCATATAGCACCTAGGCCACTTTATCATCACTAACCGACTGCTTCCTGGGAATGCTCTTTTTCGTAGGTGGGGCATACAATTTTGAATCTGAATGGTCTTCGGATTTGGAAGACATTATTATAACAAGCATCAGTACCAGCTTCTCAGATGGACATGCCTGCTTGGTGAAATCAGCCTTATTTATATGCTGAAATGCATCACTTAATGTTCATTCAAAAGACAGATGCCATAAATAAAATTAGGCTCTCTGTTGACAACTACGGGAAGATGGCTAGAACAGTTCCTTAATCAGTTCTATCAGAAGTTCTTAACCAATAATAACACACTGTGCAAAAAACGAGAAATGCCCTATGGCATTCAGCAACACGAGTATCACGAGGTCATCACCTATAAATGAGTATCATGAAGTCATCACCTACAAGTAAGTGAGGATGGAAATACAGCATGAATACTGTATTGTTGGAAAAGCTGGCCACACTGATCCTGATCCCATTAACACAAAGTACTAACAACCTAGCACAGAGATTCACTAGTTTCAGTATGTACCTTGCAAGCACTGCCATAAACACATAATAAAGCTCATGAAACTGTTGATATTCCATCCACGTACGGCACCAAAATATGGGGATGAGATATCCTTCAACTACAAGGATGAAGCTATGAAGTTGAAGACAACCACATGGCCATGACGACAGTCACCCTGTGCTGCACTCGCATTTCATCAACTTGTGACTGTGCATGGCCCTCTTCTACCAGCTGGTTCTTTTGTATCATATGGCATTGTATTTGGATTGGTCCTATGTCTACAAAAAAAAAAAAGAGGTGAAAGTGATTTCTGTGTGCTTATATTTAACAAACAAAACGCATGCATTTAAATATTTATATAACACATTTCATAAATTTAGAGGAGATGTCGAGTCACAGACATGTCCAACAGAAAGACTGCTATACATGCGAGTTTTCGGCCAAAAGGCCTTCTTCTAATGTAGGAAACATATTCATTCATGTAAGCACAAATCACACACACACGACCACTGTCTCCATCTACCGAGGCTGGACTATGGGCAACTGCACCTTATAGGGGAGGCAGTCCAGGTGGCAGGGGTAAGGAGGAACCAGTGGCAGGGAGGGGAAGGGATAGCAAGGTAGGAGTGGGGAAGGGCGTAGTGCTGCTTGTGGGTGTGTGCTGGGATATGGTGGGGACAGGGCAGTGCTGCTATGTACAGTTGGTAAGCTTTTTTCTTCTGTGGCCTTGCTGCTATTGAACACTACTTTCCCTAATGCTCGACAATTCCAAAACTACAACCTCCTTTATGGTCACCATGACCATCTACATCCTCACCTACAATTACTTCATCTATGAACACATCTACAAAACAAACCCATGGTACAGCAAATTGCATCTGCATGGCACCATCCTATGCCGACCTATTCATGGGCCATCTAGAGGAATCCTTCCTAACCACCCAGATTCCGAAACCTAGTTCAGGTACACTGATGATATCTTCATGATTTGGACCTAGTGTGAGGACCTAAACCCCTCATCTGGTTCAGATTCATTGATGACATCTTTGCGATCTGAATTGAGGGTGAGGACACCCTATCCATATTCCTCCAGAATCTCAAAACCTTATCCCCCATTCGCTTCACTTGGTCCTCCCCAACCCAACAAGCCACCTTCCTTGATGTTGACCTACACCTTAAAGGTGGCTACATCAGTACCTCCATCAATATCAAACCTACTAACCACCAGCAATATCTCCGCTTATGCTCTCACAGAACAACACCAGCCTGTTACCTGCAACCTACCCACCTACCTGTTACGATACAAACCATTTCCTCAACCAACTCTCCACAGTTCCTGTTCCTTTACCACATAGTGTCCTGCTCGTCACTATTGATGCCACCTCCGTTTACACTACCATCCCTAATGCCTACAACCACACCATTATTGAACACTACCTTTCCCAATGCCTGAAGGATTCCAAACCTACAACTCCCTTCCTAATCACCACAGCCAACTATATCCTCACCCACAATTACTTCTGCTTAGAAGGCATTACCTACAGACAAATCTGGGGTATAGATATGGGCACTTGTATGGCACCATCCTATGCCTAATTACTGGTGAGGTTTTTCTTTCATCCTGTCTCTCCACCTGAGTGGGAGTACTGCAACAGTTATAGCCTTAGTCTAGGGCTAGATGACTGCCCCAAACAGACTTTGCATTCTATTGTCTCCAAAGCTGAATCATTAAAAACATATAATAGAATGTGATCAACATTATCTGACAGTTTACAACTTGTCTTCTTCTGTGGTTAACACTTCCTATTTGGTTTGGTTACCAGAGGAGAATTCATAGGAATGCCTGCGGCAATCCTGATCTGTTTACTGGAGTCTGCCTTTTGAGGTGCCTGAAGCTCTACGATATAAGCAATCGTGGTCTTTCCTGATGTTCAGGAGGGGAGGGGGAGGGGGAGGGGGAGGTGGAGGGGGAGGGGTGGGAGGAGCAGCTATGGGCTCTGCAATAACAGCACCTTTACAAGTAAACTGATAGATGCAGGTAGTAGAGCTGACACTAGAACTCTCCATTTATGTAGAGGGATCAGCTTTTGGAATAGGCATTTTACTGGCTGAAGTAAACACATTAGTGGAAGTGGGCGGTTCATGGCCTTTTAGTTCTTTTTGGCCTCAGCATATGAGATTGATACACTTTGTTGGTTTGAGCTCCTGTCTCTTCCTTTCTTCAAGGTAGACGCTGCAGTCTCTGCTCCAGGCAGGGTAATCCCTGGCGCACGTCACACACTTCTAAGGAAATAAATAAATGATGCAATTGTGGGTGGCTTAATCACATTTGCCACAAGTGGCTTCTCCCTTACAAGCTAGTGTGCTGGCATTTAAAAGAGCACAATGAGATGGGGACATGATCCCACACATTTCAGGAAAGGAAACTGCCTCGACATGCTCTTGAATTGTTGTGCTAACGAATGTAAGAATTAAGAAATCTGATTTAATCAGTTCACCATCTACCTATTTCATTATATTTTACATGATGACGACACCTTCTTGAGCCCACTTATCTTTCGGTTCCTCTTTGGGATTATCTACGATATCTCTGCTTGAGAAAACACCTTTGCCATAAGGTGAGGTGCTGTGTACTCTGTTTCAATTGCCTATTTGAATATGCTGTCTGGAGGTTCGTTGCTTATTGGGAACCGAAAGTTTATAACCAACACTGCCCCATTTTTGCCATGACTTTACAGATTTGAAAATGCCAGCAATGCCCACTAAGTCCTTTTTAATACAGAAAGGTGCAACTTTCTCAAAGCTGCCCTCTTTCTTTTTAACTATTAAAAAACACATTCTGTCAAATAGCATGGGTTCTCTTGCTATAAATGAAGTGTTTTGAATAATTCCTGTGTCAGGAGGACTGGCTACACCAGTTCTGAATGTTCCATCCCAGTCCCACGAGCAGCTAGGGAAATAAGGGTCCACCATGCGTGGGTAAACCTTATACAACTCACATATAGTAAGTTCCCTAGATGTGGCCAACAAACAACAAACGACTGTTACTTCACAACAGTCATGCGTGTCATCGACATTCAACACATCTTGAGGTCAATGATTTTTTTTACAGAGATTTATACCACTCTCTCAACCTGGGCAGTTAAGTCAAAATACCAATTACAACAACTCGGGGAGAGGGGGAGGGAGAGGAGGACATGTGAGGATTTTTCAAGAATAACAAAGACATGATCAGCATTATCCCCCAGAACCTTACCATAATGGCAAATGCTTCTGACAAGCCAATAAATACTCCTGTTGATTCCCCTTTTGTTTCCACCAGGTTTAGCACACAGTGAATGCACTCAATGGTTGTTACTGTTGATCTCTTATTTCTGAATACAAATTGTTCATTACATAGGATTTTGCTTTTATTTACAAATTCCATAAGTTGGTCATACTTAACTTTTTCAGAAAGTTTTGAAATAGAAGAGAAAATCATGATTGCCCTGTAGCAATTTACGTTGTCTCTTACACCTTTTTTTATATTACAGAATTACCTCAGACTTGTTCAATGCATCACGGAAAGTGCTTTCTTGAAGTGAGCTGTCACATAAGTGGTCGAGTAGTTCAACGATGTTTACAGCACTCTTCTTTATAACTGTTGCAGAGAAACCATCAATGCCCCCAGAGCTGGAATTCCTTAGTCTCGTTATTGTTTTTCCTACTACATCTTGTGTAGCAGTATTGATTTACACTGACTTATATTTACTGGATTGAGTATTCTTGTGTGTGTTTGATTTTATCATATTATTTGCAGAACTTCTTCAAAAGGGCTGGTTAATTTTTTAGTTTCTTGTGATAGTGTTATATTTTTTGCATGATGCTCTGTTTTTACAAGTTTCTTTTTTTATAACACTCAACATGGCCTTCACAATATTTATTATCTTACAGAGGGTATTTCAAAAATACTTTTACAAATTTTGGGGACAGGTTCCTTACAAAAAATAACAAATAAAAATAAAAAAATGAAAAAAGTCCAGTAAACATGGGCTCTAAAATGCATACTTCAAGAGGTATGAGAACTTGTTCGTCTTCACTACTGTGAAACTTGAACAAGTACTCAAAGTTAGTAACATACGCATTTTAGAGCCCATGTTCACTAAACTTTTCTTCCCTCTGCAGAGTTTGTAAAAGTATTTTTAAAAAGCCTGTATATGGGTTTATCATTGTGCATTATTTTTGCTACTCTTAGTATTTCAGAATATTTTTATAATATAAAAGTCAGTCAAGTGACAAATTATTCAAGTCACACATTTTATGTACTAAGCTCTTCTTCTGGTATGAAACCCAAATTACCCTTGCAATCCAAATGTTTGTTCTACAACTGTCGCTTCTGGCTACAGTTTTCCAAGAAAATTCAGTTTGAAAGTAATAGTTTAATCTATCAATGAAAATGTAAAATGTTTCATTTAGGTTATGAATTTTATAGGCCTGTAACAATTTTTCTTTGTTTAGTACACTGCTGAAATAGTTTATGTTATCCTGACTACAGCATCTACACGGTTCTTAAAGACACGTTGTTCCCACCACTTCCTTTTACTTTCAAACTTTGATTAGAGCTAGATGGGCAATGAAGTTTGCTCACAAAATTTTAATGTAGTGCTGTAGAAATTCTTCTTGAATACAAACTGACCTAAAGCTACTTCACATATTCTTTTACTCAGGTGGCTGTATTTATTTTAACATTTAAATTGCAGGAAGTAGTAAGGTTCAAAGGGGCCTCTCTATTTCTACAACTTGTAAAAAAATGAAGGTTGAAGTCTTCACTTATCATCAAATTACTTTCCAATTTATTTACTTTGTTCAGCAATGGTTCCAATTTATTTGAAAAAAGTTCAAAATTTTCAGACTGTGACTGGCAAACTGTAGCACTAAAAAAAATTAAATTTTGTAGTTTTTATAGCTGCAGTCTCATATTCATTTTTTATACACGTTAAAGTCAGGTATGGTAGTAAAATCAGTATTTTCCTTTATGTGAAGCGTTACTGCACCCAGCTTGTGATTGTTTGTGCAATAGCAGGAAGACAAAATGAATTTAGTCTCTTTTTGTATGTTGAATAAATTCAGGGTCACAGCAGTGCTGAGAAATGCATATTACTGGGATAGCCTTTAGCTCTTCTGTTAGTAGTATGTTAATTTCATCTATCTTATTACGAAGGGATTGTACATTATGGAGACAATTTTTAGGTCGGATTCATTCCTGGCTTGGTATTTGTGTGTAATATCTATGGCATCACAGACCTTTAGTTTCAATTCAGATTGCCAGTCATGTTACTTTATGTTTCTACTTTCCTCTTTCAGTCTACATGCAGGTCCCATAGGCATAGGCCTATACTCTTGCTTTGTTTTGGCACTTTTGCTTTATTACAACCATTTATAATGGACAAAATCACAGCCCTTTTTACCCACCTATCTATATAGATGAGCTAGTCTCCTGGAACCCAGTACCAGTTGCAGGTTTCCTATCTCACAGCTTCCTCCAGGGGTAAAAGAAATTTGACTTTCAATATTTCCCGTAGTTACTGGTTACATTGAAAAACTTAAAATGCTGTCATAATCCACTCACTAAGAGGTATACCCCCACATTTGAAGCTTTACACAATAAAAGAACTATTATAGTTGGGAACTGTGTGTGTGTGTGTGTGTGTGTGTGTGTGTGTGTGTGTAACTGATCAATGTAAATAACATGACTATATTCATCCAATATTTGAGAATGAACGTACTTCGTGACTTCCAACAAATTTTAAGCATGATTTTAAACCTTTTGCAAACTTTTCTCACTTATGTAATTAACATCAAATGTTTTTAATGTATTACTCATTTGTAAAGTAATCAGATGTTTTAAGCTGTTTTATTTGTTGAATGAATAAAATCTTCTGCACTGGCTATTAAAATACTTTTAAATATGTCACTACTGCTTTCACATCAATAAAGATTCATCTTCAGGTGACCTGTAAATGAACTTAAAACAATACATAATTACAATGGCTTGAAAACAGATGTATGCTACCATAAAATGCCATATATCAATGAGAGGTGTGTAGTATCATGTTTTTTTTAAATAATCATGGTGCAGCAAAGTAATTGCTTTGAGCCAAGTCCCATCATTCATCATCCCAAGATAGAAACAGATAGCATGTTTAAAGCTGTAGTCCATGACAATCTCTTACCATGTCATTGATAGCGCAGACGTGTGTTCAGCAACAGCGTAAGCTGTAAAGATGAGTTGGTATTATGAGCCACATGTGTGAGGTGGTACTAGCTCGAGCCTCATACCAAACTGGTGCTATCTATGACAAGAAAAGTGGGTGTTGTCTTCACAGTGTGTCTAGCTGTACTATTTTGTGTTATATAGTCAATTACAAATTTTTCTTTTTAGAAGACATTCGTAGTTGAAAATGATTAAAACTATAGAATACAAGAAAATATAATCCCATAAAACTTAGGTAATAACACGAATTTTATATTGTTCTCTTTTTCGAACTAGCAAGCACATAATGCACCCATAGTAAATAAGCACGTTTTTTAAAAATGTCAAATTAAATCAGTTGATAATAAAACCGAATTTAAATGTGTGTAGCCGGCTTCGTTTATCAGAGCTCCATGGTCCCAGTCAGTTTAATCATGGACTATGGCCTTTAGCATGCCATCTGTTTATATCTTCACAATGAACAATCGGACGTGGCTCTAAGCAATCACTTGACTCACCATGACTGTTTAAAAATGTACGAGTACACACTTCTCATTGATATATGGCACTTAATGGTTGTACACATCTATTTTCAAGCCACTGCAATTCTGTATTGTTTTAATTTCTTGTACAGATCACTTGAAGATGCATCTCTATTGATGCGAAACTGGAAGTGACTTATTTAAAAGTTAACAGCCAGTGCAGAAGATTCAACATGGGAGTTCTATTCTTTAAAGAATCAGAGATTTACTGGTCCATTACAACTGCCTTGCTATCATATGTGAAAGTTTGAAATTCAGCTTACCAGGTGTGTTGCTGTTTTATCCTTTTTGTTTCTTATGTGCTCAGATGTTGGTTTATAATTGTCTTCCTGTATTTGGTTGGTTCTTTAACTTCTAGGCAGTATTTATTATTTGTCTGTTCATTTGTGTATGCTTTATTACCAGTATTGTACCCGTTCTTATTTTTTTATATTTTTGACACCTATATTAAAAAGAGGAAAGATGACTTCATATGAACATCTTTCCTCAACCGTTTAAATGTACACTATGGACTGTATAAACATTTCTTACCAGTCACACTATTTTGAAATTCACAATCAGTCTCTTTCCACACACATTTGTAGCAGTATTGATTTTTTTCTATGTAATGCAATTCACACACTTTATTTTTTCATTCACATCTGGATGTTATGTTAAGAGGTACTGGATGAATTTCTACACTCGTTTTGCAGGTTAATTTCACTATGTGTTTCAGAGAATCTGTTAAATCCCTTTATAACTCTTTCAATGGCTTATCAGTGTCATTTCAGCCTCCAATTAATATTAATGTACCATTCTCTGATAAGTTCTCTGTTAATTTGTCCACATTTTTAACAACTTCTTTGATTGATGCAGCTGGTTTTATGATATTTTGCGCAATGAACTAGTTACCAATCTAGTCCTTTAGTAATTTTCTACAATTTCTTCCTTGGCAACTGATTGTTATTGTTGTCAATGGACTACACTTCTTTATTCCAACATTCCGCACAAGATTTAGCTAAGGACATCACACAAATCATCTAGTACTTCAAATTGTGTGCTGCAACTTGCTTCCTAGTTTCCACACACTTATCACTAATGTCACAGCAGCATGCACTGTGTTAAATGAAATAGTATAATACAACAACATGTACACTCCTTACTATGTTACACTTATCTTATAGCACAAAATGTACCAACATAAAATAATACATTAATATAAATACAATGTCTGTGCCAAACTACATTTTGCCACCTTGCTCTCTAAAGCAGAAATTTTTAAGGGGGAGGGGGGGGGGGGGGGGCAGGCGGGGATGCTTAAACGGCAGCTCTCGTACATTCATCTCTATATATAAAAGAAAAGGTCCTGAGTAACTGACTTGTCATTGCCTAGCCCAAACCGCTAATGACAGAAGCTTGAAATCTGGAGAGGGTGTTGATTTTATATTGCCGACGTTGAATAAAAAGGTATTTTTCGAAATTCCACCCCTAAGGGGGTGAAAGGACTTTTGAACCTAAAACAATGAAAATTGGTATTTGGTTTCTTAGTCAGAAATAAGGATGTACACATTTCAGATTTTTCGAAATTTAATGCCTACGAGGGTGAAAGTAGTAGTTGTCTTCTTTTTATAAATTAATCTTTATTAAAGAATTACCAAAGAATTTGAAAGCTACATCTATGAAAATCTATATTTGACTTTTCGGTTACAAATAAAAAACACTAAGCGTTTCAGTGTTCTTGGAAATTCAACCCTTAAGGGGGTGAAATAGGGGATGAAATGTTTTGCAAATATATTTCATTATGAAAGCATTTTTGAAGCTAAATCTATAAAAATTTGAAATTGGTTTCTTGGTTGAAAACAAAAAATTACATGTTTCAGTGTTTTAGAAATTGAGCCCCTCAGGGGATGAAATAGGACCTGATGGGCTCAATTACATATCCCCCCCCCCCCCCCCCCCCGCCCAAACTGCTAAGGACAGAAACGTGAAAATTAGTAAGGGTTCCTTCAAATTTTCATCCCTAAATGAGTGAAGTAGAGGATGAAAGGTCTTTTGAAAATAAGTCACCGTTAAACAAGTTATGAAATTACGACTATGAAAATTCGTATTTGGTTTTTTGGTCACAAGTTAAAAAAATGCATGCTTTGCCATTTTTAGAAATTCAATCACTGAAGGGATAAAATAGTGGGTGAAAGTTTATTTTGAAAATAAATTATTTAATGTACTACCAAAGCATTTTTAAAGCTACATTCATAAAAACTGGTTTTTGACTTCTTCGTTGGAAATAAAAATATGTTTTTTAGTTTCTGGAAAATCAACCTGTAAGGGAGTAACATAGGGGATGAAAGTTTTTACGGAAATATTTCATTATAAAACCATTTTTGAAACTAAAACTCTGAAAATTTGTATAAGGACTCCTGGTTAGAAATAAAAAATACAGTGATCAGCCAGAACATTATGGCACCAGCTACCTAACAACTGGTATTTACACTTGTGGTATGGATATCAGCGGTAACTCATCTTGACATGGAAGCAATGATGCCTGGGTTCACTGCTGGAGGGAACTGGCGCCACAACTACACACTTAAGTCCCTTAATTCCTATAAATTCTGGGAAGGGGGGGGGGGGGGGGGGCATGATGATTTGTAATCCCACATTCAATCACATCCCGTATGTGTTCAATTAGTTTCATATCTGGTGAGTTTGGGGGGGCAGCACATCAATTGGAGCTCACCACTGTGGTTCTCGAACCACTCCGTTACACTCCTGGCCTCGGGATATGGCACATTATCTTGTTGAAAAATGCCACTGCTATCAGAAAACATGATTGTCCTGAAGGTGTGTACAATACTCCTTGACCATCATAGTGCCTTGCACGAGCTCCACTGGACCCATGGATGCCCATGTGAATGTCCCCCAGAGCTTCACGGAGCTGCTGCCAGTTTGTCTCCATCCCGCAGAACAGGTGTCAAGGAGCTGCCCCCCTGGAAGATGACAGATTTGCACCCTCCCATCGGCATGAAAAAGATGGTATCCAAATGCGTCAGACCATGCAATGCTCTGCCACTGTGACAATGTCCAGTGCTGATGATCACATGTTCATTTCAGTCATAGGCTGGTGATGATGTGGTTTTAATATTGACACACGCATGTGTCATCGGCTTTTGAAGTCACTCTCAGCCAAGTTAGTACATGATGAAATCAGAGCCAGCTGCGTCTGTGTGAGATGAACCCCTACATCCCACCATGTCCATATGAGATTAGTCAGCAATTGCCATTTCCATGATACCATTAGGGGACTGATGACCTCAGGTGTTAAGTCCCATAGTGCTTAGAGCCATTTGAACCATGATACCATTGCACTTCCTGCTCCACGTCTTGCATTTTACTGCAATATCATCCCCAGTTTTTTGCAGTATTGGAATAAAAGGCAGCTTCTTTTGACAATTTGCTGCAGATATGTTAACAGCAATAATGTGCTCCCTAATATAACTTTTGACTTTTGTCCAAGTAATTTCAATAGCATTCATCTCGCAATTCCACGGCGACATGGAAAGTATGGCGTGGCCTATGCGCTTAGCCAGTTCATCAAATATGTAAGTCTTTTTCATTAGGTTTCTTTGCCTGCACAAGAGCATACAGCTCAGCCTTCATCTTGCTGTTACTGCATTCTACCCTCCTATTTTGCAGCCATTCTATCATCAACTCTCTTGGGTAATATACCGATGGTACTTTGTCCACCTGCCTAAAATGGTAAGATGGGCTGCCCATGACAATGACAGAATAGGGCAGAAGATTTGGGTGCACCAGATCTGAAAACCATTCCTCAAAATTCACACATTTGAGTCTCCCATGATAGTCTCCTTAGATTAATTTCACCCTAAACTACAGCTTCACTTGCTCACAAACCAATTTCTCAATCGGAACACTTGCCATTATCATTCTACTGGAGGCACTTCCGATGCCATTAACATCCACTACATCTTACGATTTCTGCCAATGCACGAGTTGAGGTTTCGACACACTGGGTACAATTTTCTTTTCCATGTAGAACTCCTTGGTGGAAATTCTTATTACTAATTTACTGAAATCATCAATTTCTTCTTCAATATTGCTGCATCTCTTCTCAAGCAAAATAAAATGAAAATAAAGTAATTCAAACCTATCTGCATTGTTGAATATAAACAACTATTCACTTGCACAATACAAATTAAAACTAAAACTGCCCTTTTCTTCCCAGAAGTTCCAGGTGATTCACCGGGATGAGAGCTAGCAAAATTCCTAATCCTGTCTAGACTCCGTAAAATCTAGCCAGTATAACTGTTCTGTGTTCCGCATCATTTTTATGAGCTCCATTTCATATTACAAATTTCCTTTCAAGGGCAATAGGAGTCACACTGGAACACCATAACAGGTCTGGAGTGGTATCTTCACCCTTTTCAAAGTAACAAGAAGAATGACAAGCCACGTACAACACAAAGCAAATCAACGTGGAGTAGAAAATACACAAGGCATTCATTAATGGCTGGCAGTGTCATAAACACAGTGGTGCAGCTCCAATCTCTACAGGTACCTTAAGCAATCATAGATCAAAACTCCCAACCCAAAACTGAGTAGTAGTAGTAGTAGTAGTAGTTTTGTTGTTGTTGTTGTTGCTGATGGTGCAGCCATTAACAGCTAATTGAAAGTAATCAAAACTACATGGCTATTAATATAAATAATAAAATAAGAATCAGAATATATTAAGGGTGAAGATATTTAACTGGAAGGGAATTGCAACTAATTTGGAAAGACATTATACCCTTCTTTTTACAAATTTAGTGATAAGATCACAAAGGCAGAATTGATGCCCACACTGGAGGGTGCGTCACTCGCTACACTATCTGGTGTCCTCTGCTCAGCATACAAATCATGTCCCATCAAACTGTGACAAAATGTTAGGATGGTGTCACACTCCAATAGCTCTCCTGACACAGGGAAGCTGACTTGAATGCATTGTGTAAAAATGAGTCAAGCTACAACAGCATCACATTATCTGAGTGACTGTAGAGGTGTACCAGATTAGAGAGTGACTGATTTAAAGGTTTAAATTATTAATGGAAAATCTCATATAAAGATGTGAAACAAATACTAACAAAGAGATAGAGGGGCTGGCCAGTACTTACCTCAGCTCAGTACAGCCGATAGATACACAAAAAACAGAACCGAAAATTTACGTTCCTAGCTTTCTGAACAAATGTTCCTTCATCAGGGAGGAGAGAGGGGAAAGAAAGGGAAGAAGGGAAAGTGGATTCAGTTACTCACAACCCAGGTTATGAAGCAACAGGGAAAGGAAAACAGGGAGGGTAGCAAGGATGGAGGCATGGTTGTCAGAGGGAAGCCAAAGATATTCTACTGTAAGTACTGTGCCAGCTTCAAACCAAAGAGGATGCATACAGAAGTAAAGATGTATATAGTATAAAGATAAACACAACTATGTAGGATGAAAAGATGAGTGAATGGCTAAAGAGAAAATGGAAAGAGGAGAAGACTGAAGAGTAAATGGGAGTGAGGTTGTTTAACGTAGGTTCAGTCCAGGAAGATAGCGGGATGAAAGGATGTGTTGGAGTGCAAGTTCCCATCTCCGCAGTTCAGAGGGACTGGTGTTGGGTGGGAGAAGCCAAATGGCACATACGGTGTTGTGGGTTCCTAGGTCCCTAGAATTATACTGGAGGGCATGCTCCGCTACTGGGTATTGGACATCTCCTAGGCGGACAGTTTGTCTGTGTCCGTTCATGCGCTCAGCCAGTTTAGTTGTTGTCATGCCGATGTAAAAGGCTGTGCAGTGCAGGCATGTCAGCTGAAAATGACACGTGTAGTTTCACACGTGGCCCTGCCTTGAATTGTGTATGTTTTACCAGTAGCGGGGCTGGAGTAGGTGGTTGTGGGGGGATGCATGGGGCAGGTTTTCCAGCGGGGTCGGTTACAGGGGTAGGAACTGCTGGGTAGAGAAGGTAGTCTGGGAATCTTGCAGGGTTTAACAAGGATGTTACAGAGGTTAGGGGGGCGATGAAAGGCAACTCTGGGTGGTGTGGGGAGAATTTTTTCAAGGGATGATCTCATTTCAGAGGTTGACTTGAGAAAGTCATATCCCTGGCAGAGTAATTTGTTGATGTATTACGAGGCCAGGATAATATTGGGTGACAAGGGGGATGCTTCTGTGTGGTCTGGGGGTAGGAACATTGTTGTTAGACGGGGAGGAATATATTTCTCGGGAGATCTGTTTGTGGACAAGGTCTGCAGGATAGTTGCAGGAGAGGATAGCACTGGTCAGGATATTGGTGTAATTGTTGATGGATTCGTCACTGGAGCAGATACGTTTGCCACGAATACCTAGGCTGTAGGGAAGGGAGCGTTTGATGTGGAATGGATGGCAGCTATCAAAGTGAAGATACTGCTATTTGTTTGTGGGTTTGATATGGACAGAGGTGTGGATGTGAGCTTCAACAAGATGAAGGTCAACATCCAGGAAGGTGGCTTGGGTTTTGGAGAAGGACCAGGTGAAATTCAGATTCGAAAAGGAGTTGAGGTTATGGAGGCAATAAAGGTTGGTTGGTTGGTTTCTGGGATTAAAGGGACCAAGCTGCAACGGTCATCGGTCCCTGGCAATTAAGGAGTGTTTCTTCACCATGAGTCCAGACCACAAAGATGCCATCTATAAACCTATACCAGGCCAGGGGAAGCAGCTGTTGGGTCTTCAGGAAAGCCTCCTCCATGCGGCCCATGAAGAGGTTGGCATAGGACGGAGCCATCCTGGTGCCCATGGCCATTCCCTGATTGGTTTGCAGGTCTGGCCTTCAAAAGTGAAGTAATTATGGGTGAGGATGAAGTTGGTAAGTGTGATAAGGAACAAGGTTTTTGGAAGATCTTCGGGTGGGCGTTGGAAGAGGTAGTGCTCAAGGGCAGAGAGACCATGGGTATGTGGGATGTTTATGTAAAGGGATGTAGCATCTATGGTGACAAGAAAGGTTTCAGGTGGGAGAGGAGTGGGAATGGATTTGAGGCATTCTAGGAAGTGGTTTGTGTCTTTGATGTAGGATGGGGGTCTGCGGGTGATAGGTTGGAGGTGTTGGTCTACCAAAGCTGAGATACGTTCTGTTGGGGCTTTGAAGCCTGCTACAATGTGACGGCCAGGATGGTTCTCTTTGTGGATTTTGGGTAATAGGTAGAAGGTAGGGGTATGTGGCTCAGGTAGAGTGAGTAAGTCTATGGAAGCCGTTGTGAGGCCTTGTGAGGGACCTTGGATTTTTAGGATTTTCTGCAGCTCAGTCTGGATGGAGGGAATGGGATCCTGGGTAACAGCTTTGTAGGTTGAGGTGTCGGAGAGTTGACGTAGTCCTTCTGCCACATACTCCACACGGTCAAGTACCACAGTTGTGGAGTCTTTATCCGCCGGGAGGATGACAATAGAGCGGTCTGTTTTGAGCTCCCTAACAGCACGGGATTCAGCTGGGGTGATGTTGGGGGTTGTCGGGATGTTCTTCAAGAAGGACTGGGAGGCAACACTGGATGTGAGGAACTCCTGAAATGTCTGCAAGGGATGGTTTTGGGGGACGGGAGGAGGATCCCTTTGAGAAGGCGGTCGGAACTGTTCTAGACAGGGTTCAACACTGGGTCTAGTATTTGGGGGCTGTGTTTGGGTAGTGAAGTGATATTTCCAGTTGAGGTTCCGGGTGAATGAGAGGAGATCTTTAACCAGGGCAGTGTGGTTGAATTTAGGCGTGGGGCTACAGGTGAAGCCTTTTGATAGAACAGATGTCTCTGGAGGAGAGAGGGATCTGGATGAGAGGTTTAGAACTGAATTGGGACTGGTGATATGTGGCATTTGACTGTGGTTATAGTTGAGATTTGGTTTGTGTGGGGTATGTGCTGGGATGGGGAGATTGAGTAGGGTGGCTAGGCTAGGTTTGTTGGCTATGAGGGGGGTTTGTTGAAGGTTCTGTTGTGGTTGGTGTTTGTGAGGGATAGGGAGAGGGACCCCACTTCTTAGGTGTTGCACTAGCACTGTGGATAGTTTTTTCAGGTGGTGGGTGGCATGGAACTCAAGTTTGCAGCTGGCTTCTAGGATGATGTTTCTGAGTGCATTCTCCAAGCAAGGGTTTGAGAGGTGGAGGACTTTGAAGAGAGATAGGAGCTGTTGGGAGTGGTGGTTACATGAAGTAGTGTAGAGATTCAGGACAAGTTGGGTAAGGGTTAAGGATTGAAGGTTCTGGAACTCCAGGAGAGACTGGTGGAAGGAGGAATTGCACCCAGAGATGGGAACTTTTAAGGTAAGTCCTTTAGGGGTAATTCCAAAGGTTAAGCAGGACCGGAGGAAAAGTATGTGGGATTGCAGTTTGGCTACGGTGAATGCATGTTTCCGGAATGAATGTAAATAATGTGGTATAGGATTAGGGTACATAGTGGGTAACTCGTGGGTAGGGAAATTAAATAACTAAAGTTAAAATATTAATCATAAGAAGGAATAAAACACAGAGGGAAGGACGAGAGAGAAAGAAATTATCTTGTTCCGTTTCCACTTCTCTTTTTTAATTTATTTATTTATTTATTTAACATTCCATAGTGTTAACATTCGTTATTCGCTGTTTTCCAGCCAACAATCACTGCCAAAAATCTCTTCCACACCTACCAGTATCATCCATTTCCGTCGATTTCGTGTTGCTGGCGATATTTTTGTGCCATTGGCTATCTTTCTCTGCCACACGAAAATTTTTTTGGGACATTTGTGCACCACCCGCGAACTTTTTTCGGGCACGCGCGATTTTTTTTTTGCCACTCGCTATCTCTGTTTTTGAGCAACGTGTGTTCTTTTCTCCTGATCTGGACATACTTGCTTGGTCTGGTCAACTTTTTCTGTATTTTTCTTATTTAGTGGTCTTCCTTTGGTATTGAACATTACCAACACAACTTCTTACTTTCTCATCCTTCCCTCCGTGTCTTATTCCTTCTTATGATTACTGATGATGATGATATTAGTGTTTAACGTCCCGTCGACAACGAGGTCATTAGAGACGGAGCGCAAGCTCGGCTGAGGGAAGGATGGGGAAGGAAATCGGCCGTGCCCTTTCAAGGGAACCATCCCGGCATTTGCCTGAAGCGATTTAGGGAAATCACGGAAAACCTAAATCAGGATGGCCGGAGACAGGATTGAACCGTCGTCCTCCCGAATGCGAGTCCAGTGTGCTAACCACCGCGCCACCTCGCTCGGTCTTATGATTACTATTTTAACTTTAGTTACTTAATTTCCCTACCCACCAGTTACCCACTATGTACCCTAATCCTATACCACATTATTTACATTCATTCCGGAAACATGCATTCACCGTAGCCAAACTGCAATCCCACATACTTTTCCTCCGGTCCTGCTTAACCTTTGGAATTACCCCTAAAGGACTTACCTTAAAAGTTCCCATCTCTGGGTGCAATTCCTCCTTCCACAGGTCTCTCCTGGACTTCCAGAACCTTCAATCCTTAGCCCTTACCCAACTTGTCCTGAATCTCTACACTACTTCATGTAACCACCACTCCCAACAGCTCCTATCTCTCTTCAAAGTCCTCCACCTCTCAAACCCTTGCTTGGAGAATGCACTCAGAAACATCATCCTAGAAGCCAGCTGCAAACTTGAGTTCCATGCCACACACCACCTGAAAAAACTATCCACAGTGCTAGTGCAACACCTAAGAAGTGGGGTCCCTCTCCCTATCCCTCACAAACACCAGCCACAACAGAACCTTCAACAAACCCCCCTCATAGCCAACAAACCTAGCCTAGCCACCCTACTCAATCTCCCCATCCCAGCACATACCCCACACAGACCAAATCTCAACTATAACCACAGTCAAATGCCACGTATCACCAGTCCCAATTCAGTTCTAAACCTCTCATCCAGATCCCTCTCTCCTCCAGAGACATCTGTTCTATCAAAAGGCTTCACCTTTAGCCCCACGCCTAAATTCAACCACACTGCCCTGGTTAAAGATCTCCTCTCATTCACCCGGAACCTCAACTGGAAATATCACTTCACTACCCAAACACAGCCCCCAAATACTAGACCCAGTGTTGAACCCTGTCTAGAACAGTTCCGACCGCCTTCTCAAAGGGATCCTCCTCCCGTCCCCCAAAACCATCCCTTGCAGACATTTCAGGAGTTCCTCACATCCAGTGTTGCCTCCCAGTCCTTCTTGAAGAACATCCCGACAACCCCCAACATCACCCCAGCTGAATCCCGTGCTGTTAGGGAGCTCAAAACAGACCGCTCTATTGTCATCCTCCCGGCGGATAAAGACTCCACAACTGTGGCACTTGACCGTGTGGAGTATGTGGCAGAAGGACTACGTCAACTCTCCGACACCTCAACCTACAAAGCTGTTACCCAGGATCCCATTCCCTCCATCCAGACTGAGCTGCAGAAAATCCTAAAAATCCAAGGTCCCTCACAAGGCCTCACAACGGCTTCCATAGACTTACTCACTCCACCTGAGCCACGTACCCCTACCTTCTACCTATTACCCAAAATCCACAAAGAGAACCATCCTGGCCGTCACATTGTAGCAGGCTTCAAAGCCCCAACAGAATGTATCTCAGCTCTGGTAGACCAACACCTCCAACCTATCACCCGCAGACTCCCATCCTACATCGAAGACACAAACCACTTCCTAGAACGCCTCAAATCCATTCCCACTCCTCTCCCACCTGAAGCCTTTCTTGTCACCATAGATGCTACATCCCTTTACACAAACATCCCACATACCCATGGTCTCTCTGCCCTTGAGCACTACCTCTTCCAACGCCCACCCGAAGATCTTCCAAAAACCTTGTTCCTTATCACACTTACCAACTTCATCCTCACCCATAATTACTTCACTTTTGAAGGCCAGACCTGCAAACAAATCAGGGGAATGGCCATAGGCACCAGGATGGTTCCGTCCTATGCCAAACTCTTCATGGGCCGCATGGAGGAGGCTTTCCTGAAGACCCAACAGCTGCTTCCCCTGGCCTGGTATAGGTTTATAGATGACATCTTTGTGGTCTGGACTCATGGTGAAGAAACACTCCTTAATTTCCTCCATAACCTCAACTCCGTTTCGAATCTGAATTTCACCTGGTCCTTCTCCAAAACTAAAGCCACCTTCCTGGATGTTGACCTTCATCTTGTTGAAGCTCACATCCACACCTCTGTCCATATCAAACCCACAAACAAACAGCAGTACCTTCACTTTGATAGCTGCCATCCATTCCACATCAAACGCTCCCTTCCCTACAGCCTAGGTATTCGTGGCAAACGTATCTGCTCCAGTGACGAATCCCTCCACAATTACACCAATAACCTGACCAGTGCTTTCCTCTCCCGCAACTATCCTGCAGACCTTGTCCACAAACAGATCTCCCGAGCAATACAGTCCTCCCTGTCCATCAACAATGTTCCCACCCCCAGACCACACAGAAGCATCCCCCTTGTCACCCAATATTATCCTGGCCTCGTAATACATCAACAAATTACTCTGCCAGGGATATGACTTTCTCAAGTCAACCCCTGAAATGAGATCATCCCTTGACAAAATTCTCCCCACACCACCCAGAGTTGCCTTTCGTCGCCCCCCCTAACCTCCGTAACATCCTTGTTAAACCCTACAATATTCCCAGACTACCTTCTCTACCCAGCAGTTCCTACCCCTGTAACCGAACCCGCTGCAAAACCTGCCCCATGCATCCCCCCACAACCACCTACTCCAGCCCCGCTACTGGTAAAACATACACAATTCAAGGCAGGGCCACGTGTGACACTACACATGTCATTTATCAGCTGACATGCCTGCACTGCACAGCCTTTTACATCGGCATGACAACAACTAAACTGGCTGAGCGCATGAACGGACACAGGCAAACTGTCCGCCTACGAGATGTCCAATACCCAGTAGCGGAGCATGCCCTCCAGCATAATTCTAGGGACCTAGGAACCTGCTACACCGTATGTGCCATTTGGCTTCTCCCACCCATAACCAGTCCCTCTGAACTGCGGAGATGGGAACTTGCACTCCAACACATCCTTTCATCCCGCTATCCTCCTGGACTGAATCTACGTTAAACAACCTCACTCCCATTTACTCTTCAGTTTTCTCCTCTTTCCCTTTCCTCTTTAGCCATTCACGCATCTTTTCATCCTACATAGTTGTGTTTATCTTTATACTATATACATCTTTACTTCTGTATGCATCCTCTTTGGTTTGAAGCTGGCACAGTACTTACAGTAGAATATCTTTGACTTCCCTCTGACAACTATGCCTCCATCCTTGCTACCCTCCCTGTTTTCCTTTCCCTGTTGCTTCATAACCTGGGTTGTGAGTAACTGAATCCACTTTCCCTTCTTCCCTTTCTTTCCCTCTCTCCTCCCTGATGAAGGAACATTTGTTCAGAAAGCTAGGAACGTAAATTTTCGGTTCTGTTTTTTGTGTATCTATCGGCTGTACTGAGCTGAGGTAAGTACTGGCCAGCCCCTCTATCTCTTTGTTGATTTAAAGGTTTCATTTATAGTCACATCTTGTCAAAGTGAGACCCAACACATGAATTTAAAGACCCCTTTTATTGTGTGGGCATTAAGAACTCATTATAAGCCCACAAATTGTTTTGAGAATTTTGATACTGAATGAAGCAGGAATCCAACTTCATTCACAGTGCAGACAGTGAACCGGAACACATGAGTAGACAGCACACTACATAGGTTTGGCTGATAAAGCAGATATTGGATGCTAGAGAATGTACACATTTATAATTAATTACCACATGAGAAATCATATGTAGTTGAGAAAATGTTACAAATGTCACAGGCCATTATTAACGCCCTCCCTCCTTCCTTCCTCCCTTTTCCCCTCTCCACCTAACATAAAGGCTTGAGAAAGTGACAAATAAACAGCCAACATTATTACATTCAATATGCTGTTATTTGTTTCTTACAAGTACGGTCTCATCTTGTCATGAACGAATTACTCTTAATGCATTATGAGCAAAGAAGGTGAGTAAATAGTGAGTCAGTGCACAATGTGACAAGATGCCAGTTGACAACAGCCAAAACCAGTGCAGAAGCTCTGCTCACTCACTGTTATTGCACCCACTCGCGTGCAAAGTGCCAATGTGACTTATATGAAGAGGGTAACAGTGGGAGCCAGTCCCCGCCATCCAATGCATGGATCTCAGACCGACGGAAGGTGCTTAAGAATTCAGGTTGTAGTTGATGCCCATTATAACCTCTGACAGGAGAGAGGGAGGACAGAACTAGAAAGCCCAGATACTCAACCAAAAGAGCAATATACTGCTAACTGTGACCTCCACTACCCAGTGTGGTGGAAGCTGAACAGAATGTGGGTGAGGAGTGCCATGCTGCAAGAACAGCGAATAGAAATGGACATTCTCCAAGACTGTGGTGAAATGCAAGATCCAGAGTACATGTTGAAATACAATCTGCTGGACAACCCCAGCAACCAAGAGGATTCATCTACTGTTAATGACAAGGCCAAATCAGTCATAAATTTTTGGGAGCAACTTGTTTTGGCAGAGACAGAAAATAAATAAACATCAGCAAGTAAGAACGACTGTTGTTGCAGCAGTATCACAGCTGCTTCCCATGAATGAGAAATCAAGATAAGCTTACAATACAAAAACCAGACGAAATACCTGTTAATTTTACAGGAATAAAATAAGATGATTCAGGAAATTCATCTTTCACATGCCTCTCTTCCAACTGCACTTGTTGTCCCTCATAAACTGCTTTATTTGACAATCCCAGTGTTGGCACTGCAGCTCCCTGGGGAATTTCTGAAACAGAAGTCGTTGCCATAAATTTACCTATCATGAAGTTAAAGCAACCAGTAATCGTTTTCCATTGGCAGTTTTTATGTGTGCACATCAGTAATTGTTCTTAAGTGGCAGTTACTGTGGATGCATTAATGGTGTCCACAACTTAAATATTTAAAAAAAAATCATAAACAAATATCAAACACAAATTGTAACATTTATCTTTTAGGTAATACAATACTCATGTTATAGACTGGAAAATTAAGTTTACGTACCTTCTGCAAATTCTGTGCTATCTTCTCGCACTTTACATATGGACTGAAAATTAGTTACAAAATTACTGGGGGCCTTAAACGTTCTTACAACCTTCTCCTCTGATCCAGATGCAAAGCAATACCTTGAAAGAATTGCAAGACATGACATATCATAGCCATGTACTTGTGGTCTTGCGAGTTCATGCCAGGTTATCTGTAAACCAGAAACAAATCATATATTAGAAAAATAACTATCTCAGTATGCTTTAACACACAATTTTTCAGTGTGGGAAACCACAGCTTAATCTATGCACACTTAAAAATTCTTCCTAAAAAAAATTGTGGCAAAATCATCTAGGCTACAAAACTGTGGAGTCAACCTGTAGCTGCTGATCCTCATTTATTGTGAAATCAAGGTACAACTGGTTTCGGGATAATTAATCACATCTTCAGGTTAAATCTGCAACAACATACATTTGAATTAGAAATGTTAAGTGAAAAGATAAATAGAGCCTACTATGAAGGAGACTGAAAAGTAGTCACTTGCCTGGATTACATTAAGACCTTAAACCAATACAATCTCCCAGTGTTCTCTATGGCATATAGCCTGGTATCATCAAATGCAATGAATGTTGAAAGAGCCATCAATAATCTGAGATAATTATGGGTCATCACTGAGGGACATTCTAATTTGGACCTGAAAAATAGAGTGTGTAAGTGGTCTAGGGTCAGTGCTAAGGGGTAGCATCTTTGATTAGTAATTGAAACATCCTCGGTCCCAGGTTCGAATCTCGCCACCACTTAAATTTTGGATAATAATTGGCATTGGCAGCCAAATGCTCCTGGTATAAGAAGTTATCC
The DNA here is from genome assembly GCF_021461395.2 of Schistocerca americana. NCBI lineage: Eukaryota > Metazoa > Arthropoda > Insecta > Orthoptera > Acrididae > Schistocerca > Schistocerca americana. The sequence continues at coordinate 262,371,066 of NC_060121.1, read as the reverse complement.
TCATTCTGCCAACGGCCTTTTCAAAGAGAGGGGAGGAGTGGACAGAGGTTCATGGCACTCTGTTGCCCTTGGGATGGGGAAACTGCTCCTGAAGGCTGAAGAATCAGTACTTATCAACAGCACGAGGATGCAAAAGGCTATGTAAACCACTGCATTAAATACACATAATGTGTACCCACAGGACATGTGGCCTCAGTTGGGTTGGTTTGGGTTATTTTGGGGAAGAGACCAAACAGATACCCTTTCAAAGGAACCATCCTGGCATTTGCGTGGAGTGATTTAGGGATATCACAGAAAACCTAAATCAGGATGGCTGGACGCAGAATTGAACTGTCGTCCTCCTGAATGCGAGTCCAGTGTGCTAATCAATGGGCCACCTCGCTCAGTACAAGAGGCCTGTAATTGAAAAAGTGTCATGATGATCTTTCCACTGGCAAAAGATTCCAGAACAGCCCGCCATTTGGATCTCCGGAAGGGGACTGCTAAGGGGGAGGTGACCATGAGAAACAGACTGAATAACCAACAAAAGGACAGTGTTGTATGGGTCGGGGTGTGGATTGTCAGAAGCCTGAATGTGGTAAAGAAGCTATAAAATATGGAAAGCGAAATCCAAAGGCTCAATGTAGATATAGTGATGGTCAGTGAAGTGAAATGGAAAGAAGACTAACATTTCTGGTCGATGAGTATAGGGTAACATCAACAGCAGCAGAAAATGGTGTAACGGGAGAAGGATTCATTATGAATAGGAAGGTAGGGCAGAGAGTGTGTTACTGTGAACAACACAGTGAAAGGGTTGTTCTCATAAGAATCGACACCAAACCAACACCAACAACAACAATAGTTCATGTATACATGCCGAAGTCACAAGCTGAAGATAGCAAGATAGAGAAAACTTATGAGGATATTGAATGGATAATGCAGTTCATAAAGAGACATGAAAATCTTATAGTCAAGGGGGACTGGAATGCATTTGTAGGGGAAGAAATAGAAGAAAATGAGAGAGGAGAAAGACTAAGTCCTGCAATAAATTTCAGCTAGGAACAGTAAATACTCTATTCAAGATTCCCAAGCGGAGGAAGTATATTTCTAAAAGAACGGGAGATACAGAAAGATTTCAGTTAGATTACATCATGGTCAGATAGAGATTCCAAAATCGGATACTAGACTGTAAGGTGTACCCACAAGCAGATACAGACACAGATGCAATGTAGTAGTGATGAAGAACAGGCTGAAGTTTAAGAGATTAGTCAGGAAGAATCAACACGTAAAGAAGTGAGATACAGAAGTACTAAGGAATGACTAGATATGGTTGAAGTTCTCTAACATTATAGGTACTGCAATAAGGAATAGCTCAGTAGGCAGTACAATTGAAGAGGAATTGACATTTCTAAAAAGGGTAATCACAGAAGTTGGAAAAGAAAAACACAGGTACAAAGAAGGTAACTATGAAGAAACCATGAGTAACAGAAGAAATACTTCAGTGGATCAGCGAAAGAAGGAAGCACAAAAATGTTCACAGAAATTCAGGAATATAGAAACACAAGTCACTGAGGAATGAAACAAAAAGAAAATGCAAGATAACTACATGAAAAATATGAAAAAATCGAAAAAGAAATGATTGTCAGAAGGACTGACATAGCAGATGAGAAAATCAACACAACCTTTGGTGAAATTGAAAGCAAAGGTGCCAACTTTAAGAATGTGATGGGAATCCCACTGTTAAATGCAGAGGAGAGAGAGTATAGGTGGAAAGAGTACATGGAGGGCCTTTACAAGGAGGAAAATTTGTCTGATGTGACAGAAGAAAAAACAGGAGTCAATTCAGAAGAGACACAAAATCAAGTATTAGAATCAGAACTTAGAAGAGCTTTGGAAGACTTTAAGATCAAATAAGGCAGAAGAGAAAGATTACATTCCATCATAAGTTCCAAAACATTGGGAGGAAGTGGCAACAATACGACTATTCACATTTGTGTATAAAACATGTGAGTCTGGCGATACACCATCAACTTTCAGAAACATACTATCCACACAATTCCAAATACAACAAGAGCTGAGAAGTGTGAGAACTATCACACTATCACATTAACAGCTCATGCATCCAAGTTAATGACAAGAATAGTATACAGAAGAAAGGAAAAAAAAAAACAAATATGTGACAGATGAAATCCGTTTGGCTTTAGGAAAGGTAAAAGCACCAGAGAGGCTTTCCAGCATTGCAGTTGATAAAGAAAGCAAGACTAAAGAAAAATCAAGACACATTCATAGGATCTGTCGACCTTTGACCATGGCAAAACTGAAACATAAGAGAATCGAAGCACTAGAGATGTGGTGCTACAAACAAATGTTGAAAATTAGGTGGACTGATAAGGTAAGGAATGAGATCGTTCTGCACAGAATGGGAGAGGAAAGGAATATGGGGAAAACACTGACAAGGAGGATAGTACTTGGAGGTACAGCTATCTCAGATGCAATGATGAAATGATAACACTGTGTGCAGCCGCAGCTGCTAGTTTAAGTCATAGCGGAAATTAACACAAGCAGTGGGCTGTACCTGTCACGCGACTGTATGTCGATAGGGGTTGTGTGGGTTGTATAAGACCAAAGTATCTTCTTTTTCGAAGATTGGGAGTCATTTTACAAATGAAATGGCCAATCGAAGATTGGCAATTATAGTACAACAACAGGTGTTGCTTTTCGTTGGTAAAATTGCTAACACTTTTAACACAGTGGAAAAATTCTGTGTAGTGTGCTTTCTTTTTTTGTACAAATACTACTAATTAAGAATTAAATTTGATAAAAATAAGACTGATTAAAATGGGCTTTCAGTTCCAGGAACAACTAGGTTAAATTAGGTTAATGATTACAAATGTGAGATAAATTAGGAACATAGCTAAAACTGACAAGGGCTATGTAAAAATTTATACTAAAACTAGGTAAATGAAAACCAAAACACAAAATACAATGGAAGTTACATACTGAAACTTTCTCTGGATCTGAGACACAGAGCCACTCTCTTGAATTTCGATTTTTTATGGCCTCCTCTATGAGTAGCCCAATTGCAATAACAACAACAGTTATCTTATATTCACTGCATTTTGACTTTTTGTTCACACTCACCTAGTTTTATTATACATTGTATCTAGCATGATTCCATTTTCAATGTCAGCTATTTTCATAATTTACTACACAATCATATTCGTTAATCTAATTTAACCTAGTTGTTCCTGGGACAGAAATCCCAATTTCAGTAACTCACAATTTAATTAGTTTTAATTTTTAATTAGTAGGATTTGTACAAAAAACTAAAAAAAGTAAGCACAATATACAGAGTTTTTCCACTGTGTTAAAAGCTTTAGCAATGTTACCAATGACAAGCAACAAACGCATGTTATTGTACACTTTATCTTCAACTGACAATTTCATTTGTGAAACAATTCCCAATCTTTGAAAAATAAGGTACTATGTTCTTACACAACACTCATGCCCTCTACCAGCATCCAATAGCTCTCTGACGGCAGGTGCAGCTCACAGATTGTGTCAGTTTCCACTACGACTTAACTGCATCTTCACACAATGTTACCGTTTCTTCATTGCAGTCCAGATAGCTATTTTTTCTAAGTACTATTAGGAGTCCAACACTGGTAAGTTGCTACTGTACTATATTTACCGGATTCTGATGCCATACTTTTGTGTTGTTTTGGTTATCCATGTTATTTTTCCAATTCCAAATTAGAATGCTCCCCAATGATGACCCATAATTATCTAAGATTACTGTAGGATCTTTCAACATCTACTGCATTTGATGGTGTCAAGATATGTGCCTTATTGAATATTGGGACATCACTTTGGTTTAATGCCTTAATGTAATCCAGCAAAGTGACCACTTTTCTATCTTCTTCATAGTTCGCACCACTAGTTTTTTCACTTAAAAGCCTCTAATCCATATATATGTTGTTGTAGATTAAACCTAAAGATGCAATTCACTATCACAAAACTGGCTGTGCCTTGATTTCAAATTAAACAAGGATTAGCAGCTGCAGGTGGACTCTACAATTTTTAGAAGATTTTATTACAATTTTTTTTTTTAATTTTCAAATGAGTATACTTTATTTTGCTTACTTGACATAACCTTTGGTACTTAAGTCTAATGCCTCTATGGTTGCAATCAATGTTCACACACACAGAATCCATGTTTTACGCAACTTATCCATGTTGTGTAACACTGCTGGAATGGGAAGGCGTGAACAGAATTTCACCTAAGCACACCTAATTAGAATTATTTGTTTAACTTTTACCTTCAAATGCCACATTTGTAATGTGGTCTCCTTTCAATTTTCTCCTCATTGTACCCAAGTTATGTCTGAACTTATGTAGCATTTCATTTCCTCTCTTTCTGTCCATATTTCTTCATCTGTTCACTGTGTTTCTTCCTCCATATTCAGACCATCCTCTAGCTTGTCAAGAAGACTTCTCAGCAAATTTTTGACTGTTAGTTATGGTACTAAATTTTGTTTTACCTCAAAATAATTCTTCACATATTCTAATCTCCTTTAGGTATTTTTGTTTGTTTCAGTTCCTCATCGATTGAGCTACGTTGAGAATTTTCTTTGTGAGCTTGCCTTCCTTCATTTCATGTAAGTGAGCATAAAATTTTAACCAGAATTTTTTGTCTAGTTTTCTGGAGTTTTCGATTTGAGATCTTTCACCAGTTACCATAGACCCACATGCGTTAAATTCTTCCGATTTAACACCTGTAGTACAGGATGATGATAGTTAAACTTTCAAACCACTGTAGAAATAACACCACTGGTCATAATGATGTCAAATTGCAATGGAATATTGTCAGAGAAGGGGGAAAATGTATGGCAGAAGAAAAATAAATAGTTACAAAATGTAGCAATAGATGGCACGGTAAGCATCATAATTTAATAGTGGTCGACTACAAATGACAAATGAATCATACAACAATGACTAAGGTGTAAGTTTGACACTAAACAAACCGTACTACTCTGCGTGCATGGGTGTACAGGTGTCATACTGTTAGTTACATAAGCCAATCCACCACGGCAAGGTCATATCACATCAAATGGGGAAAATCAGCTTTTAATTGCCCTGAGGCCAAAAACTGCATAAAAAGCATCAATCAAAATCAAATCGGATTATTAATTTCCATGTGACTAGCGCAAAACATGTTCAACATGCAGTCCACCATTTTCTGCGGCAAGTTGAAATAGAGTTTTACCCTACTACCCACATCGAACTGCCAGTATCACCTAACTGTTACAGATCAAAATTGTGGAAGATATTTTCTGGTAGATAGCAGTGCAGGTCTGTCATACCAGTTTCAAATGGCAAGGAAGTTAAGACTCCAACTTCAATCTTATGCTGCAAATCGATCAGAGATAAAAATTACAGTTCAAAGCTGTTAACCATTGATTTAGGGCTCAAATGCTATTCTGAACTGCCATTCATTGTAGAAGACATGTCAAAAGGCATATTGGGAGCTAATTCCCTTTATCATTATGGTTTACTCATTGATCTCAAAAACAAAAAGTTGATATACATCACCAAATTAAACATTTCAGCAGAGGTAATGATGCAGATAGTGGAGGTTTGCTATGAGAGATTAATAAAGCTGTGTATGAACTTATTTTATTAATTAAATAACTGGCTTTCTTTACAATGGCTTACTTTTCACAAGCAACATAAAAATTCAAAAAATACTTCCACTGCAAAGAAGACAAACACAAACAGCTGCACTCACATAAATAAACTCTACGCACTAGTGGTCAGAATGTGAGCATCAACAAGAACAAGAACTGCAAACACACACAACTGCAATTATGCAAAACCTTTCCAACACTCCCACTGTTTAAGTGATTGCATTTACCAATTAACAACATTGAGCTTTGAGTGCAAATATACAATTTTTTCTTTGGTTAATGCTTTTGTCAACATATCAGCAAGTTGTTCTTTGGTACACATGTAAAAAACTGTTATCTCTTTACACTGCACTTTTCCACGTAAGAAATGAAAGTGTACATCTACATGTTTGGTGCGTTTGTGATATTCATGATTTTTTGATAACTTGATTGCACTCTGGTGGTCGACTTGTAAAGTAGTTGGTTCTTGAAACTTGATTCCCAGACCACCTAGTAATTTTCTCAGCCAAATTGCATCCTTAGCAGCGGCTACATATTCAGATTCAGTTTTACTTGCAGCAACAACCTTTTGCCCCTGAGAAGTACAGGTTACAGGACCACCAGCCAAAAGAAATACAAATCCTGTTGTTGACTTCCACGATGTAAGATCACCTGCATATTCAGCACAAGAAAAACCAACCAGTTGCATTTTGCTCCCGCTGTTTGAGTACTCCATACTGTAATCTGGTGTTTCAAGTAAGTACCTGTAAATTCTTTTCACTGCTTGCCAATGCGCATTAGTATGGCTGTTCAAAAATCTGCTCACACTGTTCACTGCAAATAAAATATCTGGTCGAGAGATAGCTGACAAAAACATAAGAGATCCAACCGCTTCATGATATGGTATTTTTTTCATCACTGAACTCTTCATCGTTAGGTAACAGACTCACATGAGGATCAGCAGGGACACTTAAAACCTTTTCTTCAGACATTCCAAATTTCTCAATTACCCTTCTCGTATACTGGTGTTTCCCCACACAATCTCACTCAATTTCCACTCCAACAAGGCAATGACCTTCACAGACAGTGATTTGAAAGATTTCTTTTAGTGATGTACCAACTTTATGAATTTCTTCAACTGACTTTGATGCAATAAGACCATCATCTACAAATAATTCTAACAAGGTAACATCACCACTGATTACACCACTGAATAAACATGGATCAGTATCAGTTATCTGACAACTACAACATGAAAGAAAGTCTATAAATTTATTGCTCCAACACCGAGGAGCTGGCTTAAGTCCATACAGTGATTTCTGAAGCAAACTACAGGTTTCTCTGTTTTAGTCACCACTCCCTCAGGTATGTCCATGTAAACTACTTCTTCAAGCCTTCCATACAGAAACACTGAGCGAACATTGAACTGTACCATCTCTAGGTCATTATAAGTGAAAACTGCCAAGAAAACTGAGTGAATCATGTCGTATCACTGGTGAAAAAATCTCATTGTAGTTAACACCATACTTCTGTTTGAAACCTCTTGTGCACAGCCGTGCTTTGTACCAAGTTATCTTACCATCTGTGTCAAATAAAACCTGAACATCCTTTTTGAGTCAATAACTCTCTGACTATTAGTTCTAGGAAGTATCTTTCAGGTTTTGTTGTCTTCATGAGCTTCCACTTCCTCTGCAATCGCTTTTTTCCAGTGTTTTGAGTCATGACCAGAAATTGCTTCTTTGAATCTGTAATGATTATTATACTGAGCAAAATCAGCTTCGTATCTTGCTGGCTTGCAGATGATAGAACGATCTCACAGGTGCATCGACTGCCCTTTGGTAGGTTGCTCTTCAGTTTCCAGTTTAGCCTTACTTACGTCATTTCCTGAAATTTCCATCTCTTCCTGTGCTTGCACTGGTTCACCAGTAACTTCCTTGTGCCAATCCACGATATCTTGTTCTTCATCAGTTTTGAAATTTAAGTATGTGTCAACTTCTTGTTGTGCAGACACTGAACTGCTGCTAACCTCATTGAATGTGACATTCCTCAATACAAACACTTTGTGACTCGTGGGATCATAAAGTCGATAATTTGTTGATTCTCCTTGATAACCAAAAAGTACACCTTTTCTGAATCTAGCATCAAACTTGCTGTGAAATTGTTTTGGTACATGAGCAAAGGCATCTGACCCAACCACTCGAAGATGTCCAACATATGGTTTTCGTACATTCCACAACTCATATGGAGTTTGCTCCAAATTGTGTTTTGTCGCAACTCTATTTAATATGTTTACATCAGTGTTAACAGCCTCTGCCCATAAAAACTTCAAGTTTTTGGCTTCCAATATAGCGCATGCACTTTCGACATTGTGCAACTGTCCCTCTCAGAATGACCGTTCTGTTCTGGCGTGTATGGAGCAGTTGTTTCTACCTGAATTCCGTGATTCCTCAGAGACTGTTTCATACCACAATTAATGTATTCAGTGCCACTGTCCATATATAATGAGTCAACATTCTGACCAAACATGTTCGACATAAAGATTACTAAATTCACAAAACCGATCAATAACATCGGATTTGTATCTTAAAAAATAAACAACTCTGTATCATCATCCTTGAACCAACAATTGATTCAATTGACATTGGCCTACACACGCCTGAATGAATAAATTCCCACGGTTTTGTTGAACATTTGTCTCTTTGTTGCTGAACTTCAGTCATGCTGACATCTGTTGAATTGTTTGTGTGCTGACATGTCCTAACCGTTCATGCCACTGTTTCAGATCAGTCACTGCAACATTAACTTCACTCCCTCGTGTGGATTCTGTCATGAAACACATCCTATAAATATTGTTCTCTTCCTTCACACCTTCAGCTACAGTCTTTCCGTCACGTATTGTTCTTCTTTGAAAGCTGCAATGATTTTCTTTTTGACATGCATACTCCGACACTAAACAAGTTCTTTTTGATACCTGGTACATACAAAATATTTTCGAGATGTGCCTCACTCCATTTGGCGCTAACTTCTTTGCTGACAAAAATAGTACCAACACCAACAACTTGGCATTCTTTATCATTAGCCAGTAACGAATGCTCCCCAGTCACTAGACAGAACTTTGAAAACCATTCCCGACGAAAATACATGTGACACAATGCACCACTGTTCAACAGCCACACATCTTACTGATCACATTCAAACCACTTAGCGTACGTCTCTCTAGACTTTCTGACAACTCAACACATTATCCGCTGACACAATAAATGCACACCCGGATTTATTTTCACCACTCTTACGTTTCCCTGTGTCTCACTTTTTCTACTGGCACTCGCGAGCTATATGACCATGCTTCTTGCAGTAAAAACACTCGACATCTGATCTCGTTTTTCGTTCTTGTGAACTTTTGGTTTTATCAGGATATCTTTCTTTTTCCTTTTGTCTGTAGATGGACATCACTGAAAATGCACCAATTTCTTCGTCACTCATATTTAACTGGGATTCTTCTTCAATAAGATGTTCCGTCAAGGTTTCCAAGTTTTGTTGTCGAGCTGGCACACTGCCCCAAGCTGTTTTAAATGTGTTGTATTTTGATGGTAAAGATGCAATGAGTTCTGCCATTACAGCTACATCTGAAACCTTTTCTCCAACATTTCCAAGTTGTAATGCTAGATTTTCAACTTTAGCTACATGTGCAACTACACAATCATTTGCATTCATCCAACATTCATGAAAACAGTGAGTTATTGTTAGTTTGCTGGTTTCTAACCATTGCTCATGTATTGATCTCAACTTGTCAACTGTCTCACAAACCAACAGGCTTTGCAGTTGTGTATTGTCTATTGACGTGGAAATCAGAAACATACCTTTTGCACTTCCTTTTGTCCATGCTTTCAAGCCGGCATTGTCGTCTTCATTAGGTTGACCTCGAGTACGAATTACAATAACAAAAATTCCATAAGCCTTTAAAATTGCAGTTATCTGGAATTTCCATGTCTGACAATTCTTCAAGTCCAGATCTGAGATGTATTTTGAAGATATTTCTTCAGCCATTGCAGATTTCTTCTCTCTTCTTTTCGTCCAAACACGTCAGAGTTGGGATACTGAAAGTTTTTCCTCACGCAAACTGAGCAATGACTGGGCACATAACCTGATGTGCATAGTGGAGGTTTGCTAAGAGAGATTAATAATGCTGTGTATGAACTTATTTTATTAATTATAATAACTGGCTTTCTTTACAAAGGCTGACTTTTCACATGCAACAAAAAAATTCAGAGAATACTACTGCTGTAAAGAAGACTAACATAAACAGCTGCGCTCACAAAATTAACTCTATGCACTAGCAGTCAGAATGTGAGCATCAACAAGAACAAGAACTACAAACACACACAAATACAATTATGCAAAACCTTTCCAACAGTTAATCATTCTTTCTCTCTTGAAGACTTGAATTCGGCCCTGAATAAATGTAAATTGGGAAAAGCAGCAGGACTGGATGACATTAGAGCTGAACAAATCAAGAATTTTGGTCCTGCTACAATGTTTTGGTTACTGGAGTTTATGAACAACTGTATTCGAGAATTCAAGATTCCTAAAGTATGGTGAAAAGCAAGAGTAATTTCCATACTGAAAACAGGAAAGGGTAGGAAAGATCCCAAAAATTATAAACCTATCTCCTTACTCTGTCACCTCTACAAAATACTGGAGAGACTCATTCTTCAGAGAATGATTAGAAAGGTGGAGCCTCTTCTAATACCACAGCAAGCAGGTTTCAGAGAAGGGAAAAGTTGCATGTCTCAAGTATTAAACTGAACACAACTATCGAAGAGAGATATGAGAAACAGCTCATTAGAGATGCTGTCTTTATCGATCTATCTGCGCTTATGATACGATCAACCATTGGCTCCTTCTGAATAAAGTTTATGATATAACTAAAGACTTCACACTAATGTGCTATATTAGAAACCTTCTCCAGAACTGCAGATTTTTTGTCGAATTTCAGGGTAAGAAAAGTAAATGGAGAACTCAGAAAAATGGGCTACCACAAGGCATTGTGGCTTGCACCGCTATTATTCAACATCTATAGTGATGATCAACCTACCCCTGAAGGAACTCCAAGCTTTATTTATGCTGATGACTGCGCTATCACTATTCAGGCTGACTGTTTTGACACTGTAAAAGACACACTATCAAAATCTTTGGAAGAATTCAATGTTTACTATCATGGGAATTACTTGAAACCTAATCCTGCCAAGACTCAGACCTGCGCTGTCCACCTGGAGAATCAACAGGCAAATAGATCCTAAAATATATCCTGGGGCGGCATCATACTCTAACATAACCCTACTCCCAAATATCTTGGAGTAACTCTGGATCATGCTCCAACATATAAAAAGCATTGCCTAAACACCAAACAGAAAGTGGCAGACAGAAATAACAAAGTGCGAAAATTGACAGGTACATCATGGGGTGCTAATCCATGCACTGTGCGCTCAAGCATGCTTGCTCTATGTTATTCCACTGCTGAATATGCATGTTCGGTATGGTACAAGTCCAGTCATGCCAGGAACATAGATGTTGCTCTAAATGAGTCTTGCCGGATTATCACGGGTTGCTTAAGACTTACTCCCGTGGACAAACTCCATTGCCTCGCTGGCATAGCTCCTCCTGAATCAGACGTGAGGTAGCTGCGAGATATGAGAAAAGTAAGGCCACAACAAGGAAGCCCATCCACTATATGGTTGTCAGCCCGCACATCGTAGGCTGAAATCAAGAAAGAGCTTCTTGACAACTACTGCGGCTCTCATCAAGAATCCACATGTGGCAAGGATCTCGCGATGGCGGGAGAAATGTCAGTATGTGGGAGAATGGATGGCTCCAAAGGAAGAACTTCCCACTGGACATTCGGAGAAGTGGTTAATATGGAGGTCTCTCAATAGATTACAATCAAACACAATGAGATGCAAGACTAATCTGCAGACTTGTGGTTTCTCTGTGGCCTCAGTTCTTTGCCATTGTGGCACTGAACAAAGTAACGGCCATTTCCTTCATTGTTCCTCATCACCAGCCACCTGCACCATGCAAGACCTTATGAGAGCTACACCAAATGCACGTGAAGTGTCCAATTTTTGGTCTTCTTTTGTGTAAAATTATGTCAACACTTATATATACGTATATTTTATATTTCTGTACTTTTGACATGATGAATAGATCATTGTGAATGCTAAAGGCACATTAGGCTCACTCTATGCAACATGCCAGTTTTCCAAACATTCGGAGAAATTTTTTGAGCTGAGAAAACCATCCACAGTACCAAAGGTGTTGAAGCAGTAAGTGCATCATTACATCACTATGTCTAGTGGTCCATCAGTGTACTTGTTGATTTGACCCACATAAATTCCAATTTGCTAAAAATGAAGTTCAGTTTCTGTTAAATATACATAGGTTCATCACAATCACAATGGGGTAGTCCACTACAACTTGTGTGAAGCCAAACGGTCAATGGCGAGTTTTTGGAGACTATCACCATCTGAATGACAGGACTCTCCCAGGCTGGTATCCAATTCCAAGAGTTGATGAAGTAAATTTTATGCTTCAAAGTGAAAAGATATTCTCAAAGACTGGGCTACTGAAAGAATATTACCAAATTCCATTAGCCAAAAAAGATAAACCAAAATCAGCTATTATTACATCTTTTGGTCTTTATGGATTTAATTACACGCCCTTTGGACTTCATAATGCACCTAGTACATTTCAGAGGTTTACACGTAAAGTTGTAACAAAACAAGATTTCCATTTCTTGCATTTCAATTATATTTTAATAGCATCTGAATCTCCAGAGCAACATGCCAAGCATCAAAATTCATTCTTTAAACAGCTGAATAAATATATCTTGTAACACGTAGGAAATCAGTGTTTGGAGCACAATAGCTAACATTCTTGCGATATTTAATTACATCTACAGGAACAAAGCCAGATCCACAAAAAGATATGACAATAATGAACTACAAACACAACACAAAACAGTTCGTGAACTCAGAGCATTTTTTAGGAATCATACATTTCTATCACTGGCTTTTGGAACATGCTGCTGAAAAGCAAGTTTTGCTGGATGATTACATAGAAGATTCAACTCAACAGACCAAATACATATTGACTGTACAGAAGAAACAACCACTCAGTTCCAAAAAATGCAGAGAAGATATTGCAAATGACAAGCTTTTGACATGTCCTGGTTTGTGAAATCAACTTGGATTATTTGTGGAGGCATCAAATTCTGCAGCAGGTCGTACACTACAACAGTGGCACAATAAGAGTGGAGACTGACCGGATTTCCCCCCCCCCCCCCCCCCCCCTCCGAGGTTCACAATGGCACAAAAGAAGTATTCCACAGATGACAGACAGCTGCTTAGTACATACGTGACTGCCAAATATTTCAAGTATCTGTTAGAGGGGAGTTGACTTCATTAATTACATGGACCATGTTCCTCAAACATATCCACTTAAGCAAAAGAATGAGAGAGTAATGCCAATCCAAATACGTTATCTCCAATATATTTCACAATTTACTACACATTTGTGACATGTATCTAGTAAAGAAAATGTTGTTGACAATTTATCAAGACCTGAAGAATTATTTCCAATTAACTATGAATATACAGCTGAAGCATACGAAGATGATGATGAGCTTCATCTAATACAGTGCATCCATCATGCATTGCTTACATTAAAATACTATTTGACACATTGAGGGAAACAATTGTGGTGTGATCTGTCAACACAAATTATGCTCTTATATTACTGAAGTATTTAGATACCTTATGTTCCAACACTATCATAATTCGTCTCATCCAGACATTAAGATGACTGTAAACATGATCCCATCAAGGTATGTCTGGATCAATATAAAAAAAATTATGTCTGAAACTGGGCGAAAAAATGCACTGCTTGTCAGGAAAACAAAGTACCATGAATGTTTATGCCCCATTAGGACGCCTTTCTATGAATGATAAATGCTTCAAAATAATTCATCTTCACATAAGACCAATGCCTCCTTTTAACGAATATGCTTATTTTTTAACATGCATTGAGAGTTACAAACTGGGAAAAGGTAGCACCTCTTTGATACATAAAAGCAAAGCAATAGCATGAGCATTTTTCAGTTGTTGGATCGTAAGATTTGGAACACCATACAAACAGCGACCAATCATGGAGATATTCCAAGTAATTTCAAAAATATGTGGCTGTAATCAGATCCAAACTACAGCATATTATCCTCAATCAAATGCAAAAAATAAGAGATTTCGTCGAACACTTAAAGCAGTCATCTGTGCCCACACAACTGCTAGATGGACTCCACTGATGCCTGTAATCCTCTTGGTCTTCGATGCTCCATAAAAGAAAACACTAAAGCTACAACTGCAGAAACTGTTTATGGCTTGTCCATCATGATAACAGTTGATTATCCTCCTCCCCCCCCCCCCCCCCCCGCCCTCTCCCCTTTCAACAGTACGGCACAAAAAGTGATGCAGACTTACTTCAATTTGTGTCACAAGTGAAATGGTATATGAATCGTATGAAACTTGTACAATATCACCACAAAGTAAAACGAACACCATTCATACATAATGACCTATGAAACTCAACACATGTACTGCAAAGGCTGGCCAAGTGAAGAAGGCATTGGAGCCTCCACGTGAAGGCCCACATGAAGTGAAAGGACTCCAAAATTTTTTGGAGTTAAGGTGAAAGACCACAGAAAGAATATCTCCACTGATCAATTGAAACCCACATACCTGATGAATGAGAATGCTAAACAGCCTGAAGACAGCCCAGTTGAACCCTCAGTCCAGGACCAACAACCAGACTCTACAGAGGTTGAAAAACCAAGAAGAACAACAAGATCTGGTCATGAAATTTGATTTCCAGCATGATTAGTTGAAGTCCTCAAACTATGTTACTGAGAAGTGGGTGATAGGGAAACATGACAAATTACTATTTGCATATGTTTGTAAAGTGTTTGCTGTGATAATGTTGGCATAATAGCATTATTATTGTTAGGAATTTAACAAAAAAACAAGTCTGTTACTCTATGGTTATTGTAATTCAAGTTTTATTGCGCGCGCAATAAGAAAATAAAAGAAACGGAAAAATCTTAGTTAAATTAAATTCTTAATGAATGTAGAGTGCAACAATATTACTGTCAGAGGTTCCTAACTGGTAAATTCACATGAACTATTTAAGTCAAGAAACTAATATTGCACCAAACACAATATTCAGTCAAGACGTCAAACAAATAGTACTGTAATTACATCGAAGTTTTCCCACTTATCAACGTACTTGGTTACTTAACTGCTATACGTGCATAACAAGCAGGATGACATTCTAAGAATAAGTAGATACGTACTGCTCAGATATAAAACAAATACGAGAAACAGAAAAACACAAACCTCCTTGTTATCACGATCCCAAGGAGCATGCAACCGAGTGGTCTGGTCTGTACTGACAGTAAGTAGGAACTGACCTCTTGGTTCCCACTGTAAGTCAACCACAGGGCCAAAGTGTCCTCCAGCTGCTGTTCTTGGTAGCCATTCATTTCTACCCTACAAAATAAAAATGGTGAAGTGAATAATGTCAGTTTTCCTGTGGAATTCAGCTTGCTAACTGTTAACATTCTTTTTCTATGAACAAGCAATGTAATATAGACATAGTTATAAGGGTTCAGGCATGAAATATTAACTATAAGTATGAGGAGGAGTGAAAGAAGCACAAGACTTACAAATAACTTTATACATCCCATTTCTCTCTGGAAATTGCAATTCACTTGAGTTACGCAGATCACCAAGAAAGCAGAAGGCTAGAAACATGATGAATAATTACTGTCCCATCCATTTAACAAGATACTTTAAAATTATGAGGAGATAGAACAGATTACCAGTACTTAGCTTCAGGGGCAAAATTCTGAGTCCAGTCAACAGACGCACATAAAATCCTGCCCTTTGCAACTACTCATTACCACTCACTTCATATCCTCCACTGGTAAATCCTATAATATCAAAGACAGAACAACATCCAAAACCACACATGTTGTTTGCCAACTAATATGCCTTCAGCACATGGCTTTTTACATAGGAAAATTACTACTAAACAGGGCTCAGCGCATGAACTAACACAGAACTGGTTGCCTGGATGTGACAAAGTACAGATCTGCTGAGCATGCTCTTCAGAATTACTCAAGGGATCTGACTGCCTTCTACGCCATACACGTCATTTGGATTATGCCGCCAAGTACTAATTTCCTGGAACTTAGGAATGGGAAAGTACATTCCACCATTCTCCAGGACTTAACCTCTGTTATCATCACCACTCAATTATTTACTTTTTATCGTCATCTTTCCTTTTCTCATTTTCTGTTTGGGTTTTACTTCTACTTTTCCTCTTTTCTCCTAAACTGCACTGTTCATGTCCCATTTCATTTTTCTTGTGTCTCTCAGGACTGGTAGGTCCATAGCAACCTGGGGTGTGAGTGACCTGCTCCTCCTTTCCAACCTTCCCCAATCTATTCCCCTTCCTGATGAATAAGCAAATGGTTCCAAAAGCTAGGAGGTTTTTGTGTCTATAGGTAGTACTTGGAACTTCACCTCCTGAAGGTGAGCACTGGCCAGTTATTTTGTCTCTTTGTAGTTACAGTTTTCTTTGGTGAGTTTTACTTTTGATATAATAAAAGACTCTGTGGCACTACTTCCCACAATGACATTTTGAGTTGCAGGCAGATTTACACCACTATCCAGCTACTAGTAATAGTGCTTCTACCACTGCTATTGTGACTACTGTCACTACAGTAACTCCCTCATTAGTTCACTTACTAAAGCCAACATTTCCTTTTGGAATTAACCTATTTGAAACTGTACATTGATTGCTTTTTACCATCTGCTAAATTAGCCCTCCCTCATTAGTTCACTTATTAAACTCAACATTTCCTTTTTGAACCAATCTATTTAAAGCTGCACATGACTGTTTTTCACTATTTGATAAATTATCTACCCTGGTAAACACTCACTGCCTGCCAGATTACTTGACCACAGAATGACATTTTGACAGTGTTCATATTGTAGTAATTGATTACAAAATTCACAAAATCACCTTTTTAAAAAAAGTTGCTCACACTGCCACATTTCTGAAATCATGTGCATTTCTGTAATAAACAGTCTTTCAATCAACTTTCTTTGGTGCTTGCCAACTTCAGTTACTACCTACTCACAAGTCTAAAATGTTGACCGGCAGGGAAGGCAATATCCTGTCACATAGCTGACTTTCTTATTAATGTCTCCTTGGCATTCTTGGATACTGGGCAGCAGTGTAAAGGCAGAAGGACCAGGTAAACTCATTCCTCAACGCCTGTCGCAAAACACAGTATAGTGGCATAGAGCACAGTCCCATAATATACGTCCCTAAGTGCCCACACTGTCACAACTGCAAATATCATTTATCTATTATGTATACAGATGTGCTTCATATGGACAATGACGAGTCAGGTAGTGGATCAAACCATCTGACGAATTACAGAATTTTGGTTTTAAAGTCTCTCCTATATACAGGAGATATCTGTACGCACTTCCGCCTACGTTAGATGTGTTCCATTCTTTTTGACGCAGTAGTAAAATGAAATATTGTATTTACTTTTTTAATTTTTTGCATTGGCCCCCATTCAAAGTACCCTATGCATTTATATTTACCAAATATCTTATTTCCAGAATAGCCATCAATACATAGGCTGGAATCATAGAGGTAATTTGCTAATCTCAATCACACATGTCAGTTCTCTTCTGTAAACTGGAATTAACATAATTAGCTGCAATTTGCTGGCCCGAACACTGACACACCATTCCACAGGATATGGGCACTATAAAAACACGTCAGAAACTCTTGGGATTTATTCTTGACTTCAAACATAACAAAAAGTTCATATGCAATGGGTCTGAAAACCCTTCATTAGGGAAGGTACAAAAATGATACATTTAAAAAACACAATTATGTTTATTTACTTTCTTATTTACAGCTGGTCAGAACAGTTTTGCTTTTGAATAATTTCTCTCACAACTCATTACGTTCCTCCACAGCAGACCGTCAATGCACAGCATTACTGTTCGTTTTTGGAGCATCACCTGCGACCAGCTTTGCAAAAGAAGTGGCGACACTTTCTGCGCAACTCAACTATCATTTTGCACATACAGCGCAAGCTGTGGCTGCTCTGTTCAGTCGATGGGACTGGGAAGTACTGTACCATCCACCATACTCCCCGGACTTAAGTCCTTGTGACTAATTTGATTATGAAGACGAAGGAACCACTTCATGGCATTCATTTCAGAACTGTTCCAGAGATTCAGCAGGCAGTAGACCACTCCATTCACACCATCAACAGAACAGGTTCTGATAACAGTACACTACACCTTCCATATTGTTGGCAATGGGTTCTACACGACACTGGTGACCACTTTGAAGGACCACAACAGGTGCAAACATTTAACTCTTTTGAATTGGTTGTGAATAAATAGTTGCCACTATTTAAGTTCCAACCCTCTTATGTAATAATCTAGTCCACCCTTATGCTCTGTCTAATCTCACACCCTTGCCACATGCGTAATATTCCCATGGAAAGTCCACGTGCTAGTCCATCCCAACATACTCTTCTCCACTCCTGTTAAGGCTTATCCTATCCTATTACAAGCAGGACCGTCTGTAAAAACTGTTACGTCACATACCAGGTCTGCTGCAATTTCTGCACATCATTTATGTGAGCACGACCACCAACTATCTATTCACCAGAACAAATGGTTGCTGCCAAACTGCAGCCAAAAGCAGAGTAGACCACCTTGTGGCAGAACACATGGCTAAGCACAACATGTAGAATTTCAATAGGGGGCTTGACAACCCATGACATCTGAGCCCTTCCCTCTAACACCCACTTCTCTGATACACTTAGGTGGGAATTATCATTGCAACACATCACACTTTGCAAATACAGCAGAGATGTACACATTCCACCTGTAACTTACCCATGCTTGCCTGTTAGCCAGGCAGACAAGCTGCCACATGTTACCAGCTGAATGGGCAAGCTGCTTTACCCCCATCCAAGCCAAGCTATGCCCAATCCAAGCATGCAACAGGTATCTTGCTTGCCTGCCTGTCTGTCTGTCTTACCACTGCGCTGCACTATGTAGCAGTTTATTCTGTATACTTTCCTTGTAGTGTTATGAGCAGTTTGGAAACAAATGAAAAATCTTATTTCATCCGAGTATCACAAGATGAGGCTCAATATATATTCATTTTACATATTTGTAAGTCAGAAAATAGTGTATTTTATTGGTCCTGTTTTTCCTTCTCAGCATATTCCGGACTTGTTTGTTTATTTCGATCTGAATGGTTTTCTTTGCAATGTCACCTTCTTTCAACTAGTGCTGGCTGTTCTGTTGTTAGTTCCTACCATCATCAAGTCACCTCTAGTATACGTTTTCTGTAGTGCGCAGAACCATCTCTGAAAGTCAAGATCCTTTGCACCTAAGAACATGAAGATGTCTATTATACTGCAACACCAACTAAACTAAGATTTTTGAAGTCGAGTTTCTGTAACCTGAGTGTGTTTCAGCCAAACAAGGCACAAGTTCTACTGTTTTTAATTACATTTCCAGGCTGTGTACATTGCAAGTTTGCTGAATTCATTCTAAGTGGCCAAAATAGTTGATTCTAAATTCCCCAAATGCATTTTAGCAAAACAAAGTTCATTTTTCATAGTATGTTAATCTAAAAAGAACATGTCAGAAAGAAGAAACTTTTCTATCATACTAATGTAAGCTTTCTTCACACTATGTTGCACTCCATCCCAATATGGTTGTTAATATCCACTGAGCCATATATTTCCTACTTCAATTGATATTAGCACTAAATTTAGAAAGCCAATGTATTGCTAAATGGCTTCAACTCCTTAGCATACATTTCCATACCCTTGTCAGCTGCTTGTCTTTGTCCTCTTTTAAAATATTTATGGAATGAGGAAACTGTTGGTCAAATTTACAGACATGTCATAACATACTCAAGGGTCATGAATAAGTGTTAAGTAATTATTTACACAATTTAGATTGTGAGACACATACCAATTTTTTGAAGCGGCCTCAAACACATGAAAACTTTTCCCCTGCTGGACTTGGGTTGTGATTCATGAATGGTATACACTCCCCAATTCTTAATTTCTCCTCACTCCCCTTTAAGTGTAGTTTGCTCGTTTTGCTGCTCTCATCATTATGATAAATGAGCTGCAGTGAAACCACCTATGCAAACGTATAGTTGGCTAGTCATGCTGGGTTGAAGGTACTAACTGTTGTCATGTGCAACAGGCTGAATGGGTCCTGTGAAGCTTGCCAGGCTTGCGGAAACCCAAGTTGGCCTGCTTTGATGACTGTGTTTCAATACACTTGCACTCTTGAGTCTCTGTTGTGGCAGGCTGACTGTTTTAACGGTTGTGGTGGAGCTAGGGGCACGCGGGCTGGAGGGAGAATTTGTGCATATTTGAAATACTACCAGTTGGTGGTACAGTGCCCCATTAATATTCACTTCAGCAGCTTCCTGTTAAGAGTGTTGCATGATATGCTGCATGCATCCTCATTAAGAAGTAAAATTTTTATTGCGAATTGCACTGTCTTCAATGGAAAGAGGAATTAATGAGGTATAGGTAGCAGACAATGGCCTCATAATACGCTCTGCTTCATGTTCAGGAGACATAAAACTTCTGAAGAAATGAAGCTCTCAATAACTAAACCACAGTGCCAAGTAGTGATAGCACCCTAAAGCACCTGGGTATATAAAATTATGCAACTTAACACAGAGCTGTAAAAAAAAAAGGCCGGTAAGAGACTTTTGATCAAAGTCTTCATTGGCGAAATGATAAAGTAGGAGCATATTGTCACATTACAGCAGCAACTTCTTGTAAGGTTAACTAAATGCTTATTATACTATTTGGTGAGTGGGCTCCTTTACTCCTAAAACATTTTTGTTCTACCTGAACTTTCCTACCACATAAATCATGATTTGACACCAATTTTCTACATTTCTTAAATTTCCCCTGGAACAGAACAGGAAAAGTATCAAAATAACATAACTGATACTATTACTTATTAAAATTTTCCTTCCTGGTGTGATGTAGCAAAAAATGGCTCATCTGCTCTGAAAGAAATGTTCTCTAATGTTAGTTTTGTTTAATGTGAAGCTAGGGAAAATTACTGTCATTTATTGGTTTCAGAGGAAGTTGGACTTTTTTCTTAGCTTTGCACTAAATATTTAAACTACTTTTAATCATAACATTTAACAAAATATAATAAAACATATATTTCACCACAAACCAGGCAATTTTTGCTGTATGTATTGTGACATACTAAAATATAAAAGTAATTAACACTGAGACACATAGAGAAAGGAACTGTAATTTCATGGAATGATCCCTCTGTCATTTGACTTCACACAACATAGTTTCCCACCTAAATTAGAGCAGAATTATTTTTAGACCAGTTTTACTAAAACACCATTATACATTACTCAAACTTTTAATTTGTTCTGACGTTTATGATGATTACCCCCTTCAATATGGATAAGTTGGAGCAGCTAAAAGACCAACACACATACAAAAAACATTGAAGATATCAGGAAAGCAGCACATACCTCTTCTGACTGATGCCATATGTGAAATGCACCTTGATAACCATGACCCATAATGCTACGGCCCTCCGGTCCAAACATGCCTCCATAGAATCCAAGGGAGTTTCCACCCAGTTCTCCAACTCGAACTTCCTCTGTCCACAAACCAGACTGTGCATCAAATGCCCACAAAACCATAGTCTTGTCAAGGGATGACGAAAGCATTCGCAATGGCTGATGATTTTTACTTTCTGTAACAAAGCATCTTGTACAGAAGCCCATTATTACGAGCACTTAACCTGTAATATAACATCTAAGATGGCTTAAAATGTTATGAAACAGACCTTTGTAACACAAATAAAATAATCTTTTAAGCCGTACACAAAACTGTGTCCCTGCAAAATTTTCACTCTTTCTTCAGGCATCTGATTCACTGTTACATTTTCCTTCAACTGTTGTCAGTGATAAATTATGGAGAAATTTCAGTTAAGCTCTTTTTTTTCTAATGTAATTAATGAAACTAACATGGCAAAATTTATAACACATTTCCATGTCTAAATTAAAACTGCTTGAAATACAAGAAATATATAACACCTATGACAGAGAAGCTTTGAGTTTTGCTATCTGTAGCTGTGCTATGTCACTATGGGAACCGAGTGTCTCACACAACATTACTGTCGACTGCTGTGGCACCACTACACACTCTGGGGAGCACTCTGTAATATATATCTATTTGTCCAATAAATTGATACAAATCTCCACTGATTGTGTGTGTGTACATCACGTATATAATGGCAATGATGCAGAACCTGTGGCATGTGCAAACCAGACTTCAACATTTTTGTTATTAGGCGAGAGCGTGGGTTTTCAATCACGGAGCAATTGCAAGAAGAGCTGATGCCAACTACATGGAGTTATCAAGAGCCAATAGCCATAAAGTTATGGACCATACATGCATTAGCAAATGCAACAGGTATGTCTCCCATGCCACACGTATCTACGTATTTTCCACCCTTTAATGAACCAAGTGAATGGTGGGATGCTTACCGCTAATGATTGTAGTTACATTTTTTGGTTTGCCGGGGGGGGGGGGGGGGGGGGGGGGCAAATTGCTTACAATATTTCCTTTATTACAAAAACATTTTTTTAAATAAATAAGTACGATACTGCACCAAAACTGGGGCTGCAATAAATCTAATTCAGACTGGCCACCAACCTACACAAATTACGTTGGAATTGTAATTCTGAATGTCTGCACAGGCAGAACTAAGCTGTCTCTCTAATTAAGGATACTATAGCGTCTTACTCCAGATTAAGGAGGGAGATAACATGCACCGAGAAACCAGATCCTTCTCTGACAGAAGCAATGTGAATAGCTAAAGCCTATTAAGCTGCCCCCACGGCTCTGATTTTGTTTATAACAGAAGATGAAGTCACGGCAGTCATTCCTCCAGCACTGATCATGCAGGACACACCCCACCTCTAGCATGGTTCTCACCTTAGTGATAGGACAGGTGACTGTTTTTAACAACCAACTGATCAGCCAACTGTTGTTTTGTTCAGCGATTTCACTTACCTATTTTTTTTAGTCTTTTCCCATATGTAGCAGCAGCCTTGGGGTCAGGTGCATGGCACTGAAACTCTCAGTCTCCTGCTGCTGTCAGAAGCACAGCCAGCATGAGGTGGCAGACCAGCAGCCTGGGCTGCAACTGCACCTGGACCGCCTGTTGTGCCTCGCAGTAGCAGGCCGTGCCCTCATGGTGGCTCGACTCTGAGCGACAGCATGAGGCCGACATATAGTGCGCAGCATGCACACAGAATCTGGAGGGGGTAGATTCAAAAATGTGGCCACAGAGACTAGTTTCATTCGACTGAAGAAACCAAGTGAACAAAAAAACCAGTGATTGACCAGCTGGTTGTTAAAAGCAGTCACTTGTCCTATTACTAAGGTGAGAACCCTGCCAGAGGTGGGGCGCGTCATACACGATCAGTGCTGGAGGAATGACTGCCATGACACCATCTTCTGTCATTAACAAATTCAGAGCTGTAGGGAGTTTAATAGGCTTTAACTAATCACACTGCTTCTGTCAGAGAAGGATCTGACTTCTCAGTGCATGTTATCTCCCTCCTCAATCTGGAGTAGGATGCACCTAGAGTAATATAATCAGTGGGTATCTTCACATTTTTTCTGTATTATGGAATGCAAACAATCACTAAAATTCAGCAGTGTTCCTTTCTCCTTCCCATACTCCCAAGGAAACTTCTATGTTAACTTTGAGCCCCCAATGATACATCAGCTTAATTAGCTACATGTTAACTGCATATGGAACAACTTAATAATCAGTTTTAAATTAAGAAGAATTAGCCAATTTGGCACATGATTAAATGAACATGTATAAAGCTCTTTTCAACCTTTGTGTATCCCCCTGAGATGTCGTCACGCACCCCATGGTAAGGTTATCACACGGGGATATGCATACTTTGGTTGTACACTATTGGTTTACTTCACGAAATAAAAGTACTACATACTACCAGTTTTTGTCAGAAGAATGAATAGATAGCTCAGTCATCTAAAACACAAAAGAATTTTTTCAGCAAAAGACCAATAAATGGTTTAAGTGACAGAAAAAACTACAAATTGGCTTCGCCTGAACAGAAAGAATGAACAATTCGACATCTGTCATTGTACAAATGCGCAAGTGGTTACTTACCAGAAAAATTTGAACAGTTGACATTTACAGTTAGCCAGACAGCTACAGTTAGCCAGTAGAGTAACATAATACTAACGCTGTACAACAGTTCCTGCATATTACTTAGCCTACATTATATGATACCCAGTCTTAACTCATCTGTATGCCGAGGTTTAGGCTTGTCAGGCTTTGTAATTTAAAAGAGTACTGCTAAAGCTGTAGATTACATTATTTATTTATTAGCACTTGAAGTCTAAGTTGTATAACAATATAATTCGAAACTGTTGCTGATTGTCAATATTATGTTACTTCAGAAATTAACAAGATATGTATATGTATCTCCATATATCGTCTTATGCACAGCATATGATCAAATTATCTTATACTTAACAAGTGGATTAAGCTCTATTTATTTATTTATTTATTTACTTATTTCTGACATAACCTCATAGCTGCAAGTTACATACAGGATGATGGGTTTTATGCAGCCTGCAATGCCTTCAAACACCATGAGCAAGATTTTCGTATTCTATCGCTCACAACACTCAAACTATTACTCCTGCAGAAAAAATTAAAAGGACCTTTTTGTGGGACATTATTAAGTTAAATTTTGTACTGGGATATGTTTTCACTGAAGGGCATAGATTTCAAGTTATTCCAGAAAAATGGATCTGAAGGCTACTTTTGCACATTTTTGTTGAATAATTCAAAAACTATGGCCACTAGCGAAAACACACTCTAGAATAAAATTTAACTCCGTAAATTTCCTACAAAAAGGTCCTTTTAATTTTTTCTGCAGGAGTAACAGTTTGAGTGTCGTGAGCGATAGAATACGAAAATCTTGCTCGCGGCATTTGAAGGTGTTGCAGATTGCATAAAACCCAGCAGCAGGGGGCCAATGAATCACCCTGCATAAATAATGTATTTACATGTTTGTTGGCTGATTGGTTTATTCAGAGAAGAGGATCAAACAGTGAGATCATCGGGCCCACGATCTAGGACGGCAGAAATCAAGGGAAGAACAACACAAACAGCGCAGTCCAGTAAAGAGGACGGGATAACATGCAAACAAAGAGGAAAATTGGACATCGGGGCAGTGAGAAGAGGAAAGCACAGGAGTGGGGTGTGTGGAAATGCAGAGAGCACAGTGGTGCCCCAGAAACGCTGCATGCAGTGGGAGCACCAGCACTGACACTGACCCATCCCAACAGCCACACAATACCATTATCATGATACAATAGGGACAACACCAGAGGAACAAGACACAATAAGGGGGGGGGGGGGGGGGAGAGCACAACAGACCAGACAAAATGTAGGGAAAAGGAAGGGAGAAGCTGGCAGGTGTGGAGGCAGGATCAAGGCCTTCACTAACTGAGGAACGCAAACTCCACAGGGGCATTCAAGGACTTATACCTGAGAGTAAAAACAATTTTCACGAAGAAAATAGACGACAATCATACCCCATGAGCATCATCCACTAACGCCCGAGACAAGGAAGGCAGGAGGTCACACTTCGTGCAAAGGGCCAACAGGCAGGAGCTGTCCAGCAAAATACATATCACCCTGAGAGGAGCTCCGCAATTACAAAAGGGGGGGGGGAGGAGGGCAGCTCATTGTGGAGTAAAAAATGATGGGTCAACCTTATGGCCACTAAGAAGATGGCTGAGAATGGTAGATTCCCGTCGGGAGACGCAGACGGAGAACATCACATGATGGGAGTGTCCTTGATAGTGCAAAGTTTACTAGACAGGGGGGTAACCTCCTAAGAGTCAGCCCACAATTGAGCAAAAATGCATTTGCTATAATGCCACAAATCTGCCCCTTGAGAGCTCACAAAGAAAGGGGAGGAGGACAGGTGGATTCCCTCCTCCCCCCCCCCCCCTCCCCCCAGCCCGATGTTCAGCAAGTTCATTACCTGGGATACCTACGTGGCCAGGAAACCAACGGAACACGCAGCATCACCAAGATGGAAGCCAGAAACCAAGGAATGGTGGGAAAAACTCCATGTGATAGCCTGAAGGTCACTCACTGACTCCATACATAACAAACTCAACTGAGTATGGACAGTTTAATGAAGCAGAGGGGCTGATAGATGGTCATCAGTTCTGCAGTAAACACCCCACATGTGGCAGGCAAGAGGTCACTCACTGAGTCCATACATAACAAACTCAAGTGAGTAAGGACAGTTTAATGAAGCAGAGGGGCTGATAGATGGTCATCAGTTCTGCAGTAAACACCCCACATGTGGCAGGCAAGAGGTAGTGTTCTGTGTCAACAAAAGATGTGAAGGCATATCCCACATGATTGGCAGATTTAGAACCATTGGCATAAAAAACAATGGCACCCTGAAACTCCTGTAAGAGTGTTCAGAACAAACAACAGAACACCATTGGAGCAATGGAGGTTTTCTGACCCCGGAAGATATCTGTCCGAATCCGTGGCCAAGGAACTAACAAAGGGTGGGTAATCGGCAGAGAACATGTGAAAGAGAACAAGGAGGAGAGAGGGAAGTCATGGCTGAGAGAAGCAAAGTGGAGCCCAACTGGTAAATGCACGTGAGAGTTGGCAGCTGGCAGGTGACAACCCCATGCCATGAAAAGACTAGCAGGGCTGAGCAGGAGAAGAATGGATAGTGATGGCATAGGAAACCAGGAGCTGGGAGCACCAGACTGAAAGAGGAGGGATGCCAGAGTCAACCAGAAGACTATCAACAGGGACAGTACAAAAAGCTCCTATGGCTATACAGATACCAATGTGGTGAACCAGGTCCAAGAGGGGCAAAGTAGAATGGACAGTTGATCCATAAACATGACAACTATAATCCAGATGAGACAGAATGAATGCCCAGTAAAGGTGATGAAGGGTCAAACAATCCACACCTCAAGAGGTGTGGGCAAGGAAGTGAAGAACACTGAGTTTATGAAAACAGCCAACCTTCAGATGATGGATATGGGGCAACCAAACAAGATTGTTGTTCAAAATAAGACCGAAGAAACGAAACTGTAGACCACAGTCAGATGCTGGGCTTCAAGGCAAACCCCTAGATCAGGATGGACCATACTACAGGGAGAGAAATGCACCACCCTCCAATGAAAACTGTGAGAGTGTGTCCATGTGGAAACACGCCGGATGGCACTCTGGAGCTGTCATTCTGCACAGGCCACTGCACAGGGGCTAGGCCACCAAATACAGAAATCATGCAAATACAGGGAAGAGAAGAGGTGGCCAGTGGTCCAGCAGAGGCCGTAAGTCCATTAATAGCGATGAAAAGAAGTTAGACATTTAATACGGAGTCCTGGGGAACACTGTTCTCCTGGTTCTATGGAGAGCTGAGAACAGTTCCCAACAGATGTGACAAGATGGTGGCACTGAGAAAAGGCCTGCCGAATTAATTGTGGTTTCCAATCGAAGTAGATGATCGATCAGAGATCATCCCACCCAGAAGCCACACTGGTAAGGAGACAAAAGGTCCCATGATTCAAGGACCCAATTGACTCGACAAGTCATCATCCGTTCTAGTAACTTGCAGGGGACATTAGTCAGGATGACTTGCTGGTAAACATCAAGGGATGACGGATCCTTGCCAGGTATAAGGACAGGAACCACAATTCTTTCTCTCCACTGAGAGAGGAAAATGTCTTGGAGCCAAATATCATTAAACACCAGAAGGAGATATTGGTGTTGTAGCAATTGGTTTTGGATGGAATCATGGTCATGAGCTGAATTGTGGGAGAAGAGGTGTCCACAAAAGGTTCCCATTCATTAAAAGATTAATTGTAGGATTACACCTGACAAGGGGTGAAAAAGCAGGAAGCTTCAGCCTGCTGTTTCCAGAGATGTAAGGCAGCTGGATGGTAGGCTGATGCCAATACCATAGCAAAATGAATCCCGAGGTGTTCCATGAGAACTAATGGATCTGTACAAAGGCCACGGGAATGGGCACGGCCCGGAAAGAAAGACTGCTGCTGACAACCTTGGAGTGTGGAGAGTGTAGCCCACACCATGACGAAGCGGCCAAAGAACTTAGAGAGGAGATAAAGCCTTCCCAAAACACCCATTTACTTCATTTCATTAAGTAGTGGGCTTTGGCGTGAAGACATTTATAGGTAGTAAGACTGGCGTAGCTAAAGACATTGCAAGGCTCGATGATGACCATGAACAGCAATGGCAATGGCTGTGCTCCACCACGGAACTGGCTAAAGGTGAATGGAGCCTGAGAGATGCTGAGGAGAAAGGTCTCGGAAGTGAGCCCCCATCACTAGCGGGCATCGAAGAATGGGGGCACTTCTTTGGCTGGGGAGGTGGAGTGGCATCTGGAGGGAAGGGCATGGCAATCACTGGGGAGAGGGAGAGGAGAGGGGGACGGATCTAGGGTAAGGAAGAGGGAGAAGGAGGAGGAAAGACGTTACAGAGGCAAAAGTAAACATCATCGACACAGGATGAACTCTATCATATTTCCGATGATTCTCAATGTAAGATAAACGATCCAGGCACTTATAAATTTGTATCTTCTTTTCTTTCTTATACACTGAGCAATCTGGTGAGCATTGAGAGTGATGGTCATGACAATTAACACACATGAGTGGTGGAACACAAGGGCTCTCCTCAGGGAGTGGGTCTCCACAGTCACCACACAGAGGGTCTGATGAGCGGTGGGATGTACGGCTTGATGTCACATTGATAACACATAATCTTGACCTTCTCTGGGAGGCTACCTCCTTCAAAAGCCAGAAAAAAGGTGATGGTATCAATGTGATTGTCCTTACAACCTTTCTGAACACGCGGAACAAAAGGAATTGCGCGTTGTTACAGATTGGCCCCAAGTCCTTCATCAGTTTGAAGGATGAAGTCCCTATGAAAAATGACTCACTGAACCATATTCAGCAACCAGTGAGGTTCTGAGCTCAAACATAATGATTCATCTAGAACACAACGACCTCCTCAATGCCATCCAGCATACATTTCATAAACATCAATCCTGTGAAACCCAACTCGCACTTTTCTCACATAACATATTGAAAGCTTTGGATCAAAGCAACAAGGTAGATGTAGTGTTTCTTGGTTCCCGAAAAGAAACCGCACCAATGTTTACTGTCAAATGTATGATCATCTGGGGTATCTAGTTAAACTGTGAGGATTTTTTGTTAGAGAGGACACAGCATGTTATCTTGGATGGAGAGTCACCATGAGATGTATAAGTAACTTTGGGTGTACCCCTAAGGAAGTGTGTTGGGACCCTGGCTGTTCATGTTGTATATCAATGACCTTGCAGACAATATTAATAGTAAAATCAAGATTTTTGCAGATGATGAAGGTATCTATAGTGAAGTACCATCTGAGAGAAGCTGCATACATATTCAGTCAGATCTTGATAAGATTTCAACTTGGTGCAGAGACTGACAACTTCCTCTAACTGTCAGAAAATGAAAAAATGAAGTATAATATGACTACAATATCAATGAGTCACTCTTGGAATTCGCCAACTCATACAAATACCTGGGTTTTACACTCTCTAGGGATATGAAATGGGATGATCACATAGGTTTAGTTGTATGTAGAGGAGGTGGTAAACTTTGGTTTATTGGTAGAATAATGGGGAAGTGCAATTAGTCTATGAAAGAGATTACTTACAAATCACTCGTGCGACTGGTTCTAGAATATTGCTCAAGTGTGTGGGGCCCATACCAGACAGGACTAAGCGAGCATATTGAATGTTTACAGAGAAGGGCAGCACAAATGGTCACAGGCTTGTTTAACCCATGGGAGAGTGTCAGAGATACTGAAGGAACTGAACTGGCAGACTATTCAAGACAGATGTAATCTATCCCAAGAAAGTCTGTTAAAGTTTCGTGAAGCTGCTTCAAATTATTATTCTAGGGATGTACTACAACCCCCGACATATCGCTCACACAGAGATCATGAGGATAAGATCAGATTAATTACTGCACACACAGAGGCATTCAAACAGTTGTTCTCCCTGTGCTCCATGTGTGAATGGAACAGGAGGAAATACTAATAACTGGTACGATGGAACATACTCTCTGCCAATGTCGATGTGGAAGATGGTCGCAAATAGTGAAGTACTGTAACTGGCCACAGTAGGGTGAATGGCAAGAAGTATAACAGAAAAAAGAATTGATTTACAGCCTCACAGAACATTAGACCTGAGTGTTAACAGTAGCAATGTCATTAGCACGTGAAATTTAGCAGATAACAGTCATAGCTTCTCAAAAGTGAGTTTAAATGGCATTCACAAGCAGAAGGGTCCACCAACTGCTTCTGCTGATCCACAACTGGCACTCCAAATTACGCATCTTCCACACAAAATTGCACATGCTTTTCCATAACATTACACTAATTACACTTTTACCTTAGGTAACTTAGTACAAAATAGATCATATGCCTTTGAGTGGTTTACGTCTATAATAAGGGCTGTGCCAGACGAAGCTTTTTTCTTCTATGATAAACAGATAGGCATTATGTTAGTTTCAGTAACTAATGTCATTATTTTTATGTCAAAATTAAAACCACATTGTATTCTTCGAAAAATATATGTGTTTGGTTTCGGATCATGAAAGGATGTCACAATTACTTTTTTTTCTTTCTTCTCTGTCATTGAAGGGTATGGTAACAGGTTGACCAGTAAAATTGCTCAAGGTCCAGATTAGTTTGGAGGGTTAACACTTCTGTTATGAGGTAACAAAGCCAATGAACATGATACCACAATAAAAATTTTAGTTACAATTAATGAACAGTGTAAGCAATAATTTCAGCTATATATTATGTGCCACAAAAATATTTTTTGACAATATCACAAAATGGATAGATTGATACTCACTATATAGCAGAGATGTTGAGTTGCAAATAGTCACAACAAAAAGTCTACTAAATACGTACGATCTCGGTAAGAAGGCTTTCTTCTGAAATAGACAATACAAACACACGTTCACACTAATGCAGCTCACATGCACATGACCACTGTCTGGCTGCTGAGGCCAGATTATGACCAACTGTGCACGATGGGAGAAGCAATCTGGATGGTGGGGGTAAAGAGGAGGCTGGGGTGGGGAGGGGGAGCAGGGTATGGGTAGCGGATGGTAAGGTACTGCTTGTGGGGACATACAGGAATGAGGTGGAGAGAGGGTAGGACAGCTAGGTTCAGTTGGAAGGTAAGATGGAGGCCAGGGGGGGGGGGGGGGGGGGGTTGAAGGAAAGGAGAGAAGTAAAAACACTTTGGGTGTGCTTGTGGAATAGAAGGATTCTTCCCACCAACACTAGCTTTTCTGAATTGCACAGGTGGAGACTCTCCCTATAATATATTCTACGTTCCTGTAACCCTCCTGGCCTCAACCTTTGTTAGTAATTGTCCTTCACCCACCTATTCCCTTCCCTGTTCCCACTCCAGTACCACACAGCCTTCTATTCTACAACCACCCACCGTCTTTTTACTTCTCTCCTTTTCCTGCTGCTGCCACACTCCCCCACCTCCCGTCTTACTTCATGGCTGAACCTAGCTGCCCTATCCTCTCTCCACCTAATCCCTACATGCTTCCACAAGCAGCACCTTACTGTCCCCCACCCATACCCTGTTCTCCCTCCTCCTCCCTGCCCCAGCCTCCTTCTTACTCCCACCACCCACAATGCTCCTCCCATCATGTGCAGCTGTTCAGTCTGGCCTCAGCAGCCAGACACAGTGGACAGGCGTGTATGAGCTGCATTAGCATGCGCGCGCGAATGTGTGTGTGTGTTTTGTCTATTTCAGAAGACAGCCTTCCTGCCAAAAGCTTCCATGTTTAGTTTTCTTTTTGTTGCACCAGTCTGCAACTCAATATCTCCACTATATGGTGGGTAGCAATCTATCCTCATCATAACATTGTCATTATTCGATCTTGGATATTCCAAAAAATATTTTTGTATTGACAAATATCTTGTAAACTTTTGGGATATGATCACTGTAATGTAACTGCTTCAATAATTTGTTATAAAACACATTGTCTCCCTGTTGCTCGTCCATATGATACTTATAGTTGACTGTTGACATTGCCTCAGTTTTCATCACACCTTATAAATGTAAACTCCCAAAACTACTCAACCAAATTAATGCAGTAGCACTGCCCTTGTTCTAGACTTTTATTGGACTTTAGCTTAAGCATACCTGAATTAATAACAGGATGCCACCGGACACTGTAAACCCAACCTTCATGCCCTGGTAACACTGATTCTACTGCCCAAACAAACCAGCGACCTTTAATTTCAAATACATGTTCTTCGGCATGAATATCTTCTGATGATGGCAGTTCACTAACTGGACTTTGTAACTGTGATCCACATTCACGAGCAGATATTCTCCATAGCCGAACAAATGTATCTTGTGAACAGCTTGCTAGAAGCACATCTCCAGAATCTGGAAACCAAATAGTACAAGAACTAAGGCCACTGACGAGAGAATTTGAGTAAATTTCTGTAAGAAAACTAGTTACCTTCAATAGCAAAATCAAGGCTTCTCACCCAGTCATCATGGCCAAGTAAACTGTCTACTTTGACAAAATGTGACAGTAATGTTTCATTTTCTTTAGGACTTATGCAGATCTCTTCATACTGTTTGTCAGCAAATAAATGAATCTTGGTGTCATCAGTAGCACAAGCAATGAGAATGTCTGATGTGGATGGCAAAATACATATGCGTGCACACAAACAGAATCCAGAACCAAAATTCACTGTCTGTGAGCACACAGCTGCTACTGCAAATAGAATAAACTGTTGACATCCATTGGTAAATTAACATTGCATTACACTAAAGAAATAAATAAATGGGGTCAATGGAAGAGTTCGATTTCACCTGTCTGCTTGACCTGCGATGTAAGGGTGTTGTGGTGTGTGACGTCAGTACAGCACGGAGTTTATAAGTTGGTTGTGTTTGTAGATGTCGTCTTGATGTGTTTGATGGGGCCCTCTGGTGGTGGTGGTGGTGGTGGTGGTGGTGGTGTGTGAGAGAGAGAGAGAGAGAGAGAGAGAGAGAGAGAGAGAGAGAGAGAGAGAGAGAGAGAGAGAGAGCGCGTGCGCGCGCTTGTGCTGGGGGTAATGTGTTGTATTGGGTTCATTTGAGCCTTGGTGCTGGGTGTGTGAAGCAATGGCAGTGTTTGTAGTTTGGGACGTAAGGTTTGGAAGTTCTTTCAGTGGGTTACAAATTAATTTTTTTGTTTATGTGTTTGGCATTTTTGTTGGGTGTTATTAGTCTTCTGTTTGTGGTGCGGTAAGATGTTTAATTTATTGTATGGCTTTTGTTGTTAGGTATGGATATAACGATGAAATATCATAGTGCTATGTTGTGGTCAGACATGGAGGAGTACATGTTGTCCATTGTTAAATTCCTCCAGTTATTTGGACTGATTGCTGTGATTGTGAAGCGTAATATTTGTCATGAGAACATGATGCTGACCACAATTCCGTCATCTCGGACCAGGTACAGGTGGCAATGTCGACGTGTAAGTTCTTTTTTTGTGTGTGTTTATTCTTCTCAAGTTTGATGTTCATGTATTTATGGTCTATTGAATATGTTTTAATTTATGTAGGGATGTTTGATGTTTAGATTTTTGAGGTGTTGTGGTTCTGGTTTTATTTTTCGTAGTTGTATGTGTTGGGTTTTTGCTCTCAATAGTTGTGGCAGACCTATACATGTAAGGGAAGTGACCAAGTCCAGTTTTTGTAGTTTTAGCTGATATATATATACATACAAACCCCAATCTCCTGCATTTGTCATGTTATTTTGACTGTGTTTTTGGAGGGAGATGTTATTTTCTTATTTATATGTATTTTTCTGTTTGTTGCTATTTGTATGTAGTGGCATCATAGGCACCGTATTGGAGACCCTTCCAACAGCCATTTCCGATATATTGATGATGTCATGGGTCAAAGCAGATGGGTGGAATCGGACACTCCTGTAATCAAAATAAATGAGTACTACCTTCAGCTTTCTTCCTTCTCCATATCTTCAAAGAGGAGTCTGCAGACGCAGTAACAACAATAAGTGGTTGCTTGCATATTTGATGGTCAGTGTTCGATAAATATATACCATCAGCAAATGTCACAGCACTATTATGCCCTTCAAGAACACTTGATACGTAAAATCCACCCATGTCATCTGCACTCCATAAGACAGCGGTGCCATCAGAAGATGCAGAGACAAATTCTGTCTCTGGTGAACAATTTCCTGTCTTGATCCACTGAACTGCATTTACCCTTCCTTTGTGGTGGCACAGTACCTTCAAAATCTTACCAGCATCCGCATACTGTAAAATCCACATGCAGAAGCTGTAAGTTTAAACATCTTTGAAGCCACACACTTATTACTACTGTTGTCCACATGGAAACATATTTATAATATCGGTGTCACTTAACTAAAACAAATAGAACTCCATAAAAAGTTCAACCATTCCTTAAGCTTAAGCTCATCAAGCAATTCTGACGATAACATCACAAGCAAAAATCGCTTTTTCCATCTATATTTGAAGGGGGGTGCTTCAAATCATGAAGACTGATATCCGAGTCACAAGAAACCTACAACTAGTACCAATTACATTACATTGAAATCTTTCCATAGTTCCTGATTCTTAAGCACAATTATCAAGTACTGGGAGATGCTACAAGTGATACGTGCTATACATATATTATTAACAGGTGATAATTCGGCTATTAAAATTTGTTTGAATACACATTCTTTGTAAGAGACTTTCATTCTTTTTCTTCATTCTATTCAATGTGTTGGGCACGTAACTTTTTCAGTTATTACTAATTCTGTGATCTTTACTAGGCTCGAATAGGCTACTTAACAGATTCAGAGAAATAACAATATCGATCCTTTAGACTATTTCAGAAAGAAACATCTCACATTAAAATGGGATTTTAATCAGTTTTGTACATAAGCAGGGGCCACACAAATTAAAATGAAAGAAATACAGTTGGCGGCCAGCAACAGAAATTGGTGGATGCGTGAATTTGTTTTAGGTAGTCGTCACGGCGAACGAGAAATGAACGCCTTGTATATCATTAAAACCATATACTATTACGTCCCACGTTTGGTGTACATACCGTCGGGTCATAAATAGCAACCGCGTTGCACGCTCCGAAACATATTAACCCATTACGCCCCCAATCTGAAGAATGTGGAGTCCGATTACACGAGCACGATATGTATAAGTCGTTATTACCGCTATTACGGCGCAGCATGTTTATGAGTAAAAGCAACACATTCACCGGCACATCAGATCGTCACAACACATCCAAACCATAACACAACACATTGCCCAGAAACCAGAGATACATCCAGACCCCGTGGTGGTGTCTGCTACGGAGACACTAGATTCAACTCGGTGAAGCGCTACTACAGTTTGACAGCTGTAGCGACACGTGTGTTCCAAGCGGTGAGGAAGCAGACACTCATATGCGTCGTAGGTGTGTTCCATGCGTTATTAAATTACTAAGAGACATGAATTATTGTGAAATACATGCAAAAACAGTCGAATCACAGTGATTCAATGACATAAGCTACAAACTTATTCACGAATAAATACTTTCGAATAT
This sequence comes from Schistocerca americana, assembly GCF_021461395.2. Lineage (NCBI taxonomy): Eukaryota > Metazoa > Arthropoda > Insecta > Orthoptera > Acrididae > Schistocerca > Schistocerca americana. The sequence goes on along the minus strand of NC_060121.1, from coordinate 262,335,473 downwards.
GTATAAGCAAGAGAATATAAACACATATTTCATGCATGAGAAACATACGTGTTTCTGTTGTTGTCTGTTGTTATTATCATAGGCCGTTTATATGGAGGCTAATGATTCGCCCTTTCTTATACTTCACTCGACATTTTGGTACGCAAACACTTTTATAAATGTAAATACTTTAGCTTCAAAAACAAATGCATTCAAGATTCTTGACGTTTGTGGCTCAGATTTCGCAACAATCGTGAAATTGGTTTCTTCTGTATTGGGAAACAGTTTTATTGCTTTTAACGATTTATTATCACGTCCGTGTGGTTATCCTCAAACTACAGTTGTGGTGGCATATTTGGCACGTTAAATAATTTAGGTATTACGTTCCATATACGTTTCCTAGGTTCCACATTCACTTATTTTGCCGAAAGTGTAGCGAACAAAAAAAACTGTTTTGTTGGGTGGACATATGTCTTTTTGCTGAACGACAGGTGTTCTGGTATTTACTAGCAATTCTTTGTTATTAAAAGAAAATTACATTATTCAGTAAATGTCTGTATGTTACAAGAAAATAGTAAATAAACTATTCTGTACTGAACTGTTTCTTTCCTCCCAGGGCCATTAGGAAACTAAATATTAACAACTTTGGTGTCATTGTTTCATTACTATTGATTTTTCGGGCACTAAATACGCTCTTTACGATAAAAGCTAAGCTATAAATCAACATAAATGTTAGCATTCGCACTCATCCGATACCGTGTGCAGAAGTGTCGTTTGCTGGCCGCTTGCAGCGCTGCTATCGCTGTGGGCAGCAAAAACGAGACGGAGTGTTGCGACTGCTATGCTAGACCGTGGTTTAGACCTTTTCTGAGTGGGGTGCGCCTCCTGTGAAACTATCATCCATCTTGAGTTTGCGGCAAGATATCAATGCAGTGAGCTACAATTTCACGAATTCACTTCGGAGTTGGCACTTTCATGATTCCAGCTAAGGAACTTTTTGCAATAGTAATTTACAGATCTGAAATAATGTGACTGGTTGCTGTTTTCAATGCCTAATTATTTCCTCGCATTAAAGTAATCTGTGGATGGTGAAGTTATGTTCTTTTCAGAAATGGCCTTCAAACACGCAATCATCGTATGTGCCTCATTAGTGTTAAATACTTGAAAGGGGTTTATTGGCTATGTAACAGTGGATAAGTCACATATTCTCTCATCATGTTTGATCTGACCTGTTTACTGACTTCAATTTAATTGACAAGTTTAATAATTTGAGGACCACAAATGTGTCATAATTCTGTCTCGTTATACACATATATAAAATTATATGTGCTCTGTATATCAAAATAGTACATGTGGAAGCTGTCATCATAACAATTTTCTGAAACTGTAAAAAGATACCATACACAGTATTGTTGCGACTGTGTGGGTTTGGTCAAGTGGGAGGGTGGGGGGGGGGGGGGGGGTGCCACAGGGATCATTGTTGGGGACACTCATGTTCCTTATTTATATAACTGATATACCCTCTAGTATTTCGGGTAATTCTAAAATATTTCTCTTTGATAATGACACTAGCTTGGTAGTAAAGGATTTTGTGTGCAACACTGGCTTGGTTTCAAATAGTGTAGTTCATGACTTAAGTTCATGGCTTGTAGAAAATAAACTAACCCTAAATCGCAGTAAGATTCAGCTTCTAGAGTTTCTAACACACAGTTCAACAAAACCTGACGTTTTAATTTCACAGAATAGGCATATGATTAGTGAAACTGAACGGTTCAAATATCGAGGTGTTCAGATAGTTAGTAAACTGTCATGGAAAGCCCATTGTCAGGATCTTGTTCAAAGACTTAATGCTGCGATTTTTACTATTCGAACAGTATCTGAAGTGAGTGATCGTTCGGCACGAAAATTTGTCCACTTTCCTTATTTTCATTCGCTTATGTCATATGGTATTATATTTTGGGGTAACTCTTCCCATTATAAAAGTATATTTTTGGCTCAGAAACAGGCGCTTCAGGCAATAAGTGGTGTAAGTTCACGAACCTCTTGTCGACCCCTGTTCTCCTGTCTGGGTATTTTGACATTGGTCACTCAATATATGTATTCCTAACTGTCATTTCTTGTTAACGATATTAGTTTTTTTCCAAGAATAAGCAACTTTCACTCAGTTAACACTCGTCAGAAATCAAACCTGCATTTGGATCAGAGTTCCTTAATTCTTGTGCAGAAAGGTGTGCAGTATACTGTTGCATCCGTTTTCAGTAAGCTACCACTAGAATTCAAAAATCTTAGCGGTAGTCCACACACTTTCAGTTTGAGTTTCCTCATAGGTCACTCCTACTGTGATGAGGAGTTCCTTGAAAATTAAGATGACTCTTGTGTTGTTAGTTGCATTTACTTAAACTTATCACTTGACTTTTTTTCGGATTCATTAACATTTTATTTTTATCTGTTATTACTTTTGTTGTAATTTCATGTACTGACACGTTTCATGACCTTGGAGATTTGCTCCTCAATTTTGGTCCTACAGAACTTGATGTGTAAATAAAAATAAATGAAAATAGCTGTTGTAGCAATTCTTGCTCACAAATTAAAGCAGCAGCTCATGTCTTCAATTCGTATATTCATGGCAATTTTGGTAATTATTCTTGCCTTTCCTTTCTTTGAAAGTGAGAACCTACCAATTTCATACTCATTTTTTACATACATTAATCATGTATTATAAAAACCACTTAATAATAAGATGCCCCAATGGTAAACATGTGGTGTTTGCATAAAGTACGTTGTAATTTGTGCGAAAAATTACAATTCACTGTGAGAAAAATGAACTTCTTCCTGTACACATTTGGAAGTGACTGAAACAAATTAGGAAAAACAGCTTTATTACAGTCCTGTACCAGTACATTTCATCTTCATACATATAAAGTGTTCTTGTTTGGAAAATAAATCTTCTAAAATAACTAGTTCGTAAATTTTTCTTTTATACTTTACTGTCAGCTGAGACTTAGTAATGTTTTGTTATTTTTCAAATACATCAATCTTTTTTGTACTTTTTATTTTGAGTGTACATAACGTCAGTTATTAGAGAACATACTTTCCTTAAACGTGTGAGGTCCCAGCATATTTTGGAAAAGTGAATGGAAAAAACATTAAATGTAGCAGGATGCGATCCAGTGGTGACTGTTTTACAGTTGATGATCGTGAAGACTTCAATAGCCATTATGTTTTTAGTTTATATTTAATGATAACAGATCATACCAACAGCGACCTATAAAATATGTCTTCTCCTCCTTCTCAGAATTCGATTCAACTATTACAATCGATAGATGTCCCCAATGATGGAACTGGGTATGTACATGTCCATGGCCAATGTTAACTACATGTCTAAGCGCACGTAAGTGTGACATCAGTGTATTAATGTAGCTAATGGCCAACGCAAACGCATGCTTTGTCAAAAATTTCATCTAACTTCTTTGAGCAAACAACTTCACTGGAACTATTTCATGATAGTAAACTTTTTCGTTATAGTTCAGGAATGGGTGCCAAATAGATAACAACAGCATATGTTGGTGGCGAGAACATTGATTGAAAAGAAAGCGAAACGGAAATGATTGTGGGTGAAACTATGGCTAAAGAGAAGGAGGAGCTCGAAGTGTTGACCAGAATTTGCTTCTTGAGTTACAGTGCGAGGACATAAAGAACAACGAAAATTATCTAAAAACTGGAGAATAAACATCTCGATTTGACCTCCTGAAAGTGGCCCCTCATATTTGCATACATGATACTCATTAGAGAAATGCCTTTGAACAGATCTCTTTTGTCCAACTTCATATAAAATACTTACATAACTATTTGTTCTTGATCATGAGAATAAATTCCCATAAAGTATTGTGCAAATCGTGGAAAAATACGTAACTGTGCAGTGTTTCATTATTTAAATCATGATTACTATTTCTGCTAAAGATCGTCTCATGGCTAAGTTAAGATTTGTAACAACAGACGAAAGCTGTTTCACCTTGCAATGTAGAGCTCAAATCCCACAGTGTACCATTTTAACATATTATTCTAAACACATCTGAACCAACATCTAAATCACCTAATGAGTAATTTGTAAGCGTTACTGGTAAGTTAGGTATTTAACATACAAATAAATACATTTATTCCACTTATGTATACTCAGAACACACTTGGCTTTTCACATCCCCATCTCCTTCCACATCCTTTCGTTTTACATATTTCTTTGGAAGATTCTAACCATTTGTAATAAGCGGTAGGAATCCTCCAAAGAAATTCTTCATAACACAAAGTGCACTGACTACAAAAACTGTAGTGGTAGAGATGCACTAAATATACTTCCTTATTTTATAGCTTAAATCCACTAAAGCAAGTGAACCAACATAGAAACTATAGAACACAAAAATATCAGAAGTGCAAGATCCATTTTGCGATACAGAAACAGAGACAGACTGCAGCTCTCTGAGTGGCCAGACAGTGAAATTCGAATTCTGGAAAATATGAAGCGATAATATTGTATTCTTGCTTTCTGACATGTGGGCACCTAGACAGTCACATTTTTCTTTTATACTTTATGGGTGGGTTTGATAGTGTGGTGGTAAAATGGATTTATTTGTAATACCCAGTGTTGCAATTTCGACTCCCTGTGGCTGTTATCAATTGGAAATTATGTTCCTGATAACGTCCTTATTGTGTGTACGGCACTCTTTAAATATCATCCTAAATTCTGCTTAATTTTTGCTTTCATCCTTAATATTATGTGGGTTAAATGAGTCCAAATTTGTTTTTGTTTCATTTGATAAAGAAACTGGTTTTGTCACATGGTATTCTGTGGATCCATGACTGTTTGTTGCTGATTAAAAATCCATGTGTGATCTGCTTGATAAAATGCATTGTAAGTATATTGCTCTTATTCTACTTTATTTTTGTTCCCATCTGTTCTTTGTATCGTCGCATTTAAAGGAGGGCACTGAAATTTTCCTTGACTTCTGCTAAAATGTACTGTTTGTATACCTGTGAGATATTTGCGTAACAACTGTCACACTTTTATCATCTCTAGTCACCAAAAAGCATAGTCATACTCACCAACGTCTACATCCATACTCTACAAGACACTGTGGCATGCATGACACTCAGCAACATCATTCAAAGCAGAATTACACATTGATTCCATGACAATATGCAATAAAGATGAATTCCAATAATGTCAAAACCTGATAATATGGATCTCTCCATTAAATGCAAGAAAGCACAAAAAAGCAAACAAAAATAATATAGAATACGAGCAATATACTTACAATGCATTAGAGCCGAGCTGTTCACACTCAGATTCGTAAGCAATAACAGGTCACATAAGTCCGCCGAACGCCATGCAACGAAAGCAGCTTCCATTTTATAAGAAAGAAAAACAAATTTGGAATCATTTACCCCACACAATATTATGGATGCGAGAAGAATGCAATCAGAATACGAGCAACATATTTACGATGCAATTCAAAGATTGCAGTTTAGATTAGATTAGATTTACTTTCATTTGAATTGATCCATAGTGAGGAGGTCCTCCAGGATGCAGAACGTGTCAGAAAAACAATAATACATGACAAATATCTACAACTGAAACGAATAAGCTGATGTACCTTCCACGAGTCCCAAGTGGAAAGATCATCATTTTTTTAATGAACACTATATAAAAGAATCATTTTACAAACACTCATTTACTAAGATCACATTAATGCACCGAATTTAAATTAAAAAAAAATGTTTTATTTATTTATAAGGTAATAGACATGTAATAACTCCTACAATACTTATTTACAATGAACACAATACCGCACTGAAACGGTGCAGAAGTTAGATTGTAATTACACACACACACACACACACACACACACACACACACACACACACACACACACACAAATCAGTCAGTTCTACTGAGAAATTCATCAATGGGGTTGAAGGAGTCGACCACCAATAAATCCTTATGTCTTCTCTTAAACTGAATTTTATTGCTTGTTAAGCTTTTTATGGCTGCTGGCAAGTTATTGAAAATGTGTGTTCCTGAATAATGCACACCTTTTTTTACAAGAGTAAGTGACTTTAGATCCTTGTGAAGATTATTCTTATTTCTAGTACTGACTCCATGAATTGAGCTGTTGGTTTGAAAAAGTGATATATTTTGAATGACAAATTTTATTAAGGAATAAATATATTGGGAAGCAGTAGTTAGTATCCCTAGTTCCCTAAACAGGCTTCTACAGGATGTTCTTGAGTTCACACCACATGTAACTCTTATTGCACGTTTTTGTGCCCAGAAAACTTTAGCTTGGCTTGATGAATTACCCCAAAAAATAATCCCATATGACATTATGGAATGAAAGTAAGCATAGTATGCCAGATTTTTCATTTTTATATCCCCTATGTCTGACAAAATTCACATTGCAAACAGAGATTTGTTAAGAGGCTTCAGCAGTTCTGTGGTGTGCTCTTCCCAGTTGAATTTATTGTAAAGCTGTAACCTCAAGAATTTAACACTGTCCACTTCTTCTATCTTCTTGTCATCATATGTTAGACATACACTCGTGGGAAACCCCTTACAAGTTCTGAACTGCATCTAGTGTGTTTTTTCAAAGTTTAGTGACAAAGAATTGGCTAGGAGCTAGTGATGAATGTCCACAAATATTTTACTGGCCAATCTTTCTAAGAATATACTTCATTTGCTGTTTATTGCAATGTTTGTATCACTGGCAAACAAAACAAACTTGGCATCTGGTAATGTTCTGGATGAAAGGTCCTTGATATACACAAGAAAAGGTAAGGGCCCTAAGATGGAACCTTGTGGCACCCTACATGCAATTAGTTCCCAGCTGGATGATGCCTGATAGCTTGTTGCATAAGTAGGTGTGTACCCACGCAAACACAGTTAGAAATCCGAAACTAATGTAGTCTGAACTCAAGTTTCTTTTTTATTTCTTTCCATATAACAGGTTGTCAAGTAAGAGAATACATAAAAGAGAATCAACAACAAAGAGTAAAAAGGTAGGTATGAGAATCACAGTTGACGGCTCTCTTCTCTGTGACTCCCGTGCGAACTGTAGAGAATAATCTCTGTGGTTGGCGCTAATTTTACGCGTCGGCTGCGATCGACGTGTGCGGTAGTCGCCACATGAGCCCCCTTGGTGAGAGCGGAGCTCGGATGTTCCTCTCTATAGCGGGCAGGGAAGTGCACTTGTCTGTCACAACGCGTGGTGCATCGAGGCTGCTGCTTTATTGACTGCGGAGGTAGCGGAGTGGGGTTCTGCATCTATGTCATGTGCTGAACGCTGCTCGACGCTGACATCGCCGGAGTGTCTTGAAGTATATAAGCGGGTTTCACTCTACTTAGCGATATGGTGGCTTGTTTCCCATTCAGTACTATGTCTAGGGTGTGTGCATCTCTGCGTATCACGCGATGAGGTCCAGTGTATGGCGGTTGTAGTGGTGGTTTGACGCCATCTGTGCGTAACAATACATGCATGCAAGTTTTTAAATCGTTGTGCATGAATGTTACTGGAGCTCCAAGTCTGGACGCTTTCGCATGTTTGATTTTCTTGATCGTTTCTCTCAATCCTTGTAGATATTCTGACCGGTCATCTGCATTCGGTACCACTGAGTCGTCAGCGAACTCTCTGGGCAGACGTATTGTTTCTCCGTAGACCAGCTCTGCCGGGGAGGCGTCCATATCAGGTTTAAAGATCGTCCTAAGACCTAACAGTACAATGGGTAATGCTTCCGTCCATTTAGTACTGTGGCACATGAGAGCTGCTTTTAAGGTATGCTTTCAACTTTCTATCATCCCATTGCTTGCCGGATGGTAGGCGGTGGTGCGGTGATGGCAGTACCTGCAGAATCTTGCTAACTAAGTGAATAGTTCTGATTCGAACTGTCGTCCTCTATCAGTCGTTATATGGAGTGGGCAGCCGAACCTCGATATCCAAGTTGACAAGAATGCCGTTGCCAGCGTTTCCGCCGAGATGTTATCGGTAGGTATTCCTTCCGGCCAGCGTGTATACCTGTCAGTGATTGTTAGCAGGTAGCGATTACCATCTGGTGGTGGAAGAGGTCCTACGACGTCCAAATGAATGTGCGAGAAGCGTGCCTTGACATCCGGGAATTGTCCGATTGGAGGGCGCACGTGTCTGCTCACTTTGCATAGCTGACAGCGTGGGCAAGATCTAGTCCAGTTACGCCAATCGCGGTCTATTCCTGGCCATACAAATCTTTTGGACACCAGCCTGGTAGTTGCTCGAACACCGGGGTGACATAGGCCGTGGAGACAATCAAACACTCTTCTGCGATGTGTGATTGGAACGTAAGGGCGTGATCGACCATGTTGTACATCACAATGTAGTTGTACGTATTCCCCAGACACGTCAACTAGCTGTAACTTCAACGCCGTGTTGTCGTCATTCAACAGGGTATTTAGCTCATCATCTTCCTGCTGGGCTTGCGCTAGTTCTGCCAGAGTTACAGGCTGTGTTCTACTGGATACTCGTGACAAACAATCAGCTACCACGTTAGTTAAACCTGAGATGTGGCGTAAGTCTATGGTGAATTGGCTTATGAACGCCAATTGAGAGTACTGCCTTGGAGAGTATTTGTCACTGTTCTTGTTGAATGCATAAGTAAAGGGCTTATGATCGGTAAAAATTGCGAAATCACGAGCTTTGACTTGTGGTCTGAAGTGTTTGATCGCTAAATATATAGCCAAAAGTTCTCTATCGTAAGCACCCCAGCGTTGTTGTGCTGGTGACAACTTGTGCGAATAGTATGCCAGAGGTTGCCATGCGCCATCCACCAATTGTTGCAGGGCTGCACCAACACCAAACTGGCTAGCGTCCACCACCAGTGCCAAAGGTGCTTCTAGTTTAGTGTGTGCCAACAGTGCGGCCTTAGTCAGGCTCTGACGTGTCACTTCGAATGTTGCATCAGATTCCTCATTCCATTATATGGTTGCATTTCGAACCTTTGGGCCGGCTAATAACGCGTTTAACGGTGCCTGCTGTTCAGCTGTCCGTGGTAGATGCCTTCTGTAAAAATTTAACTTGCCTAGGTATCTTCTTCCCCCCCCATGAACCACGGACCTTGCCGTTGGTGGGGAGGCTTGCGTGCCTCAGCGATACAGATAGCCGTACCGTAGGTGCAACCACAACGGAGGGGTATTTGTTGAGAGGCCAGACAGACGTGTGGTTCCTGAAGAGGGGCAGCAGCCTTTTCAGTAGTTGCAAGGGCAACAGTCTGGATGATTGACTGATCTGGCCTTGTAACAATAACCAAAACGGCCTTGCTGTGCTGGTACTGCGAACGGCTGAAAGCAAGGGGAAACTACAGCCGTAATTTTTCCCGAGGGCATGCAGCTTTACTGTATGATTACATGATGATGGCGTATTCTTGGGTAAAATATTCCGGAGGTAAAATAGTCCCCCATTCGGATCTCCGGGCGGGGACTACTCAAGAGGATGTCGTTATCAGGAGAAAGAAAACTGGCGTTCTACGGATCGGAGCGTGGAATGTCAGATCCCTTAATCGGGCAGGTAGGTTAGAAAATTTAAAAAGGGAAATGGATAGGTTGAAGTTAGATATAGTGGGAATTAGTGAAGTTCGGTGGCAGGAGGAACAAGACTTCTGGTCAGGTGACTACAGGGTTATAAACACAAAATCAAATAGGGGTAATGCAGGAGTAGGTTTAATAATGAATAGGAAAATAGGAATGCGGGTAAGCTACTACAAACAGCATAGTGAACGCATTATTGTGGCCAAGATAGATACGAAGCCCACACCTACTACAGTAGTACAAGTTTATATGCCAACTAGCTCTGCAGATGACGAAGAAATTGAAGAAATGTATGATGAAATAAAAGAAATTATTCAGATAGTGAAGGCTGACGAAAATTTAATAGTCATGGGTGACTGGAATTCGAGTGTAGGAAAAGGGAGAGAAGGAAACATAGTAGGTGAATATGGACTGGGGGACAGAAATGAAAGAGGAAGCCGCCTTGTAGAATTTTGCACAGAGCACAACATAATCATAACTAACACTTGGTTTAAGAATCATGAAAGAAGGTTGTATACATGGAAGAACCCTGGAGATACTAAAAGGTATCAGATAGATTATATAATGGTAAGACAGAGATTTAGGAACCAGGTTTTAAATTGTAAGACATTTCCAGGGGCAGATGTGGACTCTGACCACAATCTATTGGTTATGACCTGTAGATTAAAACTGAAGAAACTGCAAAAAGGTGGGAATTTAAGGAGATGGGACCTGGATAAACTAAAAGAACCAGAGGTTGTACAGAGATTCAGGGAGAGCATAAGGGAGCAATTGACAGGAATGGGGGAAATAAATACAGTAGAAGAAGAATGGGTAGCTTTGAGGGATGAAGTAGTGAAGGCAGTAGAGGATCAAGTAGGTAAAAAGACGAGGGCTAGTAGAAATCCTTGGGTAACAGAAGAAATATTGAATTTAATTGATGAAAGGAGAAAATATAAAAATGCAGTAACTGAAACAGGCAAAAAGGAATACAAACGTCTCAAAAATGAAATCGACAGGAAGTGCAAAATGGCTAAGCAGAGATGGCTAGAGGACAAATGTAAGGATGTAGAGGCATATCTCACTAGGGGTAAGATAGATACCGCCTACAGGAAAATTAAAGAGACCTTTGGAGATAAGAGAACGACTTGTATGAATATCAAGAGCTCAGATGGAAACCCAGTTCTAAGCAAAGAAGGGAAAGCAGAAAGGTGGAAGGAGTATATAGAGGGTCTATACAAGGGCGATGTACTTGAGGACAATATTATGGAAATGGAGGAGGATGTAGATGAAGATGAAATGGGAGATATGATACTGCGTGAAGAGTTTGACAGAGCACTGAAAGACCTGAGTCGAAACAAGGCCCCCGGAGTAGACAACATTCCATTGGAACTACTGACGGCCGTGGGAGAGCCAGTCCTGACAAAACTCTACCATCTGGTGAGCAAGATGTATGAAACAGGCGAAATACCCTCAGATTTTAAGAAGAATATAATAATTCCAATCCCAAAGAAAGCAGGTGTTGACAGATGTGAAAATTATCGAACTATCAGCTTAATAAGTCACAGCTGCAAAATACTAACACGAATTCTGTACAGACGAATGGAAAAAGTAGTAGAAGCCAACCTCGGGGAAGATCAGTTTGGATTCCGTAGAAACACTGGAACACGTGAGGCAATACTGACCTTACGACTTATCTTAGAAGAAAGATTAAGGAAAGGCAAACCTACGTTTCTAGCATTTGTAGACTTAGAGAAAGCTTTTGACAATGTTGACTGGAATTCTCTCTTTCAAATTCTAAAGGTGGCAGGGGTAAAATACAGGGAGCGAAAGGCTATTTACAATTTGTACAGAAACCAGATGGCAGTTATAAGAGTCGAGGGACATGAAAGGGAAGCAGTGGTCGGGAAGGGAGTAAGACAAGGTTGTAGCCTCTCCCCGATGTTGTTCAATCTGTATATTGAGCAAGCAGTAAAGGAAACAAAAGAAAAATTAGGAGTAGGTATTAAAATTCATGGAGAAGAAATAAAAACTTTGAGGTTCGCCGATGACATTGTAATTCTGTCAGAGACAGCAAAGGACTTGGAAGAGCAGTTGAATGGAATGGACAGTGTCTTGAAAGGAGGATATAAGATGAACATCAACAAAAGCAAAACAAGGATAATGGAATGTAGTCTAATTAAGTCGGGTGATGCTGAGGGAATTAGATTAGGAAATGAGGCACTTAAAGTAGTAAAGGAGTTTTGCTATTTGGGGAGCAAAATAACTGATGATGGTCGAAGTAGAGAGGATATAAAATGTAGGCTGGCAATGGCAAGGAAAGCGTTTCTGAAGAAGAGAAATTTGTTAACATCCAGTATTGATTTAAGTGTCAGGAAGTCGTTTCTGAAAGTATTCGTATGGAGTGTAGCCATGTATGGAAGTGAAACATGGACGATAAATAGTTTGGACAAGAAGCTTTCGAAATGTGGTGCTATAGAAGAATGCTGAAGATTAGATGGGTAGATCACATAACTAATGAGGAAGTATTGAATAGGATTGGGGAGAAGAGAAGTTTGTGGCACAACTTGACCAGAAGAAGGGATCGGTTGGTAGGACATGTTCTGAGGCATCAAGGGATCACCAATTTAGTATTGGAGGGCAGCGTGGAGGGTAAAAATCGTAGAGGGAGACCAAGAGATGAATACACTAAGCAGATTCAGAAGGATGTAGGTTGCAGTAGGTACTGGGAGATGAAAAAGCTTGCACAGGATAGAGTAGCATGGAGAGCTGCATCAAACCAGTCTCAGGACTGAAGACCACAACAACAACAACAACAGGTATCTTCTTAATTCTTTGACCGTAGTAGGCTTGGGTAAGGGTGCTGAACCTGTAGCGGATATGCGATGACCTAGAAATTCCACTTCAGGTTGGCCAAACAGGCATTTCGCTGTATTTAACACTATTCCAAACTTCTCTAAGCGTTGGAGCACTTCTTTTAAATGCTACTTGTGCTGTTCATTGTTTGCGGAATATATGAGAACGTCATCCAGGTAGGCAAAACAGAAGGGCAATCCTCGTAATACAGAATCCAGAAAACGTTGCCATGTCTGTGCGGCATTTCGCAGACCAAACGTCATGATATTACTTTCAAACAATCCAAAGGGTGTTATTATGGCGGTCTTTGGTACGTCTTCTTGCGCTACAGGAATTTGTGTATAGGCCTTTGCGCAATCTAGCACACTAAAGACTGTGGCGCCGTGCAGCGCGTGATTGTAGTCCCTTAACAAAGGTACAGGATAACGATCCGGAATAGTTCTGGCGTTCAGTGCTCTGTAGTCGCCACACGGACGCCAGGCTCCACCGTTTTTTGGTACGAGGTGTAAGGTTGACGCCCATGGACTGGATGACGGGCGTATAATTCCTTCTTTAAGCATTAGCTCGAATTCCGCTTTAGCTATAGCGAGGCGTTCCGGTGCTAGTCTGCTAGCTCGACATGACACAGGCAGGCCGTCCGTGGTTTTTATGTATCATGCAACACTTTCTGCGGTGCTCCTGGCGGTTTCGTTAATTCAGGAAAATCCGCTAGGATTGCGCGGTACTCTGCGTCTGCCATTTGAGTTAACTTAATACTGGTACAATCTGTGTCACGATAATAACAAGCTGTTGATAGGTTGGTGAGACTGTCTATCAGGCGAGCATTGGCCAAGTCTGGCAAAAGTCTGAAGTGTGATAAGAAATCAGCTCGTAGTATTGCTTCTGTGACGTCTGCTACCGTGAAATTCCATTTAAAATCTCTACGGAGTCCCAAGTTTAGATTCTCTTGTTGCAACCCGTATGTTGAAATATGCGAATTGTTGGCGGCGGATAAGTTAAATGCAGTTCGCGGCCGGCAACATTGCAAGGACTGTCTTGGTAGTATACTGAGGTCTGAACCAGTGTCGATTAAAAATTTCCTGCCTGACGCACGATCTGTTATAAAAAGGCGTCGAGATGCAGGAAGGTAGGAGGTAGCGTCTACTGCCACTTTCCGCTCCGATTTGGAGAAAGAGCATGGGCTAATGCATTTACGTGCTTGCTCTCCATACCGACTATGATACCAACAAATGGTCTGCCTGTTCACGGTTGTAGATTGCGATGCAGAACGACTTCCATGTCGTTGTCGGCTACGGCTTCTCTGATTGACAATGATGCCATTCGACATTAGTTTCGAGAGCTGTGTGCATAGGAGATCGACCTTGGCGGTTACTGCATCGTAATCCGCCCGAGACACCGTAGTAGATGCAGTTGCTAAGCTGACAGGTATGTCTACAACACTGACCTATGTGTTCGGCGTGATCGCTTCCAGTATGTGGTCGGCGAGTTCTGCTACTGCGTGCAGTGACGTCTCGTTCTGCGTGGCGATGACTGCTTTTACCTGCGGTGGCAGGCGGGAACTCCACAGGGTACGCAGAAGGCTGTCTGGATTCGTGCCGGGGTCCAGTTTGCTGCGGAGATAGCACAGGAACTGCGAAGGTTTCCGGTCACCGATTTCTTCTTGCGTCAATACTTGCCGGATTCTACCTTCTTGAGAAATGGCTAAGCGTCATATCAGTTCAGTCTTTAACCGTTCATATGCAATCTCTGTCGGAGGAGCTGTTATGATATCCTGAACTTCAGTTGCGTAACGAGTTGGCTTACTACGAGGGAAAACTTAGTTGTTTCTGCAGTTATTCCCGCGTACGTGAAACTCGCTTCCACCTGTGCGAACCACAGCGTTGGGTTGCGTGGCCAAAAGGGTGGTAAGCGAACCGCTAGTCTTGATCCTGCTGGTGTGTCCATATCCGTATCTGCTGTTTGTTTTACATTCGGGGTCACAAATGTTGCGTAATTAGGTGTGTACCCATTCAAACACAGTTAGAAATCGGAAACCAACGGAGACTGAACTCAAGTTTCTTTTTTATTTCTTTCCATATAATAGGTTGTCAAGTAAGAGAATACACAAAAGAGAATCAACAACAAAGAGTAAAAAGGTAGGTATGAGAATCACAGTCGACGGCTCTCTTCTCTGTGGCTTCCGTCCGAACTGTGGAGAATAATCTCTGTGGTTGGCGCGAATTTTACGCGTCGGCTGCGATCGACGTGTGCGGTAGTCGCCACACGCTCAATACATGTCTCTTTCCTAATAACATTCTTTGTTTCCAGCCAGAGATATAAGATTTGAATCATTTTGCAGCATTTCCTGTCACACCATAATATTCTAATTTGCTTAGAAGGATATTGTGATTTATGCAGTCAAATGGCTTTGATAGATCATAGAATATACCAGTTGCCTGCAATTTTTTGTCTAATGAACTAAGTACATTTTCACTGTAAGTGTAAATAGCCTTCTCAATATCAGAACCCTTTGAAATCCGAACTGCGACTTTGACAGTATGTTATTTGTGATAAGATGGTTATAAAGCTGATTGTACATTACCTTTTCCAAAATTTTTGAGAATGCTGGCAAAAGTGAAATGGGCCAGAAATTTGATGCTATCTCTTTATCTCCCTTCTTAAACAGTGGCTTAACTTCAACATATTTCAACCATTCAGGGAATATTCCACTGATAAACGACTGGTTACACAGATAGCTTAATATGTTACTTAACACAGAATCACAGTCTTTAATTAATTTTGTTGATATTTCATCATACCCACTAGATGTTTTTGATTTTAAAGATTTTATGATGGAAATTACTTCTGCTGGGGTTGTGAGGGTCAAATTCATATTACGGAAGTTACTTGAAATGTCTGGTATGAGGTATTCCATAGCAGCATATACAGAACCTGACAACCCCTTGTTTTCACTAACAGTTATAAAATGCTTGTTAAAATGTTCTGCAACACTATACACATCTGTCACCAATGTATCATTTGCTCTTAATGCTTTTTGTCCCTCTTCATGTATGGTTCTACCAGTCTCCTCTTTCACTATATCCCATATTGTCTTTATTTTGTTATCTGATATGACTATGTTTTCCTTGTAATATATTTGCATTTATTTCCATATTACAGTCTTTAATATTTTGTAGTATTTCTTCTAATGTGCTATAGCATCAACATCAGAACTGTTTCGGATTGACAGATACAGTTTTACAAGATACCTCTATTCCTTGTGTAGTCCATGGCTTCTCTGTAGACAGTATACATGAAAAGTCGTGATCAGATGCTGATTGTGATTAAAACAACTTCTGTTAACTATGAAACGAAAACAAATATGGAAGACTAAAAATTAGCCAGTAAGAAAGCGAGATGATGGATTGATGAACTTGCAGCGCACCAAGTGGGCTGACAGCAAACTAGTGTCGTAACACACCAAGTGGGCTGACAGCAAACTAATATCATAATACCAGAAGTCTCTATATGAGTTACACAGCCATGATGTAAACAATGGCCCTCACACTTTTATCAAAGATCTTTGATAAAAGCTTCCTTACTATATTCTTCAATAAGTATTTATCATTGGCCACGAACGCTGCATTGTTGATGTCACACAGATGTGCACTCAGGCCTGTATTTATTGTTGGCCATGCTACACGTCACACTAACATCACAGAGAAGTGTTATGAGGGAATCTAGTTTATCCCATTCTACTACAGGATCAACGTTTTTCGGTAACGAAAATCTCTGAAGACATCCCAGTACAAGTTGATAAACGTGGACTTTCACAAGTGTTATATCATTTCCATGAACAAGGCTATCTCAGATACAAAATTATGTGGGATAATTTAGGCACAGATGACCAACAACACCTGTTTTCTCACACTGGACTCGCATTCGGAAGGACGACGGTTCAATCCCGCGTCCGGCCATTCTGATTTAGGTTTTCCGTGATTTCCATAAATCACTCCAGGCAAATGCCGGGATGGTTCCTCTGAAAGGGCACGGCCGACTTCCTTCCCCGTCCTTCCCTAATCCGATGAGACCGATGGCCACACTGTCTGGTCTCCTTCCCCAAACCAACCAACCAACCTGTTTTCTCTAATAACGTATGGAATGAAGAGTTCATAAATACAAACTATTGTTCCTCCTCCATCGCTACAGAACTTTTAATGTATGCTATATACACCTTTTACTATTGAAGAACTACCTCAGGCTATTTATAAAACCTGCAGCACATCTTTGAGCATGAGCCATATCCACCATTAAATAGTTCATAGGTTATCTCCCAATGCCCTACAACTATTACTATATATCTTTAATGGCTACTAATAAACAAGAACATTTTTACAAATGTAAACCTCAACTTGGGATGCCGATTGTGAAAAAGAAAAAAACTGAAACACTTGCATCTTCCTGTTTGTCAATTTATATATGCATGGGTAGGAAAACCATCATCATCATCATCATCATCATCATCATTTAAGACTGATTATGCCTTTCAGCGTTCAGTCTGGAGCATAGCCCCCTTATCAAATTCCTCCATGATCCCCTATTCAGTGCTAACATTGGTGCCTCTTCTGATGTTAAACCTATTACTTCAAAATCATTCTTAACTGAATCCAGGTACCTTCTCCTTGGTCTGCCCCGACTCCTCCTACCCTCTACTGCTGAACCCATGAGTCTCTTGGGTAACCTTGCTTCTCCAATGAGTGTCACATGACCCCACCATCTAAGCCTGTTCGCCCTGACTGCTACATCTATAGAGTTCATTCCCAGTTTTTCTTTGATTTCCTCATTGTGGACACCCTCCTGCCATTGTTCCCATCTACAAGTACCTGCAATCATCCTAGCTACTTTCATATCCGTAACCTCAACCTTGTTGATAAGGTAACCTGAATCCACCCAGCTTTCACTCCCATACAACAAAGTTGGTCGAAAGATTGAGCGGTGCACAGATAACTTAATCTTGGTACTGACTCCCTTCTTGCAGAAGAGAGTAGATCGTAGCTGAGCGCTCACTGCATTAGCTTTGCTACACCTCGCTTCCAGTTCTTTCACTATGTTGCCATCATGTGAGAATATGCATCCTAAGTACTTGAAACTGTCCACCTGTTCCAACTTTGTTCCTCCTATTTGGCACTCAATCCGTTTATATTTCTTACCCACTGACATTACCTTCCTTTTTGAGATGCTAATCTTCATACCATAGTCCTTATATTTCTGATCTAGCTCTGAAATATTACTTTGCAAACTTTCAACCGAATCTGCCATTGGTGATTGAAACACAGTTCCAAACTTCCGTAGCTCAGTATGGCTTTCAAAAAGCCAAAAAGACGAGAGATAATCTTAGAGAATCCTAGCATTTGGCATACTACAAGAATGTGAGAAGTACGAACTAAAGATATCTGTATTTGCTGACATTTATAAAAATACTAGCTGTCACCTGCTGCTTTGCTCACATATCAGTAATTTGGTTATGATGAGTCATGGTGAGTAGGCAAGCCAGTAATTTTGTGGTATGTCTGTGTATATAATGGTGTAGAGAGGTATATATAAAAATGTACGTAATGCCAGTAAGTAGGTATCTAATGAATGTGTGTTTGTTATTTCACTTTCTGTCGAATCTGAAAGCATTTTCTAATTATATTTAAAAATGTCATTTGCACAGCAGTAAAGTTTTTAGGGGTTTCTCTGGCTCAACAAGTACAAGATGTGAGACTTTGCCACCAGAACAACACATACCAACCTTTTCCCCTCCATTTTATTGCATTATGGTGCCGCCATTTTTAATCCATCCCCCTGTGAAGAGTAATTTATGATGAATATACTCAGTTACTAGATTAGAGGCAATTTCAGCCTATCCAAGTGCCTCCCATACTCCAAATGTAAAGGTACAACTCGCTGTTCGTGGTACAGCCTATAAATGATGCCATCGATCTGAGTATACAGGCGCCTTGGAAGCTGTAAGAGACGCATGACACTCAGAATCTGAAATGCAATGGGCCTTTGACTGTTATGTCTCTGTACCTCCTAAGGCTGTCTCACGTTCTGCACCCATGTTCCAGTGGACATGGGACTGCTCTGAGGTTTGTTGGATTCGAGTAACTTTCAGAGCTGGAGCTCTCTTAGAACTATGCACTAAAGCAGACTTACATTTGCGAGGCTTATAGTAACAGTCTTCAATATGGTTCTCGGACTTACCGTCCGATTTTAGTGTTGTATCTCCACCAAAACTCTCTGGCTATGCCTGGTGCTGTAGGAACTCAATATCATAAATAACACCCACACTAACATTGGATTTTCTTTGTCACAGAACAGTCTATAGACGATAAGAGTTGTCAACCACCGCACCAGCGTCGTCTGCATGCCACTCATGTGTGACATGTTTAAAAATATTAATAATACTAAAAACATTGTAACGAATTTGGCAGGAGGAAGACTGGAATTGTGGCAAAAATACAACGAAAATACTCATTGAAAGATTATTTGATTAAACAGAGAATTTGAGAAGTTTGTTGTTATTCTTCTGTTCCAATGACATCAAGAAGGTGTGATCATGGAGGTGTCTTTGTTAATGATCATTCTGGTCTCCACCACTCAAATATAACTTTGAGACAAATACGTATGTTTACTGCTAGAACAGTTTCCAAACATTACACTTTAGTAATTAGCTCTGCAGTGACATACAAAGTTTAGTTCATTGCTTATACATATCTTAGTTCAGTGTAACTCAGAGTAATCTGCTTCCTGCCACTGCTGCTGAAGTTATTGTCCCGGTCCATTTCATCTGCAAACTGGATCTAGTTATGTGAATTCCATGAAATAATCCAGGTACCAAGTCGTTTTATGGTGGTTTATTGATGACAAGCTGCGCAACTTCTTCTTGGTGTGAGCCCTTTCCACATAACAGGCTACACAGTCAGAAAACTGTAGTACAACGATTATATTATTATTACACTGACGTGTGACACAGTGGTCATGTCTGTGAACTGTCTCCAACTGGGCTTCCTCTCAACCTTTTGCTACCCTTATTTATATGTTCTTAACAATGAAGTTAACACAACTATAGTGCAAATTTATAAAATTAACAATTAAAGTTCAAAGTTATTATGAACAATTATACACAAAACATTTCATTTTTTCTGCCTAATCCTGTGTATACAATACAAAAGATTTTTACATAAGATATACATCACATTGTATAAAATAGTGAAAAACAACCATACCAACCTAATTTTTCTTAATTATGGATTAATTAGTGAATGCAAAATAATGCTAGCATATATTCGATGAAGATAACATACAAGTAAAGAAATGAAATAATAAATTTTATGAAATGTAATGTATTATACGAAATCACTTATTTTCTGCAGGTACAATTAATACAATTGGTATTATGAAACTTGCAATAAATTGCCTCTTGAAACAGTTTTTTTATTAGTGTATCGAAAAAGAAATGTAAAAAAAGGGGTTGTTTTATTTCAAGATACAACTTTCTAAAGTAGCCTACGTTCTTCCTCAGAATTCAGACTATCTTGGTACCAAATATCATTGGAATCGGTTCAACATTAGAGTCGTGAATAAATTAACAAGTGGGTTACTTTTGAAATTAATAGCACTGGTATTGAATAAGCATTGCATTGATTATGTGAAACATACAGCATAGAACATATCACCCAAAAAAGCATTAAAGTTCAAAAAGCAAAATGTAAATAGCTTTTTCAAAGAGTAAATATTTTCCCTTAATTTGAATAAAGTGCTTCAAATCAATAAATAACTTGTAATACACACTTTGTAAATTACCCTGTTGTCTTCATCAAGGTCGAATCTATCTCACGCCAAATATCACGGATGTCGGTTTAGCAATTCAGTCATGAATAAATAATGAACAGAGTAACTTTCTCATTTGTAATAGTAGTATGTGAGTAATGATTGACATGGATTTAACATGTTGAAAGCTGTATGAGCATCATATTATAGCTGTTACCCATGGATGCACTATCATATCAGTAAAATTAAATTAAATTAAATGTGTATGACTTTATTGCCTGGGAATGTTCAGGAGATTGGTGCAAGTCTTTTTATTTGACTGCAGTGACTTGCATGTCGATGAAGATAAAATGATGATGAGGACAACACACACATCCACACACCAACAGAAATAAATAACAAAAAAATCGGTTCAGCAGTTTAGTTGTATACACATAACAAATAGAGTTACTTCCATATTTATAATATTAGCAAGGCAGCATGGATATCACATACTATGTTATATAGATTTCTGTTGCTAACATTCAAAACAGCACTATACAACTTAGTTATGTGCGATACTACTGCAGTATAAATTAGTTTACACATAAATATAGACCATTAACTGCTTACACAAACTACATTGTGCAAACATAGACATGACGATTTGTGATCAGCCACCTACTCAAAGCCTGATATGATCAGTCAGTTGTAACTGCAATATACGAGTTGTGAAAAACTTGTGTTAAATGCATAAACACACATAGGAACCCAAATCCATATGTATAGGTCAACGAATAATTTGTGGAGAAGAGCAATCGAAAACTGGATAACACAGAATACAAAAGTGAAGTTTGACAAAGATGGTAACACTCAGGCACATATACTACACAATGATGCAAAGTAATCTAACTACAAAGTTTTAAAACCTATATCCTGTAAAAAATTAATCTGTAGGGAAAGCCAGACATAATCTGCAGTGTAATAACCTTTTATCAATCAACATAAAATTTAAAAAAATTGATAAAGGCAGTTACATACTGTTAATAACATAAATGAAAAACAGTAATTCTATTCTCAATGTGAAAAAAAACTGATTTATCCATGTAGATACACATCTCCTATAGCATCCGCAATCCAAGAAAAGTTTTGAAGATTGAGAGTTTTTATCGGCTGCAATGTCATCGTTGGCTGCTTACATAGAGTTCTTATGCCATGTTTGCAGTGGGAGGGGAGACGGGTTGGCAGGTGCACAGACAGGTGAAGAGAGCCGAGGCAGTAGTGTAATAAGGCTGTAACGTGCCAGGCACGCCGTGTGCAGCAGATAGTACAAAAATGGCGTGCTTGTGGGCCGCATACTAGGCCACTGCTACAGCCAGCAGGCTCTGCACTGCCACTTGTGAGCAGGCTGTATCGTGGTTAACTCAAGTGGCTGCCTTCACTATGCGTACACTTGTCAAAGCAGCCAGACCTCCTTCGCATCCTGAAACAAATTTCATAATGACTTTCGACAGCTTGTAGAACTTGGAGGTATTCCCAGTTCTGTAGGGACATACAATATGTCTTCAGATTTATAG
Organism: Schistocerca americana; assembly: GCF_021461395.2. Taxonomy (NCBI): domain Eukaryota; kingdom Metazoa; phylum Arthropoda; class Insecta; order Orthoptera; family Acrididae; genus Schistocerca; species Schistocerca americana. The sequence goes on along the minus strand of NC_060121.1, from coordinate 262,313,702 downwards.
CCAGATGGCATCGGTACTTGCTTGTTTGTTATGGGGCTTTTCTTTGATGTTTGTAAATTTTCATTGGCGAGATTTTCACGCAAAACTGACTGCATAAAAGTAGGAGAGTCACTATATTTTCCTTATGCCCCAACATCTATGTAACTGAACCTAAAATCAGCAGCGCATAAAGCAAGTAAAGCGACGGAGAAACTATTTTTATAATTGTAGTAAAGTACGTTTGTTGTGAGGAGAAAGGTATAACATATATTCCACGTCCATCTCGCTCGGCCCACTGGTCACAACTAACCATCAGCTGACTGATTAAATTGGCTGCTTAACATTGTGGCTGCCTAGTGCATTACAGCCCAAACTGCAGAGACCGTCCATCTATAAGTAATTTTATGTTTCATTTGTCACACTGTAAATCAAGTAAAACTGTGCTCAACTAGAAGGATGCTTTCAGCATTGTAGTTCGTTAGTAGTCATGGTGGTGTGCCCTTGATTTCCTCTCACCTCTGAACAGACTTATACAGACAGGCGGATTTACATTTCAGTATGGACTCTGAAATATATTGTAACGTTACTTGGCATTATTGCCATCGTTACAGGTGAATGAAGCGATAAGAACAGAGAAAATCGTAGAAAGAACCAGAAATCGAACCCTAAGACTAAGTTTTGCAGTCTGGGACTTAACCACTGAGCCACAAAGGCTTATTTATGGACAAACCTTCAACAAGGTGTTTATAAAACAGAAAATACAGCAAGGCAAGGGAGTAAATATTGATTCTGTACATGAAGAAAACAAACAAAATTTACAGATAATTTATTGGCGAATAAATTTCTTTGAATGACTTACTTATTCGAATAATTAGCCAGACAGGAATATATTCGAGTAATACCCATCTCTTTTTACCGCTACACCTTTCTCTTCCTTCCTCTTTCTGCTCATATCATCAAATGTAACTAGTACTACTAGTTCACTGCCCGATTTACTCACGAAATCCTACAGCGTAGCTAGATTGAAGTTTTTTCGTCAATTATAAACAATGTTGACAGTTATAGTCTGTTGTCACAGACTCATCGTAAATCTTTTTGATTTGTTTTTTCCAAATAGTCTAATTGTCAGTGCCATTTTAGAAGCTGACTGAAGGGCAGCATTAATTCATCAGCTATTATTTCACAGAAATACACAGTTCCATGACTAAACCAATGACCTGACCTTCAATAACATTCAATATTCGGTTATAACTTTAATTTTCGTTATGCTGCGGTGAATCTCAGGTATATAGCGCACACCTTCTCCACTGAAAACATGGAAAATCAACATCTAAAAAGAAATTCTAATTCTAAATGCATCTGAATGCTTGCCGGTACCATCTCTGCCACTAGGTTCTGTCGTCGCTGTATAGGCAGAATCTCTGTTTCCTTACCTATATGGTAAAGACACGTGGCTGTTTCCCATCATTATGTGAGTGAGTTTTACATGATACTGAGTGAGTAAACTGCCAGCCATGTGCTTCCGTGGGTGTGTGCCTACTGAGTGATGTAGATGAGCACTGTTCAAGCAGATTCGCGATGTGGCTGAAGTTGTCTATTGGCAGCCAGTAGGCCTACCACAACGAATTTTACTTACCAGGCAGACCAGCAAAAAGTGCAAATAACAGAATCAACAAATACAAGTACAAAATTTTATGCAATCGATTTCATCAAAAGTTTTAAAAGAAACTTAGCCAAATGTATTTAGGCATGAGAAAAAAGTACAAGATAGATGCACTGTATTAATAAGTAAATCAAAACAGCATTAAATAATTACATAATAAACAAATTACAAGATAAATGTACTATGTAGTAAGGTGAATGATAAAGACAACAAGTAATTAAACAATTAAATGACAACAAGTATAATACAGTAACAAAATAGTTACTGAGCACTATCAGTTACTGAGCACTATCTGAGCACTACCTGCTCAGAAGTAAACAGACACCCCTTTGTTATGTCGGATTGACCACTAGAAGTCACAAGAAGTAGTCCAGCCAATGTACAAGAAGGGAGGGAGTATTGTGTTGACAATAGAGGAGCTGTAATAGTAGAATGGGTCAGTCAGGAAAGTTCAGCGACTTTGAACATAGACTAGTCATCGGATGCCAACTAAGGGAAAAATCCATCAGGCACATTTCAGTCCTTCCAAAGTGGACTGGTGTTGACGTGGCTGTGAAGCGGAAACGTGAAGGGAAATCCACATGTAAACCAAGACTACGCAGATCTAATGTACTGACTGACAGGGAGAGTTGAGGACTGCAGAAGGGCATTGTTAAAAATCGCGTAAAAGCAGCAGAAGGAATTACCCATGAATCGCAAAGTGCCACTAGCAGTCCAGCCAGAAGAATGACTGTGCATGGGGAGTTATAAAGAATGGAATACAATGGTCGAGGAAACGCTTGATAGTAGCATTCCTGACACCCACGAAATTAGCAACACACAGCAAATCGGTGAGGCTGTGGAGGCTCTCACAACTGCCGTCCAAGACGCAATGACTGACGCCATTCCATTTTCAACACCAAGACAACACCCGACGGCCCTGCCCCAGGAAATCCTGGGCCTTATCTCAATGAGGAACCGCCTCAGGAGATACTGGCAGCGTACCAGGCGCCCGTTCTATAAACTGCACGTCAACAGACTCCAGGGCATAACACAGTATAAAATACAAACATTCAGAAACGAGCAATGGGGACAGAAACTCGCTGGGCTGGATACCACACGTCCTGGCGTGTGGCAGCTGGCCAGACACTTCACCAGGGAGAAACATTATATTCCCACGTTACAAGGACCAGACGGCCCAGCCTACTCCGCGACGGAGAAGGCAGAGCTTATGGCAAGGCAGAGCTTATGGCCACAACACTTGCAGCGTCTTTCATAACGAATCTGGTTCCTCCAGACCCAGCATTCACACTTGAAACGGACCAGGAGGTTACACGACTTGTAGCCCAGCCCTCGCGCAACGAAATAAGACGTACTAGCACAAATGAAATCACATGGGCTATCAAGCACACCAACGCTAGAAAAGCCCCTGAGCCTGATGGCATTCAAAACCGTGTCCTCCAGGAGTTCTCGGATAAAGCCGTAGAATACTTCACAAACTTAACGAATGCCATCTTGACACACCAACACTTCCCTGATTTTTGGAAGGCGGCCAAGGTCCTGATGTTCAAGAAGCCAGGGAAAGACCACTCCCTCCCACAAAATTACCGACCCATCAGTCTGCTGTGTTCGCTCAGCAAGATTGTTGAGAAGGTAATACTAAAACGTATCACTAGGCATTGCATCGCCAACGACAACCTAAGACCGGAGCAATTCGGCTTTAGGAATCACCACTCGACAACACAACAACTCCTCCACGTAGTCGAACATATAACACACGGCTACAACATGAACAAACCCACGGGGGCCGTGTTCCTGGACATCGAAAAGGCTTTCGATCGTGTCTGGCACAACAGACTCATACTCAAACTAAGCGAAGCTGGTTTCCCGGACGGACTCGTACGTCTCATACACTCATATCTCACGAACAGATGTTTCAACACTAACGTGCAGGATAAACAATCAACACAACACGGTATCCAAGCTGGAGTACCCCAAAGAAGCATCCTAGGGCCCATCTTGTTTAACCTGTACATTAATGACTACCCAGCGACACGAAACACGACGTTAGCCGTCTACGCGGATGACACAGCCATCCTCGCGCAAGACTGGAAACCGTCGAACATCAACTCACGAATACAGACAGCACTCAGAACAGCTGAGCCTTGGTTGGAGCGATGGCGTATTAAAGTAAACGTCGACAAGTGCGAAGCAGTTCTGTTCACACACAGACCGAAACTACTGCGCAAACATCAACACTGTAGACCAATAACACTACACACACGCCCAATACGTTTCCGAGAGAAAGTCAGGTACCTTGGTGTCTGGCTGGACCGGAAACTTACATGGGGGGACCACATCGAATACGTTGGCAACCGAGCGCACGCGAGGCACAAACAGCTCTACCTAATGCTCAACAGGGAAAGCACACTGAATAGGAGGGTGTCGAGGTCCATATACATGACACTGATTAGACCTCTGATGACGTACGCAGCTCCCGTCTGGGGATATGCAGCTCCTACACGACTGCGCCTCCTGCAGATCATACAGAACAAGGTGCTACGAATCATTAGCAACGCTCCACGCTACACACGCACCGTGGATCTTCACCATGAATACCGCCTTGATACCCTCAAGGAAGTTTTCAAAAAACGCGCCACACGACTATACAGGCTCGAGACAGTCGAACAATCCTTTCATCCTCACTCTGGGAAACTACGATCACTACCACAGGTGGAAGCACAAGCGGCCAAAGACACTGCTAGCTAGGGCATAGTCATCTATGGTAAACTAACATACGCAAACAGCGACAAACGTCGGTAAGCCCCTGCATATCAGCAACACTGACTGGCAACTACCAGCTGCTATTAGAGCCTACCAACAGGCCACAGCAGGGACACCGACGAGCTCGCCCACAGACGCACAAACAATCTGCCAACATTCCCTCACACTGTGCTTCCGGTATATGACCTATCGGACACAAGATCGATAACAAACCTAACTGTTGCAGGTTGCTGACGCTGAACGAGGACTCTGTACCAGCACCCAGCGCCAGCCGCCGAGCAGCACAAACGCACAACGTCAAGGTATCGACATGCATGATACCCACTACTAACAAAGCCTATCCTTGCACAACCTATCGCAGGCAGCAAGACAACCGCTACTGCTCTTACCACCCGACCTAACTATCGCAGAGGATTTTTTCCCTTGGCTCTTGCCTTGGCACTTATTTTCCTCTGCCCTTCAAACCACTACCTTTCGTCAGATTTCGACCAATCTATCTCCAGATAAGCGCGTATTAATGGTTAATCCTAACCAGACGTACGCAAACATCGCAGTACCCACATCCTGCGACACCTCACTTTAGTGAATACTAACCCTTATGCAAAGATGGCAGTAGACCTTTTGTGTTGGCCATCATCAGCCATATATTTCTTTAGTCAGTGCTAAGCGACCTTCAGCTGGTGTAAGGGGCGACACCACTGGACACTATGTGACTGGAAACGAGTGGTTTGGTGTGATAAAATGCGCTACGCCCAGTGGATAATCCGATGGAGGGGTTTGCAGTTGGCAAATGCCTGCAGAACGTTAGCTACCAATATGTGTAGTGCCTAAAGTGAAGTAGACAGCATATGGTGTTACAGTGTAGGGATGTTTTTCGTGGTTAGTGTCTGGTTCCCTTATTGCATTTAAGAATTAACACATTACAGCACTGTGTGCTGCTTATAAGTACAGGAACATTTCAGAGACGATGACAGCATAAGCATTACAGTGCAACCTGTCATAAAGCAGTATCTATGAGGCAATGGTTTGTCGATAGTAACATAACCGAAATGAAATGCCCTGCCCACAGTCCTATCCTCAACCCAACGGAAATTTTTTGGGATGAATTATAATGTCGACTTCACTTGAGATCCCAGAGTCCGAGATAACAACCTTCTATGATTTCGGCTCTTTAGGAAGAATGGGTTGCCATTCCTCCACAGACATTTAGACAGGGTCACCTAGGCATTCAAGCCATCATGAAGGTGAATGGTGGACACACCCCATATTAATGGTCAATGGTAGGTGTCCACTCACTTTTTATTGGGTAGTGTATATGGTCATAACTTAATGTATGTTGTTTATTTATAGTTCATTCACATAAAAAATAAGTCATTTGTTTCATAATTAAGAACGTCTTGGGCAGGATAAAATCCTTTACTTTTCATCTATTTGACAACACCAGTTTTAAATTTATTGACTGGCACTACATAAGCAGTTTCAGATGATTTGTTGAAACTGAAAAGACTAATATATTTTTAGCTGTTATTGGTTTCTGCCAGCATAGCATATGGCATGTTAATTCTGTGCCACTTGTTTTTCATGATCATGTATTGTCCTTCATAGGTCATACTTATACTTTCTTTAACAAAGACAAGTGAGTTATAGATATTCAGGCTGTTGTTGTTGTGGTCTTCAGTTCTGAGACTGGTTTGATGCAGCTCTCCATGATACTCTATCCTGTGCAAGCTTCTTCATCTCCCAGTACATACTGCAACCCACATCCTTCTGAATCCGCTTAGTGTATTCATATCTTGGTCTCCCTCTACGATTTTTATCCTCCACGCTGCTCTCCAATGCTAAATTTGTGATCCCTTGATGCCTCAGAACATGTCCTACCAACCGGTTCCTTCTTCTTGTCAAGTTGTGCCACAAACTCCTCTTCTCCCCAATTCTATTCAATACCTCCTCATTAGTCATGTGATCTACCCATCTAACTTTCAGCATTCTTCTGTAGCACCACATTTCCAAAGCTTCTATGCTCTTCTTGTCCAAACTATTTATCGTCCATGTTTCACTTCCATACATGGCTACACTCCATACAAGTACTTTCAGAAACGACTTCCTGACACTTAAATCTATACTCGATGTTAACAAATTTCTCTTCTTCAGAAACGTTTTCCTTGCCGTTGCCAGTCTACATTTTATATCCTCTCTACTTCGAACATCATCAGTTATTTTGCTCCCCAAATAGAAAAACTCCTTTACTACTTTAAGTGTCTCATTTCCTAATCTAATTCCCTCAGCATCACCAGTCTTAATTTGACTACATTACATTATCCTTGTTTTGCTTTTGTTGATGTTCATCCTATACCCTCCTTTCAAGACACTGTCCATTCCATTCAACTGCTCTTTCAAGTCCTTTGCTGTCTCTGACAGAATTACAATGTCATCGGCGAACCTCAAGGTTTTTATTTCTTCTCCATGGATTTTAGTACCTACTCCGAATTTTTCTTTTGTTTCCTTCACTGCTTGCTCAATATACAGATTTGATAGCATCGGGTAGAGGCTTCAACCCTGTCTCACTCCCTTCCCAACCACTGCTTCCCTTTCATGCCCCTCGACTCTTATAACTGCCGTCTGGTTTCTGTACAAATTGTAAACAGATTTTCGCTCCCTCTATTTTACCCCTGCCACCTTTAGAATTTGAAAGAGAGTATTCCAGTCAACATTGTCAAAAGTTTTCTCTAAGTCTACAAATGCTAGAAACGTAGGTTTGTCTTTCCTTAGTCTTTCTTCTAAGATAAGTCGTAAGGTCAGTATTGCCTCACGTGTTCCAACATTTCTACGGAATCCAAAATGATGTTCCCCAAGGTCGGTTTCTACCAGTTTTTCCATTTGTCTGTTATGAATTCGCGTTAGTATTTTGCAGCTGTGACTTATTAAACTGATAGTTCGGTAATTTTCACATCTATCGTTGGGAATGGAATTATTATATTCTTCTTGAAGTCTGAGGGTATTTCGCCTGTCTCATACATCTTGCTCACCAGATGGGAGAGTTTTGTCAGGTGTACCTCTCCAAAGACCGTTAGTAGTTCTAATGGAATGTTGTCTACTCCTGGGGCCTTGTTTCGACTCAGGTCTTTCAGTGCTCTGTCAAACACTTCACGCAGTATCGTATCTCCCATTTCATCTGCATCTAAATCCTGATACATTTCCATAATATTGTCCCCAAGTACATCGCCCTTGTATAGACCCTCTATATACTCCTTCCACCTTTCTGCTTTCCCTTCTTTGCTTAAAACTGGGTTTCCATCTGAGCTATTGACATTCATACAAGTGGCTCTCTTTTCTCCAAAGCTCTCTTTAATTTTCCTGTAGGCAGTATCTATCTTACCCCTAGTGAGATAAGCCTCTACATCCATACATTTGTCCTCTAGCCATCCCTGCTCAGGCATTTTGCACTTCCTGTCGATCTCATTTTTGAGACATTTGTATTCCTTTTTGCCTGCTTCATTTACTGCATCTTTATATTTTCTCCTTTCATCAATTAAATTCAATATTTCTTCTGTTACCCAAGGATTTCTACTACCCCTCGTCTTTTTACCTACTTGATCCTCTGCTACCTTCACTACTTCATCCCTCAGAGCTACCCATTCTTCATCTACTGTAATTCTTTCCCCCATTCCTGTCAATTGTTCCCTTATGCTCTCCCTGAAACTCTGTACAACCTCTGGTTTAGTCAGTTTATCCAGGTCCCATCTCCTTAAATTCTCACCTTTTTGCAGTTTCTTCAGTTTTAATCTACACTTCATAGCCAATAGATTGTGGTCAGAGTCCACATCTGCCCCTGGAAATGTCTTACAATTTAAAACCTGGTTCCCAAATCTCTGTCTTACCATTATATAATCTATCATATACCTTCTAGTATCTCCAGGTTGCTTCCATGTATACAGCCTTCTTTTATGGTTCTTGAACCAAGTGTTAGCTATGATTAAGTTATGCTCTGTGCAAAATTCTACCAGGTGGCTGCCTCTTTCATTTCTTACCCCCAATCCATATTCACCTACCATATTTTCTTCTCTCCCTTTTCCTACTCCCGAATTCCAGTCACCCATGTCTATTAAATTTTCGTCACCCTTCACTACCTGAATAGTTTCTTTTATCTCATCATACATTTCATCAATTTCTTCATCATCTGCAGAGCTAGTCGGCATATAAACTTGTACTACTGTAGTAGGCGTGGGCTTCGTGTCTATCTTGGCCACAATAATGCGTTCACTATGCTGTTTGTAGTAGCTTACCCACACTCCTATTTTTTTATTCATTATTAAACCTACTCCTGCGTTACCCCTATTTGGTTTTGGATTTATAACCCTGTATTCAACTGACCAAGAGTCTTTTTCCTCCTGCCACCGAACTTCACTAATTCCCACTATATCAAACTTTAACCTATCCATTTTCCTTTTTAAATTTTCTAACCTACCTGCCTGATTAAGGGATCTGACATTCGACCCTCCGATCCGTAGAACGCCAGTTTCCTTTCTCCTGATAACGACGTCCTCTTGAGGCTAGGCATGGTTATTATATCTGGTTATTTGAAATAATCTTAATGTCATTCGTGTGAGCAAAGTGGCGTAGTGAATTTCTTTTGCCATTCATACATGTTATAAATCAAAGTCCCCCACTGTACTTTTCTGGCTGTATGTGAGGGCCAACTTTGGGAAGTATGGTAGGGATTTTGAAACAGTTTTCACTAATAGACGGACTGATTCATAAGGAAGGTTTGTGTACATAATTTATCATCGCTACACCAGACAAGTCGTCTCTCCATAGCTACTTAGGGCTACTGATATGTGACCGTTTTATTAGGTCTCCCACACATCATAATCAAATCCCATTAAATTAATGAAGCCAGCTAATCTAATTTCCTTCGAGAAATGAAAGAAAATGTAAAGTTAATATCAGTGATTGTCTCATCTGACTACTAAAATTTTATTCAAATTCCTTCTTCTGCAGGATTACTTGAATGAGCAGTTAAGAGTCCTATTCAGTACATGTTGAGCAAATCCTCACACAGCAGAGATGGAAGAGCCAATGTCAAGTCATTAGTCCTGAAGAGATATGGGCTCTTTCAACGTGCATATGCCACCACCATCGAGGGAGGTGAGATGCAGGACAGGAAGCCATTAGGCCTGGTGTATTGTGTTTGTGTGCAGAGGTCCGCCAGACAGGTGCCCACTGCACTTTTTTGGATGGCAATAATGCTTATGTCCTAAATGATGGGAGGCTGTTGAGTAATAAAACACTGTTTTAACGCAATATGTCCGCCAGTACTGCGCGTGTGTCTCAACTTTTTTCCCAGAAGCTAACAGCGACAGGTCGTGAGGAAGTGAGTCCTCCGGTAATCCCACATTCTGGGAAACCCAGTGCAAGGGACAGTTTAGATGTAAGATTTAAAAGGTGGAACGAGAGGAGGCCATCCTGCTCCTTTGTGTTTGGGAGCATAGCATTAGCAACCGTCAGGCTGGCGCCAGGCAAATTGAGGTAGCTGATTTTAATTAAAAACAGTAAGACCAGCTACCACTGGTTAACATAAATACATTCTGGAGTGGGAGAACAGAGCTCACCTCCATGTCTGCAGAGGAGGTTTTATAGGATGAAACATGAAACAGAACAGACAGTATGAGCCAGACACATCCTCTTTCTGAGCTCCAGCACCAAAAATCCCCACTGTTAGTTAATCATATTAAAACTGAGTATGCAAGGGAGACTGGTGCCTTATTAGAATGTATAAGTTTGGTTGACACTCAGAAGAACTACTCTCCTTGGCGATCAAAATCATGCACAAGGCTCACACTTATAAAGACAGAGCAAACATTCACTTCTTGCTGGGAGTACTGTATAGCGCACTCTTCAATCCCACACTCTTTTAGAGGGGGAATTTGGAAACCTTATCCAGAGATGGACTTCAACTCCGGTCTCAGAGAGAACCCTATGATGCAGGAGGGATGGCTTATAGTTTTTCAACCCCCACAGCAGCTACTAGTGGTCACTGACAACCCAAGTATGGTGAGTAACAACAGCGTTTGCAACCCGAGTTGTAGAGTGCAATTAAGATTAGGGTCTTCAAACGTTTATTTTGGTTTTTAGTAATCACAGGCTCAACATGCGCTCATTCAGGGCAGTAGGAGCATACATGATTCTCTATGTTGCTGTTTCCTTTCTTCCTGGTGAAAAATCGGCAATCACTGTGTGGCTTCTGCAAACTTAGCTGCTTCCCCAAACGTGCACTGATCCGAACTTGTTCACCCCAAACAAATATCCGGCTTTGCCAAGGTGTTGATAGTTTAATTCTGTTATAACCTGTGTTGATAGTTCATAAACGTAACTATTTTCTGTCATTTGCGCACTTCATGTTTAATTTGAAGTATACAGGGATTTTATAGTGAACATCATTTCATTCAGTAGTTTTATCGTCATTCTGAGTAACAGTATTCATGTTTCATGTATATTAGGGCCACACCTTTTTATATATTCAGTTTACAAAGTTATCCATTGTCCAACAACAGTAATTAAATTCACATGACCCTATTGCGAGTGCTCTGTTTATTGGTAGGTCAACTGGTACAAGTCTTTCTGACATCCGCAGGAGTACGTCGATCGCTCAGCTATAACTTCACGCTACCTGTGTCAACCAGGGGCAGGTCACTAGTTTAAACACTAGTTATGGACTTGAAGAACATTAGCCTTACGAGAGAGGTAGTCCCAGCGAATGGTCCAGCCGCATGGGTGGGAATTCCATTGTGACGCTGTGTTGATGAAGGAGGCACGCCGGGAGTGCCAAAGACGACGGACTTTGTGAAACCAACATGGCAGACGTTTCACAGTTCGTATAGAAATTAATAGTAGTCAGATGAATGATGATACCTCAAAATGAAACGTGTACATTACTATTATGTTCACGACGATTCTGATGGTGTCATCAGATTTTCAATATCTTTATTAGTTTAAAGCTTAGTATCTGACAGTAAATTATACAAGTAACACCCAGCAACGAATTTCCAAATTTTAAACGGTTCATCTGATTTCGTCGATCGACGTATCTTTAGAAAGCTATTAGTGTACCCTAAATTGGTATAAATTACAGGCTTGTAACTTGAATAGTTCATGAGTTATTGGAGGTGAAAGTGGCCGACTACTGTCGATCGCGTCAATACTTCCCAGTAACTCGAAAAACGGTAGCAGCATGCTTGTAAATATATTTATTCGTCTATGTCTTTGTTTATGTGAGATATATACTATTCATGAAGAAATTGATTACATATTTACTGTGTGTTAGAAAGCACAGAAACATAAGGCTCCTAGCCTACCTTTTGATTCTTTTATTTTGATATATATTTACACTACTGGCCATTAAAATTGCTACGCCACGAAGATGACGTGCTACAGACGCGAAATTTAATCGACAGGAAGAAGATGCTGTCATATGCAAATGATTATCTTACCAGAGCATTCACACAAGGTTGGCACCGGTGGCGACACCTACAACGTGCTGGCATGGGGAAAGTTTCCAATCGATTTCTCATACACAAACAACAGTCGATAGGCGTTGCTGGTGAAACGTTGTTGTGATACCTCATGCAAGGAGGAGAAATGCGAACAATCACGTTTCCGACTTTGATAAAGGTCGGATTGTAGCCTATCGCGATTGCAGTTTATCATATCGCGACATTGTTGCTCGCATTGTTTGAGATCCAATGACTGGTAGCAGAATATGAAATCGCTGGGTTCAGGAGGGTAATACGGAACGCCGTGCTTGATCCCAATGGCCTCATATCACTAGCAGTCGAGATGACATTAATCTTATCCGCATGGCTGCAATGGACCGTGCAGCCACGTCTCGATCCCTGAGTCAACAGATGGGGACGTTTGCAAGACAACAACCATCTGCACGAACAGTTCGACGACGTTTGCAGCAGCATGGACTATCAGCTCGCAGACCATGGCTGTGGTTACCCTTGATGCTGCACCACAAACAGGAGCACCTGCAAGAGTGTAATCAACAACGAACCTGAGTGCACGAATGGCAAAACGTCATTTTATTCGGATGAATCCAGGTTCTGTTTACAGCATCATGATGGTCGCATCAGTGTTTGGCGACATCGCGGTGAACGCACATTGGAAGCATGTATTCGTCATCACCATACTGGCGTATCACCCAGCGTGATGGTATGGGGTGCCATTGGCTACACGTCTCGGTCACCTCTTGTTCGCATTGACGGCACTTTGAACAGTGGACGTTACATTTCAGATGTGTTACAACCCGTGGCTCTACCTCATTTGATCCCTACGAAACCCTACATTTCAGTAGGATAATGCACGACCACATGTAGCAGGTGCTGTACAGGCCTTCCTGGATACAGAAAATGTTCGACTGCTGCCCTGGCCAGCACATTCTCCAGATCTCTCACCAATTGAAAACGTGTGGTCAATGGTGGACGAGCAACTGACTCATCACAATACGCCAGCCACTACTCTTGATGAACTGTGGTATCGTGTTGAAGCTGCATGCGCAGCTGTACCTGTACACGCCATCCAAGCTCTGTTTGACTCAATGCCCAGGTGTATCAAGGCCGTTATTATGGCCAGAGGTGGTTGTTCTGGGTACTGATTTCTCAGGATCTATCCACTCAAATTGCGAGAAAATATAATCACACGTCAGTTCTAGTATAATATATTTGTCCAATGAATACCCGTTTATCGTCTGCATTTCTGCTTGGTGTAGCAATTTTAGTGGCCAGTAGTGTAATTGTTTATGTATTTAATAATGTGTGTTAGAGCGTGTTTATGGTCCAGCCATAGGAATATTTATTTGATTTCAAGTATTTAAGTGTAAAGCCAGTATGTCGAGTATGTTTCATTAAGTTTGTGGGATTGAAGACAGGTGTTGGTTGTGGGATGAGGACAGGATGGGAGCGCTCTAGCCAATCACAGCAATCGTTGCAAAAAGGACATGTGGAGAGACTGTATGGAAGTGGGGAGGAGCATCGTTTCTAGGAAGGACAGGTGGTAGTTCAAGAGAGTCGGAAGGTACAGGACACGGGAAGTGTTGGACGTGAAGGCGTGACGGTCGTCGGCGGAAAGACTTGGAGAGGATGGAGCGGTTTGCGCGTGATCGCGGCAGATAGAAATACTTTGGAGTGCCGACTTGTGCACTTGTGAAATTTCCGTGGCTTCTACAGTGAAGACGTAGTGTGCGTTTAGAAGTGAATATCTCGTGAGCTTTGTTGTTGTTCACAACTCATGACATGCCGAGGGACTCTATAGTTTCCCTGTTGTTCAACTTATATTTTATTTAATTGCTTGACCATCGTCACCGATAAGTGTTTTCCAGAAATATACCACATTCTCAAAAGTACTTCTACTATTGTACTCATCATTTAAAGTCGTTTAGATAGTACCTGCAGAATTTATTTAATTGCAATATTTCATTTATAAATTTATATGTTACTTTCATAATTCGCAATTGCCGAGTGATAGAATCCTTTGACCATTCGATTCATGTGTGTATTCTTATCATATACTGTAGACTCAGCAGTATTTTGCCTGTAATGCGGCAACTACGTATCCCAGCCCCTGCACAACGAAACCAGCCAAAACTTTTAATATTGCGACTCTGAGTCGGAGGGTATGTAGTTGAGGGCCACACACCAACACCATTTCATTTGTTTCATTTCATCATTACTTGAAAGCCCGCAATCTACATATAGCCCATATCATGTGGCATGACTGGATAAATCTTTTATTAAAACAATGAAAAGGAATGGTTCAAGAACAAATCCCTGGGTTATACATGTTACAAGTGGAACTTATTCTGACTTTTCTTCATTTATCTTAACCAGCTGTTTTCTGTTGTCCAAATAAGACTCAATTAGTCACAAGCACTTCACAATGGAGTAAAGGTTTGAGAAGAGAGTTGAAGGAGACCAAATCAAATCGTTTCTTTAAGGCCCAACAGTGTTCCACAGTTTCTCTTTATTTTCAAAACAGTGGTACAACGTTGTAGCCATGCTCCCAAGTGCTTTGGCTGAAAAGAGGCTGAATTTGAACCCATATAGTGAGGAACTAAATACATTACTGGCTTCCAAATATTGGCTCATCTGTTTATGCCTGATAGTATAGGAATAAATTTTATAAGCCGGTAGTTGTCTGGAGATGTTGCATGTCCTTTCTTACTAACTGCTGTACCTATGGTTATTTTTCGATAGTCTTGATAACCACCTTCTTTTATGATATTATTAATTATTTTAGTTAATGGCATTATAGTTTGTTTTCTAATACATTTAATAACACAATTTTGAGAGGCCATAGTAACCGTCTGCTCTAGAGGAGTAGGAGACTAGTGTTTAATGTCCCATCGACAATGAGGTCATTGGAGACAGAGCACAAGCTCGAATTAGGGAAGGATTGGGAAAGAAATAGGCCATGCCCTTTCGAAGGAACCATCCTGGGATTTGCCTGAAACCTAAATCAGGATGGTCGGAGATGGGTTTGAACTGTCATCCTCCCAAATGCGAGTCCACTGTGCTAACCACTGCGCAACCCCACACAGTCTCTACTCTAGAATTACAGAGCTTACTCATTGATTCATTAATCACCTACTCCATTACATTAGCTCAGTGAGAGCTGTCTGTTAGTTTACAGTTTGTTTCTGGTTGTAAAGCCTTTACTTACTTACATGCTAATCATCTGTCATGTGTATGATGGCTGGAAAAATGTGCATTTAAAGTATTGGGTGGAATTGTTATCTGGTGTTCATTATCATCATAATTTATTTCAGTTATAATGCTTTCCTGTGCACCTTTGCATTTTTTCCCTAAGTACAGTTTATTTGCATCTTTTGCATTACACTTCATGCCTTGATTTTAGGCCTGTAATTACTTTCATGTACATTTCCTTGTTGGCATTATTAAGCTTTGAGCTATCATGATATAGTAGCATCAATATTCTTAGTTTACTAGATGTAAGTATATCAATTTTTTAGATTTTGTGGTTTAGTGCAGCTGCTCTACATGGATTTTTTAACATTAAGGATAACAGCTGAAAATGTTTATTGGGTAATTCATTAGCATCTGAAGTGATTACTATTTTACTCCATTGTATTAATTTCAGTTTACTAATTTTGAATCATTAATTGCTCTTATAATTTATCTATGTTCAGATCTCAGTTAGTTTATTTGTGAAAAGTTTTGGTCATAGTCTTAGATGAAAATTGTGTATTACATTATCTAGGCATACTGCCTGTCTTGCGGATTTATCATTTATGCAACAGAAGTAACAAGATCTTGATGCATTTACTTAATTGTTAAAATTTCTATTAGATACCTATATTGATATCACCACATATTAGAACTCTGTAATCTTTATATTTGAGTAGCAAGAGTACCAGTTCTTCCAGTAGGTCCAAATAAGTCTTCGCTGTAATATGACGGTGGTGGCGATGGGGGGGGGGGCGAGGGGAGATACGCCAAAGTAAGTATAATTTCGAGTTTTGGTAACATTATGAATACAGCTACTAATTTTGCCTCTGTGCACAGTTCATTTACATCTATAACATTGTAGATTAGGTTCATAATATTTTTATCACAGACAGATACACCAAAATATTTAACTGATGTTCTACAACAGCTAGTTGCCAATTCATAGCAATATGGCACAATCAATTGTAGTTCTTAATCGCTAAGCCAGAGCTCATTTGCTAAAAGCACACTGCAGTAAAGTGTTCCAGTCAGTACTGAAGATCATTAACCCTATAATTAAGAGATAAGAGTTTGTGCTATTCTATTAGTGCTTCTGATCTCCTACAATTCATGGAAAGAGGATATCTTCTTTAAGGAAGCGAATGTGTTGTAATAACATTTCTCTTCCTTGTTCCTGTTTTGTTCTTTATTACTGTTTGGAGTAGATAGTTCTGAGCCTTTTGATGTTAAAAAGAATCATTATCTGAGAAACGAAACTAGTTAAATATTTTGCTCATATTGGGCACAAGGTGTCTTGTTGTTTTGTAAAGTATATTCTGTGTTACAAGATTCTTTCCAATACTATTTAAGTGCAGGCTCTAGGTGGTGTGGAATGTGCATTTTACACTAATAATATTACAAAAGTTAGTTTTTAAATAGTCTGCATATATCCTACAGGTATTTGAAAGCTGTTCATTGCCAGCACAGATTTCATTATTTATGGAGGATGAGGACGACATACCATGATGACGTGAGATACCCACAAAAAGCAGGTTGTGTGGGTTAGATGAAAAAGGCACTTCATTAATGTCTGACAGGTAACGAACATCTTGTTTTAAGTTTTATATGCCTTGTGGACCTCACCTATACAACGAGTTTCAGAAGAATGATTTAATGGTGAAATGTGGAACAACCTGAACTGATTAAAAAACAAAAATTATCAGTTACATTCATTTAAACTGAAATTAAGTCTGTGGTCTAAGAAAGTTAGATTTAGTCATTAATATGAAAGGAGGATTGATAACACAAATCATACTTATTCATTTACTGTATTATAATGTAAAAAAAATAAAAGATCGCTTTTCTTATACTCTTATTTATCATTCTGCTGTAAAATCATACAGGAGTTTATACACATCTATGTCTTCTATCACTAAAAGAGTTAGAATGTTCATTGGTAATGTATTGCCAGAAGACATCAAACGCTCCATTAGTATAATTGTGTCTTGATATCTCATGTTTCTGTCAAAAAAATTGGTTAACATCTTCCTCAATGCCGCATTTGCATATAGATGATGGGATTATTTTAAGTTAGTCCGCTAAGGATGGTAGTTTCTTGTTAAACCAATGACTGTTTGTATAGCACTTGGTAGTAAGTTCTCTAATCTTTATTAATGCACTGTCATGCAAGAAGTGGAAAAGTTTCAATAGGAATTTTGCAGTAATATATTTCCTATATAGCACTATTGTACTTCATTTACGTCCACCAGCAAAAAAAATTGAAGTGGGAGTCGATTTGTATGTGCCAATGTGGACTCTGCTGGCTTTATACTGCGAGTTTCTCTAGGCTGTTTTGTGTTGCTGAACGACAGCAGATGCATCCATTGTCCATAAATGTTTTAGTAGAGTGTGATATGTGTTAACAGAGACTCTCTGGTATGCTCCCCAACAAACGTTCTATCACGGCATGAAGGCTATTTGTAGTATGATAACACTTTATAATTACAAGCTAAAAGTGATGTGACTATGTTAGCTTATGACGATGCAAAGCCCTAAGTACTTGGCCACCATTGTGACTGGATATATAAAGGGTCCTAATCATATGTTCCTTAGTTTATTAAGTATGTGACTGCTACATATGACACAGTTGGTTTTTGAAGAGATATGTCGAGGCAGATCTCATTCAGCCATTCATTAAACACTATCATAGCGTTATCCCTCTGCTGCTGACGTTCAGTAAAACTATCACTACAAGTATAAATACATAAATTATCTGCATAATGCAACACTTGAAAACTTGCATAAAACTTTGAAAGTAGTTCTGTTGGAAATAGATTTAACAACAGTGACAACAGCACTGAGTCATGTAATAACTCTTTACTTTTTCAGCTTGGTGCTATTGTTCCGTTGTTTCATGTAATGACCAGGCTTTTGTCAATCAACAAGCGAAGTGGCTTGTGGATGAATGACAGCAGAACATCACGATTTTTCGATTTGTTTATAAATAGGGGCATAAGTACCCTCTCATAAATGCCTTTTATATTTGTATACACCGCTAACAGGTATAGATTGTCACTGGATGTGAGTTGTGTATAAGTGACTAATGATACTAGCGTTTTAGTTACACCTTTATTATTTTTAATAGCAATTTGTCCAAGGGACAGTGTTCTGCAGCTCTCAGTCCACAATGCAGTTTGTATTTAATCGTCTATTCTAACATCTTATAAACACACGAAAGAAGAATTATGGGCTTGTATGATGAAGTGCACTCCAGATGCGTTAGTCATTTTATATGTTGGTATAACCCAAGCAGTCTTCATTTCTGAGACATAGACTTGGTCGCTCCATTTTTTTTAATATACCCAAAAGATGAACTTGTCCCTTATCCCGTATTTGTTGGAGCAGTGTATAATGAATGTTATCCAGGACTGATGCCATAGTCTTTTTGCAGGTTGCTGCTCAATTCATTACCAACAGGGAGAAATTTCCACTTAGTGCATGGTCAGTCTGAGGGCCTACCATGTACTCGTCTTCATCTTCGTTCTACTGTGTGCAGGGTGAGGTTGCATAAAACGTTTTCTAACTCGTTTTTAGATGTTTCTCATTATTGTCTTAATTCGTTATATTTTCTTCATCTCATCTCAAATGACATTCATGAAATGTTACCTAACAGTCTACCTGTCAGTACACATTACACAAGTTACGTCAGGTGTCGCTCTTTTTATTTTTATACAAGCATTTCATCATTGCCTGGATGCGGTTTAAATTAAGAAAATTGTTGTCTGAAACCTTTGCTTTGTAGGTTTTGAGTGTTTCTCGTCTCTTCATGGCTGCCGTCTCACACTCTTCGTCCCACTAGACCAGAGGTGGCATAGGAGTGGCGTGGAATGGTGCGTTTTGTGGGTTTCAGATTTTAACTCCCCTTTCAGTATTATGTAATAGATTGTGATAGTTAATTCTCATATCCCCACTTACCCTAAAGACCTTGCTTCTCCATCAACGCCAACGCCTCCCACATTCTGCCTCATTTGCATTTCTTACATTTCATTTATACTGAAGAAAGATCCTTATTCCTGTATTGGGGACATTCTGACATTTTATTGGTGTCGGTAGGTGGTCAGACCTGAGTGGGTCCTGTAATACTTCCTGGATAAGATGTAGAGCAAAATTAGCCAATGCAAGACTAACATCTGCAGTGCTGTTTTGCTTGTCACATCTGATAATTCTCATTGGTGTTCCATAGTTTAATATGTCGACTGCCATCATTACAATGAAACCAACATCTTGATCAGCTGACGTGGCAGTCAAGGGGAGTAAAACTTGTATGGGAACTTCCAGCAACATGATTGTAGCCATGCCACTTGGAGTACTGCGTGTTATCAGTACACCATTCTGGTGTCTTACTGGATTATTGTTTTGGTTTTATTCAAAACAGCTCTGTATTCCTGATTACTAATTTTTGTGTGTGTTGCACTCTTTGAATTGCATTTTCAATATGTTGTCGACTGTTTTTGCTAATATTTGTGTTTGGAGTTTACTAGAACCAAATTTAAGGATTACTGACAGCTTGCATTGAGGGTTTGGGACCTTAAATTTATTTTTATTAGGGTTAGGTGGTCATCGGTGTCGATATTTGCTCCACTCACACTTAAACACTTGCTGTCTCCCTTATTTGTGAATATTAAGATTGTGATATGATCAATGGGAATTCACCTCTGTTCTTGTTGGATAATCACCATGTTTTCTGATTTGCGATTTTTCGTAAAGTGAATGGACATAATTTTGTTATTGAAATTTCTATGCAGCTCTACCACTCTCTTTCCATTTTAAATGTTCCACTTGCATGCAGGTAACTCATTAATGATTTTCTCTCTTTCCACAACTGTTAATTTAAGTCAGCTATTATAATTTTCACTCGATTTTGTTAACTTTTGAAGATTCTAATTTCTATCACTCTTATGAATTATGTACTTAATTTCTGTCGCTCTTATGATTTATATACTTTATGGGCTCTGTTTTATTTTATTGTTTGGATGTATTCTGCATTTATTACCATGATCACTTTATTTTCAAGGGAACTATCATTGACCTGTCACTCAAAGATTATTATTACTAAGTTAAAAAATTTTATACAGTTTATAGTTTATATTATATAATCTGTAGATGTGTTAAAATGTGGATGACAGCAAGTAATTTGTGTGTGTGTGTGTGTGTGTGTGTGTGTGTGTGTGTGTGTGTGTGTGTGTGTGTGTCACCCACCACTATTTCATCTGTAATTTCCCTTATAACTCTGTCCTCGCCATTTTAGTTCCAAGTGGGATAGTGGGCATTCTGTGTCCTCAACTATTAATCGCCGGGAAAGCCTGAAGAGTTACAATCTCTTTGTTTTTTTAAATTTAAGAGCTAAATCGTCTTTGATACATCTTTTGCAAAACCACTCTTCATGGTGAACTGTTTATATAGTTAAAATGATCAACACATCTACAGTTTATACACATTGTACTTTTATCAACATGCTTCTTTCAATGACAAACCTAAAATTCATATTTTTGGGATTTCATCATCATACATTGAACTTGTTGCACATGAAGTTTCAGTATTGCATTATTAGTTTCATCACTATTGTTTCAGTTCCTTTTAGAGTGATATGACATGCCATGTATGACAAGTCACAATATGAACTGATGTTGTTACACATTTAATGCTTTTCTACGCGTTTTCTGCATTTATTTTCAGGACAGACTCGCAAATTGGATTTGGCTTCATCTTGATCTACACTACGTGAACATATTCGGCGTTTCTACTTTCTGTGCCCCCCCTTCCACTCTGATAAAAAGACACATTTTATAAGTACATCAGTTTTCAAATTTCACACCTAAGTTTTTGTGAACAAAGTAGCACAAAAACAATCAATCAAGACACTTGCAAGGCATTTGGTAATTTACAAGTTACATTCAATGAAGATACTTCACAGTTGATCGCGTATTTGTCCACATGGGGGGATTTGACCTTACCATTAACACTCTCTACAGATAAAGGTGTACATTCTCATGTTGGCATTAACCACTATCAACAACATATCTGACAACTTTCATAAATACAAAGGCGGAACCATAGACCATAGATGACACAGACCATATATGATGTCATTACAATGAAAGCAATATCATGATCAGCTGACTGGTGGCAGTTAAAGGGAGTAAAACATGTATGCGAACTTCCAGTAACACGATTGTGGCCAGGGCACTTGGAGTACTGCATGTTGTCAGTACACCATTCTGGTTTGTTATTGGATTATTTAATGTCTTCCATTTTTATTTTGGTTTTATTCAAAACAGAAACTGGTTGCTTAGCACTGTATTCCTGATTACGAATTTTTGTGTATATTGCACTCTTTGAATTACATTGTCAATAAGTTGCTTTTGTTCTGCTTTATTTTTAATTGCATCCATAATATTGTATCAATAAATGATCCTATATTTGTTTCTGTTTCATATAACAGAGAGGTCCGTTTTGTCACATAGTGTTCTGTGGACATTTGTTCCTGTATACGAATCTGCGTGTGAACAGCTCGATTTTACCGTTTTGTAAGTCTATTGTTCATATTCTGATTATTTCTGTTCACACTTATTTTTCACATTTTCTTTCATTTAATGAAGAACTCCATGATAACTGCTTGTGACAGAATTATTGTCGTGTTGATCTGGCCATTAAGTATGATTTGCAGTATTAGTGAAAGAATAAATTGTTGTTGTGCAAGGTACCATTATGCAGCAAAAATATTATGTGTTGAGTGAATGTACTATCATCATACTGAATGTTACAGCATTTAGTAAACTCTGGTTATATAGAACTGACTAGAAAATCGGAGGATGAAAGCAAGAGAGTGTGTCTTATTTGTTTTTAAATTTCATTGAAGAAATACATAATTAACTAACAGAGCCAAAAATGAAAACAAAAGTGTTTGTATTATTTGCTTTTAAATTTTCATTGGAGTAGTAGTATGATTGTAGTACAATAATTTCTGTTAAAATGTATTGTTTGTAGTACCTGTTACTAATAAGTGAATACATTGTCTAGCTACTGTTGTATTTTTAGCATTTGAGAGCATGGGTGCCTTAGTCACTAAGACTACAAAGCAAACTCAATAGCAAGAAGCAGCACCATTCAAAGCAGAAATGCATACTCACTCCATGACAAGAAGTAATAAAGTTGAATGCCAATTCTGTCAAAATCTGCTAATATAGAGCTCTCCATTAAATGCGAGATAGTACAAAAACCAGATGTGAGCTAAAATAAATGAGAATGCAAAAAATATACTTAAAACACATTAAATCTAACAATTCACACAAAGATTTGAAAGCAGGACCATATCCACATCATCCCATAGAACACTATGTGAAGAAACCAGTTTCTGTTTTATATCAAACAAAAACAAACATGAAATCATTTATTCTACACGATATCATGGATCCACACAAAATAAAGCAGAATATGAACAACATATTTACAATCCAATTCAAAGAGTGCAAGATACATAAGATGTCATAATCAGGAACACAATATGAGGAAGCTAACTTCTGTGTCATTTTATGTCAAATGATTTTTACATTTTGTCATGTGTTCTGGTGCAGTTATTTCCACTTGATAATGACGTGGTTGAAGGTGCAAGAGTGGGGTTGCTAAATAAATAATTTGACAGACAAAAGGAGACCACAATGTCATTTACAAAATTTTATATTTGTGTGAACCTGTTATGATAAGTTCATCTTAGTTTTTGATTGAGATTTCTCGAATATATTACATTGCAAGGTCGCAGAAACATTTCAGTTTCAAGGCACGCACTTTGCTACAAGACTATGAGGCCAACCCATGAAGTGCAAATGAAAAATACTGAAATCTAAATTGCATATTTCGAATTAAAACTAAGGATATCCACACTACATTTCCTCATAGTTAAAGTTAACTACCACACCATTAAGAGTGCTGCCATTGTTCTCTGCTTCTATCTTGTAATGTGGGCCTTGCACTACTTATATTTTGGTTCTATGTGGGTGGCAGCAACAATTTACACACGACCTCTGGAATAGTGTTCAGTTAATCTTAATGGTAGCGTTTCTAATAAGGGTTCTTTATTACAATGTTGAAATCTTGTGTATTGTTTGGCTGCGTAGAAAGATATGTGAAAAAAGTAATAATTCGTTTTGAGGATAAAGTCTTTTTAAGTGTACAAAAAGATCTGCAAGCAGATTTTTTGGACTTTATGATTATGTTGGTTCTCAGGTTTAAAGCTGATTGACAGAAATCTTGAGACAACAGAACGTTAATATCTAATTTACTACAAAAATTTCTCTTTGATCAAAGTTTAGTGATATATTAGATGTTTTATCTTGATACTGTTTCAGTAAAAGTACGGGTAAAAATCTGTACTGATACAGCAGATGTACAGCTTAAGTCGTTGAAACTGAAGAGAGATCCAGCTTTGATGAAATCCCTACCAGATTCTATACTGAATTTGCGGCTAAGTTAGACCCTCTTTTAACAAAGATCTGTTGCAGATCCTTTATACAAAAAACAGTGCCCAGTAGTTGGATGAAAGCACAGGTCACACCTGTCTAAAAGAAGGGGAGCAGAAGTGGTCCACAAAACTACTGTCTACTTTTGTTGACATCAGTTTACTGTAGTGTCTTAGAAGATATTTTGTGCCCAAACGTAAAGGGGTATCTCGAACAGAATGGAGGGCATTTCATCCAACTCCATGGCAACCAACATGTATTCAACAAACATTGACCATGTGAAACCCAACTCACACTTTTCACAGGTGCTATCCTGAAAGCCTGGGATAAAGACAGTATAGATGCAGAATTTATCCATTCCAAAAGAGTACTTGACTTCATACCACATCTATATTTACTATCAAAAGTATGACACTATGAAGTGTCAAGCAATATTGTAACAGTTTTTAGGATTTCTGGGTAGTGCGGACACTACAATTTATATTGGATGGAGAATCACAATGGATGTATAAGTAGCTTTGGAAACACTCCAGGGAAGTGTTTGCAACCCTTGCTGTTCATGTTGTGTACTAATGGCCTTGTGGACAATATTACTAGTAATCTAAGACTTATTGCAGATGATGCAGTTATCTGTAATAAGCTGCACAAATATTTGGTCAAACTTTTTTGAGATTTCAAAGACGTGGAAAGAATGGTCACTTACGTTAACTGTTCAGAATTGTAAAACTGTGCACATCATAAAACAGAAAAACATAATCTACCATCACTGTAATGTCAATGGACCACAGATGGAATCGGTCATCTCATACAAATATCTGTAACATTTTGTACGATTATGAAATGGATTGAACACATAGGTTCAGTCATAGGTAAAACAGGTGTCTGACTTCAGTTTATCTATACTAATAATAAGACTGTAAAACTGTCATGTCTGTCTGTTTCAAACACGCTAACCTCCAAAACTACTAGACGATTTTCACGGCATTTCCTCAGGTAACCTGAGCATAGCATTGGGCAATGTACACGTTTTTTCATCAAAATTGGACAACAGAAAAAAGATATTGTGATTTAAACTTGTGTTTAAAACCATCATGCCTGTCTGTATGAACACACTAATTTCCAGAATTGGTACACGAATTTTCATGCGGTTTTACAAGTAATTTGAGTATTGCTTTGGGCAATATATAGTCTATATTTCATAAGAATCGGAACACAGAAAAAATATCGTGATTTAAGCTTTTATTCAAAACTGTGGTATATGTCTGCTTGTCTGCATGAACATGCCAATGTCCAAAACCACCAGTCTAATTTTCACGTGGTTTTCACAGCTGATGTGACCTTAGCTTGAGGCAACATGCACTGCTTCAATTCATCAAAATTGGATGATGGCAAAAAAGTTTTATAAATTAGAAAGTGTACTTGTGCACCTTTTCATAACTTAACTGCTGAACCGATTTTTGATAAAATATAGTTTGGATACAGCTTGAAAGCTGAGGAAGAAGATGGGCTACTTTAGAAATTATGTAGTGCAAGATAGTAGTAGGATTTTGTATGTTCTGGGACACTAGGATAATTTTATAAAAAATAAAAAATCGCTCGTGACTGCATCACTCACGATTTTCTTACTTTTCACAAAATTGTCCTAATCACCCAGAACATACAAAATCCTAGTACTATCCCTTTTACCCAATAATATAATATAATAATACAATAACAGCTATAATAAAAAATCATTTATTCTATATACATTTCCCATAGGTGAATGTAATGCAATTAAATAAATTAAAGAACTAACTAATATAAAAAAACGATTTTTAAAAAAGGATTTTTACAACTTATTCTTACCACCAAAAACCATCCTATTCTTGATTTCTATAAAAAACATGTTTTCTAAAATTATTTTAAAAAACGATATTTACAAAAGCATTTTTAGGTCATTTTCTTAGCCCCAAAAATTATCCTATTTCCGTCTTTTGTGAAAAACGTGTTTTTTTAAATTGTTTTCAAAACAAATTTTAGAAACAGATTTTTTTGTAACTTTTTATAAGCCCCAAAAAATGTACTACTTTGGACTTTTGTGAAAAACATGTTTTTTAAAATTATATTAAAGAATAAGTATAGAAAATTATTTATTTTCTGCTTTAGCAGCCATAAGATTATTATGAGTTGTTGGTAATTATTTCTTGAGATAACACTTATTTACAGTTTTACCACATTTACAAGTAATTTTAATGTTATTACGTTCCTTACAGCATTCTTTAGATACATATTTATATCTACCTGTTCGATATTTATCTTTATAAAATACTTCAATACCTTTTTAAATCATACATTGACTACACTGTCTTAATTGTGGCTTGCCACAGCCTAAAGACTGCTTTAGCTGTCGTTTTGTGTTGTTCATTTTAAGAATACAATTTTTTTTCACTATCTGAAAATTGCAAAACATCCAGCACAATGTCCTACACATTTTCTGTGTTTCAGGATTCTCTGACCCTATGTACACAGCGCTACACGAAGACTAAGTTCTGAATTAACAGAACTGCTTCTCTTATTCGGGTTGTTTTTAAGTATGTAGGCGAGTGTGTTGGATATTTTAGCCAAATGGCTAGCACATGCCACACAACTACGTTATATTGACCTTTGATATGCGCGCTTTTATTGGTCAACGACTGTGTGAAGTTTGGCTGAAGTAAAGGAGCTTGAAGAATGTATATATAGTTGGAGTTCTACTAACAAAGTATCTTCTAAAAATCAACTTCTTCATCAATTTATTTAAGGCTCAAATTCATTATTTTCTTAACATTATTCCATTTTAAAATTAGAGAACAAACATGAACAATTGATTAATGTGATTTGAACAGCAAAATTAGAAACAAAAAATAGAGAAAATTACATCTAAAGTGAAGTATGTTCCCAAGTTACTTTCAATTGAACATACACCAGTGCCATCTGTTGACAGAAGTTGGAATCTAGTTAGTTCAAACTAATTTTCACAGATTTCTCAAAGTACAGCTTGAAACATATAAAATGCAACAAGTGGATAGCTTGAAACGAATAAAATGCAACAAACACAATTTTTTGCTTTAAAATGCAACAAACTGAATTGTTTCTTCAAATACGTTCATCCCATACTCATATTAGGCCATATAGCGAATTTCATCAAAATAACTTAATAACAAAAAAGCTGATTTTCATGACACAGCACTTTTTCAATTTACATTAAGTGACTATTTCTTAGCCAAATATTAAGCGAATTTAAAAATTCAAACAGCTATAATAATCTACTTAAAAATAGCTATCGAGAAAAAATATAATAAAATACATCGAAAATCATTTAATAAGTAAGATACTAAAATTTTCAGTTTTTATTTTTCTATCTTTCTTAAAATGTTTCAGAAATGTATATAAGCAGGAAGTTAACACTTTTATAATTTTTGTAAGTTTCTCATTCATTTCTATAGAAGCAAATATTAATAATTAAAAATTTTCAGTAAGTTATCTATGTTGTGCATCATATGTAAGATTATTTTTACCATACATAATTACATAACAAGTGTATCATTTGGAATTATATCATTAAAAGTTGCACAAAGTTTCATAATAGTTTTCTGTGTAGCTACAACATTTATTCTATGTGTCATATTGATCACATAAATTAGAAAATTATTTACAAACCTAAATGGACTAATATCAATATCTGATTTTAGTAAAGTAATTCTTTTAAAATCAATAAATGCATCATATGCTTTAAGAAAATTATTTGGCGGATTAATATTCTACATTTCTTGAGGAAAAACTTCATTTCTACATTTTTAAAATAAATATTCCTTAGTTTCACATTATCAAATAATGACAAATCAACTAATTGATTATTTTTACGATTTGTTTGAAATGTAACAAATACGAAGTATGCCATATCAAATTCTGTAGAATCGTAGTAATTTGTAATGTCTAGTTCAAAACTCTTTTTACCGGATAAACCAGCAACGTCTTGTGTTCGAAGTTCATAAAAAGAAATAGGAATTTTCGGATTTTTAAGAATAATTTCACGTTGTTCAAGTTCATAATTTGGTTCATTTTTAACAACTAGTACAAGAATTTCCATAGATTCTATAATAATTTTTCCTTCTTTAGGTAATGTATCTTTTATTTAAATTCCAGCATCATTTTTATCAGACAAACGTAAAAATGTGTGTCCAAAAGATGAACTAGTGTAAAAATTACCGTTAAATCTCCTTCCCATATAATTTCTTTATAATCTTAAAAAAATACACCAAGTAATGATAATGGATAAAGTTCTTTATTTCTTTTACTATTTATTTTTCCTATATAATTATATGTCCTTCTAAACGTATTTTGTCAGTAACAGATGAAGTTAGATGAAGTAAAACAGATGAGGAAATAAAAGGATGTTCAATTCAAGACAAAATATTATTTCGTTTCTTTATCATTATAAAATCAAATAGTTTTGCTACATAATTATCAATTAATTTTTGTTTGATTTTCCATCATAAGTTGGATAAGCTGTGTCATATTTCCAATAATACTAAAATTCATGTATAATTGTGCATGATTTGGATGAAGACAACCATCACCAATATTTATTTCAATTTCTGTATCTTTGTTAGGAACATTTAAATTATTTTTACTTTTCTCTTTCACAGGGAATAAATAGAGTCGATAACTTTCACTTTTATTCATGATGCAGTCTAAGATTGTTTTAGCAGTTACTTATTTATTAAGGAAATAATTATTAAGATATTTCTAAAACCACTTTTATTCATGACGCAGTCTAAGATTGTTTTAGCAGTTACTTATTTAATAAGGAAATAATTATTAAGATATTTCTAAAACAACTATTACAGTAGCACCATTAAAGTCAATTAAATTATCATTTTCATCAGTTATAGTAACTTCTAAATCCTGAATTGTATCAAAAACAGGAACATTTACAGGATATTTAGGCTCATAAATTATTGGTCCACCAAATTCTGCATTATGTTTAAATGAAATAATAATATAAGTTTCTTTATGAAAACGATCATGATGTGTTACATACATTGAATCAGCAAGATTAAAATTTATGTTTATTAATTCAAAAGGATTTTTTAGGAACATCTTCAGCTACAGATTTTTCACTACGTAAAACAACTTGATTATTAAAACCAAGTAAACTTCCAATACTATCTTCTATATCCATATACAATTCTACATCACTTTCAATAACAATTCTGTTTAAAGTATTATCTGCTTTAATATGTGTATTAGGTTTTTTAAATGAATAAATTTTTCTAAATTTTTCAGACTATATTGACCTACAGGAATTTCTGTTGTTTTACCATGACAATAAAGTTTATTAATTTTCGATGTAATATATGGTGTTAAAAAAGTTGAATAAAAACCAACTAATGAAACATTACTAAAACTGTCTCGTATTTTAACAGTTAATCTTTTTTTTAGAACTGGTGATTTACCACTTAATTGAAATAATCTACTCATTTACTATTAAAACACTTTATTAAATAAATGAATAAAATAGATTGGGAACTTAAACGAAGAATTCCAGAAAAGACGTCGAAAAACAAACATGGTAAACTGTTACCAACATCTATAAGATGTGCGATAATTTTACCAAGTGGTTATGGAAAAACAACATTAATGATTGATAATTATATTTATCTCCAGGATGGTTAAAACGGAATAAAATTAAACATTTATATATTTAATCAAAAATGTTTAGATCAGCCAAAGTATCAAGAATTTATAAAACAATGTAAAAAAATTTAAGATAAAGTTAATAAACAAATTGTTAGTTTTATTAAAAATAATGAAGAAATTATACCATAAGATGAATGTGAAGAAAATAAAGTTGTTGTATTTGATCACTTTATTCTAGAAAACCAAGATATTGTAAGAGAATATTTTACTAGAGGCAAACACAAAGGTATAGATTGTTTTTATTTAGCTCAAACTTATTCAAAAATGCCAAAAGAGTTACTTAGAGATAATTTAATTTTTAAAATATATTTAAACATGTTGATGCAAATTTAAATCATACTTATCATGAGTTTATTAGTGGAGATTTAAAGTTTGATAATTTTAAAGTAATGTGTAGTAATTGTTGGAATGAAGAGTTTGGATTTTTCGCAATAGAAATGCCTAGAAAACCAAATGAAGGTAAATTTAGAAATAAAATACAACATTTCTTAACAACATAAACATTAAACTTAAACATAAACTTTAACATTAAAATAAAGATAAACGTAAACATAAACGTATACATAAAAATAAATGTTAAATAAAATTAATATTTTTTCGTCCTTAATAAATGCTTGCAAAGTATGATATATAAAAAGGAAGATGAACCTGTTATTGATGCTATCGAAAAAGTAAAACAAGGTATTGAAGGATTAGGTGATAACATTTTAAAAGCAATTGAAGAAAATCGAGAAGTTGAAAAACAAATGATTCCTTATCGTTATCATATAGAAGATTTTGGAGATTAATCACCAATGAAACCATTAAGAGATTGGTCTGGTGTTATTCCTGGAAAATATCATTATATGTTAAGTGAATCAGAAATTCAAGACATATTAAATAAACACCAAGAAGAAAATGAAAATAAAAAGATAAATGAAAATAAAGAGAAAGTGAAACTAAGAAGATAAATGTTAGTGAAAGAATGTTAAAGCACATTAATCATAGTGAAGATAAAGCTTTGGTTTAAAACCTGTTGGCATGTTTAAATATGATGATGATTTACCTGTTGAATTCAGTGGAAATAAAAATTGGTGAAAAAACATATGACAGTACAGATGGACTAATGAGACTTCTAACAGATAAAACAAATTACTATAGATGATATAAGTGAAAAATTCGATGGTGTAGATTTATCAAATTATGCAGACATATTATATAAATCAAGTGCATTGCATTCTGATAATAATCCAAATAAAATAAGATCAAGTAAAGGTAATAAATTTAAATATATAATAAAAGTAGTTGTCAATTATTGTTTTCCTAACTTAAGAACAAATTTAACTATAGATTCTTCAGATTTTAGCTCTCCAGAACGAAAAGGTAAAAGTTTAATTAAAAAACATACAGATAAATCAATTGAATATGTTTGGATGAATGATGTTAGACAATTAATTGATAGATTAGCATTTATTCATGGTGAAGAACTAGATAGAAATAAGAATTATCATAATGAAAAAGTTAGTATTGCACAAATGTTGACAAATAAATTTAAAGATTTTCAAATCGCTAATCCAAAAGGAATTCCATACTTAATTAGATCTTTAGATAATCTTTCAGATACATTTTGGAAAAGTGATAAGTTTGGAAAGGATTAGTAAATATTTTAATTAACAAAGTGCCATTTGAAATGCATCTAACTCGTTTTAGTTATTGTGGTGCAGGTACAAAATTAGCAGAAAAATCAATTTAAGGTGATAAAGGTATAAATCCATTAGATGAAGCTTGTAAAAAACATGATATTGCTTGTAGAGATAATAAAGATTCAGAAAAAGACATATAGCTGATAAGGATCTTCAATTAGAAGCAAAAGAAAGAATGTGAACAAATGATGCTTCATTTGGTGAAAAAGTAGCAGCAACAGCAGTTAGAGGAATAATGTATGGACATCGAAAATTTGGTATGGGAATTAATGTTGATGAAAACGGTTGGGGACTATAAATTTAAAAATCTTTATTAAATTTTTAACTATATAAATGAATGACTCCACAATTGATTATACTTTGCAACATAGTGGCAAAACAAAACCAAAGTCAATTAAATTAAAGTTAAATAATGAGCAATTAAATGCAATTGAACCATTTTAAACAGAGGCTCAAAAAGGATAAAAGAAAAGAAAGTTGGTAGAAATTTAGTTATTACATTAGGTATTCCTGTTGTTAAAAAATATTGAACATTTAACAAAAAGGAAAAATTGGCAAAGATTAACGCAATATGAAGGCGGATTTTTACCATTATTATTAGCAGCATTACTGTATTTAGCAACAATTGGTACTGTAGTGGGTGGATCTGCAGCAATTGCACATGCAGTTATAAACAAAAAGAAAGCTGATAAAGAATTAGAAGAACAAAGAGACATAACTTAGAAATGGAGAAAAAGGATGGTAATGGAGTAAGGAAAACAAAAAATGTCGAAAAAGTAATTAAAAAATATTATATTGCATTAAGTAATTATGATGTAGAAAAACTTTCTAAAGACGCTTTTGTGGTGTATATATGATTGATGAATTACCAAATAAGCCATTTAAAATTGTAAGTGGTATAGTTAATTTTTATACATCTGATAATCCTGGTACCTGTTGGACTTGTTATTATAGAAACAAAGAAAAATATTGATTTTGATTCATTTTGTGGTAATATACAAAAACAATTAGTTAATTATTTAGGAAAAGGCGAATTATATTACAATACAGAAAGAATACAAAATTTTGATGAAGTACTATGTGGACATTTTTGTTTATTCGTTTTAAAATTGTTATGCGAAAATTATAATTGTAATAATATTTTAGATATAAGAAATGAACATTTTTGGGAATAAGTTCCATCTAATTAAACAAAATGAACAAGTACTTAATACATCTACATTAAATTTAGATATATTGAAAATAATATTAAACAACTAGAATCATCAATAGTTCCAAAGATAACTAATGCAATTAAACAATTTCAAAAAGAAATTAACGCTACTTTTTAAAATAACTAATGGTTATCTTGGTTTTAAAAGTAGCAGACTTTCTAATGTAAATGATTCAATCGATTTAAAAGATGTAGTTAACAAACAAAACTATGAAAAAGAATATGTTACAATACCAGAAATCACAGATATATTAACACAATTTAATCATTATTTTATCAAAAACGAAATAGAAAAAGCTTTTTCATATTATTTCTCAAAACAGATTTAACTCCATACTTAGAACAATTAAGTAACCTTAAAGAAAAAATATATGATAAACAAATAAATGATTTTACTTTCATGATAGGTGGTGAAGAAAAAATGTATAATTTTGAATACGATTTCATACTTAAAAGAATTATTATTGTTGGTACAAATATAAATAGATATTTAAAATTCGATGATTTTGGTATAACAGTCAGTGTAGTTGATAAGCTATATAAAATAAATAATAATAATCAATCAATAATGGTACATAAATTAAATTTTGTAACTGTAATATTGAAAGATTCTGTTAAAACTATTCCTTCATATGTAAATATTATTGTATTTGGTGAAATAATTTAAAATTTAATAAATTTTTTATCTCTATAAATGGAAAATCACACTTCACATGATTATCATATTTATTGTGTAATGTGTAAAAAGTTTACTGATACACATAATCTGCATAGAGTAACAACTAGAAATAAAAGACAAAGAATTGACATTCTTTGTGCAGTTTGTAAATCTAAATAGAGTAAATTTGTTAAAAAATTTTGTAAGTACTGGTGAAGGCATAAATAATATTGGTGAAAATATCATTAATGAATTACATAAACCAATGAGGTACAATTTTAAAATAAGAAATGTTGTTTCTTTTAGTATAATTGAATTCAAGTAATTTAAAAGGAATTTCTAAAATAAACAAAGGTTATAAATATTTATTGACTGTTCTTGATGTTTTTTCAAAATGTGCATTTACTGTTCTTATTTTAAAAAAGTAAGAATGTAGTAGATGCTTTTCAAAAATTTTTTATTAATAGACAACCAAATAATTTATAAACAGATAATGGTAAAGAATTCTGTAACAAAGAATTTAAAGAACTAAGGGAGAAGTAAAACATTAATCAGTAATCAACTTTTTCAGAATTAAAAGCATCTGTTGTTGAACGATTGAAAAGAACACTTAAAGAAATGTGTAAGAAATTTGCTTTACAAAAAAATTATATATGGATCTAATTGATGAATATAATAATACAAATCATTCTACAATAAGAATCAAACCAATAGAAGTAAATGAAGCAAATTTGAAAGATGAGGAGGAGAGGAGGAGATTAGTGTTTAACATCCCATCAAGAATGTGGTCATTAGAGATGGAGCGCAAGCTCGGGTGAGGGAAAGATGGGGAAGGAAATTGGCCATGTCCTTTCAAAGGAACCATCCTGGCATTTGCCTGAAACAAATTAGGGAAATCATGGAAAACCTAAATCAGGATGGCCGGAGACGGGATTGAACCGTCGTCCTCCCGAATGCGAGTCCAGTGTGCTAACCACTGCGTCACCCCGCTCGGTAAACAATTTGAAAATAACTGATAATGTCTCTAATGAAGCTGACACTAAAATTAAAAAAATGATAATGTGAGAATTAGTAATTTTAAAAGTCATTTTGAAAAAGGATACACAGCTAATTGGTGAACAGAAGTATTTGAAATTGAAGATGTTATTCATTCTAATCCAGTTACACAGAAATTAAAAGATATAAAAGAAAATTTTTATGTACAAGCGCTACAGAAAACAAAATATCCAGATGTATACTTAGTTGACAGATAGGAGATAAGGTTTATATTAAATGGTTAGGTTTTGATAATTCACACCATAGTGTGAAAGATAAAGTTATTTTATTGTAGTTCAGTTTGATTAAGACTAATCACGAATCAATTGTTCTTGTGTATAGATATTCAAAATATAAATTTTTTCGTTGTGTTCTAATTACATAATAATCATAATCACATTCATCATCAAATAATTTTAAAAGAATGACTGTTGGTCTTATGTTTTCATTAATTTTGTTTTGGGAACTACATGTGGTAATAAATTATTTATTTCTTCATTTCTTTTACGTATTATTTCTGAAGCAATATTAACTGTTTCTCTCAAATTCCCGATATGATCATCTCCCATTAATAAATATCGTTCTTTTTTCGTTATAAGTTAGACACTTATGGCATAGGGGTGTAACGATTTTTTCAAATTTTCCTTTATTGTCTTAATCTACATTTACTCTGATATTTTGATCAGTATTTTCATATTCAAGAATTTGCTTTAAACCATGGATTATTTTCTTCATCAATAATCATGAAAACTTGTTTATTGTTGTATATAGGCTTGTTGTTGAACAGATCTATATTTTTTATTAGAAATTTTTTCAATTTTTAAAATATATATTTATTTATTGTATTGATGACATCTGTAAGTAGGCTGTTTATGTTTTCTCTATGTAAGTAGGCTGTTTATGTTTTCTCTATGTAAGTAGGCTTTTTAGGGTTTTTTATTGGTAACGCCACCTCTGTATGAAAATCACTGGCTGTGCTGTGTGCAGTCTGTGGCTGCTTTGCATTGTTGTAATACTCGCCATTGTAGTGTTAGGCAGCTGGCTGTGAACAGCGCGTAGCATTGGGCAGTTGGAGGTGAGCCGCCAGCAGTGGTGGATGTGGGGAGAGAGATGGCGGAGTTTTCAGAGCGGACGATCTGGACGTGTGTCCACAGAGATTATGTTACAAGACGCACAGTTTAGCGCTACAGTACACGTATTTTAGTGATTAATTTTGCACTTAAATCATTTATTTTTTAAAGATATTTGAAGTACAATGATACAAAGGTTTTCAGTGATACATTTCATTTCATTGCTGTAATCTGTAACACCTGAGAGTATAATTACATTAATCCTCAGGGGGGTACACGCTTACTTTGTGTACCATGTGTGTGGCAACCACAAGTAACCCTAGCTAATATGGTATTTGCTTATACAACTTTACACATCGGTACCATATTTCTCTAAAACACAAATTACACGGCTATCTGATCATTTAACTGAGAGATAAACATTTTTTTACTACATCAGTGACACATGTTTACGCAATACACAGTTGGGTAACTTCACACTTATGAAACTGTATTTTGACTGTACTTTGTAAACTGTTCATATTTTTTCGGAATCATTGTGATACTATGAGAGCTTTGAATGATGTATTTGGTATGGATTCATGATTTTTAAAGTACGTTTGAGGCAGATGACACTTTTGACATGAGCAGAGAATTTTTTTAATTATTGGAGGAAGCTACGACGATTTTGAGATTTGACTGAAGTGTTATGATGTTATTTTTACGACGACGATGTGTATTATGTTGTTGAGGAATGTTTATTATGCTACATATTTCTCATGATGAAATATTGAAGAAGTGTCGATGAATATGTATATGTATAATGAGGTAAGGAATAATGAGTAGTGTTTAGGGACTCTGATTTGTGGAAAAGGTTGTTGGAAACCAAGAATCGTACTTTAAGAGTTATGAAATGTGTGTGTATATGCGTGAATGTATCACAATGCTGGCGAAAATTTTTTGGACGCTGTTATATTCATAGGATTTTGTTTCTACAGATTTGCAACGCTAATTCTTGACCTGTGAAATATTTTTATGTGGGACTGTCACTGTAGCGGAAACTGCTGTCGTAAATATATCCGTAAGAAAGTTAAGTGACCACCTGCACGTAATGCATCGCGGGCACCCACCTGGGCGACAGCCACCCGAAAAAAAAAAAAAAAAAAAAGCCATTAGCCTTTCAGAGGCTCGGGTGGAGAAAAAAAAAAGGAGAGACCATTAACCTCGCTATTGACATTCCTTTGTGGAAAGCATCGCAAATAAGACACGCTCATTACTTGGAAACATATGATTATATTGTGGAGCGCCTACTTTCTGCTACTTACTGAAATGCTTATGAATTGATGGGAAATATTCTTACATCTGCAAACCTGATAATGACAAGTGTCTTTCTACGAGAGTTGAGAGCTACTGACTTACGAAATGCCACACAGCTATTAATGATGTTTTTATGCTTTGGTTTGCGTAATTGCTTATTTCATTTGACATCTGTTTTCCAGCTGTGTTGCAGCATTGGTTTCATAAAATAAAATTAAATGCATTTGCTAATGTGAACACTCTCTGTCAACAGATCTATTAAATAATAATTTTGTGATCCACATTCTTCAAAAAAGATGCACTTGGAAAGGAAAGAACAATAAGAAGGAACTAGTAACAGTAACACATAATTTTCTTTTCAAGTACATGGTAATATTTTTTTTACAATAAGTTGTTGTGGTGCACCACTTTAATTTCTTAGACATTAAGATGTGATTATACATTTCCCTTATCTGCATTGTTATCTTTAGTGTACTATTTTTTTTGCTTGAGCTATGTCATGTTTAGATATAAGCTGCTGTTTGCCAGGCATAGTGCTACTGAACTTTACTTTGTGTTACTCTGCTAAACCACATTTATTTTTCTTGTTGCTGCACATTGGCTCATATTAGTTGTAATGTTGGATTGCTTGGTAATTTAGATTTACTGTAGCTTGCTTTGCAATTTTCCATTTTTTTGGTCATTGCTGTTTGTGTTACTTATTTTGTGCTGCTGCATTGCCTCGTCCCTTAGTTTAGCATCTGAGCTCAGTAGATTTAAGTTAGCTTAAGAGGGGGTAGCCTCTAAGAGAATGAGTTGCGATGAATAGGAAGAAATGCATTGAGAAGTTATACGAAAAAAAGTACAGAAAACAGGTTTAGGTAGGATTTTCTTGGAAATAAATGTTGAGGTAAGAAATGTGTGAACATATAAATACAGAAAGCATGCTTAGATAGAATTGTTTTTGGTGGAAACAAAGGATGAAATAAGAGGAAAGATATATGAAGTTTTGGGTTGGACTGCAGTACCAAATGTTACACTGAAAAAGAACCCTGTCCTTTCCTATTGGTGTTATCCCACTATGTGTTTGTGTACCCTTGTGTATTTGTTTTCTTCCTGTCTCTGTGTAGTTTCATAGAATTTTTTCTTCCTTTAATATTAAGCTACATTCACTATGATGAGGAATACTGTTATCCTCAAATGCAATTGGCATTAATAATGTGTTATTTACTTTGTAAAGATGTTTAGACATTATTTATTCTGTTTTGTGTTAATGCTCATGTGTGAAGTTGATGTTTCGAAAGTTACTCTGATCTTTTATGTATGTACTCATGTCATAATTCCTGTAACACTGATGTATATGTTATTTCTATTCTTTTGTAAAGCCCCTATTACTACAAATGTTATCTGTATTGTTATGTTCTTTAATTATGTATTTTGTACCTTTGTTATTGTATTGTCATGTTATAATATTGTAATTGACACCAGTTCTTCAAATTAAGTATCATTTCACTGCACACGTTTCCGTTGGTCATAGTATATGGACAATATGTGAGAAGTAGGGACTGATAGTGTTTGCATGTGTGTTAATGATTCAGCAAGGGACTGGATAACAGCATTGCTGGTTCTAAGGACATTTCCAAAAACTTTGTGAGTGCACAAGTGGTGGTTTATGGACTTGCTATATTGTCCGCAAGACTCTTCGATGGTGATTGTGCACCTGCACATTTGCAGCAGATGGCTGCTGGCCATCTCTACAAGGACTACATTGGGGCTGCATCTTTGATGGCCCACCAATACTATTATTTCTACAAGGACTACAGTGAGTCTACACCTTTGCTGACTCACCAGTACCATTATTTCTACAAGGACTACAGTGGGTCTGCACCTCTGGTGGCCCACCAATACCATACTCTCTACTAGGACTACAGTGGGTCTACTCTGTGATGACCTACCTACCAATACTCTTCGAAATTTTGACTGACTCTGCTGTGGGTTTGCTCTGCTGTGGACCAATACCTGCCTGCATGTCAAGAGTCAGCACTGGCTTTCCATTGGAAGGACAACACTACTTCTTCAAGACTGCATGGAAATGCACTACTTCCGTGTGCATTTTCTTTTGCTGCTCAGACTTTGAGAAAAACACTGCAATGTTACTGTGATGAATGATCAGAACTGTTTTTATGGACTGTGAGAAAATTTTAGCTTTTGACCAACATTGTATCAAGAAGTGTGTGCATTTGATATCTTTCTTACTGTAATTATGAAAAAATTTTTCAAATCTGTATCGGCCACTGCCCAAATCAATTTGTAAAATTTTTTGTGGGGAGCATGGGGGCTATGTAAGTAGGCTGTTTATGTTTTCTCTATGTAAGTAGGCTGTTTATGTTTTCTCTATGTAAGTAGGCTGTTTAGGGTTTTTTATTGGTAACGCCACCTTGGTATGAAAATCACAGGCTGTGCTGTGTGCAGTCTGTGGCTGCTTTGCATTGTTGTAATACTCGCCATTGTAGTGTTAGGCAGCTGGCTGTGAACAGTGCGTAGCATTGGGCAGTTGGAGGTGAGCCGCCAGCAGTGGTGGATGTGGGGAGAGAGATGGCGGAGTTTTGAAATTTGTCATGAACTGCTATATTTATATATGATGATATCAAGGTAAATACATTGCTTGTTCTCTATTAATACCTTTCATTTGCTAACTATCCCTATCAGTAGTTAGTGCCTTCCATAGTTTGAATCTTTTATTCAGCTGGCAGTAGTGGCGCTCGCTGTATTGCAGTAGCTTGAGCAGCGAAGATTTTTGTGAGGTAAGTGATTTGTGAAAGGTATAGTTTAATGTTAGTTAGGGCCATTCTTTAGTAGGTAATTTTGAAAGTCAGATTGCGTTGCACTAAAAACATTGTGTGTCAGTATAAGCACAGTCTTGTATAATTGTTCAAAGGGGAAGTTTCACATCATAAATATTAATATTTTCTCCATCAGGATTAAATCAAATAAATTTACACCTCAATTGGTCTTCTATGAATTCCTGTCTTACAATTTCTTCCGTTTTCCTTCGATCATTATGATCATTTTCATCACATACAACTGCAATTCTGTGTTCTGTGAAATATCAATCAATTCTGTATTTCCCAATAGAGAATTGTGTTTCAAATTTTTCATTCTTGAAACAATTGATGATAATGCTAATGAATTCTTGTTCTTTTGTTCGTGAAACTAAATTTAGTTTCAAATCAAACTCCTTCACAAGCATTTCTATTTCACTTTTTGAAGTAATTGTTGTACGTTTTTGAACTAATGAAGTTACACCTTTTTATTAATGTGCAATGTACGATTTTGTATGTATTTGTTTGGATCTGAAAACTTTTTTAATTCACCAAATCTTTTCTTATCATCTTAATCAACATGTTTAATTTTTGCATCATTTGTGCATTTGTATTTTAAAATCTCAGCAACAACTTTTGCTTTAAACCATGGATTATTTTATTCATTAATAATCACAAAAGATTGGTTATTGTTGTAATTAAGCTTGTTGTTGATGATGTCTACAACCGATTCCATTTAAGAGAAATTTTATTATTAGTTTTGCAAAAATTAAATAGAGCTGAAATTTGTAGTTTATATTTCTTTATGATAATGATAAAATTTAAATTGTAAAGTATTTAACTTTTCAATAATCTAATAAAAATTATTTCTAATGAATGGAGAACCAAAACGAAAGGCAAACTTAACTAAAAGTATCTTATATACTAATAGAGGTATGTAAAAATGATATTGATTATCCTATTTGTTTAAGTGATGAAATAATAATAAATTTATCAAAACAAGCTGCAAGCATTTTTTTTAAAGAATGCATTGATGAATGGTTAAAAGAAAAAGAAAATTGACCAGTATGTAGAAGTATTATTAAAAATTAAGTACCAACATTAAAAGATACATTAGCTTCACTTGATCCTACACCATTAACAACAAGCTCTTATGATCATTTATTTGATAGAAATCGTCAGTTTATAAATCGGGACTATGAATCTGATGATGATTATGATGATGATTATTGGTTATTATTATTTTCAAAATAATTCATTTGAGTAATTTAAAATTAAAAAGATTAACATTTTTACAATTCTAATAAACTTTTTTCTATATAAATGGAGCTCGTTCAACAAGATTGTTCCCCAACAACAAATTTTGTAAATATTGAAAAACAGAGAAATCAATTGATAATTTCACTTTATAAAAGCATACAAAAGATGGTTATAAAACTATATGTATATTTTGTTTATATAAATATCATGTAGAAAATTACAATAAAAATCGAATTCTTTGCATACATGGAATATATGTTGCTAAATATAATTTTAAGGAACATGTAAGACTAAATCCAAGTGAAGAACATACGAAAATGGAAAATGAATCTACAAGGAATAATGAAGAAGTTATAAGTAAAAAAGAAGAAATGTAAAATTTGTCAAGAAATTAAAGATTTAAATCGTTTTTATATAAATCCATCACATATATGTAAACATAATAATAAATGTTAGAAATGTGCTTTAGAAATATTAAGAATAAGGAAGCTTTAACTTTAAATAATAATCCTTTATGGTTAATTACCTATCCATCTATTAAATAATTATCATTTTTATTTAATAAAAATAATATTTACTACGGTAATGAATTTTTTTTAAATAGAAGAGCAAACTGATTGTTAAACTAGTTGTTTAATAGCTAATTGATTGTTAAACTAATTCTCTTATTGATTACTTATTTATTAAATAATAACCCTTGTACATCTATTAAATAATTATCATTTTATTAATAAAAATAATTTTTCAAATGTAATAAATTATTTTCTTAATAAATAGAAGAGAAAATGGAAAGTAACATTGCTGCACAACTAAAACAACTTGCTAATCAACTACCTCAATTTCCTGTTGTAAGACTTCGTGAATTTTGTAGACTAAATAATTTACAAAGATATTCAAATTTACGTAAAACTGATTTAATTAGATTTATTATAGTAATGATTCAATTATTATTAGTAATCGTCCTAATTTTGTTAGAAATAATACACCTTTAGTAAGTGAAAGCAATACAAATATTGTTAAAAATAATGTGTCTGAAGTTAGTAAAAATCATTGGAAAATATTTAACTGAAGTAAGTAAAAAATATAAAAAATATCGTTAATATTTATATACCTGAACACAGTTCTAAGACTGCGACAGCTGTCGCTGAAGATGTAAGTGCTAATCAAACACTTGTTGTTAAAAATAATAAAGCTGAACCTAATGAAAATCTTTGGAAAAAGTTACCATTTTACGATGTACATGATGTTTTTCTAACTATAAAAGATAAACCATTAAAAGGAATAGTGCCATTTTCTACAAATATATTTGTAAAACAAAAAGATATTAAAACAATTGAAGATTGCTTAGTTGGAAAGGCATCTGGAAACAAATTACAAACTATAAATTCAGAAAATATTATGGATATACGTGATCCTAATCATTTCTTAAATGCAGTAAAAACAAAAAATTTTTAAGATTGTTAAAGACTATTTGAAAGTACATCATGGTGTAAGGATAAATTTTAATTTATATAGTGAATATGAACGACATACAGATGAAGGGAATGAAAAAGTTCAAGAATTTGGACAACAAACACCAAACTACAGTATTTTAACACAAAAATATTTTAATAAAAAATTCAAATGTAGAAAAAGACATATTTTATATAAAATATCTAATTTCCAAGTACAGGAATCAGGATGGTCATTAAATAGAATAATTGGTTTACAATTAGCTATTAATAAATTGGTTCCACTAAGAAGATTATTTTATATTGATTTACCAGATAATATTAAAAATACAAAAGCATCTGTCAATGAAA
Organism: Schistocerca americana; assembly: GCF_021461395.2. NCBI lineage: Eukaryota > Metazoa > Arthropoda > Insecta > Orthoptera > Acrididae > Schistocerca > Schistocerca americana. The sequence goes on along the minus strand of NC_060121.1, from coordinate 262,271,522 downwards.
AAATAATGATCAAAAAGTATTTTTGGTCTATAAAAGCAGCTTTGTTTCCCGTAGATGAACATCCAGAAAGAATAACAAAATATAAAAGCGTTGATCTTGATCTTGACAAAAAAAACTTGAAACATTGATTTTCCTGTGCTAGTTGATCATATTCCAAAAATAGAAAATGTATTTAATATATCTATTAATGTTTAATCATTTGATGATGAAGATGAAAATTATCAAGTCTATCCATTAAATTTGCAAAATGCAAAAGGTAAAAACATGTAGATCTACTTTATTTTAAGAACAATTGTTATATAAAAGATATTTTATGAAAGATTGTCATATAAAAAAATTATCCTAGCTTGTATCAAGTCAAACGGCTAAACATACTGAAGTAAAATCTATTTGTGATTTATGTTTACTACACTTAATAGTAATGAAAGATAAAATGAATGCACAAAAAGTTGTTTAACCAATAAACCATTAACAGTTGAAATGCCAGGTGAAGGAGAATATGTATATTTTCAAAATTATAAATTTACACAAATAGTTCCATTTGTTATTTATGCTGATTTTGAAAGTTTACTATTAAAGATGGATAATTGTGAACCTAATCCCGAAACACCATATACAATGAAATACCAAAAAATATGAAACAAGTGGATTTTGTTATTATATTAAATATACATACGGAATTTATAAAGACCCTCTTGTTTATAGAGGACCAAATGTCATAAGAAATTTATAGAATGTATAAAACAATAAGTTGATGATATTTGAAGAATTTATTCTGAAATAGAAGAAATGAAACCACTTACACTTGATGAATAAAAATGTTTCATAAATTTACAAATTGTACAGAATGTAAATGCCCTGATACAAAATAATAAAAAGTATGTTAGCATGATCCTTTAACTGGAAAATATATTGCTCCATTATGTAATATGTGTAATTTAAAACCACGACAATCTGATTTTGTACGTATTCATTTACATAATTTATCTGGATATGATTCAAATCTTTTTGTAAAGGAACTTGGATATGATAATAAAGAAACAGAATTAATACCGAATAATGAAAATAAATATATTACTTTTAGCAAACATTTAAAAACTTTAAAAATGAGATTTGTTGATACATTTAGATTTATGGCTTCTTCACTTGACAAACTTTCATCGAATTAAAAAATGAAAAATCAGTAAAAAAATATTAAAAAGTATGTTTCACCAGAATTATTTAACTTAGTATTTAGAAAAGGTTTTTATCCATATGATCACATGGATTCTTGGAAAAAAATTAAAGAAACACAATTACCAACAAAGATAAATTTTATAGTCAATAAAATGATTGTAACATAAGTGATGAAGATTATGAACATGCAAAATTAATATGGGAAAAATTCAATATTAAAAATCTTGGTGAATATCATGATTTATATCTCAAAACTGATGTATTATTGTTATGTGATGTTTTTGAAAAGTTTAGAAAAACATGTATTAATACATATAATTTCGATCCATCTTGGTATTTTACAGCACCATGTTTATCTTATGATGAAATGTTAAAAATTACTAATCTAAAACTTGAAATATTGTATGACTATGATATGTTTCTAAAGGATGAAAAAGGAATAAGAGGTGGAATTTCACAATGTTTAAAAGATATGTAAAAGCAAATAATAAATATTTAAAAGATTATAATAAAAATAAATATCAAATTATATAATGTATCTAGATGCAAATAATTTATGTGGTTATGCTATGAACCAATGTTTACCATATGGCGGATTTAAATGGGATGAACCGAATAATTTTGATTCTACAAAAATAAGTAAGATGTTAAACAATAGTCAAGATGAATATATATTTGAATTAGATCTAGAATATCCAAAAGCATTACATGATGTACATAAAGATTTAACACTAGCTCCTGAATCAACACTTGTTCCAGGTCCAAATGAATGTAAATTAATAACTACTTTAGATAAAAAACATAATTATGTTGTACATTATAGAAATCTTAAACAATATTTAACTTCAGGAATGATACTTATAAAAATATATAAAATTTTAAAATTTAAACAATCCAATTGGTTAAAGAAGTATATAGATCTAAACACACAGTTAAGACCAAAAGAAACAAATGATTTTGATAAAGATTTCTATGAATTAATGAATAATTCTGCAGATGGTGAAACAATGGAAAATATAAGAAATAGACAAGGTATTAAATTAGTTTCAGATAGTAAAAAATGTGATAAACTTGTAGCTTAGCCAAATTTTAAAAATAGAAGTGTATTTAGTGTAAATCTTGTAGCTATTCATATATATAAAACTAATTAATGTTTAATAAACCTATTTATGTTGGATTAAGTATATTTGATCTATCTAATGAACTGATGTATGATTTTCACTATAGAGTTATGAAACCTAGATATGTGGAAAATATTGAATTACGTTATCGAGAAACAGATAGTTACATTTATAATATTGAAATAGAAGATTTCTATGAAGATATTTTGATAAAATAATATATATATAATATTCCACAAGTAAACAAGAAAGTTGTTGGTAAAATGAAAGATGAATGTAATGGAAAAATAATGGAAGAATTTTGTGGTTTAAGAGCAATGATGTATGCTTATAAAGTTGGTGACAAAACAGTAAAGAAATCTCAAGGAATTAAGATATGTGTCATTAAAAACAAAATAAGTTTAGAAGATTATAAAGATTGTGTATTTAACAATACAGAACAATATAGAAAATTTAATTTAATTAAAAGCGAAAAACATGAAATATGTACAATTAAAGTGAACGAAAAAGCACTAAATCCTCAAGATAATAAAAGATATGTTTTAGAAAATAGAATAGATACATTACCACATGGTCATTACCCATTATTGAAAATCTAATAAATAATTAGCATATATAAAACTAATAAATTTTTTTCTATACAAATGGACAATACTTCAATCAAGAAGCCAAATAATTGAAGTATTTCTAATGTAATTAGAAAAGTAAATGAGGTAGAGATAAATGTATTATGTAATATTACGAACTGTGAATATTTAAATACTAGATTTGGAGAACGACTTTGTCTAGAACATAATAATGATTTTAAAGTTATTTTACTAAATAGATTTTATAAATTAATTGACAATTTTGATTTTGATATAATTAAAAGAGGACAAATGAAATTATAATAGAAAGGAATGAAGAAATTTAAAAATAGAAATAATTAATTTCATGATATAGAGTTCACAATGTGAATAATTTACTTCTGTTAACTAATACATTTACTTATGTTCACGATGTGAAATTATTTTTCTCATTAATTTTATTTTATTTAAATGGACAACACTAAGCCACAATTACGACAGTGTAGTGAATGTATGATTAAATATAGTATTGACGAATTTCATAAAGATAAATATCGAACAGATGGATATTAATATGTATGTAAAGAATGCTGTAAGGAACATAATAAAATTAAAGTTACTTGTAAATGTGGTGAAACTGTTATCTCAAAAAACATTTACAAACAACAACTCATAATAATCTTATGGCTGCTAAAGCAGAAAATAAATAATTTTATGTACTTATTCTTTTGTTTCATTTTAGAAAACATGTTTTCCTCAAAAGTCAAAAATATGACATTTTTTGGGGCTAAGAAAAAGTTACAAAAAATGGTTTTTTTAAATTTGTTTTGAAAATAATTTAAAAACAAAACGATTTTCACAAAAGTCGATAATAGGATAATTTTTGGGGCTAAGAAAATGATCTAAAAATGCTTTTTTAAACGTTGTTGTTGTTGTGGTCTTCAGTCCTGAGACTGGTTTGATGCAGCTCTCCATGCTACTCTATCCTGTGCAATCTTCTTCATCTCCCAGTACTTACTGCAACCCACATCGTTTAGAATCTGCTTAGTGTATTCATCTCTTGGTCTCCCTCTACGATTTTTACCCGGCACGCTGCTCTTCAATACTAAATTGGTGATCCCTTGATGCCTCAGAATGTGTCCTGCCAACCGATTCCTTGTTCTAGTCAAGTTGTACCACAAACTCCTCTTCTCCCCTATACTATTCAATACCTCCTCATTAGTTATGTGATCTACCCATCTAATCTTCAGCATTCTTCTGTAGCACCACATTTCGAAAGCTTCTATTGTCTTCTTGTCCAAACTGTTTGTCGTCCATGTTTCACTTCCATACATGGCTACACTCCATACGAATACTTTCAGAAACGACTTTCTGACACTTAAATCTCTACTCGATGTTAACAAATTTCTCTTCTTCAGAAACGCTTTCCTTGCCATTGCCAGTCTATATTTTATATCCTCTATACTTCGACCATCATCAGTTATTTTGCTCCCCAAATAGCAAAACTCCTTTACTACTTTAAGTGTCTCATTTCCTAATTTCATTCCCTCAGCATCACCCAACTTAATTTGACTACATTACATTATCCTCGTTTTGCTTTTGTTGATGTTCATCTTATATCCTCCATTCAAGACACTGTCCATTCCGATCAACTGCTCTTCCAAGTCCTTTGCTGTCTCAACAGAATTACAATGTCATCAGCGAACCTTAAAGTTTTTGTTTCTTCTCCATGGATTTTAATACCTACTCCGAATTTTTCTTTTGTTTCCTTCACTGCTTGCTCAATATACATATTGAATAACATCAGGGAGAGGCTACAACCCTGTCTCACTCCCTTCCCAACCTCTGCTTCCCTTTCATATCCCTTGACTCTTATAACTGCCATCTGGTTTCTGTACAAATTGTAAATAGCCATTTGCTCCCTGTATTTTACCCCTGCCACCTTCAGAATTTGAAAGACAGTATTCCAGTCAACATTGTCAAAAGCTTTCTCCTAGTCTACAAAAGCTAGAAATGTGGGTTTGCCTTTTCTTAGTCTAGCTTCTATGATAAGTCGTAGGGTCAATATTGCCTCACGTGTTCCAACATTTCTATGGAACCCAAACTGATCTTCCTTGAGGTCGGCTTCTATCAGTTTTTCCATTCGTCTGTAATGAATTCGCGTTAGTATTTTGCAGCCATGACTTATTAAACTGATAGTTCGGTAATTTTCACATTTGTCAACGCCTGCTCTCTTTGGGATTGGAATTATTATATTCTTCTTGAAATCTGAGGGTATTTCGCCCGTCTCATACATTATGCTCACCTGATGGTTGAGTTTTGTTAGGACTGGCTCTCCCAAGGCCGTCAGTAGTTCTAATGGAATGTTGTCTACTCCTGGGGCCTTGTTTCGACTCAGGTCTTTCAGTGGTCTGTCAAACTCTTCATGCAGTATCGTATCTCCCATTTCATCTTGATCTAAATCTTGTTCCATTTCCATAATATTGTCCTCAAATACATCGCCCTTGTATAGACCCTCTATATACTCCTTCCACATTTCTTCTTTCCCTTCTTTGCTTAGAACTGGGTTTCCATCTGAGCTCTTGATATTCATACAAGTCGTTCTCTTTTCTCCAAAGGTCTCTTTAATTTTCCTGTAGGCAGTATCTATCTTACCCCTAGTGAGATAAGCCTCTACATCCTAACATTTGTCCTCTAGCCATGTCTGCTTAGCCATTTTGCACTTCCTGTCGATCTCAATTTTGGGGCATTTGTAATTCCTTTTTGCCTGCTTCATTTACTACATTTTTGTATTTTCTTCTTTCGTCAATTAAATTCAATATTTCTTCTATTACCCTATGGTTTCTATTAGCCCTCGTCATTTTACCTATTTGATCCTCTGCTGCCCTCACTATTTCATCCCTCAAAGCTACCCAGTCTTCTTCTACTGTACTTCTTTCCCCCATTCCTGTCAATTGTTCCCTTATGCTCTCCCTGAAACCCTGTACAACCTCTGGTTTAGTTAGTTTTTCCAGGTCCCATCTCCTTAAATTCCCACCTTTTTACAGTTTCGTCAGTTTTAATCTACAGTTCACAACCAATAGAGTCCACATCTGCCCCTGGAAATCTCCTACAATTTAAAACCTGGTTCCTAAATCTCTGTCTTACCATTATGTGATCTATCTGAAACCTGTCAGTATCTTCAGGCTTCTTCCATGTATACAACCTTCTTTTATGATTCTTGGACCAAGTGTTAGCTATGATTAAGTTATGCTCTGTGCAAAATTCTACCAGGTGGCTCCCTCTTTCATTTCTTCCCCCCAATCCATATACCTACTATGTTTCCTTCTCTCCCTTTTCCTACTATCGAATTCCAGTCACTTATGCCTACTAAATTTTCGTCTCCATTCACTACCTGAATAATTTCTTTTATCTCATCATACATTTCTTCAATATCTTCGTCATCTGCAGAGCTTGTTGGCATATAAACTTGTACTACTGTGGTAGGCGTGGGCTTCGTGTCTATCTTGGCCACAATAATGCATTCACTATGTTATTTGTAGTAGCTTACCCGAGCTCCTATTTTTTTATTCATTATTAAACCTACTCCTGTATTACCCGTATTTGATTGTGTATTTATAACCCTGTATTCACCTGACCAAAAGTCTTGTCCCTCCTGCCACTGAACGTCGTTAATTCCCACTATATCTAACTTTCGCCTATCCATTTCCCTTTTTAAATTTTCTAATCTACCTGCCCGATTGAGGGATGTGACATTCCATGCTCCGATCTGTAGAACGCCAGTTTTCTTTCTCCTGATAACGACGTATTCCTGAGTAGTCCCCGCCCGGAGATCCGAATGAGGGACTATTTTACCTCCGGAATATTTTACCCAAGAGGATGCCATCATCATTTATCCATACAGTAAGGCTGCATACCCTCACGATAAATTATGGCCGTAGTTTCCCCTTACTTTCAGCCGTTTGCAGTACATGCACAGCAAGGCCGTTTTGGTAAATGTTACAAGGCCAGATCAGTCAATCATGCAGACTGTTGCCCCTGCAACTACTGAAAAGGCTGCTGCCCCTTTTCAGGAACCATACGTTTGTCTGGCCTCTCAACAGATACCCCTCCATTGTGGTTGCACCTACAGTACGGCTATCTGTATCGCTGAGGTATGCAAGCCTCCCCACCAATGGCAAGGTCATGGTTCATGGGGGGCTTTTTTAAATATCGTTTTTTAAAATAATTTTAAAAAACATGTTTTTTTACAGAAGCCAAAAATAGGATAATGTTTGGTAGTAAGACTCAGTTGTAAGAAATGCTTTTTTAAAAATATTAGTTAATTCTCTAATTTATTTAATTACATTACATCACCTATGGGAAATGTATATAGAATAAATAATTTTTTATTATAGCTGTTATTGTATTATTATATTATATTATTGGGTAAAAGGGACAGTAGTAGGATTTTGTATGTTCTGAGTGATGCACTCATGAACGATTTTTTTACTTTTTATAAAATTGTCCTAGTGTCCCAGAACATCCAAAATCCTACTACTCAAGATATTTACTGATTTGTAGAATGTTACTCAAACTATATAAATATATTTACTTGTTAATAAGTAATAACTTGACTTTGAACTTTATCATATTTGTGAAAATGCTCTCACGATTGATATGTCCTACACAGTATGATTCAACATAATGAAGACAATGATTATACAATCCTCAACATGTTTAATCTGTACTTCCATATTACAATATAATACATGCCAAAGTAATTCTGTTACCTTTACATGAGTAAACTTCTGAGCCAACTTCTATGAAGTTTGGGATGGAGGTAGTTTGAACCCTGAGAAAGGACATGGTCTACATTAGAAAGGAAAAATGTAAAAAGTTGATACTCGAAAATGTGAAGTAGGAATGCAAAGAATTTTTTATATCAGTAAACATAGACCATGTTAAAAATTATTAAATTTTTTGGACAATGTATACACTATATAGCATATGGCTACTTCAGCAGCGGAATGCATGGATGCACACACCTGCACCGGTTGGCAGCAACACTGTAAGCATGCCATATCATCATGATTTGGAGTAGTTGGAAGTGGGTAACACATCTACACATTGTGCTATACTTACTAAAAAGAGAATACATGTGAGAGTATCTGATGATATGACTTGTCATAACAAAACCTCTGACTGTGAGCATAGCCACATGTAACAGTTAATAAATACTAGGGAAAGGCAATCAATCAGAAAAGGAGGTTACTTTTAAATCACTTCTACAATCTATCCTTGAAGATTGGCCAGATGTGTGGCACCCATACCAAATACGACTAACAGGAGCTACTGAACATATACAGAGAAGGGCACCACAAATGGTCACATATTTGTTTTACCTGTGGAAGAGTGTCACAGAAATACTGAAGAACCTAAAATGACAGACTCTTGAAGATGGAGATAAATTATGCTGAGAAAGCCTACTTGCCAAACTTCGAGAACAAGCTTTAAATGGTGACCCTAGAAATATACAAGAACTCCCTATGTATCACTTCCATACCGACCATTGTGACAAGATTACATTAATTATAGCATGTGTGTAGGCATTTCAGCAGTCAATCGTCCTGCACTCCATATGCGAATGGGTAAAAGCCCTAAAATCTGGCACAGTGGAACACACCCTCTGCAATGACTTTGGAGTGTTTAGTAGAGTATAGATATAAATGTAGATTTAGATGTAAGAGTAGGTGAAAGACATAAAATATAAACTCTTATTTTGTTTGAAAATCAATCATTCTGGATAGTTATGGATGCTATTCCTTACAAAAGCACAATACAACATTTCACACATATCCTTCAAGAATCGTCAAAAAACTGAATGCTTCCTGCCAAAATGATATTTCTTATTCTGCTGCTCTAGAAACATCAAACTAAATGAATGTACCACAAACAAGAACTTACAGAAGAACTATGCAGCCTCTAAAAGAAAGAACTGTCAATACAGTGTGTCAAATGGTTTGTTACCTTTGACCACATGTAAATGCGATAACACTCAATTAATATTGGGAATTTCAGAGAAATTAGGTTGTCTGTAGTACTACATATGTAATAATAACACAACAAAATCCTGCGATTGTTAAAGTAAATATCTTATTCCCATTATAAATAAGTAAACCTCTGACGCCTCTAACCTACTGTGTCCAGACTAAGCGCCTGCAACCCTCGCTTCCCGCGAAGCAGACCGATACAGCGGGCCCTGGACCGAGTAGGGGTCAGCCTGGCCGGTCGACCCGGAAACACAGACGGTTCCCAGAGACCACCAGGAGGCTTCCACGGCGCCGCAAGGGGTTGCTACAGCCGCGGACCTCTTTCATTCCGCTCGACACGTGACTGCAAATAGAGCCAGCCATATCCATGGGCAAAGCAGTATTTAGGCTGGCGCAGGAGCCTGGAGAGGCAGTTCACGCCAAGCGAGCCCACTGGTGTCATCGTAGGCGCCGCGTCATCGTCCACCGCCGCCAGCGTACCGGAGCCATCCTCGCAGAGCCTCTACTCGTCCTCGGACTCAGGTGACGGCAACGTGGACTCCGCGCCTCTCTTCACGAGACGCCCGGGGCTTGGTTTGGTGAAGTTGTACGGTTACTACAGACAGTTTATGTTTGGAAGAATCTCTGATTTAGCTATTGGTAGGCTTGGAGGATCAGCCCTACCTCACGAATATTGTTTTGTAAATGTTTAAGAAAGACTTTAGTTTAATAAAACCGCTATAACTCACACTCTGAGACTTTCCTATCTGCGGACGGCGGCTATGTTAGTGGGGTCTGGAGCCCGCTTTACCGGTCTGCTTCGCGGGAAGTGAGAGTTGCAGGCGCTTAGTCTGGGCACAGTAAATCCGCATAGCTCTTAACAACAAAAAGTCGGCTGTTTGATCTCTGTCGTATGTCTTCGATATTGGTTTTAAAACAACACAGCAGAGATAAGGCTGCATACAGTCTACATGTAACTGTGGTCTAAGGGTGGAACTGACAGACCACAGGATGTTGAGTAAGGGAAGATAGAAAGAGAAAGATACTCACTAAAGAAAAAAAGAAGACTGCTTTCTCAATAACTGAAATAATAATTTCTTCCCTTGTTTATAGTCTCACATAGATAGCCTTCAGACCTGTGTTGACACTCTTAGTGCTAAGTGAATTACTGGTATGGTGGGTGCACACATAGTTTGGTACTGAGTAAATTGTGAGTTTGTTGAAGTTATGAGAATTTGTTGCTGTCATGACTGTTTTACACTGGACATCAACAGACTATCACATCATGAGATCTACTGATAGCCTTGGTAGAACCAGCCCTGACAAAACTCTTCCATTTGGTGAGCAAGATGTATGAGACAGGCGAAATAACCTCAGACTTCAAGAAGAATACAATAATTCCAATCCCAAAGAAAGCAGGTATTGACAGATGTGAAAATTACTGAGCTATTAGTTTAATAAGTCACAGCTACAAAATGCTAACACAAATTCTTCACAGACAAATAGAAGAACTGGTAGAAGCCGACCTCAGTGAAGATCAGTTTGGATTCTGTAGAAATATTGGAGCACAAGGTAGTACTGTCCCTACAACTTATCTTAGAAGATAGATTAAGGAAAGGCAAACATATGTTTCTAGCATTTGTAGACTTAACGAAAGCTTTTGACAATGTTGACTGGAATACACTCTTTCAAATTCTAAGGGTGGCAGGGGTAAAAACAGGTAGCGAAAGGCTATTTAAAATTTGTACAGAAACCAGATGGCAATTGAGTCGAGAGGTATGAAAGGGAAGCAGTGGTTGGGAAGGGAGTGAGACAGGGTTATAGTCTATCCTGATGTTATTCAATCTGTATATTGAGCAATCCATAAATGCAACAAAAGAAAAATTTGGAGTAGGAGATAAAATCCGTGGAGAAGAAATAAAAACATTGAGTTTTTCCAGTGACACAGCAATTCTTTCAGAGACAGCAAAGGACCTGGAAGAGCAATTGAATGGGTTGCACAGTGTCTTAAAAGGAGGATATAAGATGAACATCAAAAAAAGTAAAAGGGTATTAGATTAGGAAATGAGACACTTAAAGTAATAAATGAGTTTTGCTATTTGGGGAGCAAAATAACTGATGATGGTCGAAGTACAGAGGATATAAAATGTAGACTGGCAATGGCAAGGAAAGCGTTTCTGAAGAAGAGACATTTGTTAACATGAAGTATGGACTTAAGTGTTAGGAAGTCTTTTATGAAAGTATTTGTGTGGAATGTAGTAATGTATGGAAGTGGCACATAGACGATAAATAGTTTAGACAAGAAGAGAATCGAAGCTTTCGAAATGTGGTGCTACAGAAGAATGCTGAAGATTAGATGGGTATATCACATAACTAATGAGGAGGTACCAAACAGAATCTAGGAGAAGAGAAATTTGTGGCACAACCTGACCAGAAGAAGGGATCAGTTAGTAGGACATGTTCTGAGGCATCAAGGAATCACCAGTTTAGTATTGGAGGGCAGTGTGGAGGGTAAAAGTCGTAGAGGGAGACCAAGAGATGAATACACTAAGCAGATTCAGTGGGATGTAGGTTGCAGTAGTTACTTCGAGATAAAGAAGCTTGCATAGGATAAAGTAGCATGTAGAGCGGCATCAAACCAGTCTCTGGACTGAAGACCACAACAACAACAATTTGCTTCTAGTCATCATATTTTTTATTGGGTGGAATAGAGTTCTAAAATTTTTCTGATTAGCATTTGTTTCATGTCTCGAATTTCTTCACTACTTCTCTGTCTGCTTAAAATAAGTTTTTCATGTAGACATTCTCGATGACTGTGACTTAGTATTGCTTATTTGAGAAGTGTTTTCTGTTATAGGAATCTTTTATAAGCCTGAAGGATGTTTCGATTTTATGCTAACGAATATGATAACCAATCTTTTCCAGCCTAGTCTCCCAAATGGTTTCATGTAAGTACCTGAAGTGCGAGATTCTTTCAAGTTAATCTGTTTAGTTTCTAATTTTTGAGCTTTTTATTTTTTTTATTTTTGGGCGCTGTGTTGTTGTTAAGCAAATGGCATTTGGAAACCTAATATTTCTGATGTTTCTTTAAGAATATCCATTTGTTTTTATGATGTTTGAATGTTCTGATACAGAATCGCCAGGTCATCTGCAAAAGCTAATCAGTCGATCCAGTTATCTGTCCTCCCATGTTTTGATTAGCATGTCAATTTTAAACGCCTATTTTGGTTTTTGCCATTCTTACCTAATTTTTTCTAAGATAGAGTTGAAATGGAATGGGGAAATTACATTACTTTGTCTCACTCCTGTTATATCTTGAAAATTTTTTTAAATTTCTTGACTGAATTTTGCTTTACATATTTTGCAGTTTACCGTTTCACTAATAGCTGCAATACTTTAGAGGTCCACACTTTATTTTTTCAGAATTTGTAAGAGGTACTTAAGGTCTAGTAAGTCATAAGCATCTACAGAGGCACCTAAAAAGAACTATTTGATCTGAAATCTGCTTTATATACATCTGTTTTGCTTTCACGTTGTTGTTGTGCTCAGTCGACAGGAAACTGAAATACAATTTTTATATTGGATAGGAAAAAGGGAGATTCTTCTACACTTATTAACATTAGTTCTGTCTCTCTTCATATACAGTGGATGTATTAAAACAGTTTTGTACTCATCTGTAATTTCTTCAGTTCACCAAATATTTCGCATGATCAGTTTCATTTATCTTAAGGTTTTTGGGCCAGATATTTTCAGAAGTTCTCCAATAATTCTGTCTTCAGTAGATGCTTTATTATTTTTCGATGTTTTAACTTCTCTAAAAATTTCTTTTTCGTTTGATGCTTGTGAATCTAGGTTACTTTTCAGGGGCATTTCTGTTGGAAACCTTTCTGTGGGTCTAAGACAAATTTGAAGTTTTTTAAATAGCAGCAAAATTCTCTGCAGGTTTAATGAATGTAAGGTGCCAATTCTTTACATTTCTTCTTGAAGTGGTATATCCTTAGTTTCAAACATGTCATAAAATGTTCTTCTGTTTTTTCCTTGAGTTTATTGTTCTCATATTACATATTTCTTTGTCTAGTTAATTTTGAAACTTCTTCCTAGTTGCCAGGAATATCTCATACTTTTTTGATTGATTATTATTCTGTATGCCTTGTATTGAGATTTTACTGGCTGTTCACAATCCTCATTCGACCAAAGGAATTTTTTGTATCTTTTTGAAGGAATTTGGTTTCCTTTGTTAGTAAACTGAAAGTGGAGAGGGGAGAAAGGAATGGAACATGAAGGAATTACTGATAACAGCTCCATCGAGACACTAGACGAAATCAGCAGTGATGTGTGAAAACGTGTGCCCGCCCAGGAATTGAACCCAGGATTCCTGCTTACCCGCCAGGTGCATTAACCACTGCATCATCTGGACACTGTGTTATCGCAACTAGGCTGACTTTCTCAGCATGCTTCATGGCCGACCCACACTCCCACCGAGCACGATCTGTCCACAGTCTCTTTCGCATTTCTTCCATACTTGCTGCTCTGAGATTTCTGCAGGAGATCAAACTGACTTATGTATACACATTGAAGAAAGTGGATTCAATGTCCATCCAGAAGATCAGTTACATGACTGCTTGATGTCTGTTCTTTCCAACATGTCTGAAAGAACAAACACCATGCATTCATATAATTTGGTTTTTGGTACCTTTTATTAACTTGTCTTTGCTTTGTTCCCTATTTTGTGCTTGTATTTTGTCGACTGCTTTTGCTAATAGTAGTGTTTGGAGTTTACTAGAAACGGATTTAAGGACTACTGACATCGTGCATTGAAGTTTTGGGGCCTAAAATTTATTTTCACTTTGGTTATGTGGTGATTGGTGTCGATAATTGCTCCCTTGCACACTTGAACATTTACTGTCTCCCTTATTTGTGAATATAAGATTGTGACATGATCACCTGCGAATTCACCATTATTCTTGTTGGATAACCACCATGTTTTCTGATTTGTGATTTTTCGAAAGTAAATGGACATAATTTTGTTGTTGAAATTTCTACGCAGTTCTGCCACTCTCTTTCCATTTTAAATGTTCCACTTGCATGCAGGCAGCTCATTAATGATTTTCCTGAATTTTCTCTCTTTTCATAACTGTTAATTAAAGTCAGCCATTATAATTTTCACTAGTCTGCTGTAATAGGATGACAGGAGTGGGTGATGTGGTCGGGGTTGTAGGGCATGGCTGGGTATAAGAAGGTGGCTGTTTTTAGCAATCTTCCTCTTTATTGTTGGTTCTTCCAATACATTTTACTCTAGCTCAACCCCACCGGTAGTGTCGTGGTGGAGATGTGCTGATGCGCACAGCCCAGCGAACGCGACGCCGTGCTCTGTCAGTGGTTGCGCAGGTGGTAGGAGATTAGCAGCACGAGGCTCGGCCTAGCTTGCACCCTGGAGACGTCAGGAGTTGCCGGTGCAGCAGCTGGCAACGCCCTCCGCCGGCCAGTCCTCGGGGACAGCGTCACTGATGACGACGACGTGACAGCGACCGAACGCCCAATCGGTCGAACCGATGCGGACGCCCACCTCTGATGCCCTTAAATAGTGCAGAACGCTGCTGAATCCGATGGTTACGCTGCGCAGTGTTTATTAGAACGTTCTCGATGAGTTGGCTAACGCAACCGCGCCACAAGCGGCGCGCGCCTGCGTAATTTTGCTAATGCTGCATTTTGGCTGTTGATGGCTGCCGCCCACGTACACACATATCGAAGCTCGTGGCAAATCTGTGTCACCTGCATAACGCGCCGGCCAGCCTTCGTCTGCCGTCTGCCGTAAGGCTGGCGCATCGCGCACTGAAACACACTAAATCACAATTTTGCACTATATTTCCTAAAAATAACCCCTTGTCCTCTACAGTTCCTCCCTCGTACGAAAAGAATTCGTCCCCGAATTCAACCTAATAGTCAAAACAACAACAGTTCACTTCACATTCTATTTTTCGTTTCTATTTCTCATTATCTTTTTTTTTAATGGTTCAAATGGCTCTGAGCACCATGGGACTCAACATCTATGGTCATCAGTCCCCTAGAACTTAGAACCACTTAAACCCAACTAACCTAAGGACATCACACAACACCCAGTCATCACGAGGCAGAGAAAATCCCTGATCCCGCCGGGAATCGAACCCGGGAACCCGGGCGTGGGAAGCAAGGACGCTACCGCACGACCACGAGCTGCGGACTTCACAAACACTACAAAATGCGATTGATTCACTATTTACACCGTGTTCATTCACTTCTATCCCCAGTCTAATCTTTCTTCATAAACATTACTCAGTGTTCTGCTGCAGTGCCTCACAACTGTTCAGTGATTTTGTCTGGACCCTTAGGTTAAAGGTTGGAAGGGGCGGGATTTGAGCTACCTTCCTCTTGAGCCAATAGTACACTAATCCTACGACAAAAATAAAAATACAGGTGGCAGTGGTTGACGATCGAATAACTAGTAAGCGTTGCTTATGCTCATTACAGTACTCACGTACTCGTTGAAAAAGATGCTCTGTAGTTATACGTCCATCCTGAGCTGTTAGCGTCCGGTTCAAAGAGGCGAGCAAAGTCGAGTCTAATGTGCTATTCGAAAGAGTGAGATTTTCTTTTGTGACGAACTGCACCGATTGATTGAGTACATAGATCAATGTGTGTGTGATGTTCATGATTGTAGCTCCAGTAATCACGGCTGGTAAACGGAAAGTTGGCCCTGAAATGTCACACTGTGTGCTGTTAATTAATAGTCCCTGCCCCTGCAATTTTATTCTTTGCGTACTCTCATGCCTACCCTGCTCGTAACAAACGCAAATAACGACTGTTTTTTCCATTACTGAAAATAGCCAATGTGGACCCACTTGATGAAAGAACTGCATCGTGCCTGCTATAATTTCCTTAGGGCACTCTGTGACTGGTTCTTGAGCGCGGAATAGAGAATACTCACTAGATTTGGGAACAGTGTGTAACAATTTCGAGGGGCAGATGGTAACTGGACCTGTTTGACAACGCAGCAAGTCTTGTACAATGAGGAACGCATGAGCTTGTCTGTTACATGCCACTAACAGTATTTCCCGTACAGTTAATTGTACGAATTTTTGCAAAATTTCCCACTTCACTGGGTACGTATGCAAGGTGTAACATTCAAATTTATAATCCTTACATGTTAATGGTTTTATGATATGCATACTCAGCATTTTGTAGTACAGAGATAAGTATTCGTCTGTTAATGTAGCTTCAGGGATGCAGGCAATTCTGGGGTTAGGTGCCCGCGCATTGCATGCAACAAAGCCTCCTGTAGTTCCATGGCTCCTATGTGTGCTTCCATAATATTATCAGCAAGAAAACGGAGCAGCTTAGCGATTATCAGCTGTGAATCGATGTTATCCAACTGGTACTTGATTACACCCAAGTCGTGACTGGTTGTGTCGGCTGTGGCCTTAATGTGGGACATCAAGATCGTAGCCAAAGCTCTTAATTGGCTCGTATTATTAACTACATCTTTCTCCAAACTCTCTAATTGGGTTGTGTGAAGATCTAGCATTCCCTGGTTGCTATTCACCTGTACCTGCTGTAGAGTTTCATTAATACTTTCAATATCTTCCACGTCAACGGTTCCAAAAACAGTTTTTAGGATACGGCCACCTGCGTCTAACCATTGCCTTTTCCTACGGATGTGCGGGATTAACCCTGCAGTTTGCCGCAACTGTGTTTGTAAGCATGCAAAAGCTGATCGTAGTAGCTGATATTCCCCCTGTGTGTCATTAAACCTTGACTGATTAGCTATCATGGAATGAAGTTCATTAAAAGTATCCTCTAATTTACGAATTTCGTCTTCAACTGCCCAAATATTACAGTCCACCCTTAAGGTCTATTCATGTCCGGACATTATTACGTCCCTTTGTCGCGAGAACAAAACACCACTTGATATAGGACGTACCTTCAAGGCTTCAGCTAAGTTGCAACAGAAAAACAGAATAACTATGCTGAGAGATAGTGCCCACCTTCCCTCTTCCCTCTTCAGCGCAACCCATGACGCTGGAATTGCTGTTCTTACCAGAACGTCATGCCTCCTGAGAAACAAAAGAAAAACAACTCACATTAGCTCTTCCTTTTTATGCGTGGCCTAAGAGCATAATAGCATGTCTGATCGCTTCCACAATTAACTTGGTTCTCTTGTTTATCTGCTCCTTTCTTATTCTTTTCCTTAGATTCATCTTTCTCAACACTAGAAGTTACTGCAGACAATGAAGAAAGTTCTTCAAAATTCCCCTTGAAAGGCCTAATTCGGCTCACATGCACAATAGTAGGGCGAGTTGGAAGCTGTAATTTTACATTCACCAGCGATGTCATCTCGATCACCTGGAAAGGACCTTGATAACAGGATACAAATTTTGTCGTTTTGCCTTTTGGCACATATGGATTAGTCATCAGCACCCATTGTCCTACATGATATTTGGGTAAAGCCGCCTTCCTATTGTGAACTTTGTCCTGTCTCTCTAACGCTTTAGTGTTTATTTTTTTCACCTGCCGTCAGATTGTTTTCAACTTTGTGGATAAATCCTTAACAGCCGAAATATCGGTTTCTGGTGGTGTCTTGAGCAATTCAAATGGAGATGGCATCTCCACTGGAACAGTACTTCATACAGAGACTATCCTGTACTTTCATGCACGTTTGAGTTATACGCTGCGGTTACAAACGCCAATAGGGTATTCCAATTGTTGTGTTAAGAATTTACATAATAACTTAACATCTTAGCTATTGTACAATGAACTCACGCGGTCCGACAATTAGCCTGCGGGTGTAACGCGCTCGTTCTCAATTTCTTTAGATACAATAACGTGCATAACTGTTTCATCAAATTCGACATAAAGTTTGTCCCTTGATCTATAATTATAGTTTCAGGTGTTCCGAATTTCAGTATCCATTGATGTACCATGGCGTGAGCCACAATTTTGGCTCGTTGGTCCAGAATATTTGTCATAGACACATAGCACGAAAAATGATCTATTATTGTTAAAACATAGCGATTACCCGCTGGTGTTTGCACAAACGGTCCCAAGACGTCTATGCCAAGTAACTGAAAAGGTCTATCCGCTTCCAGTAGTCGTTGCAACACAATTTTCTGAAGACTCAATTCCGCCCGTTGAGCACACGGAATGCAATTCTTTACATACTGATCAACATCTTGCCTACCCATTGACCACCAATAACTCTGTGCTACCCTCCTTTCTGTTGCTCTTCGACCCAAATGACCAGAAAACATTGAATTACGTGTTTGCCTTAAAATTTTGCATTGCAATTTTTCTGGTACGACTATGCGTGGACCGTTCCTAGTTTTACGGTACAATATTCCGTCTTCCACGACGAACTGTCACTGCAAGGTAAGCCGTTGACAATCTGTGTTGGCGGTTTATGCCTCCTCCCATTCATTCTCATTTATTCCTGTGCATTCCATGGCGCATATTTTACGACTCAGACCATCAGCGTTTCCATACGATTTATCTGGTCGATGAATCACTTCAAAATCGTACTCACTAAGATGCAAAGCCCACTTAGTTAATCTACTCATTGGGTCTTTAAGCCGTAACAACCACTTAAGTGCTGCATGGTTAGTAATCACCTTGAAACGTCGTCCATACAAATAACACCGGAAATAGGTTATTCCGAAAATTAATGCCAATAACTCCTTCTCAGTTGTTGAGTAATTTTTTTCTTCAATGTTTAGCTGTCTGGAATCATATGCTATTGGGTGTTCCTGCCCATCTACTTCCTGAGATAATACAACACTCAAAGCAAAATTGCTAGAGTCACAAGATAAGATAAACTGTTTACTAAAATCTGGAAAAGCCAAAACTGGACTAGATATTAACAATTTTTTTCGCTTTTGAAAAGTCTCTTTGGATTCTGCTGACCAGTGAAAGTTTGCTCCCTTCTTCAACAACTGTGTAAGGGACCTTGCAATTTTTGCAGATTTTGGAATATACCTCCTGTAAAAATTGGCGAGAGCTAAATAAGACTGCAACTCTTTTACTTTTGTAGGTGTCGGAAAATTCATTAGCGCCTCTACAAGTTTTGGATTCGTGGAGACACCCTCCCGTCCTATAATATGACCTAAATAACGGATTTCTTGCAACAGAAAATGACTTTTTTCCATATAAAGAGTTAACCGCACTGCTTTCAGACGATCGAAAACTTCGTGCAAATGGCGCACATGTTCTTGCACGTTCTTTGAGAAAACAATTATGTCCTCCTAATATACCATACACTGATTAGGTTACAGCTCTCGTAACACGCTATATAGTAACCGTTGGAAGGTTGCCTGAGCATTTTTGAGTCCGAAAGGCATTTGCTGATACTGAAAATGACCTGTAGGTGTTGAAAAAGCTGTCTTTGGTTGGTTTTCCGGGGCGACCTCCAAGGTCGTGAAGTACCGACACTGACCCATATTATCCAGAGTTTCAGTGATATTAGGCATTGGGTATGCATCCGGTACAATTTTTTGTTTCAGGAAACGATAATCACAAAGAAACGATATGCCTTGCCCCATCAGGTGATTTTTTACCCACTATTACGACAGGAGCGGACCAGGGACTACTACTGGTTTCTATTATCCCATCTCTAAGCTGTTGATTAATAAATTCTTCCATGACAGGCTGTAAACTTTTTGGAACACGATATGGATGTTTATACACTGGTGCCTCATTCCCAGTGGGGATGTAATGCTGAACTAACGGTGTGGCGGGCAGTGGACCATGAGAATTAAATAACTCTTTATATTCCGTCAAAAGGTTCTCCATGACTTCTCTGTCTTGCCCTTCTAAATGTGCTACTTTACCCCTCAGTGCGGACCAGATGACAGACTCTCCCGGCATTGTGTAATCTGCTGCGAAATCCTTATCCAGTTCATCTTCTCCTGTTATCTCCAGATTCGCTATTACAGTACCCCGTGCTAACTGCACCTTTTCAAGGCCAAAATTATCAATACTGACAGGCACGACCTTTTTTCCTTCTATCTCCCGCATGTAGGTCACGCTACGGCTCGTAAAACATTTCATTTTATCCAGCGGCTCATTCTCAGACAAAGGTTCAACGACACAACGAATTTACTGGCGTACTAGCTCCAACATCTGCCCAGTTTATTTTCCCTGTACCCTTCGGTATAGTATCCCACGAGTTAACCCTAAGGGACCTTGTACGCAGTTTAGGTGGCCCACCCGACGTCTGGGCGGTTTCTCGCGACAGTAATGGTTTTTCGGCCGCAGAACGTAGGCGAAATTGTATTCCGTCCAGTTCTACTATACGCCGTTCCACGTTAACGCCCAGCGTGGTGGTTTTAATTCTACTTTACCGAGTACATTTCTACCCGCCACGGATACCTGAGACCCCATATCCAATGAAAATTTGCCCGATCTGCCCCTCACCAAGCCGGTCAGAAAAAGTCTGCCACTGATTCTGCACTAGTGTTAATCCTTACCGGGGGTGTTGCACAGTGGACACACCACCCCTTGCCCTGTTTAACCGAGGGGCGTGAGGCCCACCTTACAGTTTCCTATCATGTTTCTGCCAGGACCCATTGCAGTTACGCTCCCGATGACCACAACGTCTGCATTTCCTGCACTACACTTCCTTGCAATCGCGTCTAATGTGTCCCATCCGACCACATCTGAAACATTTTATTTCTGCATTAAACAATGCTTTCCTGTCCTGTGTCTTTGTTACTGCTTCAACTTCCTCTAACGCCACACCGATTTTGACTGCCTCATTGAGAGTCTTAGGGAATTCCATCCTAATCTTGCGGGTGGTTTCGGGTTGCATTCCCCGCAAAAATGCGTCTAGTGCCCTCTGCTCAGCTTCCTGCAGAATGGCTTCATTAACCCTATCCGAATCCGTTAGCTCATAGGCATTAACATTACTTTTTCGAATTCGATCTACAAAAGCTTCTATTGATTCCCCATTCCTTTGATACATTCTATTCAATTGTTCCCGAATAATATCTAGACGTATTTTTCCTCCGATACCTTTCCAGCAACCCTTTTTTGAATACTTCAAATGTCCGAGCTTCCCTTAATTCTTCATGGCATGTAACGTATGCTCTGGCATCCCCAGTTACTTTCAACATAGCCACATGCATAAGTCTTTCTGTACCCTAATTTCCCAATTAAGCGGCCGTTCTAAGGTTCTAAAAAAAATCATAACATCCTCCTCAGCTGTTCTCGAGAAAGGGGTGACCAAAGACGCAGCGTTAGCGTTAAGAATTACTGCATTAACAGGACACTGTTCCTTGCTCACTTCTTTAGACCGAGAAAGCTTTATCTCTAATTCTGACACTCACTCAAGTAGGTGCTGAATAGCCACCTCGGCTGACACAGATTGCTCCATCACTACCAGCTATCGAATCAAGACTACAGTAAGCCCAGAAGGAACAGGAACGGAAGACGGACTATGCTACAGGTTCAGACAAACCACCAAACGAAAAATTGGCACTTACTTGTCATGTTGCAGGAGTTGCTGATCCATTGTTGCCCTTCTCAGGTGCCACATATCCTCGTCGATTACCAGCCACAATTTCCTCCAAATCCAGGGAGAAGACCACTACTGTCGCAGATTGTAACAGGAGTGTGTGATGCGCAGGTTGCCCGACTCACACCACTTGTAATCGGATGACTGGTGTGGGTGACTGCGGTTGAGATTGTAGGGCGTGGCTGGGTAGAAGAAGGCGGCTGTTTTTAGCAGTCTTCCTCTTTATTGTTGGTTCTTCCAATACATTTTCCGGTAGCTCAGCCCCACCGCTCGTGTCGTGGTGGAGACGTGCTGATGCACGCAGTCTGGGGAATGCGACGCCGTGATCTGTCAATGGCTGTGCAGGCAATAGGAGGTTAGCAGCGCGAGGCCCGGCCTAGCTCGCCTCCTGCAGACGGTGTGCCTCGTGACGACGATGGGTGTCCCCAGTTCAGCAGCGGGCAACGCCCTCCGCCGGCCGGTCCTCGGGGACAGCGTCACTGATGACGACGACGTAACAGTGACCGAAAGCCCAGTCGGTCGAACCGATGCGGACGCCCACCTTTGATGCCCTTAAATAGTGCAGACCGCTGCTGAATCCGCCAGTTACAGGGTTCCGTGTTTATTAGAATGTTCTCGATGAGTTGGCTAACGGAACCGCGTCACATGCGGCCCTGGCCTGCGTAATTCTGCTAATGCTGTGTTCTGGCTGTTGATGGCTGCCGCGCACGAACACACATACCGACGCTCGTTACAAAACTGTGTCACCTGCATAACGTGCCAGCCAGCCTTCGTCTGCCGTGAGGCTGGCGCTTTGCTCACTGAAACACACTAAATCACAATTTCACGCCATATTTCCTAAAAATAGCCCATTGTCCTCTACACTGCATTAATTACCATGAGCACTTTATTTTCAAGGGAATGATCACTCTCACTCAAAGCTTATTAGTGGTGAGTTAAAATATTTTATACAGTTTATTGTTAATATTATTAAAACTGTAGGTGTGTTAAAATGTGGATGACAGCAAGTAATTTTGTGTGTGTGTGTGTGTGTGTGTGTGTGTGTGTGTGTGTGTGTGTTTGTGTGTTTGTGTGTCCAGGGGACAGTTACCGATTGTTGCCACCCTCCCTCGCCAAGGACAGAATCCTGGACCTGCACCTAGTCGCCATTATAGTGTTTGTACTTCAGCGTTTCTTATTCTGGGTTTCCGTAAACTCGCTGTGCCCTTCTGTTCCAAAGATGGTTGTGAATGAGCATAATGTGACAAGTAAGTGAAGTGTTTGGGAACATTAGGCTGAATGCTAATTAAAGTTTAGTTGTCTGATTGATATGAACTATACTTTTATATATGTGGCAAATTAATGTGAAAATTTTGTTACAATGTATAGAAGTTTATGGCGAGAAAGAAGCTCCCAACTTGTCTGAATTGAGAAATACAGGAGTACAAGCAATGGATACTATAACAAACATCGTCATCACTGAAGCTGCCCACTGTAGCACATATGGATGATCATAAAATATAGTTTAGCGTTTTTAAAAACTGCAAAAGACGCATTTTCTTTACTTTTTTATAGTTCAGACTGATGATCAGATTTTTTTAAATATCAGTTGTGCTTTGAGCTTGAAATGACAATGTGTACCAGTTAGCAGAATGTGGTAATCTGATTGGTATTAGGAAAACAATTATCTTTGAAAAGAGTTGGATACATCTTTCTTTTTTCAGTAGCTGAGCTTCAATTAAGATTTAATCTGGGTAATTGAGTACAATATTGTAGAAGAGATATTTATCATTAGTTGATCGCAAAGTTAATTACATCTAAATAGGTTTGGATATATAACTGAAGTAAAGTTGTCAGATCGGTCAGTGTATCAAACATAATACAGAATTCATAGCCTGTCCATGGACAGAACCTGAAGAAGGATACCAAATATATTTTATTTCCACTTTAAAGTTCCAGAAAAATTTATAATATTTAACTACAGAAGAATTATAGGAGGAAGAATTTAAGTAAGATAACACAAAGAACTATGATATGCAGTCAGATATGTAATAAAGATCATTACATAAAGGACTCCAGTTTATAATAAAAATTAAACTACCTGATAAAGTAATAAAGGAAATTATTGAACAGATTTTGATTTAGAGCGAGTTATCTTCCAGTGAATTAGGATCACTAGTTTGTTGCTAAAATTTAAGTAAAAATTAAAGGGTGATAAACTCCACTGCAACTACTCCTTCTATTCTAATTGACTGATTCAGTAGGAAGGCCTTTTGTTCACCATAACCCATATTTTCGTGTAATAAAAGTTGGGTCCAATATGACATAACAGGCATTATCAGCTACTACATAAAACTGCTTGAAATTATACAGCATTTTCCTTATCAATCTTTTTACCAGTATTTACTTTATCAGTTGACTTTGAGTGATTCAGAATTTCGTATTTGAGTAGCCTTTTAGAAATGATCCCCAGTGTTACAAACATTTACCAGAAGTCAGACCAACGTTCTATTTCCATCGACACTATAGCCTCCATGGAGAATAGCTTGCATGAACTGTCGTGCAAAGTCTAGCGTGAGAATATTTCCCAGTCTACTTTTTTACACCCTCTCTGAGAAGCATTCTGATGTAAAACAAGTATCAGAGCCATTGTACATGTTTGAAAGACTTTGGTACAGAACTGCTTTGTTGAAGGTGGTTTAACATATGAAGTTTTAGTATTTCAAAAACAGCTGTGAAACCCTATGTGGCTGTTTCCACTGTATGACATCAATTAAGTTGTTAATGTCAGTTGTAGTTGTCATTGTTTTTCATGTTGCTGCATCAAGAAAAGTGTGTCTGTTTTGTTTTGTTTCGTGCTACAACCACAAGAGGTATTCCAGAGGTATGTTGCTGTCACAAACCTGTCCAGAACCAGTCGATATTGCAGTCCAGCCAGTAGCCAACTGATGGGAGAAGGCCTCGGAAAAATTTGCCAATACTTTTATCACATTGTTAAAATGTCGAAATAATTGGTGAAACATTCCTGTAAAGATGAACATGCTGTGAGCATTAAACTGTGTGTGTTTCATTTAATCGGTCTTGATTTGTACTGCTGGTAAAGATAAAGCATTTACAACGATTTCTGAAGAATATTGAGAAGTTATTGGAAATATGAATTAGAAAGTTCAATAATTTGAGCCTGGTATTTAGGAGAGACTGGTTCAACACAGGAAGAAAATTAACCATTCAGGAAAGGAGAAGAATATGTCATTAATATAAATAACAGGAAAACGTAGCTGTTATGTACAGTAATATCTCTGAATGTATACAGTTTATTTGAAAGTGAACGTAATGAGTTTCTGATTGTAGTCCAATTCATAGGCTGTACCTAAATTGTGAATTACAATATAGAACAATTAGGAAGATCGATGTAACTCTTGAAATCAAACATTTAAGAGACAGTTTGTAATGTGCTTCGATTGAAATTACATTACCATCAGCACTATGGGAACTGTTAGCTGAGCAACCGATAGTTCTGTGCTTTTGAGAGACCTTTTGGCTTTCAGTAATTGTGGAATGCAATGTGTGAAGTTTATTTTTTAAAATCCATTTAGAACGGAAATAATATTACATGTAGATACCAGCCTTATATGAGGATGAAGATTTCTGATGCAATTCGTAATTAACTATAGTTGCTGCTGCAGATAAACTGAATCATATCAAGAGATGCCAAGGTTAACCGAAGATATTTTTTTAAAAGTCGCAAGATGATAATGAACTAATCAGTTATTGACCAGAGTGAAATTACGAGATCGATATAATATATATGGCATTTTGTTTCACGAAAATTGCAACTTTTTGCACAATGCTGATTTTATGTGACCAGCATTGGGAAGAGCTCCGGTCTTTCTTTATTTGAGAGGAAAGGGTCTGAAATATTGAATTGGATCAACGATATGAGAAAGTTACATCATCATGAAGACTAATTTTTGTGCATCAGCCCTGTCTCTGAATTGTGTGGACGCATATACTTCTACAACTAGTGCTCTACAGTCAAATTAAGAAGTAACAACAGTAAACAAGTCCACATAGATTTCGAACATCACAACTGTGGAAGATTTTATGGTTACCTTTTCGTAATGAAGTCACAGATGCGAAAAGTCTTGTCTACATATGCCAACGCCAACTTGTGTGCTGGTTGGGCACAGTACTTTGTTGTAGTTCATCTTACTAGGATTTTAAGTTTTCCATGTCTACAATTCTAAATTTGGCTTGATTTGAAAATCCGCATTATGCAAATACTATTTATTTGTTTTATTCACCCAGACCAATTTCGACACCTATGTCTCACCCTCAGTCAGTCAAATGTCATTTCTGTGAAGTATAATATAAAGTTTTAATCATTTATCTATTGTACACCTAAAATTATAACACATGCATGTTGTTTGTTTTTCCCATTGCGCACCTGAAAATTAGATTTTTAGTGAAACTACTTTATTATAGATGGGTTTCTGTGCCTTTTTTTGTCGTTTTTGACATTATGTCATCTGGAAATTACTCTTGAAGAAATTTCTTCGTGCATTTCTGAAGTACTATTCCGTGGGTAGCGATTTGCATGTTACTGTACTTCCATTTTCTGTCCTGTTGAGTATCTCCCATGGATATCTCTTTCTACTGCTACCACGTACACTGTTTGCATACTGTTATTTACAAAATTTTGCTCACAACTTTACAAGTTTTTTTCCACAAAATGTGATAAAACGTGATTTGAGCAGACACTTCTGTCTCCATCTTATTGAGAGGTGCTATTCTTTTGTCGCTGCTAACTTGTTGATGGTCTGCACTATGTTTAATGTGGCGTTAATTTTTTGACTGTTTTGTGAGAAATAATGTGGGAGGAATGTGTGTGATGTGATGTGTGTGTGTGTGTGTGTGTGTGTGTGTGTGTGTGTGTGTGTGTGTGTGTGTGTGTGTGTGTGAAATGAGAGACAGAGAGTGAGAGAGCTGGAAAGAGGGGGGGGGGGGGGGGGACGGCTGAGACAACAGATGGAAACAGATGGTGTTTGATACTTGTGAATGTTTGGTTATTAAGGTTTATATGGGGAAATTGCTTTGTGTAACTCATTGAGTTTCCAAACAGTGTTTTTTTGCGCAATGTGGCATTTTCATTCAACAGTTACCTTCTTTGTAGGATTTCTTTTTGTGTGTGATACTTCTCCTCCATTATCAGTTTTTGGTAGAGATTGTTGCTTTCTCTGAGGATCCTAAGATCAGTCTCAGTGTTGTTTGGATGGTGATTTTCTTGTATGATATGATCTGCGAAGGTGGTTTGTGTACTGCTACATTTTATGGTTGTGAGAAGTTCAGAGAATCTCATTTTGAAATTTCGGCATGTTTGACCCATATATGCAGGGCGGAATGAACTTCACTATAACTATAGAATCCAGCTTTGGAGAAGTTGTTTGTGAGAGTGTTTGTAGTATTTTTTCTGTACTGTGTTGTTTGTGTGGAATGGTATTTGTAGTCCTTGTTTCTAAAGGGTGTTTCCTCGATATGGATGTTTTTGTTGCTGTATGGTAGTGTGTGCCCCATACTGAATTCTTTGTAACATGTTTCTTGTACTGCATGTTTGTCAAGCGTTTGTGTTTCTGGTTCTCTGTAGTATATGGTGATTTGTCCATAGTTTAATCCTTTTTCATTTTCTTTTTAATTTTTTTGTTCACTTTATCACTTGTGTGTTGTACCCATTCTCTCTAGCTATCTGGTGAATTACGTTTAGTTCCTGTGTGTAGCTGAGCTTATCCAGAGGAGTTCTGTTGTCCTTGTGTAGCATGTATCTGAAACTTGGGAGTCTGTGTGCCTGGGGATGATTGGAAAGGTCATGGCTGATTGTATTTGTCGCTACAGATTTCCTGAAAATTGCTAAATAATGCGTACTGTTGATCCTTCGTATAATGATGTCTAAGAATTTAATGGGTGAACTGTATTAATGTCACTGTGTAGTTGTTTTATCCAGGGACCTGTATCATCTCTCAAGCAAATGATGTACACATACCACTCCTAGTACCTTGTATTTTTATATATAATTTTACTGAAAATTTTGTTTTCACTGCTGTTCAGAAATATGTTGGCAAGTAGACTGCTATTAGGTGAGCTCATTGGAAGCTGTTTATAGATAGAACTACTTCAAGTGAAGCAGTTCCCAAGAACAAGTACGTTTGTTCCATAAGGGTATGTTGTGGGAGACATATTTGTAGAAGACAGAAAACAGAGAAAGAATGGTGGTGCTGGAATTTTTGTCAAAGAAGGAATAAAGTTTTCCAGAATTCCTCAGAAGTAGATGGGGAGTTTAGTTGTGTAAAACTAAAGGACAAAAGTGTAGTGGTAGTTAGTCTATACATGTCATCAGATGGTGATGTAAATTTGTTTATTGAAAAATGTGAATTAATAGTTAAAAAGATATTGAAGAGTAAAACAAGAATTACTATTGCAGTTATTTCAACATAGAAATGGTAAACATACAGAGGCCAGTTGCCAGGACATTTTTGAATATGCTAAGATCATTAGACCTCTATTGTACAAATAATTGTGCCACACGTAAGAATGCCTGCATAGACAATATTGTTGTGTGTTTCCATAGGGAAGATTTTACAGTCAGACATGCAGAAAGTGGACTTGCAGATCATGAGCCACTACTCCTTACACTCTGTAAGAGGCAGCCAGTTAAAACTGAAGAACCTAAAGTAGTATAGTACAATTACAAAAGGAAGAATACATAAGCATGTTTGTTGATAGATTAGGAAGTACAGATTGGGAATATATATATATATATATATATATATATATATATATATATATATATATATATATATATATAAATAAAATTGTCAATCTGGAAAAAGGGAAACTGAAATTACCTTTGATAAATTCTTTAAAAAGTACACAGATTTATGATATTCTTGCTCACAAGTGAAAAAATTAGATATCCAAGTGAAGTGAAAAAGAAACATCTGAACTGGTTTACAGAACAGTTATCAGTAATTAGAGGAAACATGCATATGCTGTACCAGATGCATAAGCAAGCCGCTAACCAAGGAGCAGAACCGAGTGTGAACATTCATAGGTCATATCTGAAATGCAAAAAATACTACAAAGCTAAACTTCTTCTGGCAAAAAATCAAGCAGTGGAAAATTATGTAGAAAGGGCTCCCAATAAATGCAAGGCAGCACGGCAAATAATAAAACAAGAGAATACACCAAAATGCACTGAAACAGCTCTGCTTGAACCTGAGGATACTTTTTAAACTCAGTTAAACAAATAAGTAACAGTATTAAAGCAACAAATTCATCTACAATGGACCTTGTTGGAAAACCAGTGCCTGTTAACCTGGTATTTCAATGGAGGGCTGTCACACCTGCTGATGTTGTAAAAGCTGTATCAAAATTTTCAGGTTCTTGAAGTATGGAATGTTATTGGTTATCAAATAACATAATTAAAAGACAATACACTCAATCACCAAACCATTAGCTTTTATTTTTAATAAATGTCTGGAATTTGGAGTTTTTCCAGATGCACTTAAGATATCAAAAGTAGTCCCAGTTTTTAAAGAAGGGGACAAACATCTTCCCCAAAGGTACAGACCAGTCTTCATTGTTCCAATATTCTCAAAGTTATTTGAGGCACTGATACACACACAAATAAGCAGCTTCTTTGAAAAACACAATATCCTATGCAGCAATCAGTTCGGTTTTCGCAAAGAGAAAAATACAACAGGGGCCATCCTGGAAATCATTGACCAAACCTTAACAGCTTTTGAAAACAATAATATGGTATCATTGGTATTATGTGACCTAAGCAAAGATTTCGATTGCATTCCTGTTGACGTACTACAGGGGAAACTAGAGTTTTACGGGGTGAGAGGGAGAACTTTAGCTGTGATAAATTCTTATTTAAGTAACCGAAAACAATTCGTTTCAGTCAGAAACGTAAATTCTTACGTAATGGAAATCAGCACAGGTGTACCACAAGGTCCTATCTTTGGACCTTGTTTCTTCATTGTAGCTATTAATGATTTACCTAAAAGCATAGCCCACCCTGTCGTGCGTTATTCTGATGAACAACACTACTTACCACACAACAGAACATTTCAGATCTGAATAAACTAACAAAAGAAACGCTTGATAAGGCCCTGGACTGGTTTGCAGCCTGTGTAATCATGATAAAACCCAACAACTTTTAATGGGAACATCAAGTGAAGTAGGCAATAAGTCGGTATTCACATTGACTCTAAACTCTATTGGGAAGAACATGTCAATCACATATGTGAAAAAATATCTCGGGTGGTATAACCTATCTTGAAACTAAGGGAGATAGTGAGCTTGGAGTACCTTAGGGTGACATATTTTGGGCTATTCCAGTCACATATTTCATATAGTCTGATTATATGAGGGCACTCCCCTCACATCAAGAACATCTTCAAATTACAAAAAAAGTCTTATGCATAATATGCAAATGAGGTCATAGGAAGCACTGTCATCCTCTTTTTTTCAGATTCAGAATACTCACAATTATAAATTTATACATCTATGTGTCTGTACTCTGTATTAAAAATATTTCAGAATTTATTGCCAGATGGGAAATACATGAACACAACACCATGGTGAAGGGTAATTTAGACATACCACGCCACAGATTAGCAAGAACAGGAAATTCCCGCAAAGTAAAACCACTCAAGATGTTCAATAAACTGCCAATTCATGTTCAGTCTATGGATATAATTTTTTTTAATTAAGTGGTACAGCTGGCTGTCAGATCATCCATTCCATGACATTAAAGAATTCTTTGAGATGCCTGCGTAGGATATTAGCATTTAAAAGTTGTCTGTTGTTGAACATATCATTGTGTGCTGTGGTTAATCGTGTGTAATTACACAGTGTATACAATAAACAATACAATACTATATTATATTAGATTATAGTATAGCTTATTGCATTAACTTTTAGAAGCTATCCTGGTGTAATTTGGTACACTGTCATGCTTGAAATGTATTTTATAATGTTCTGACACCTGTTTATTTTATTATTCTGCATGTACTAGTACATCCTGAATGACGAAGCCAATATCATTGTCAAATGATCTATGGTGAATAAAATTCTTGATTCTTCATTCACGGATTGATAGGAAAGCTGAAAGACATAAGTATACCATCAACAGCCAACCTGATATCTTTTGACATCATATCCATGTACGCAAATGTGCCAGCAGGAGAAACAACCACTATTCTTAAAGAACAACTGCAGAAATAAGAGAACACAACAAATGCACACATACATCACATACATGAAACTGAAGACATACTAAAGACTATAACAGAACTACTTCACTTTCAACCAGGAGCTCTATGTACAAATTACTTTTGAATACATTATGGGAAAGGCAGTGATCAATGTCTAACAAATATTCACTATTAAAAACAGTCTTGATCACGATTTATTTATCAAGGTGACCGGTTTCGACCACTACTGTGGACATCTTCAGACCATTGAGTAGGAACCTCTTTCTGTTGGAGAATCACTAGTCCAACTGAAAGAGGTTCCTACTCAATGGTCTGTAGATGACCACAGTAGTGGTCGAAACCGGTCACCTTGATAAATAAATCGTGATCAAGACTGTTTTTAATAGTAAATCTATGTACAAACTCTCCAAAGCTGGAATCTATCAGTTAACCTGTAGTTTATGCGAACATATGTGCATTGGAAAAATGTACGACAGTTTCAAAAACGAGATACTCTGAACTCCTCAGAGCCTTAAAAAGTGACAGTACACCACTTTTGCAGATTACCTCATACAAGAAAATCACCACCTAGAAAACATAGAGAGTGATCTTAACATCTTCAGAGAAAGCAAAAGTCTCTATCAAAAACTCATAATGGAGGAGAAGTATCATGTACAAAAAGTAATGCTACAAGGAAGGAAACTGTTGAATGAAAATACCACATTGTGCAAAAGAAACACTATTTGGAACACTCAGTGAGCAACACAGAGCAACTTCCTAACATAAACTGTAACAAACAAACATTTACAAATATCAAACACCAGCTGTTTCCATATGTTTTCAAAGTCTTCTCCACCCTCTTTCAAGCTCTCTCTCTCTCTATCTCTCTCTCTCTCTCTCTCTCTCTCTCTCTCTCTCTCTCTCTCTCTCACACACACACACACACACACACACACACACACACACACACACACACACACACACAGTACGTCACATCACACACATTCCCCCCACATTAGTTCCGCATCAGTTCTCACAAAATAGTCAAAATTAACGCCACATTAAACATAGTGCAAACGATGAACGAGTGAGCAATGGCAAAAGCATAGCACCTCTCAATGAGATGGAGACAGAAGTGTCAACTCAAATTACGTTTTATCACATTTTGTGGAAAAAATTGAAACAAAAGTTGTGAGCGAAATTTTGTTAATAACAGTATGGAAACAGCGTACGTGGCAGCAGTAGAAAGAGATATCCACCGGAGATACATAACAGGACGGAAAATGGGAGTACTACCCACGAAATAGTACTTCAGAAATGCACAAAGAAATTTCTTCACGAGTAGTTTGCATATCTCATACTGTCAAAAACGAAAAGAAAGGTACAGAAACCCTTCTATAATAATGTAGTTTCACTAGCAATCTAATTTTCAGGTGAGCAATCAGCAAAAGAAAAAAAAACAAAATGTATGTGTTATAATTTTAGGCCTATAATAGATAAATGTTTATAAGCTTTATATTATACTTTACAGAGTTAAAATTTGACTGACATAAGATGACACATAGGTGTCGAAATATGTGTGGGTGAATAAAAAGAAGCAGATAATGAGATAATGTTTGCATATGGCGGATTTTCAAAACAACCCAAATTTATTGTAGTTGTGCACCCCATACCAAATACCGATACGTCTAGACAACTGTATACCCACGCAAATTACATTCTGTTCAGTTTCGATTTTAACTTTTTAAAATACTTTTAGTTTTTGTATATTGTTAGCCTCTCTGCCCCAATGTCAGTCAGTACCAGCATACTGCAAATATGACGTCCATGTAAATAGACCAAGGTTCTGTGAGGGTCCTCAATGTCTATTTTGATGCCCTGGATCACTCAGATAATTAGCTTCATAAAAATGAACATTTGAGTCACACCTTGTAATTATGGTGTAGGGCTTTATTGATGCTATAAGAATTAGGTGGTCATTTCTGGAAAGTTTTCTTTGTGTTAAGCCGATTGTTAACCGAGTGATGAGAGCAACAGTTCCTGATGTCTCAGTTCTACTAAATAGTACTATTGTGACAAAGTGGATGATCCAGAACTGAAGTTGAATAATATTTAGGTTTTGTGATGAATGGTAGTACATGAATCACACAAATAGTTCATGAGTGACAAGCTGGATGTGAGCCTGTACTTTTGCCAACTGCCCATGTTGCCATCATCATGTGCACAGACAAGCTGATCGCCTATGAGCTGAGGAGCTGGCCTTACCCCCAACCTAGTGTTCTGTATGCAGACCATGGTGAGGCATGGCCAAGTGTCTGGAATCTTCTCCTCCAGTCGTCCCCCACCCCACAGATAAATTGCTGTGTTCAGGACTTGTGCCCAAGGTGCATATTGGCTATGTCTCTGCTGTGCTCTCCATGCCCTGAAGTCAGTTGGTTGTCAGATATCTCCATCCTCTTCTTAATCAGACTCAGTGGGAGTTCCAAGGTCTTACTAAGCATGTAGCCACTATCACAATTGATCACTGGTTATCTTACTCGAATCTTAATAGATTTTTTACTAACATAGTCTCAAAAATTTGACATCTCTGTCAGAATGTTGCTATGGTGATAAACGATCTTTTCCTCAGCTTGATCAATAGTTTCATTGATTCCTCCTAGTGGCAGCCTCGCTAAAGCATTTGCAACACTACTATCAGGTCCTTTAATATACTTGGTCTCATAATAAAACTGTTGCAAATATATTGCACATCAAGTGAACCTAGTATGGTGTAGTCTGCAGTGCTGAAGATATATTAAGGCTTTGTAACCTGAATAAACTTTTGCCTTGTGTCAAAACAAATATATTCTAAATTTTGTGAATGCCCAATGTATTGCTAACAATTCTTTTTCAGTAATTATGTTAGACTTTTCATGTTCTAAATGGATTCTGCTTGTAAATGTTATAGTGTATAATTTCTCCATTAACTTCCTTTTCCTGAAGTAATGCTGAGCCCATTCAAAAATGTCTACTGTCAGTGAGCAAAGAATTGTAAAATAATATTGGTTCTATATTACAAATTCTGGTTATTTTATTATTTCAAAGGCTTCATACTCTTTACTCCTTTAGAAACAGTGTTCCTTTTAAGCAGTCTGCTTAGACAAGGTGTAGTTATGAATTTTCTATAAAACCCACATAAGACATAGAAAGACTTCAATTGTTTTCTGTTACAAGGAGCTCGAAACACTGAAATAGCTTCATTTTTTCTGAGTCTGTGAGAATTCTTTTTTCAGTAATAACATGTCATAAAAATTTTAATTCCCATGCCGCAAATTACATTTTTCTAGTTGCAGTGTCATTCTGTCTTCCCTATGTTTTTCACATACCTGTCTCAGAAGTTCAATATGTTTATCCCAGTTTCCCCCGTTACTGAATTGTCATAAACTCTTAATTTGCATGTAAGCTCCTGTCTAATTACATGATCTAATACTCTAATGATTTCTGCTGGGTTCAAACCAAAAGGCCACATACAATATTGGTGACATCTTCACCCATAGACTCTTGGTGACAATGGAATCTGATGAAAACCATATGTTAAATTTAAACTTCAGATAGTCTGAATGCTTTTGAATTTATGTAATAGTTAACCGGTATTCTCAGTCCGATCTGCTTTTCTGCACAGTAATTCATTCAGATGTGTAGAACCCAAAGTTAGTCTCACCCCTCCATTTTCTTTGACATAACTACAAATGGATTGTTGTATGGACTGACACTTCTTTCAATAATACCACATATCTTCGTTTTTTGTAGTTTCTCCTCAACAGCAGCTCATTAAGCTATAGGTACTTCATATGATTTTATGGAAAATTTTTGGTCTGACATTAATTTTAAAGCACAGTGATATTGTCTGATTCTCTCTGAAGTGTTCCTAAAAACATCACTACTTTTCCACAATCAATATTCCTACTCATGATTCTGTTTGTCAGTAAATCTAAAAAGGAAAAAATTACGAAAGTGACGAATTTATTGTTCAGATTATAAATAAAACATATCAAGACAACCTTGAAAGGCTAGCAAAGGTTTTTGAGAGAATTCGAAAGTGCATTTGAATTGTAGGTGCAATTTATGGAATTCAACTTTGAATTTAATCAATTCCCTTTGCTTAACAGCTTCTGTAAGCGTGTGTTTGGGTTACAATCAACAGCAGTATCTCTGTAACCAATAAAAATTGGATAATTTAACATGGAATGTTTAATTCAAATTATTCTATGCTTCTATCCCCTTAAATATTTAATATTCCTCCTGAAACAACCTATATGCTGGCAAAGTCAAAATATACACTCTAATACAAAAAAGAAAAAGAAGCATCATGAAAGAATTATGCAAATGGGAAATCGTTAGATGTAATACGTATGTACACACAAACAAATGATTGCCATTTCAGAATATGTGGATGATTGATTCAAGAGAAAGCGCTTCACAAATTGAGTAAGCCAACAATGTGTTGGTCTACCTCTGCCTCTTATGCAAGCGGTTATTCGGTTTGGCACTGATTGACAGAGTTGTTGGATAACCTCCTGAGGGAGATCACGTCAAATTTCATTCAATTGGCGCGTTAGGTCGTCAAACTCCTGAGATGATTGGACAGCCTGCCCATAATCTCCAAAGGTTCGCCATTGGGAAGAGATCTGGCGATATTTGTGGCGAGGATATGGTTTATAAATTACAAAGACATGTGATAGAAACTCTCGTTGTGTTCAGGCTAGCATCGTCTTGCTCAAAAGTAAGTCCAGGATAGCTTGCCATAAAAGCAACAAATCAGGGAATAGAATATTGTTGATTTACTGCTTTGCTGCAACCAAGGGGGTCCTAGTATGAAAAGAAATGATAGCCTAGACCATCACTTTTAGCAGTTGGGCTGTATGGCAGGTGACAGTCAGGTTGGTATCCCTCTGCTGCCCATGCCCGTTTTGTTGCCCTTCAAGGCTGGACAGCATTGGATAGCAACCAGACTGGTGCCTACCATAAGGTCTGATAACCAGGAGTGACAGTCTGTGGTGCCATTTCTTTTCATAGCAGGATCCCTTTGGTTGTCATCCACGGCACCCTTGCGGTACAGTGGTACATTGACGATTTCTATGCTTCATTTTGTTGCCATTAATGGAAAGCCATACTGGACTCGCATTTCAGCAAGATAATGCCCACCCACACATGGAGCACATTTCTACTGCTTTGTCTACATACTTGCCGAATCCTGCTTTGGCTGAAAAGGCCACCGATCTCTCCCCAGCTGAGAACGTTTGGAGCATTATGGGCAAGGTCCTCCAACCAGCTCAGGATTATGACGATCTAACATGTAAGTTGCATGGAATGTCTGTGATATGGGCTATCTTTCTTGTGTGATCTTTGATACTTTTGTTTGATTTTGTTATGCTGTTTCAAAATGGCAGGAATCTACCTCTGTACATGTGTCATATCGAAATATAATATATTTTTTCAACTGTGAGGTGCTGTGCATTTGAATATGTTGCCTGCCACTCACTAAAGAATATTAACAAGTTATCGGCCCTGGATCGTCGACCCACTGTGACAGGGAGTAAAGGTACAATCTAAATGAAGACAGACTGGAAAGTCCTGCGAAACGCTGAGGAGCCATGTGTACTACAGATTTTCAATTTTGTAGATTGCGAAGAGGGTTTGTGAACGATATTGCAAAATCAATGTGGAAGTGACAGGCACGACTGAATTCCTCGAAAATAAGCGGTCAAATGCACAAACGGAAAGTTTTTCTTCCTCTTACCACATGATGTATTTTCAGTACCAACATGGCGGACGAAGGCGAACTGTTGAATGAAGATAATTACCATCACTGGTAGCAAAGAATAGAGGCAATTCTCATAAGTAAACAATGTTGGCGTGCTATCTATCCTGGCACGGGAAACGCACTCACGGCAGACGAAAGAAAAGGAAATGAATGGGCGATGAGAATTCTACTAACAGAGACAGATAATAATTCACTTAATGATGCACAACACTTAAAAACACTGAAAGAGATATTGGACGCTCTGAAAAATTCGCATACACATTTTGATTTTTGTGGCGGAATGCTTACGTTGAAGAAGTACGCTAACATATAAAATAAAGCGGACGAATTGATGTTAGAATACCTTGCGAGACGAAACGCACTGCTGTTCAAAGTTCGCGATTCTGGCTGTGAATTATCAGACAAGCAAGCAGCTGTGCAAACTTTGTGTGTCTGCATTCTGGATACAAGACTTTTGCAAGAGATGTGTGGTGTGATGAGGTGGATTTTTCGTTTCAGAAATTAAAAAGCCGTCTTTTGAATAAGAAAGACGACTTACAAACATGAAATGCGCTTGTGAAGCGACAGCATTAAAGGTTTCGATGTTCAGAAATGGTCAACACCACAAACAAAGCGTAGCAGAAGTATTCAAAGGCAACGAGGTCGCGGAAACTGCCAGCATGACAACAGACACGGAAATTCCGAGAAAACGCATGACTGCGGTCCACGATGTTATAGTTGTCAGGAGTACAGAAATATTGGAAAATATTGTCTTCTGTTCTGTGTTAACACTGTAATCAACGAGCAAGCGAACCGTAGAAATGAAGCAGATAAAACACCCTAAAATTCTGTTACGTTCACTGCTAGCAAGAGTGCGTTGCTGAAAGCGAAACGCTGACACGCAATTTCATTCTACAAATGAATTAAGTGGGGCCATGTTGGCAATTGCTGTCTATCCACATGTGTCATACACTACTTTCCGTGAAAACGATAGAAGCTCTGCGTGGATTCTGGAAAGTGAAGCAACAGACTACATGATTTACCAAGGTGATAAAGTCCTTACTTTCACTGGGCGTGAGGAGTTACTAAAGGTAGCAGGAGGTGGATATTTGTTGAGTTCTGGTTACGGCTTTGTGCGTATATGCTTGTCAGAAGAGCCCGCAGGGTAAACAGTCGACTTGCACAACACTTTGTATGTCCCAGACATCATGTGTAATTTGATATCAGTTCCCCAAGCGACTGATAAAGTAATGTTGGCATCATCAACAAAAACTGAAGCTAGAATAATGAAACAACGTTAGGAAATAATTTCGGAAGGTTCAAGTAAAGACGATCTCTATTACTTTACTGAAGATAACTCCAGCAGTTCAATCAGTGGACGTGGCCATGTCGCAAATCTTAACAGTAGTCGGGAATTGGATTTGTCACACCGAGGGCTAGCAAAGATACAAGTCAAATGCAGTGGAAAAACTCTTGAAGCGTCTGACGACCAGATAAGTCAAATGTGCAGTGTGTGCACTGGAAATGAGATGAAAACTACGCCTTTCCCCAAACTGACCGAAAACCCAGAAGAACAATGATGTTACATGTGCCTCTTGCTCAGAACTACTTGGTGGAGCGAAATATCTTGTCACGTTCGTTGACCATTGCTCGCGGTGTATCGTGATACATTTCCTAAAAGCCAAAAGTGATGTGTTTGAGACTTAAAGAATAAAAAGCATATGCAGAAAATCGTCAAAAGAAAGGAGTGAGAACACTGCTTTCAGATAAAGTAAGCAGATATATGAGTAAATAATTCGAAACATTTCTACTAAAAGGAGGAATCTGGAGGCAGCTGACTGTCCCTAGAAAAACTCTAGCAAACAATGTGGCAGAATGGTTCAACCAAACTCTTTCAAATGTCGTGTGATGTATGCTGTTAGGGGCCGATTACCACAATGTTCCTGGGGTGGAGCTATAGCTACAGCAACTTACTTATGAAATAGATGTCTGACAACAGGAAATAGTGGATAAAGTCCCTATAAACGATAACATGAACGAAAATCAAATATTGATCATCAGCAATTATTCGGATGTCGGGCTTGGGCAAAAATGAAAAACTGATATGGCTCGTTTTAACGAAAAGAACAACCTCATGTAATGGTTAGCTACTCGGAAAACATGAAAGCCTACAGATTGTGGCTTCACTCAACAGGAGATATTATTACTGCCAGAAATGTTGTATTTGATGAAAGAATGTTTCCTGAAAAACTGAACAAAGGTGTTGCAAAAGTGGTTCACA
The DNA here is from genome assembly GCF_021461395.2 of Schistocerca americana. Classification (NCBI taxonomy): domain Eukaryota; kingdom Metazoa; phylum Arthropoda; class Insecta; order Orthoptera; family Acrididae; genus Schistocerca; species Schistocerca americana. Next base: position 262,232,808 of record NC_060121.1, on the reverse strand, counting down.
TGATGATCACAACCATCCAAGATGATGCAGAAGCATTACAGAACGTGGTATTATGGAAACAGGAGAAGCACCTGAAATCGAACTAACTGAAGCTACGGAAACATGCTTGTCTTCCAAAAATATTGGTGTAGAGAATAAGACCAAAGGGGAGGGTGAGAGTGCTGACAATGATTACTCCACAATAGAGTATATTGACTGTCAACTGCGAGAACCTGAAACAAATGAAAACTACAGAAGGTGTTCTGGGCAACAAATCAGTTCACTAAAAGGCCTGATGGACTACGAGATAAAAGAAAGTAAGAAGGGGTATGGAGTTGGAAATGAAAGTACATCAAGAGAAAGAGCTCCACAAAATGTACAGGAAACCATATTACGTTAACATAATAACAGATGGCAAGAAGAGATTTGAGAATAACTGGAAAAGCTGAGGCGAAACCGAACAGGGACATTTACACCATGTACCAACAACACAAAAATCATACAAACAAAAAGTGGTCTTCAAGTGTACATATAATGCAAACGGAAAAATCGGAGTCACAGAGCACAAGTAGCGGCTTTAGGAAGCGAGCAAAGGCCATGCATAGATTTTGAACAATGGTACAGTCCAGCTGAAAAATGAAAATTATGCTACTACTTCCAGGAATGGCAGCTGAATGAGATTGGGAAGTTCATCACTCTCATGTCGTTGTGGCATATTTTATGACTGACATATGAGATGAAGCCTATGCAGAACTACCCATGGCTTTCACAGATACCACTGACCAACTAAGAAGAAAATTCAATGGCATACCGGATCAGGAAGAAATGCACAATGGTGGGTGGGTCGACGAACTTGAAAAGTGCATCTATGGGTTGCATAGAATGAAACACTCAACAAGTTCCTGCACATGGAAGGGATGCTGCAATTAATAGCTGACCTGCGCATTTACTATGATCAAAGCCTGAAATCATGGTAATTGCTTATATAGATGATATAATTCTGTACAGAGACAAAATTGAAGTAAGTAAAATGAAAAATATATTAAATTACTGAATTTAACAATGATGATCATGTTCAGTTTGTGGGGTGCTCAACTGCACAGTCATCAGAACCTGTACAAAGTCCAAATTTTTTACAGTCCAATTTTTTTTTACACAGTTCAATCTAGCCACTGTCACAAATGATGATGATGATGATGAAATGATGAGGACAACACAAACACCCAGTCCCCAGGCATAGGAAATCCTCAACCTGCTTGGGAAGCAAACTCAGGGCCCCATGATTCAGAGGCAGCAACGCTAGCCATCAAACCATGAATTGCAGACTCTGAATTTGAAGTAAGGGGCCTTTGTGTAGCACAACATGTACAGTTAATTCGAGTTATGAGGTAAGATGGAATACTGGTTTTAGACTAAACAGTACACACAAAATAAAATCTTTAAAAAGTTCCAAATGGAAAACTGTAAACCTATTTAACTCCACCCATCATGAATGTAAAGCTGCAAAATCCAACAGATGGAGACAACCTCAGTGAACGTGATGCATAGTCTCTATTTGACAACAGGTACAAGGTCAGATTTAGTACACCTAGTGACATATCTAAACCAGTTTAGTAACAATCTGAGTGAAGAGCACTGGCACACTATCAAACACACACTACATTATTTGTGAGATACAGTGATAGATGCACTAAATTAATGGGAGACTGGCAAGGAAACTGAAATGTATACTGAGGCAGACAGGGGAGTTGATCCAAATCACTGTAAATCCTTTAGCGGATGTGTTACAGTTTTTGGGGGTACAGCTGTAAGTTGGGCCAGCAGGAATCAATGAACTGTAGCTCTAAGCTCTGTTGAAGCAGAGTTTGTTGCACTGGTTGAAACTGTAAGAGAAGTGAAGTGGATGAACAGTTTTCGCACTGAAATTGTTCGAGATTGTTACTGTGTCATACTATAAAGATTGTCATCGATAATCAAAGTGTGAAGAAACCTGCTGAAAATCGTAAGGCTTCAGAAAGAACTAAACATGTGGATATAAAACTGAGGCATTGAGGTCAACAACATAACTTTGGAATATATTGCAAACGAGAAGAACGTCGCTGACTGACAAAGGCAGTCGAGAATTTGAATCTGAAATCCCATCGGAAATTAATGGGAGTCATGGACCAGGCTGGGTGTCAGGAATGTGGACTATCTTTCTTGTGTGACCTCTGATAATTCATTGCTATTGTTATGAAGTGTTGAAATGATAGGACTCTACCCCTATATGTGTGTCATGTCGAAATAAAACATGTACTGTATTTTGAACTGTGATGTGCAGTGCATTTGTGTGTGTTACCTGCAGGTCACGAAAGAAGAGTAACACAGAATTCGCACAATATTCCTCAGGAGACCACCCAACCACTCTATCAATCAATGCCAAACAGTATGACTGTTTGCATAAGAGCCAGAGATGTGCCAACACATTACTGACTTGCTCAATTTGTGAAGCTCTTTCTTTTAAATAAATCATCCATTTTTTCTGAAATTGTAATCATTTGTTTGTCTGTACATGTACATCTCCTCTACCGATTTCTGTCCCATTTGGGTAATTCATTCGTGGTGTGTCGTGTTTTTGTCTTAGAGTGTATTTCATTTACATCCATGTATAGTGATAAACTGAAAAACAACGCTTAATGAGACAGTATTTTATTTTGAATCAGGATTTTCAGTGTCATGTGTGCTGGCTATCAGTAACGTGTTATATGCTTCTGCACCAGAATGTAAGACTTCATTCTGACCCTGATTGGGACTGCGTAGTCTATATGTAAATTATGTTTATTACAATTATTTGGGTTGCAGATTACATTCTTGTAAATCATCATATATTCGCTTTTGTTTTAACCACAAATACAAGCATTGAATATGGTACTGGGATGTAATGAAGAGATTTTTGCAAGATGTTTTGATATTAACTTTACCCAATATTCTTATTGCATATTTACATAAGTAATGTTTTTTCATAATATATATTGCCCCAAAAGATTATGACACAGGGTAGTAGTGAATGATAATGTACAGAATAGAGTCCTGCATGACTAAATAAGCGAGCACAAAATGCGAGGTGGCCCAAGCACAGCCTAACTAAATAGTCTACCTGCACTTGTTATTGTGGCCATGTATAAAAGCTGTGACCAAATCCTTGGCAATGTTTGACTCGAGAAACGTTAAACATATCTTTATCCATGTGCGACTGCACACAGCACAGGTTTCCCATTAGTGATGTGTTTCTGACTAAGCAGCATGAGGAAACCAGTGCAGCAAGAAGTCAAACTGAAACCAATGCGCACATGTCGAAGAAACGGGAGTGTCTACAGTACATGTGGAATAAATTTCTGTTTGTTGTATATGAAAACAGAAAGTCTACTGGGTATGTATCACACATAAATTGATTACATTATTTTATTTCCAGTCGGGAATGACTCCTTTAAAGAAACATTCTTAAACCCCATGGTGACACAGCTCCTTCAGGAATACCGACAGTAGTAAAAAATATTATAACAGCGACATTTGTTCCAACATGTGCTAAAGTGCTGAAGATGTGTGATCTTTTAATTGTGTTACGGGTGAGGGTTTCAAAGAACTAGACTAAGAATTAATTCATCTAGATACACATTAGCGAGAAGTCAGTGTTTCAGATATCAAGCCACATCCCTCTTCTATAAGCAGGCATGTCAAAGAACAGGCTGATACAGTTCGAAACAGCATAAGAATTCTGGCTATTAAGGAAGGTATTAAAAATGGTTCAAATGGCTCTGAGCACCATGGGACTTAACGTCTGAGGTCATCAGTCCCCTAGAACTTAGAACTACTTAAATCTAACTAACCTAAGGACACCACACACATTCATGCCTGAGGCAGGATTCGAACCTGCGACTGTAGCGGTCGCGCGGTTCCAGACTGAAGCGTTTAAAACCGCTCGGCCACTCCTGCCGGCAAGGAAGGTATTAACAAAACATGTTTTACGATAGTTGATATACGAATTCAAAAATGGTTCAAATGACTCTGAGCATTATGGGACTTAACAGCTGTGGTCATCAGTCCCTTAGAACTTAGAACTACTTAAACCTAACTAACCTAAGGACATCACACACATCCATGCCCGAGGCAGGATTCGAACCTGCGACCGTAGCAGTCGCACGGTTCCGGACTGCGCGCCTAGAACCGCGAGACCACCGCGGCCGGCGATATGCGAATTGATTAGTACAATAATGTGCATAATTTGAGGCTCACAGCACTTTACACAAACACAGATTGGCCTCTTGTCAATAATGTTTTGTTTATAACACAATTCCAGGATGTTAAGATGACAGATATAAATAGTACGAAAGAAGCACGAGACCCAATGACTGAGTGAAACATTTCACTGGAAAAGTTGCATAATTTTGTTTTTGTCTTCGACCAGAGTGCCAATGTAATAAAACATTTGGAAATTCACAAAAGGCTTCCTTGTGCTCCACATTGTATAACAGAACTTAACCACACTTACAATAAAGGTGGCTTCTAGTTGAATGATGCAGCAAACGTTGAAGCAACAATAAATATATAAGAATGCATTGCACAGAACATGAAGAAAAGTGGCCTCTGCTCCTCATTGAAGTTGTATTTGAAACCAGTGGTTTGCCCTCTCTGGAACAACTTATACACTATGCTAGATTCCTTGCACATTCAGTACAACAAAGTTGGTGCTTTACTAAAGGAAAATAGTTTCACTTATGGATTACAGGGATATGACAATGAATTTGCAGGAAGAATTTTGAGTTCGCGAAACCACTTAAAGAGGACACAGAATAATTAGAAAACAAAAAAGAACTTACAATCTGGTTAGTTCTTCTTTGGTTACGTAAATGTCAACAAATCTACAGTGCCAAAAAAAAAAAAAAAAGGTTCAAATGCCTCTGAGCACTATGGGACATAACATCTGAGGTCATCACTCCCCTAGAACTTAGAACTACCTAAACCTAACTAACCTAAGGATATCACACACATCCATGCCCGTGGCAGGATTCGAACCTGCGACCGTAGCGGTCGCGCGGTTCCAGAGTGAAGCGCCTAGAACCACTCGACCATAGTGGCCGGCTACAGTGCCAAAGACAGTGACTGCAAGGTGAGTTTAATTACTGCACTTAAAAGTACTTTTTATGATGATATGAGGAAAGGATAGATCTGTAATTAACTAGTGTAATTGATGTATACTGAACACATCTATTTGTTAACAGCAGTTACAAGAGACTAAAAATCGAGCCCTGCCTTTACTACATGAGGAGGTTGTAATTAATTCTAAACATAAAGTTGCTACATCCCTTTCACGATCTTTCTGAAATCTCAATACATTTGACATAAATGAAAATTGAGAAATTCCTAGCAGTGTGTGACAATTGTAAGCTATCCAGGTACAACATTCAACCATATACATAATCGTTTTTGCGTAGCTAGTGAGAAGTGAAACGGAATTATTATTATTTGTATAATATTTTATCAATATAAAATATAATATAAAATATCAATATAAGATATAATATAAAAATATATTTTATCAATATAAACATTTCCACAACAGTTATGTCTTATTTCTCTCTCTTTTGTTCATTAAACAGAACCTTCAAGTGCAGTGTCATTGCAAGCCAAAAACAGATATCATCTCAGGGACTGCAAGATGAACAGATGAAGTACATATCTGTATTTTAGTGCATCCAGGCGACGACAGCATCTTCAAATGGTGGAGCAGATATGAAAAGGATCTACTGGGACTGGCTGCAGCCGCAAGATGTAACCCTGCAACAAGCACACATAGCGAATGGTGCTTTAGTAAACGTGGCATGGTATTAAGAAATCATCGCAGCCAATAAATATGCCAGTGATCCACTGTTGTCCAACATAAACTATAAATTTTCTTCTCTTGCATACAAGTGAAAATTAAGGAGGGTTACTGCTGTAAATGTTTTATTAATAAAGATGGTCGTCTCCCATTTTTCAGCGATTGTATTCGTCTAATGTGTACATACACTGAAACGCCAAAGAAACTGGTACAGGCATGCATATTCAAATACAGAGATATGTAAACAGGCAGAATATGGCGTTGGGGTCAGCAACGCCAATGTAAGACAAAAGCATCTGGTGTAGTTGTTAGATCGGTTACTGCTGCTACAATGCCAAGTTACCAAGATTTAAGTGAGTTTGAACGTAGTTTTATAGTCGGCGCACAAGCGATGGGACACACCATCTCTGAGGTAGCTATTAAGTGTAGATTTTCCCATACAACCGTTTCACGAGTGTACTGTGAATATCAGTATCCGATAAAACATTAAATCTCCGATATCGCAGCGGCCGGAAAAAAGATTCTGCAAGGACTGGACGAATGATGACTGAAGAGAATCGTTCAACGTGACAGAAGTGCAACCCTTCCACAAATTGCTGAAGATTTCAGTGCTGGGTATTCAACAAGTGTCATCATGTGAACCATTCAAGGAAAAATCATCGATTAGGGTTATGGAGCAGAAGGCTTACTCGTGTACCCTTGATGACTGTATGACACAAAGCCTTACATCTTGCCTGGGCCCATCAACACTGACATTGGGCTGTTGATGACTGGAAACAGGTTGCCTGGTTGGATGAGTCTCGTTTCAGATTGTATCTCGTGGATGGATGTGTACGGGTATGGAGACAACCTCATGAATCCATGGACCACACACGTCAGTAGGGGACTGACTATTCAAGCTGGCGGAGGCTCTGTACAGGTGTGGGGTGCATGCAGTTGGAGTGATATGAGGCGCCTGAGACGTCTAGATACGACTCTGACAGGTGACATGTACATAAGCATCCTGTCTGATTACCTGCATCCATTCACGTCCATTGTGCATTCCAGACTTGGGAAATTCCAGCAGGACAACACAACACCCCACACGCTCAGAACTGATACGGAGTGGCTCTAGGAACACTGTTCTCAGTTTGAACACTTCCGCTGACCACATAACTCCCCAAACATGAAGTTTATTGAGCATATCTGGAATGCCTTACAATATGCTGTTCAGAAGAGATCTCTCCCCCCCCCCCCCCCCCCGTCATACTCTTACGGATTTATGGACAGCTTTGAAGGTTTCATGGTGTCAGTTCCCTCCAGCACTACTTCAGACATTAGTCGAGACCATGCCACGTCGTGTTACGGCACTTGTGCTTGCTTGCAGGGGTCCTATGCGATATTAGGGAGCTGTTGCAGGTTCTTTGGCGCTTCAGTGTGATTTCCTATTAATGATAGGGTGAATAAATCTTGTGTGTGGAAATGAGTCTTATTTTTTCCTGTGATTGTACTGAAGTATCTATTATTTTCCATGTGCTGTATGAAGTTAACTGTAACATGTAAGCATTCTTTAAAACATTTTGTGTTAAAAATAGAAAGAGAGAGAGATGGGGTGGGCTTTGGATTAGTGCAGTATGGTGAGGCATAATGAGGTGAGACATCAACCAAGACTGGTCATGTTCAGTTATTTACATGCCCAGAGTCCATACAACAGATATTGAGCAAGTACATCGTGAAGCAGAGTCATGTGGGGCCAGACACAAGTGGTTTTGCTCCCTCTTCAGGAGGCAAGTCGTAACCAGATAAACACTGAGCACTGCAGCACTCAAGAACAGTGTATGCTAGCAATCTCTTCCGCAGGTAAACATTATGAGAGGAATTTCTAAGACTGGTGATCTCAGATGGTCAAGAATACAATCCAGCTTGATTCCTAGACACATCTGTATCTATTGAGATCTACTTGTGGTACCTGTAAGTCCTTTAATGTTTTTTGGAATGACTTTTCGTAAGATTTAGAAACAATCTTTTTGCTGTGAAGCAGTCTGTTCCGTAACTCTCCTAGCTGTGTGTGGTATGGATGTGTTTAGAACCTTTGTCAGTATACTTGTGTCATTACTAAACATGACACTTTTTGAGCAGTGCTCAGATGTTCCAGATAAATCATTAATGCAGGTCAAGAACAGGAGATGGGCTAACACTGAACCTTGCTGGACACTATGCTTAATGTTTCCACAATCTTAATTTATCTTATTCCCGTCATATTATTCGTTAATGTGACCTTTGTTGAAATCTGTCTACATCAGTGCTAGGAGTTGCCAATGTAGAATTTTATAACCTACACCTCTGAAGGCCTTGAAAAGCTCACAGAAAATGTCATCAATGCAAGGTACTGACTTTGTTGGATCATACATTGCATTCCCAGTATGTAAGCCGTTATAGCATTCACAGTGAGCTGTTGTTAAAAGGTAATTGTCAGAAAGGCCTGTCCATATAGCATAGAGGAAGGAGGGAAAGGTCTATAATTAGAAGTTAATTGCCTATATCCACTTTTGAAAATGAGTATTACTTTTGCGAAATACACCTCGACACTTCGAGTGGTTATAAAGGTAATTCATGGGGGCGTTCCTAAGACATTACAAGGTTTTAGTCAGATTATAATCAAAATTATTGTCAAAAGACTTACTTCTCGCAAAATCTATGCATTATAGTGGAGTACAGTTGCTGCCAACTAGACATATCATCTGCCATAGTTCTGCCTGTGCTACTGCCATATCAGCTTATCAATTTTAGATCCAACTGCTGTTTCACTACGAAGGTTGAGATATAAAAACAACTAACACAGCTGCTACATCCCATTCATGCTGGCTGTTTCACAGCATTAAAGTTAGTAAAGGCGTTGACCTTTTCCCAATACTCTATGGCAGTTCCCATACATGTCCATTCTGAAATTTTTTATCTAGACACATTACTAAGACGCAGTTGTTCACCAAAAAATGGCGATTACGGGATCTTCGTTTATATGATAAAAGTAACTGACTTAAAATACTTACTTCGTTGAAGAAACACATGTAGCTGTTATATAAACATATCTGAGTTAACTAACTCATAAGTTACTGTATGTTTCAATGAAAAATCGTGTTTTTCTACATGATTTAGCTGACATTACAGCAGAGCTAGAGACTAAGTTGCGTTCCATACGCTAGTATCGAATGAACAGACGCTTTTACTGAAATACAGTGTTGCGGTTAGTTCTTTTTAATGCTCTAAATTGCTAAAAAGCTCAAAACTGCTCACTGTAGATAACTATTTATAATTTTTTTGTTGGTCTTCACTACAAGTCTCATTTTATTGGCCTTGGAACAACACATATTATAATGTGTAAATAGGACCATACTAACCCTTCTGCAGTTGTTGATGCACTAAACCCAGCCTTCTAAATGGCTTCTACTTCACAACAACTTTTGAATCATTAAAAAGTATCAAACAGTCGCTGTGGTATCAAATTTAACTGTTCTTGCAATTATAATCGTATTTTACAGCCAACATTCAAGAACGATGATTAGAAGGCTATAGCCAGAGAGAAAATTTATTCCAGCGGGAATTTTGAAATTAAGACGAAAATGTGTAAGTTAACATATATGAAGCCTGCTTAAATGCCAACAAGTATGTGGTGTCCCATGGCAATTATTGACATGCCGAAATATATACACTGAACGCATTGTTCAGCAAAAGTCTTATTTCTGTATGAGAAACACGTTAGAAATGTCAACAGCGAAGTCTCCAAACGACGTCTTTTCGTAAGAAAATATGTTGGTTATTGTATACTGGGTACTGTTATTGTATGTTGTTCATTTACTTTTCCGATACTATGCTTTTTGCTTCAGTAAATAAACTTTGTAGGGTGAGCATCGTAGGTTATTAGCAAAATATTCTCAATGTCAGTAGTTACAAATATTACGTGCAAAATTAACATTAAGATCCCATCTGTTCGTTCACATACGTCACTGTTATAGAAAATGCATCTCACTATGAAGCTGAACCAGGATTTATCAGCAACTATTACGTTTATTGTGGGGTGAGACTTGCAGCAGGTCTTGCTGAAGTGAGCCTCGTGTAGATCTCACAGTCACAATTTAAGATTATTTACATCACATATCTTGAATAAAGTTCCTACATTTTTGCATGCATTACGATCTTCAGCTAAATGCGACTATGTTTCTTCTGTATGTATTTTAATGATAAATTCGCATTATCTGTTTTATTATCTCTTCAAACCCAACAAAGAACCTATTTGGCCCATATGGCATCCTGTCTGTCATCAGTTCATTTTTCATCCCGCTCCTAATTACGTCTTCCACATCAATTTGTACCTGATCTGTTGTACTTTTAAGTGTCTCCTTGTACCTCGGTACCATTAATTCCCAACGTGCACCTGGAGAGATGCTGTAAAACCATCAACTTTTGAATGATTTTCACATTAAAAGCCCATATGTCAGTCCTGTAGCTCAGAACTGATATACACCACAGTGCACCTAGTCCTCAACAGATGCCTGAGACAAATTTTCCACCAGTTATATATATATATATATATATATATATATATATATATATATATATATATATCAACCTGCAGGATACCCTCTAAACCAAGAATATGAGATTTTCTTTAAATATTGTGTTGTCAAGTATTTATAGGTTCAAAGAAGTCTCCTAATTTATTTCATGTTAACAGTGCAGCGTAGAATTGTTCTTTAGAAATTTGCAAAGGTAGGTAGGTGAGTGGAATATTGATTTCCTCCTCATACTGACAGTCTATGCTTTGGCATAAAAGAACACTTGATGTTCACAGATTTTTAAGTATTACTTTTTATACACTGGTGAGCAAAAAAAATTATGACCCTTGCTTAAAATGATGTTGGTTGAACGTTGGAATGCAATACAGCACATTTCTGCGTGGTATGATTTGGGATGCCCGTGGTAGGTTTCTGGAGATATGAGGCATCAGATGTCTAAGCATAGTCCACATGGTTCACATAAGTTACAGGCTTATGGTCTTTGGGTATGGACCTGGCAACTGATGGCTTCCCAGATGTTTTGCATCAAACTCATAACAGGTCAATTTGGCAGCAGGACATCAACATGTGCTCCTCAAACCATTCATGCCTTGTGACACAGCTGTCCTGCTGCAAAATGCTATCACCACTGGGTAAGACGTCAAAGCATGAAGGAATGCAGGATGTCTTCAATAATGTTCAACTAGTCCACAGGTGGCATAGTGCTTTTGATTACTACCACAGATCTGGTGGAATCCCATGTGACTGTAGCCAGCAAAATACTATCCTCACCAGCATGGGTTCTTGGTGCCACAACAGCATACCCAAATATGACTATTGACCTGGTGTAACCAGATACGTGGTTCATCTGACCTGGTAACGTATTTCCGTTGATCCACCATCCAATTTTGATGATCCAATATCCACTGTAATTTGCAGTTGATAATGTCATTAGGTCAGGATAAGAACACAAAAGGGTTGTCTGTCCTGCAACAACAGTGTGCTCTGAATGGTGTGCACTGGAACACTTGTGTCTGGACCAGCACTGTACTCTGTGATCAGATTTGCACACATATCTGCCTGTCCTGTAAGCTAACTTCTGACCATCATGTTCCATAATGAGATGTGAATGCCCAACACCTTGTCACCTACTCATGGTTGATCCATCCTTCAGCCACTTTCCTTTGATGCTCATGACAGTAGAACGTGTATAGCCAGCCAGCTCCGACATTTCTGAATGAGATGCTCATTACCAGGTTCTGGGCCATAACATTTTCTGTTTGTTAAAGTTTCTTACATTAGTCAAGTTCCCTTATCATTGCTAGAATGCTTCCTCTTCATCTCCCTGCTCCACTTATGTACTTTCCTTACCACATCAGTTGCCCACAACATCAATAAGTAGCATTCAACCTTGCAGTGGGCAATAGTGATTTCTTTCTCTCTTCTCTTTTTTTCTTTTTTTTCTTTTTGCATGTCAGTGTATGGTAATTACCAGTTCTATGATGTGTATGCTTAATTGTCATATTTTCTTGGGCAGATGATTTTTAACTTGTACTTGTCTGTTTTAACTACCAATTCACAATGGATATGTAGGTGAAATTGGCCAATAGTGGACTAACAGATACTGTATACAGTTGCAGGAAGAAAAAGTAGTCATATTGTAGAAAACTGTGATCCTCCAGAAGCACAAGAACAGAATATAAGCATAACGTATTTCCTTACTCCATCTGGGTTTAGAAGATGGAAATTATTAACATAGCGAGAACAGCTGGGCTGAAACATTTTGTAGGTCTGCTGTATGATTTTTTTTTAGGTTAGTTTGTCATCAGTTTGAATACCTACAATTGAAGAACTTTACACCTTGTTTATTATCACATATTATAGTGCTTCATTAATTGGAGATGTAATTTTGATACCACAAAACTAAATGAGATGTACTTGAAATTAAAGTTTGAAGTGAGCCCAATTTTACAAAACTAGTTAATAATATTTGTAATAACTTTCTTTGGTGTGTTTTCTTTTGAATCACAACAGGGAAACTTGTACTATTTCTAACATTTCTCCTTATTCAAATAAACTGATGGCTCATTAAGAAAGTGCAAGAACAAGAATGCATTCATTCTTCACACACTGTGTTACATCAATCATGTCATCAAGGAGAGACTTGAGGAAGTCATATTATACTTTAAATGGCAGAGTCAGCCACTGCAGGCTATTTCAGTAAAGTATACTAACATTGACACATGATGGAAAAAAGGCCATTGCTCTTCCTCTTACTGCACACAGTAGCTATTTCTATGTAATACACCATCTAAAGGTGGTTCAGTAGGTATTTGTGTTCCAGATTTGGCTGCTGTTTCAATAAATTGTTTCACACAGTTTTCACTAAGATGAAGCATGCAGTACAATTAAGTAATTTGTTTTTTGTTTTTAGATGACTGCCGTAGCAGAATGTTGTCAAGTGATCTTGCACAGAACCCAAAGAAATTCTCGTCATATGTAAAACTGTTAGTGGCACCAAGGTTAGCGTCTAGCCCCTAGCGAAAGAGATAGAAACTGAAATTGAGGGTAGCAAAGCAAAAGCTGGAATGCTTAACTCTGTTTTCAAATGTTCCTTTACAAAGGAAATCTCCAGAGAAGTGCCCCAGTTTAATCCTCGTACCACTGAAAAGATGGATGAAATAAGCATTATTGTCAAAGCTCCAGGCCCCAATGGAATCCCTGTCAGATTCTATACTGAATTTGCAGCTAAGTTAGCCCCTCTTCTTACTATAATCTTCGAACAAAAATACATGCCCAGTTCTTGGAAAAAGGCACAGATCTCACCTGTCTACAAGAAGGGTAGTAGAAGTGATCCACGAAACGATTGTCCAATATCCTTAACATCAATCTGTTGTAGAATCTTTGAACATATTCTGAGCTCAAACATAATGAATTATCATCAACAGAATGAGCTCCACAATGCCAGCCAACATGGATTTCGGAAACATCAGTCCTGTGAAAACCAACTATACTGAATGCTTTGGATCAAGGCAACCAGCTAGATGCAGTATTTCTTGATTTCTGGAAAGCATTTGACTCAGTACTGCACCTGTGCTTTTTGTCAAGAGTATGATCATATAGGGTATCAAGTGAAATTTGTGATTGGATTGAGGACTTTTTGGTAGAGAGGATACCGCATGTTATCTTGGATGGACAGGCATGGTCAGATGTAGTAGTAACTTGGGGTGTGCCCCAGGGAAGTGTGTTGGGACCCTTCCTGTTCATATTGTACAGGATGATTATAATTAAAGTTAAACTTTCAAACCATTGTAGAAATAACACAACTGGTCAGAATGACGTCAAATTGCAACGTAATATTATCGGAGAAGGGGGAAAACGTGTGGCAGAAGAAAAATAAATAGTTAAAAAAGGTAGCAATAGATGGCACTGTAAGCGTCATAATTTAATAGTCGTCCACTACAAATGACAAATGAATCATACAACAATGCCTAAGGAGTATGTTTGGTGTTAAACAAATTGTACTGCTGGAATGAGATTTTCACTCTGCAGCGGAGTGTGCGCTGAGAGCTTCTGTAAAGTTTGGAAGGTAGGAGACGAGGTACTGGCAGAAGTAAAGCTGTGAGTACCGGGCGTGAGTCGTGCTTCGGTAGGTCAGTTGGTAGAGCACTTGCCCGCGAAAGGCAAAGGTCCCGAGTTCGAGTCTCGGTCAGACACACAGTTTTAATCTGCCAGGAAGTTTCAAATTGTACTGCTCATTGTGCATGGATGTACAGGTGTGATACTGTTAGTTATGTAAGCCCATCCACCACAGCAAGGTCATATCACACTGGATGGAAAAAACTGGTTTTTAAGTGTCCTGAGGACAAAAACTGCATTAAAAAGTATCACTCAAAATCAAATTGGATTATTAATTTCCGTGTGACTGGTGCAAAACATGTTCAATTTGCTGATCGCCGTTTTCTGCAACAAGTTGAAATTGAGAAACGGCATGTTCCACAACTGATCGAAGTGTTTCCGGGGTCACGTACAGAATGTGTTGTGCAATGCATGCTTTCAATGCAGCTAAGTTTGCGATCAGAACACTGAAGACAACAGCTTTCAGATAGCCCCAGAGCCAGAAGTCACACAGATTAAGATCAGGTGATTGGGACAGCCAGGATGTAGGGAAATGACGGCTGATAATTCTAGCATTTCCGAAATGGTGCTTCAGCAGCTGCTTAACTGGATTTGCAATGTGCATAGGCGAGCCATCTTGCATAAAAATGATCCCATCCACACACCCATGCCATTGGAGAGCTGGAATGTTGTAGTTGTGCAAAAGACACTCATAGCACTTACCAGTGACAGTACAGGTAACAGGACCGGAAGCATATATGTCTTCGAAAAAGTATGGCCCTATGATAAATGATACTGTAAACCCACACCAATTTTTGGGATGAAGTGGTACTGGTTGATTTGCGTGTGGGTTTTCCATTGCCCATATTTGACAATTCTGTCAGATTGAAGTGGGCTTCTTCTGCCCACAAAATCTTCAACAGCCAGTCATTGTCCACTTCCATGCAAGCAAGAAATACTAAAGCAAAGGTCTCTCTTGCTACCAGGTCAACAGTAAGCTACTTGTACACATGGGTAATTTTGAATGTACAGCAAAGACGGATGTTTCATTGGATTTTACGCACATATGTGCTCACGGGTATGTCCAATGTTTGGGCAATTCTCCGTGCACTACACATTTGCACACCACCACTTGGCTCCTCCTGCATTTCTGTGGCCACTGCTTCCATTGACATCAATTCGTTTCCTCCCTCTTCTATGTTGCACACTAAAACAACCTGCCATTTTGAATTTCTGAATCATTTACTCCATACCCACAGCAGTCATCGGACCAACGCCTTTTTTCAAACCCTCCAGTGTCCGGAACTTCTGCAGAGCGAGGTATGCACAGTCATCATTCTTGTAATACCGCTTTACAAGCAGGACACAGTCCTGCATTGAGACAGTCATGGTGAGCATCACAGATGCGAAAGGAGGAAAAACTGCATGTTTATACCAACTTCAATGGGTTGTGTACATGACAGGTGTTTTCATTTACATATTGTGATACATGCAGTGCCATCTGTTGGTCAATTTTCACACTTCTTCTGCCATACATTTTCCCCTTCTCTGATAATATTCCATTGCAATTTTTTTCTACAGCATTTTGAAAGTTTAATTTTAATTATAGCCACCCTGTATATTAATGACCTTGTAGACAGTACTAATAGTAAAATGAGGCTTTTTGCAGATGATTGTTATCTATAATGAAGTACTGTCTGAAAGAAGATGCATAAATATTCAGTCAGATCTTGATAAGATTTTAAAGTGATGCAGAGATTGGCAACTTGGTCTTTATGTTCAGAAACATAAAAGTTTGCTCTTCACAAAATGAAAAAAATGTAGTATCCTATTACTGTAACATCAATGAGTCACAGTTGAAATTGGCCAATTCATATAAATACCTGATATAACACTGGAGGGATATGAAATGGAATGGTCACATAGGCTCAGACATAGGTAAAGAAGATGGCAAACTTTGGTTTATTGGCAGAATACCAAGGAAGTGCAATCAATCTACAAAGGATATTGCTAACAAATCACCTATGCAACTGGTTCTAGAATATTGCTCAAGTGTGCGAGACCCATAGCAGATAGGACTAACAGGGGATGTTGAATGTATACAGAGAATGGTAACAGGTTTGGTTAATGAGTGTGAGAATGTCACAGAGATACTGAAGGAATTGAACTGGAAGACTCTTGAAGACAGACATAAATTATCCCAAGAAAGTCTATTAACAAAGTTTCAAGAACCGACTTCAAATCATGACTCCAGAAAAATACCACAACACCCTATGTGTTGCCCGCTTAGGGGTCATGAGGATAAGATTAGAATAATTACTGCATGCACAAAGGCATTCAAGCAATCATTCTTCCTACAATCCATACATGATTGGAACAGAAAGAAACCCTAATACCTGGTACAATGGGATGTACTCTCTGCCACGCACCTCAGTGTGGTTTGCAGAGTGGGAAACCACGTGACTGGAAAAAGGAAAATTGGATGCTGCCAATGGTGACTCTTCACCATTTAAGGACAAGAATTACCTGCTGGTTCAACAAATTTAGATAGGCTGTGGTCTGAGATCTGTGTTTGATCAGAATACCTCAGGACAGCTGGTGAATGAGTTTAATGAAGAAATCATTGAAAAACTCCAGGATGTGATTCTTGCTGACAATTTAACGGAGTGCATAAAGTATCAGAAGTCATAAACTTGTTGACAGGAATAGCAATTAATACTTTACAATACAAGCTGGCATGAAAAATTATTGGGCCTGTAGGTACCATATTTGCCACAGCTGCTGATGTGGACTACAATAAGGTGTGGCTTTCAACTTTGATTCTAAATTTGGAGAAATTGAAGCAAATCTGAATGACTTTTCGCATTGTGTTCTCACTATCAGTGAGACTAGGATCCATCTTTATACCCTGAAAATCAAAACGGTAGTTTGATTCTAGTGAATATGTTCCACAAGTGAAATGCCTGGAAAGTTACAGTATTTTTTAGATGGAAGGAAAGAGGAAAATGGTCACCGAAACATACTGCAGAGCAATATTGACTGCTTCAACAACCGATTTAAGGGAGCATGATCACATTAAGTGGATTGGTCAGTTGGCTGGTAAAGGCGAGGGGACCAAACAACGAGGCCATCGGTCTCCCATCAGAATAGGAAAGGATGGGAAACAAAGTCAGTCATGCCCTTTCAAAGGAACCATCCTGGCATTTGCCTGAAGCCATTTCGGGAAATCACAGAGAACCTAAAACAGGATGGCAAGATGCATGTTTGAATCGTCGTCCCCCCAAATGCAGGTCCAGTGAGCTATCCCACTGCACCACCTCACTTGGAACTGCATAAGGTGAAGAAGGAAGTGTTGTAGTTAAAGATTTCTACTGAGATAAAGTGATCATCACAGAGACAAGAGGTAGCTCTATATTTAAAAAAAACTTGGCGGTTACTAATGTTGAAGGGCTTAAAAAAGTGCCAGGGTATTGGGGGAAAGTGTGTGTACCTAAAATTGAACACTGGACAGAAAAAAATTAATCCTAAACACAGAGAATAATAAGAGAATATTATGGTTGACACAATAATATAGCATAGGTAACTTTTAAAAAATTCCATTTGGAAATATTATATGATTTTAAAATATTATGTACAGAACAGCATGAGTGGGATGTGAGTGGGACAGGAGAAGTGGATTGACAAGGTGAATGGAAGTTATAAAATGCAACACAGTGTCTGGTTATTACTTCAAATATGACTTATCAAGGATCCTCCAGGAACAGTAGCCCACATGCCAGTTGCATGGGCTATGGGATTGGTGGCCATAAGATGTTACGAAGAACGGTAATATTTCAGGGCTGCTGCAGGATAGCAGAAAGAGATTGAGGCATAAAACTGTCTGCTCTGTAGGATGACCAACAGACAAGAGAGAACTTCACCACCGTATCTTGGCAGGTGGATGCAGGAGGCAGTCACATAGTCTCTCTGCTGTGCTCTCTGATTGGTTATTCAAGGTATACTGGACTATTCAACATCTTAGTATGGCTGTATACTGCCCTTAGGCTTTGGTTCATCAATTCAGCAAGCATACAGCAACACGTATACTTTGCTGGAATGACTGGGTACCAAATGCAAAATCTTATTGCCACAGGAAAACAACGAAAATTATTAATTCCCTGGGGTCCAGGGCACTACTGGCAACTGGACTGTACAGTCAAAATATACAAAATGAATGTAAAAATATCTTTCTCAGAAAAATGACACTTTGTCATCCAAACTGTAGTTTCCTAGTATCCTATTACTGCATAGGTGGCTGAATAACTCCTGAATAAATTACCTCCTCAAGAAAGAAAAGTTGATGGAATAGTGTCAATATTTGTGTTGTACTCTATAATAGTAACACTGTTCAGTGGCTAATTGTGCCCAGGTAAAGAAGAGAAACTATTAATATTGAAGAAAATCCCAGGCTCTAGTGACAGCCTTATCAGATTCTATACAGAATTTTTTTGGCAGAGTTAGCCTGTCTTTTAACTTTAATATACTGCAGATCCCTTGAACAATAAATGGTACCCAGTAGTTAGAAGAAAGCACAGATCACACCCTTCTAGAATAAAAGCAGCAAAAGTGACCCATAAAGCTGCTGTCGGGTTTCATTGATAGAACATATTCTCACCTCAAATGTAATGAGGTATCTTGAACAGAATGTCCTTCCCCATGCCAACTGCCATGGTGTCTGAAAGCTTTTGTCATGAGAATCCCAACTTGTGATTTTTCTCACATGGTATTGTGAAAGCCATGGACCAAAGCAATCAGGTCGATGCTGTATTTGATTAAGTACCACACCAACACTTATTAACAAAAGTAGTGCGGTAGTGTGAGGTATCAAACAAAATTTCTTACCATTACTGGTTTGAAGGTTTACTGTTAGAGATTATGCAGAATATTATCTGGAGAGTGGACACAAAACACAACTTAGAAAAATGACCTGGAGAACTTGGTTGTGGCAAAACAATGCGTAGAGAACAGATATAAAATACAATGTCAAAAGATGAGGATCTTGACTCATATGTCTTCATATTGGGACTCCATTATAAAGGAGGCAGCTGAGGTTAGTTTAAATGGCAGTAATCCATGCTTTTCACATGACTGGTCTGTAAAAAGTAAATCTACATGTTTATGCCACAAGCCACCTTATGGTGTGTGGGGGAGGATACTTTGTGTACAACTGTTATTTCACACCTTTCCTGTTTCAGTTGCAAGTGATCTACAGGGAGATCGATTATTGGTAAGCCCCCGTATGAGCTCAAATCTCTCTAATTTTGCCTTCATGGTCTTTCCATGAGTTAAAATAGGAGTAAGCATTATAGGGACCTACACACCAACACTTTTAACTCTAAACCATAACATGATGCAGAACGCCTCTCCGGTAGTTCTGCCTCAGGAGCTAGTTGAGTGTCTCCATGTCATGTTCACTCTTGCTAAATGAACCTGTAATGAAACATGATGTTTGTCTTTGGATCTTCTTCTTATTTACGAGTGCAAACAAAGTTGACATGCAGTGGCTGATAGGAGCGACTGTAAATGGGAAATGCCTTAACGATCACTCTGATCAGTCTATTATCTGGTACCAGTCCTAGACTCATGAGTAGTATTCAAGTATTAGTCGAATGAAAGTTTTGTAAACTACTTCCTTCATGGGTGGACTGCACATCCTGAGGATTCTCCCAATGAATCTCAGTCTGACACCTGATTGTACCTGCAATTAATTTTGTATAGTCATTCCATTTTAAATTGCTACATACACATATTCCCAGATTTTTATGGATGTGACTGCTTCCAGTAACTGTTCTGCAGTCATGTAATCACACAAAAACAGCCTTTCTGCCTGTTTATGTACAATATGTTGCAGTTGTTTATGTTGCCAATCCCTGCACCAAGTATTGATCCTCTGCAGATCTTCTTACGTCTCAGTACAATTATCTAACATTGCAACTTCTCAGTGTACCCATGGGAAGCCTCATGGAACTTCCAATTTTATCCACAGGGTCATTTATATTGGTTAGGAATAGTAATGATCTTAAGACACTCCCTTGGGGATGAGCCCAAAATTACTTCTATTATTGAAGATTTCTCTACATTAAGAATATTTCCACATATTGCTGTACACCAGTATACATCCATTAACATGCTTTTTTCTCCTTTGCATTTAACATTATTTTTCCATAAACAGTGTTATTTACTGCACGTATGTCTAAATTGCTCTTGTTGAAGACTTCAGTTTTTTTATTTTATTATTTTTTTTTTCCTGCATCAGTTAGTTGAAATGAAGTTTCTGTTTTCCTGTTATGTGAATTACAATAGGCTATTTTCCTATAATATGGTTTGGACTGTTGTACTTCTGATTGATTATAAAATTTAAACAGCATTTATGGTTAATATTCTCAATTTTTTTTTAATGTAAAAATAATGAAATATGAAAATGTGGTCACATGATCGAAAATGCTCAGTTATTGGCTGATGCTCTGGTGACTTCACAGACTAGGAGTATTACACATGCAAACGAAGTTGATACTCAGCGTGGTGGCTGATTGGAGCGACCTTAAAGGCATTCCCCATGTACAGTTGCTTCCATCAGCCACCGCACTGAGTGTCAACTTTGTTTGCGCTTTTAAATAAGATGACGCTATAGTTGTGTTAGAATAATTATCAAGTTTTTTCGTATTTTTACTGCAAACAGTTTAGCTATTTAGATATGGAAAATGCCATTATGATTTTTAAGTAACAACAGAAAGGAATTTTGTGGACGCTGATAGTGAAAGCCTTGCGAAAGTTGATCGTTTGTATTTCACCCATTTAGACCGACGATATGTGGAACAATGGACAGTTTTTTCCCTGCTCCCTGCAACACCATTAAACTCGCTGAAAACTAAGGAATTGTAGAACTTTTGTAAATAGGTCCGTGAATTATATCGTATATTATAACTAAAGTGCCGACTGAGCTATGATCCAAAGAACGAAAAAATTATTTGTGGTAAAACATAGTGCCGATTTTCTGTGCAGAAGAAACGCAGCAGCCAGAGTGCATCTGTCAGGGGTTTTGTGGCACAATGGTTAGTGCATACGACTGTAGTGCAAGAGGTCACATGTACCTAACGTGGAAGGGTCATATATTTTTTAAAAGTTTTACATGAAGTATAAAAATAGCATTAGCAAGAACTGATTGTAACAGTTGTTTCAGTTGTGGGATGTATTATATATAACTTCACATTAGTCTGACAACAGAGGATAATGCATTTACTTTGTGAACAAACAATTAACTTTTTTTTGGAAGGTATTGCTAGTAGTGAAGACCTAGCCATACATACATTCACAGTACAACAAGATGTAGGACGATGAGGTTATACAGAGAGAGATATAAAGCATGTACAACATGTAGGTGACACAAACGTAAGGGCTATGATGTTTGTGAGTGTAAACTAATGTTAGCATCTGAAGCAGACTTACTCCATCTTTATGTAGGATGATGAAATTGCAAAAGTTTGAACGATAAGGATCTGAGCTAGGCAGTACAAAGGTAAAAATATAGTTTCTAATAAAGTGTGTGGTCACATTAACTAGAAAATATTGTTTTGAATGTGACATGTGTGAACAGCAATGGCAAATTTAAGATCATAAGTGTATGTAAACAGCAAGGAAAATGCAATGATATTCTGTTTCTGATTGGTGTGCTGAAGTTTTGTAATTGTGATTTGGTTTTCACATGAGACGACTGTCAAGTCATTTTACAAATAAATTAAGATGTACTTTCGGGTTAGATTTGAAGCAGCAATCTGTGGACATCATATCATAAAATTCAATGGTTTATTGCTCTAACAACTGAGCTACTGAATAACTGAGTTGTATTAGATAAACTGACAATTTTCACTAGGAGTTTAATTTCGTTTAATGATGCTATCCTTTGTTGTAACAGTGGGAGAGCATATCTTAGAGATAAGTTAATGTTAAATTCACAGTGCAACACACTTTTAATTAAGTTAGTGAACTTGTGCATCGATGTGGTGGCAATTTGCCGGTACAGGGCAACCACATTTTAAGCATCTTCTCATTCTCTGGAACACTCAAAAACAACTTTTCAGGAGTTTTTATAGATATATTTGTACAGTATGGTACTACACACCATTTATAACCCATTTTCTGAAACATAAATTCCAAAACAAGACATCACTTTGGGTTAGCGTTACGACAGAAGGAGCAGTGAGCTAGCCAGTGAGATCACAGGTATCATATGATTTAAACGGACTGTTTTAGCGAGCATTCAAATTATTTGAATTTCCTATCCATTTTTATAAAAGAATACTGAAATTGAAGAGGAGAAAAAGCATGTTAGGAGCGTAAAATGACATAATTAATCATTTAAGACAATTTCCAGAAAACAGTCAAATACGATACCCTATTTATCTGAGTCCTTTTCCTGTAAACAGTGAGGTGTCATAAGTCATAAGACAGCAATATGTTCATATGCACACATACATATGTTGGTAATATTGTGTATACATGATATAAAAAGGCAATGCATTGAAGAAGCTGCCATTTGTACTCAGGTGGTTCATGTGGAAAGGTTTCTGACATGATTATGGCCACACCATGGAAAGTAACAGACTGAAAGTGGAATGGTAGTTGGAGCTAGATGCATTGAACATTTCTTTTTGGAAACTGTTAGAAAATTCAATATTCTGAGATCCACAGTATCAAGAGTGTGCTGAGAATCACTTCTCATCATGGACAATACGGTAGCCGAAGACCTGAGAGCAGCAGTATTTGTCTAGAGTTGTCAGTACTAACAGTCAAGCAACATTGCATGAAATAACCACAGAAATAAATGTGGGATGTACAATGAACATATCTGTTAGGACAGTGCAGTGAAATTTGGTGTTAATGTACTATGGCAGCAGACGACCGACGCGAATGCCTTTGCTAACAGTACGACATTGCCTGTAGCAACTCTCCTGGGCTCCTGACCATATTGGTGGGATTCTAGATGACTGGCCTGCTCACATGAGTCTCAGTTTCAGATGGCAAGAGTTGATGGTACAGTTCAAGTGTGGTGCAGACCTGAAGTCATGGACACAGGTTGTCAACAAAGCACTGTGCAAGCAGGTGCTAGTTCCATAATGGTGTGGGCTGTATTCACATGGTATGGAGTGGATCCTCTCATTCAACTGAACTGATCATTGACTGGACTTGATTATGTTTGGCTACTTGGAAACCATCTGCAGCCATTCATGGACTTCATGTTCCCAAACAATGATGGCATTTTTGTGCATCCAGGAGCGATATGTCACCAGGCCACATTGTTTGCAATTGGTTTGAAGAATATTTTGTAAATTTCGAGTAAATGATTTGCCCACCCACTTGCCCAACATGAATGCCACTGAATTTTTATGGGACACAATTGAGAGGTCAGTTCATGGACAAAATTCTGCACTGGCAACACTTTCGCAGTTAAGGACAGCTGTAGATGCAACATGGCTCAAATTTCTGCAGGGGACCTCCAATGGCTTGTTGAGTCCATGCAACACTGAGTTGCTGCACTACACTGGGCAAAAGGAGGTCCGACATGATATTAGGAAGTATCCCATGACTTTTGTCATATCAGTGTATTTATAAATGGAAATGGTACATTAGGCATGCAACACTTTTTATAACTTGACTGTAAGTTTTACTTATCAGAGATCTTAACATAAATTTGAAAATGTAATGTGCATGCAGTTGGCAACTTTTACAATATTCAATCAAGTTTATTGATTAAATAAGTTGTCATTGTGTATCTTACATGATTTACCTGCATTAACTAAGAAATCTTTGTCTGCCTCTTCATCCCACTCTAACATTTCTCAAGAGTTAATTATGAAGTGGTGCGAGGTGTCATTTTTTGTTTTGGGTTTAGTGCTATTTTTTTTATTTCTGCATTCATACATAACTTTTTCTATTGTTGTTGCTGTTGTTGTTGTTGTGGTCTTCAGTCCAGAGACTGGTTTGATGCAGCTCTCCATGCTACTCTATCCTGTGCAAGCTTCTTCATCTCCCAGTACCTACTGCAACCTACATCCTTCCAAATCTGTTTAGTGTATTCATCTCTTGGTCTCCCTCTACGATTTTTACCCTCCGTGCTGCCCTCCAATACTAAATTGGTGATCCCTTTATGCCTGAGAATATGTCCTACAAACCGATCCCTTCTAGTCAAGTTGAGCCACAAATTTCTCTTTACTCCAATTCTATCCAATATTTCCTTATTAGTTATGTGATCTACCCATCTAATCTTCAGCATTCTTCTCTAGCACCGCATTTTGAAAGCTTCTATTCTCTTTTTGTCTAAACTATTTATCGTCCACATTTCACTTCTATACATGGCTACACTCGATACAAATACTTTCAGAAAAGACTTCCTGACACTTAAATCTATACTCGATGTTAACAAATTTCTCTTTTCAGAAACGCTTTCCTTGCCATTGCCAGTCTACATTTTATATCCTCTCTACTTCGACCATCATCAGTTATTTTGCTCCCAAAATAGCAAAACTCATTTACTACTTTAAGAGTCTTATTTCCTAATCTGATACCCTCAGCATCACCTGATTTAATTCAACTATGTTCCATTATCCTTGTTTTGCTTTGTTGATGTTCATCTTATATCCTCCTTTCAAGACACTGTCCATTCCATTCAGCTGCTCTTCCAGGTCCTTTGCTGTCTCTGACAGAATTACAACATCATCGGCAAACCTCAAATTTTTGATTTCTTCTCCATGGATTTTAATTCCTACTCTCAATTTTTCTTTTGTTTCCTTTACTGCTTCCTCAATATACAGATTGAATAATATCAGGGATCGGCTACAACCCTGTCTCACTCCCTTCCCAACCACTGCTTCCCTTTCATGCCCCTTGACTCTTATAATTTCCATCTGGTTTCTGTACAAATTGTAAATAGCCTTTCGCTCCCTCTATTTTACCCCTGCAACCTTCAGAATTTGAAAGAGAGTATTCCAGTCAACATTGTCAAAAGCTTTCTCTAAGTCTACAAATGCTAGAAACGTAGGTTTGCCTTTCTTTAATTTATTTCTAAGATGAGTCGTAGGGTCAGTATTGCCTCATGTGTTCCAACATTTATACGGAATCCAAAGTGATCTTCCCCGAGGTCAGTGTCTACGTACTAGTTTTTCCATTTGTCTGTAAAGAATTTGTGTTAGTGGCTTATTAAACTGATTGTTTGGTAATTTTCACATCTGTCAACACCTGCTTACTTTGGGATTGGAATTATTATATTCTTCTTGAAGTATGAGGGTCTCATACATCTTGCTCACCAGATGGTAGAGTTTTGTCAGGACTGGCTCTCCCACGGCTATCAGTAGTTCTAATGGAATGTTGTCTACTCCCGGGGCCTTGTTTCGAATTAGGTCTGTCAAACTCTTCACGCAGTATCATATCTCCCATTTCATCTTCATCCACATCCTCTTCCATTTCCATAATATAGTCATCAAGAACATCGTCCTTGTATAGACCCTCTATATACTCCTTCCACCTTCCTGCTTTCCCATCTTTGGTTAGAACTGCATTTCCATCTAAGTTCTTGATATTCATGCAAGTGGTTCTCTTTTCTCCAAAGGTCTCTTTAATTTTCCTGTAGGCAGTATCTATCTTATCCCTAGTGATATACGCCTCTATATCCTTACATTTGTCCTCTAGCCATCCCTGCTTAGCCATTTTGCACTTCCTGTCTATCTCATTTTTGAGGCGTTTATATTCCTTTTTGCCTGCCTCGTTTATTGCATTTTTGTATTTTCTCCTTTCATCAATTAAATTCAGTACCTCTTCTGTTACCCAAGCATTTCTATTACCCCTCGTCTTTTTACCTACTTGATTCTCTGCTGCCTTCACTATTTCATATCTCAAAGCTACCAATTCTTCTTCTACTGTATTTCTTTCCCCCGTTCTTGTCAATCATTCCCTAATGCTCTCCCTGAAACTCTCTACAACCTCTGGTTCTGTCAGTTTATCCAGGACCCATCTCCTTAAATTCCCACCTCTTTGCAGTTTCTTCAGTTTTAATCTACAGTTCATAACCAATAGATTGTGGTCAGAGTCCACATCTGCCCTGGAAATGTCTTACAATTTAAAACCTGGTTCCTAATCACTGTCTTACCATTATATAACCTATCTGAAACCTTCTAGTATCTCCAGGCTTCTTCCATGTATACAACCTTCTTTTATGACTCTTGAACCAAGTGTTAGCTATGATTAAGTTATGCTCTGTGCAAAATTCTATCAGGCGCCTCCCTCTTTCATTGCTTAGCCCCATTCCATATTCACCTACTACATTTCCTTCTCTTCCCCTTCCTACTATCGAATTCCAGTCTCCCATGACTATTAAATTTTCGTCTCCCTTCACTAACTGAACAATTTCTTTTATCTCACCATGCATTTCATCAATCTGTTCGTCATCAGCGGAGCTAGTCGGCAAATAAACTTGTACTACTGTGATAGGCATGGGCTTTGTATCTATCTTGGCCACAATAATGCATTCACTATGCTGTTTGTAGTAGCTTACATGCATTTCTATTTTTTATTCGTTATTAAACCTACTCCTGCATTACCCCTATTTGATTTTGTATTTATAACCCTGTATTCACCTGACCAAACGTATTGTTCCTCCTGCCACTGAACTTCACTAATTCCCACTATATCTAACTTTAACCTATTCATTACCCTTTTTAAATTTACTAACCTACCTGCCCGATTAAGGGATCTGACATTCCACGCTCCAATCCGTAGAACGCCAATTTTCTTTCTCCTGATAACAACGTCCTCCTGAGTAGTCCCTACCCGTAGGTCCAAATGGGTGACTATTTTACCTCCAGAATATTTTACCCAAGAGGACAGCATCATCATTTAACCATGCAGTAAAGTTGCATGCCCTCGGGAAAAATTAAGAGTGTAGTTTCCCCGGGCTTTGAGCCGTTCACAGTACCAGCACGGCAAGGCTGTTTTGGTTAGTGTTACAAGGCCAGATCAGTCAATCATCCAGACTGTTGCCCCTGCAACTACTGAAGAGGCTGGTGCCCCTCTTCAGGAACCACACGTTTGTCTGGCCTCTCAACAGATACTCCTCCGTTGTGGTTGCACCTATGGTACGGCTATCTGTATTGCTGAGGCCCGCAAGAATCCCCACCAATGGCAAGATCCATGGTTCATGGGGGGAACTTTTTCTATTATATACAGGGTTATTACAAATGATTGAAGCGATTTCACAGCTCTACAATAACTTTATTATTTCAGATATTTTCACAATGCTTTGCACACACATACAAAAACTCAAAAAGTTTTTTTAGGCATTCACAAATGTTCGATATGTGCCCCTTTAGTGATTCAGCAGACATCAAGCCGATAATCAAGTTCCTCCCACACTCGGCGCAGCATGTCCCCATCAATGAGTTCGAAAGCATTGTTGATGCGAGCTCGCAGTTCTGGCATGTTTCTTGGTAGAGGAGGTTTAAACACTGAATCTTTCACATAACCCCACAGAAAGAAATCGCATGGGGTTACGTCGGGAGAGTGTGGAGGCCATGACATGAATTGCTGATCATGATCTCCACCACGACCGATCTATCGGCTTTCCAATCTCCTGTTTAAGAAATGCTGAACATCATGATGGAAGTGCGGTGGAGCACCATCCTGTTGAAAGATGAAGGCGGCGCTGTCGGTCTCCAGTTGTGGCATGAGCCAATTTTCGAACATGTCCAGATATACGTGTCTTCTAATGTTTTTTTCGCAGAAGAAAAAGGGGCCGTAAACTTTAAACCGTGAGATTGCACAAAACACGTTAACTTTTAGTGAATTGCGAATTTGCTGCACGAATGCGTGAGGGTTCTCTACCACCCAGATTCGCACATTGTGTCTGTTCACTTCACCATGAAGAAAAAATGTTGCTTCATCACTGAAAACAAGTTTTGCACTGAACGCATCCTCTTCCATGAGCTGCTGCAACCGCACCAAAAATTCAAAGCCTTTGACTTTGTCATCGGGTGTCAGGGCTTGTAGCAATTGTAAACGGTAAGGCTTCTGCTTTAGCCTTTTCCGTAAGATTTTCCAAACTGTCGGCTGTGGTACGTTTAGCTCCCTGCTTGCTTTATTCGTCGACTTCCGCGGGATACGCGTGAAACTTGCCCGCACGCGTCCAACCGTTTCTTCGCTCACTGCAGGCCGACCCGTTGATTTCCCCTTACAGAGGCATCCAGAAGCTTTAAACTGCACATACCATCACCGAATGGAGTTAGGAGTTGGTGGATCTTTGTTGAACTTCGTCCTGAAGTGTCGTTGCACTGTTATGACTGACTGATGTGAGTGCATTTCAAGCACGACATACGCTTTCTCGGTTCCTGTCGCCATTTTGTCTCACTGCGCTCTCGAGCGCTCTGGCGGCAGAAACCTGAAGTGCGGCTTCAGCCGAACAACACTTTATGAGTTTTTCTACGTATCTGTAGTGTGTCGTGACCATATGTCAATGAATGGAGCTACAGTGAATTTATGAAATCGCTTCAGTCATTTGTAATAGCCCTGTACATATTTTAACCCATTATAGGGGGATAAGTCAATCACATTGCCTACTATGAATCATGTGAATCGTTTACACCTTGTTGCATCTGTTTTCAAGGCCTATCTGTTATCATGTACTCATTCTGAGTGAGAGATGGGAAACCAGTCCATCATTTGCTTATACTTACATGAGAAAATTGCTACATGTAATACTCAATCTGACTGGTGTACCAGACCAATGGTTGTTAATCCAGAACATTGATTCATTAACAGTCTGTCTCAATTTCCTCTCTTCACCACTGCTCATTATACCACATGAGCAGGTTTAATTGGTAAATGTGCAAATGCTCAATTTTCCTATTTAATATTACTTAGTTTCTTTCTTACCATCTGTAATCCATATATATGTAATCTCTTATTTTACAGTGACAGTGGCAGCAGAGTAGATACACTGCATATTGATGATGTGCCAAGACTTACATGGAAGCTATCATCACCAGAAACATCTGATGATGAAACAGATGTTCAGCCAGCTGGTAATGAGAAATCTAAGTGGGAACATGGATGTTCTTCGAAATGTGAAGTTAAAAATATCACAAGGCCTCACAAAAACATATTCAGTGGGTTGAACAACTACCAGAGTACACTTGAAGAGCACATTCTAGGCAGTGCCATTACCAGTGATTTTCACGACAAAAATCATGATGAAAATGATACACTTATGGACATTGAAACTGAAATTACATCGCCTCCCAATCAGCTGAAGGAAAATGGGTGTGCAGATACTTGGGATAAAATAATTGATGAAGTGCTTGCAGAAGATAGAGATTTTAGTCAGATATCAACAGATATTGTTCCACAAATTGATAATGGAATTTTAACATTATCAACAGATGAGGAACAGGAGGCAGAACATTCTTCTTGTAAAATAAATAAAGGTAGTGTGCAACAACAGCTACCAGTAGAAGAAACACCACAAGGTGCAAAATCAAATCTGCTTCCAAGTTCGTCAAAATGTAAAGACCAGTTGGAGGACTTATTTGAAAATGAGACTGAAATGATGGGTGAAATACTAAGTCAGACTCTGATAATAAGTCCCCAAGCTTCACAGAGTGAATTACAAAATGATTCTTTTACAGTTTCTACACAGATACAAAAAATGCAGAACCAAGTGAGCCCAAAGAAAACTGCAAAATATATAATCTCACAGCCTAAAGGAAGAGGAAAAAATATGAAAAAGCTCTTGTCCTCTCTGAATAAATGCAAAGAACTAAAAATAAAATCTCAGAAGAAACAGGCCAAAAAACATCCCGTTACAATGTCGGGTAAAAATAATCGAATCTCCTATGACAGAAAATATAGGCGCCACAATACATCATTACCCAACAACTCTGAAAGTGGATATATGCTAAGGACAGTTCAGCTGAGAGGTCCAGTAGCAGCTGCAAATGTTTCTAAAGGTGTGTTAGCATAGGAAATAATTTGCTGATAATTTCATCTTCTGGAGTGTGAAGGGAATGTATTCATAAATGTTCTTGATTTACAGAAGCTTCTCAGAACATTGTTAGTCTAAAAGCTGGTGTCACCTTTGCAAGAAATTTTGGTATGAAGAATCATGAAAGAAAAAGAAAGGTAAACAATTTTTGATTTTATACTAAACAGACTGCAGAGGGCACGATGTAAATGCCATAACAAGAAGTCAATGTAACCAGAACTCTGCTTAGTAGCCAAGGCTGCTAATGTATGCTTGTGGAGTGGTGCCCAATTTGAATCCTAGTGGTGGAGTAAGTTTTCACCAACAGTATTTACTGAGCAATAAAAGAGAGTTATTGTCATAAAGTTCCCAGTTACTACATTTGGTGTCAATATACTGTATTAAACCTCTGTGCAGTGTCTCATGGAGTAAGGAAACATGACACTTTATGGTGACCCATCTGTTAGATATGCATGTTAAACTCAATGTTATCCTGTTGGTATTTGAGAGGATTAGCTGTGAGTCAGCACTGAGACTCACCTTCTTCCATTTCTTTATCTCTGTCATCACCAACACAAACATGACCTAAAACTCCCTTCTTCTTATCACAGTCCCATAGTTTTTTTTAAAGGAAAGGTGTCTGTGAGCAAGAAGAAAGAAAATCTTTCCAATTAGTTAGTTGAATTGACCCCTTGGGCTTTCCTAACCAACAATGCCATGTAACTTTTCTTGTTATTTGTTGCATGCGGTGACACTGAGGACTAGAAATTGTTATGAACTACTTTTGTAGTAGCAACAGCCTCATCATTCAGTTCCTCATCCATTTCTCCTTTATGGAATAATTAAGTTCATTATCTCCAATGTGATTTAAATTGATGGTTTATGTGGGTATAATATGCAACAAATTGCTTATTGAGTTTGATGCAATTAATTGTTTCATTGTCTACTTTTTGAGCCACTGAAGGCTCACTATCAGATGGAGGTGTCACAGGAAAATTATTTTCTGTACCATGTCCAGATAGACACTATGATTATTGCAGCTGCATGGCAAATAATGGTATCTCTGACAAATCCACTGTGATAATGTCAGCTTAAAAAAGGAAAAAAACACAGTATTTAGGAGTACTTTGTTTTGCAGTAAAAGGACACTGAAAATGAAGACGATGAGAACACATCTACAAAATACAATGAGAACAAATCCACAAGGGACAATGCACCATCACCTGCACCATGTCATGGGTTATGCTGTTGCCAATTTCTGTGTGAGAGAGTCTCTCAACATAGCCCCCTTTCTGTACAGATTCCTCACATATGCTAAAAGATGGACAACACCAAATCTTCCGCAGAATGGCAGTGCAGTGGAATGCAAACAGGTTCAGAATACATATGAAAGCATACCTTTAAGTCACAGGAATAGTGCTGCCATTGGTGGAGTTAGTATAGTACACATCTTTATTGCTAGGACTTTGTCACACAACTTCTTGTGAATACAGTACCATATCTGGTGTTATCCAGGAATGTTTGTTGTCCATAATGAATTTTTTTCTCTTCTCATTGTTTACAACAGTGGCTCTAAGTGAACAACACATCAGTGTGAAATTTTACTTCCTGCTCAGGAAAAAAACTGTAGATACTTTTACGATGCTGAAAACAGCTTAAAAAGATAACATTATGGGGGAAAACTTTGAATGTAGAATTATTATGTGATTTAAAACCTGGTATTCCATAGAAAGACAAACCTTTGCGAAAACATATGAGAATGCCAAGTAAATTTGTGAACTTGTGCCTGAAGACCGGCAATGGACCGATATCACAGGGCAGATTGACTGGATTTTCTTGAAATCAGTTCAGTGAGTTTAAGAGCTCTGGCAATGAGAAGACTTTAGCAAATTTGTATCTTGGATTCTGACTGACCAGAAAAAGTGTTGAAATGGGAAAGATTGGGTATCGTCACTTACGTGTCAGTCGTGCAGTGAGCCAACTTTACTGTTGCATCCATGCGCTATGCTCAGGGAAGAGGCTACAATGATGGTATGATGATGGGAACTGATAAAGTATGTGATTACCACAAATGAATTTATTCGGCACAAATGAGAAATGAACAACTGAAAAAACGAAATCTGATTTTAATGCCTATTGAACGGCGATCGTGGTAATGGTATTTGCACAATAGCTCCACATGAACACTGATCTTGGAGGCTATGCATTCCTCAATGGCGAGTGCATTGCCTCATCATGTCACTGCAGGAAAACAGTGGATCCATGTAGGGAATGAAGCAGACTTTCTTCATGACCCACAGGTTGCTGTGCACTATGGATAGTGAAATGAATGGACAACTCCAAATAAATTTCTGTGTGCATTGGTGGGGAGCTTGCGTTAATCTCAACCTGAGTGGTCCATGGCCTGAAAGATTAGACTCTGAGATACACGTCTGCACTGCACTGTTGCCCAGCTTGCACTGCTCTGTGTCCTTTGCTCCTGTGCATGCTACACCATTGCCAAAATTTGGCCTATTGGTAAATCTGCTTGTTGGCAGATGCCAGGTGTTGCTCACTTTGTGCTGGCTGTGATGGCAGTTCCATGATTACTGCATTTCTGCGGCAAGACTGCCACACAGATCTCCCCTGGAGAGCGGAGGTCAGGAGATGTGAGAAAACACAGGCATCCAGCCTGCTGCTAACAAGTGTGACAGGTGATGCACACTTCATAATGACGTCAGCAGGCCAACCAGTGGAGATTGTTGTCAGCACGCAGGGCCAGATGGGTGCACGGTAGGCATGGCCTTGCATAGGTGGCTAGTGGCAGCAGTGACGGGGAGCACTGGGTGCAAACTGTCTTTAGTAACATGTGGCTGGCATCCAGGCTGTGAGTCACATGAGGAAATGTGTCCTCAAAGAACACTTATCCAATGATAGTTAATACAAGATAATAATATGCACAGTTAACACAAGGTAATGAGCTAAAGCATTTACAAGGTGCATTGATCAGAACGACACAAAATAACACGATGTTCCAGTGTTCGTGAGTCACACTGTTCAGAACTCACTGACAATTGGTCGTGGAGGCACGGCACGGGATTTAATCTTGCCTCAATGATTCAACACAGTGGAGCCATAGAGACTACACAAAGAGTCTACACTCAGATGAGTATGTGTCATCATAACTCTGATGTGTATCCTGGAACTGAGAGGGACAAGCTTGGCTGCATGAAGGGCAATGCCTGGAGTGCAACAGGGAAGCGGAAATGAAAATCAGTGTGGAAGTAGCAGGGGTGTAGGGATGCAAATGCGACTCCAGGAGTTACGATGGGCAAGCAGCTGGTTATGCAGGAGGTGGTGTCAGGAGCTCATCTGGAGACCATTTGCTGATGAGGAGCTGCTGGAGACAGGGTCTCTACAACAGGCAGCAACTGGGGCACAAGGTTCTAGCCCGTTCAGTGGCTGGGGCACATGAAAGCTGTGTCACCTGATGGGACAGTGTTATGACACAGCACAGGTGTTTGAAGTGGATGTGACGCTGGTGGCTGCAGTAGGGTTGGCCTGGGTGCTTGTGGTGGGCATGATCTGGGTGGCTGTTCTGTCTGGCTGAATGAAGTGGGGAGGGATGGGGCTGATGCTTACATGGCAGTGCAGCGACACCTGGTGGGTTGTATGTGTCATTGTCAGCTACAGGTACGGTTCTGCCTGATGAGTGGTGGGGGAAACATCATCTGTTGACAGGTGTTCCGCTGGGTCGAAGAAGTGAATAGCAGCCAGAGCAGTCAAGATGCAAGCTGGCTTGACTCGGTTGATTGACACCTTGATCAGCTTGCTGTTGCATTCGATGTTGAACATTGTATTGCTGCAGGTGATGATGTGGTGTGGCTTCATGTAGGGTGACTGAAGTGGTCACAGTACTGCTTCAGTCAATAACACAATATGTCTACAGCACTGTAGACTGACATGTATTAAC
The DNA here is from genome assembly GCF_021461395.2 of Schistocerca americana. NCBI lineage: Eukaryota > Metazoa > Arthropoda > Insecta > Orthoptera > Acrididae > Schistocerca > Schistocerca americana. The sequence goes on along the minus strand of NC_060121.1, from coordinate 262,198,828 downwards.
ACTTTGCCAGTGCCATGCTGCACTGGTGCATGCACTCGGAAGCCAGCCATGTATGTGCACAGACATTCTGTCAGTGGTGGGATCGAGACATTATGAGGTGGCAGTACTTCCTCCATCAAATCGCTAGGAATGGTGATAGGTTATCCATAGATGAGGTCAGCAGGAGTGGCACTAATCTCTTCTTTCAGTGTTGCAGGGCAAGGAGTACTTCTGTCCAGGCAGTGTTGCAGCAAGTTAGGGATGCTTTCAGTGTTCAGTGGAGCTGCTTCACCATGCCATTAGATGCCAGGTGGTAGCTGGTTGTTCTGTGTAGCTGCACACCATACAGTCAGGTGACATGTGAACAGTGCACAGTCAGACCGGTGGGCACAGTCTGTTGTGACATGTCTGGGGCAGCTGAAGTGTGCCAACCAGGTGTTGACAAATGCAGTGGTAATGATGTTGGTGGTGATATCCACTATGGGCATTTTCTCTGGCCAGTGAGTGAAGCAGTTCACCATCATCAGCAAGCAACACCATTGAAAGAGGGAAGTGGGCCCTCGATGTCTGCATGGTTATGTGCAAAGTAGCATGTCACTTAGGAGCAGTTCCCAATAAGTACATGGGTGTGTCTTCCAACTTTGGCATGCTGGGGCAGGCAGTGAAAGTGCGTGCCCATTCATGGCATTCTCTGTAGCCCTGGACAGGTGAAACGCATGGCCACAAGTGACACAGTGGTGTTGATGCTGGGTTGTGACAGTACATGGACGTGATCGGAAGCACTTCACTGGAACTGCTCCAGGGGGGAAAGGGTCATGTGTACCCATTGAAACATCGCACTAAATCTTGCGGGCTGAGCTGCTGGAGATGTCCTGCCAGAGGGGGTCTTGTTGTCCATCACTCTCCTGTTCTTGAGCAACATTCTCATAGTTCACAGGAGAAGAGATAATGGTATGAGCATTGGACAAGCATTTGGCAATGGCATTGTCTAATCCCGAAATATGGCAGATATCTGTGGAAAACTGTGACACATACTCCAACTGTGAGAATTGGTGCTGTGAACACTTATTATGATTGGTCTGCAATGCGTGAGTTACTGGCTTGCCATCTGTGAAATTAATAAAGGCATGAGCTTCCCCAGATGGATGGAAGTATTTCACTGCCTCATATACTGTAATCAACTTACAGTTGTAAGCATTCCAAGATCATTGTGACTCTAATAGCTTACGTGAGAAGAACCTGATCAGCTGCCAGCTATCACCAACATATTGAAGCACAGCACCTATGACAGTCTGGTTGGCATCTACAACCCTGGCTAATTTGGCATTGTGTACAAGTTGAGTGAGGAGCATCACTTCTGTGCGGCTCTGTTTGGACCCAGTAAAGCTTTCAGTCCATTGTGTCCATCCAGATAACGGAAGTGCTTGCTTTTGAGGTGGGGCCGTATAGAGTTCTAGTGTAGCGACAGTATTTGGCAGATCGTATCGATAAAAGTTTATCATGCAAAGATAATGTAACTCTTTGAGCACTTGTGTGTGTGGCATGTTCGCTATTGCCCGCACTTTCTCCAGTACTGGTGTCCATCCTCTATGGGAGATTAAATGCCCAGGAAATCCTGTTTCAGGTACCCTGTATATGCACTGGAAGATGGTTTTTAAGTGTCAGCAGTCGATATCAGGCAACCTCAAAGAAAACATGTTGCAAAACATCATGGTAAGCCTTGCAAGACACCGTCCAGGAAACACTGCTAGGTCTGGGTAGCATTCCAAAGGCCAAAAGTTGTGTGCTCTTGAAAAGCCCAAAGGGTGTAATGGTGGATGTTTTATACAGGGCTATTACAAATGATTGAAGCGATTTCATAAATTCACTGTAGCTCCATTCATTGACATATGGTCACGACACACTACAGATATGTAGAAAAACTCATATAAAGTTTTGTTCGGCTGAAGCCGCACTTCAGGTTTCTGCCGCTAGAGCGCTCGAGAGCGCAGTGAGACAAAATGGCGACAGGAGCCGAGAAAGCGTATGTCGTGCTTGAAATGCACTCACATCAGTCAGTCATAACAGTGCAACGACACTTCAGGACGAAGTTCAACAAAGATCCACCAACTGCTAACTCCATTCGGTAATGGTATGCGCAGTTTAAAGCTTCTGGATGCCTCTGTAAGGGGAAATCAACGGGTCGGCCTGCAGTGAGCGAAGAAACGGTTGGACGCGTGCGGGCAAGTTTCACGCGTAGCCCACAGAAGTCAACGAATAAAGCAAGCAGGGAGCTAAACGTACCACAGCCGACGGTTTGGAAAATCTTACGGAAAAGGCTAAAGCAGAAGCCTTACCGTTTACAATTGCTACAAGCCCTGACACCCGATGACAAACTCAAACACTTTGAATTTTCAGCGGGGTTGCAACAGCTCATGGAAGAGGATGCGTTCAGTGCAAAACTTGTTTTCAGTGATGAAGCAACATTTTTTCTTCATGGTGAAGTGAACAGACACAATGTGCGAATCTGGGCGGTAGAGAACCCTCACGCATTTGTGCAGCAAATTCGCAATTCACCAAAAGTTAACGTGTTTTGTGCAATCTCACGGTTTAAAGTTTACGGCCCCTTTTTCTTCTGCGAAAAAAACGTTAGAAGACACGTATATCTGGACATGCTGGAAAATTGGCTCATGCCACAGCTGGAGACCGACAGCGCCGACTTCATCTTTCAACAGGATGGTGCTCCACCGCACTTCCATCATGATGTTCGGCATTTCTTAAACAGGAGATTGGAAAACCGATGGATCGGTCGTGGTGGAGATAATGATCAGCAATTCATGTCATGGCCTCCACACTCTCCCGACGTAACCCCATGCGATTTCTTTCTGTGGGGTTATGTGAAAGATTCAGTGTTTAAACCTCCTCTACCAAGAAACATGCCAGAACTGCGAGCTCGCATCAACAATGCTTTCGAACTCATTGATGGGGACATGCTGCGCCGAGTGTGGGAGGAACTTGATTATCGGCTTGCTGTCTGCCGAATCACTAAAGGGGCACATATCGAACATTTGTGAATGCCTAAAAAAACTTTTTGAGTTTTTGTATGTGTGTGCAAAGCATTGTGAAAATATCTGAAATAATAAAGTTATTGTAGAGCTGTGAAATCGCTTCAATCATTTGTAATAACCCTGTATATGTCATCAGGCACCACAGGAACTTGCATGAATGATTTTGTGCAGTCTGTTTTACTAAATATAACTGAGCCTGTCAAGGCCTAACTAAAATCCTGAAGGTGTAATACTGGAAATTGATCCAGTGATGTTTGTGCAATAAAGTTATGATAGTCCCCACATGGGTGCCACAAATTGTCTTTCTTGGTGACTAAGAACCAAGCAGAGGACCATTGGCTGCTTGATGGTTGAACAATGCCTTTCACAGCTTGGCTTTAAACTCAGCCTTTGCTACAGCTTGTCACTTGACTGTGAATCGACATTGGTGGCATGCAGTTGGTGGGCTGGAGCTTAGTCACCGTGTGGTGGAATGTTGAATGTTTGATGCCCTCAGTGCACCAGGCAGGCGAGTGTATCGTGGAAATATTGAGAGGCCAGAACCTGCATTGACAAGGAATTGTACACTGCCAGCCTATTCCATCATGAAGAGACTCTCAAATAGGACTGCAGCCAGGTGCATCTAGACCCAGTTACAACTGGGATTTGGGTGCATGCAGGGTGGTTGGCACTTAGCTGCATCATTGCCTAAGCAGGTGTGGCACCAGCAAAAGTTGTTCGGCTGCTGCTCCAACATTGCCAGAGTACCTCTAGAATGTCTGGTGCTGCATTGCCGGTTGCATAAACCAGTTAACTGTTAGCTGGATTGGCTGCTGCTGCAGCGCCAACTGCCCCCTGTCTGTGAGTGCACCAACCTGTGTCATCCTGCTTGCTGAGTGTTGCCACCACGGTTGCCGTATTCTGGACTAGATGGCACGGATTGGTGTCCAGTCTGGGAAGTGCAGTAAGTGTGTGTCACTGTGGGGTGGGAGTTGTTGGGGTTAGGGCTTCATATGCTGCTGCATTTCAGTATTGTATACTGTTGCCAGTACATCATATTTCCAATTGGCCAAGTCAGTAACAGCATCCAGCTGCATTTCTGCCTGTGCTGCAATAACTGCTTGCACTTGGGCTGGGAGACTTTGCAGTCAGATTGCATGCAGCAGCGATTCTGGGACAATTGATTGATTGATTGATTTTTATTGCCCAAAACAAAACATTTACACGGATGCAAAGCTTGTATAAGCAATGTCAATAAATGTACAAACAACAATGACAATAAATACACAAATAATTAATCTACGCTAGAAATTATTCTCACAGAAATCTTCCATTGTATAAAAACAATTTTGAATTAATAAAGTTCTTACAAATATCTTAAATTTTTTCAGCTCCAGACTCTTAACTGACTCTGGTAGTTTATTAAATAGCTTTGTTTGAAGCTGTTTAGAGTTTTGGTATGAGCAGTAGTCTTTTCTGACATCCTTACAGTGTCGTGTGTTATAACTATGTACATCAGATTCAGATCAAAACTAGACAAGTTCTTTTTAATGTGCAAGAGACATTGAAATATGTATATATGTGGCAAGGTCATTATACTAAGTTTAATAAATAATTCTCTACAGTGAGTTCTAGTTGGTAATTTACATATCAGTCTAACAGCTTTTTTCTGGGCTGTAAATAAACATTTTGAGTAGCAATTATTTCCCCACAAGATTGTCCCATATGTCAAATGAGAGTGAATATAACTATAGTAGACAGAAAGCAAAATTTTCTCATCTACTGTTGCTTGTAATTTTCTGAGTATAAATATTCCTTTAGAAATTTTTGGTGTTAAATAATTCACATGTGCCTGCCAGCCTAAATTATTTTGCAAAACAATGCCAAGAAACTTTACAGGAACTGTCTCTAAGGTGATTCTATTGTTATAAGAAATGTTTAATTCCTGTATTTTATTTATGCTCATAGACAGGCTATTGGCATTGCACCAATCAGAAAGTATATCTACCTTGAGTGAGGTAGAGTTACTTATGTTATTGTTTGTAGGCACTGTAACACTTAAACTGATATCATCTGCATACAAGTAACAGTTTGTAGTATCATCCATCACATTGCTAGGTAGGTCATTCATATATAATGTGAACAAGAGAGGGCCCAAGATTGACCCTTGAGGAACACCATGGTTAGCAGGGTAAGAAACTAGAATATTGGTTACTGAAGTATACAATTTGATATCTATTAGATAAGTATGACTGAATAATTTTAACAACAGAGACTGAGAAACCTACAGTTTTTAATTTCAGCAGCAGAGTGTTGTGGCACACAGTGTCAAATGCTTTTGATAAATCAAAAAACTTTGTACTTACAATAAATTTTTCTTCTTTTGTTTCAAGACAGTTACATATGTAGCTCATAATAGCATCAGATGTTGATAGATTTTTCCTAAACCCAAACTGGCTATTTGAAAGTAATTGATGAGAATCTAGAAAATTGATTATTTGAATGCTCATTAGTTTCTCAATGACCTTGGATAAAAGTGGTACAAGAGAAACTGGCCTATAATTGCTAGACAAATTATTGTGACCTTTTTTGTCGACTGGGATTACTTTAGCTACTTTTAATTTTTCAGGGAAACAACTTTCATCAAAGCAGTAGTTTATGATGTGACCGAGAACCTCTGCTATATTATGACTACTAAGTTTCAATATTTTAGAGCTGATATTGTAAATATCCAATGAATAACTTTTGCTAAGAGAAAGAATGACAGAGTGTACATCTTCTACACAAATGTGTTCAAAATAAAACACATTTTCCATAGCATTTTGGTTTTTATAGGCAACATCCAAATAGTAGCTAGGTTCATGTTTACTATCAGGTATCTTAGTTACTACACTATCTACACTGTTTACAAAATAATTATTAAAACTATCAGCACTAATTTTGGATCTAGATAGAAATTCTTTGCTACCCGATGCTAGATTCTCATTAATGATTTTCCACATTTCTTTTGGTTTATTAATAGCTTGTGCAACCAATTTGCAATTATATTCTAATTTAGCTTTCTTAATACAGGGTGTATACGACCCGGGAGATCCGGGAAAAACCCGGGAATTTATTCATCCGGGAGAAAACCGGGAAAAACCCGGGATATTTTTAGAATTCCGGGAATTTTTCATTGTTTGAGTTTTCAGTTAAATTTTTGTAATTTTGACTGGTAAGAACCGATACTCTAACAAAGGATATTATTGTATCCCGCTACTGCAGAGTAATACTTCAACAATAAAACATAAACGAGAGAAAAAGACGAAAATACTTAAATTGCAAAGGAAATGCGCCATATACAACAACGACACACAGTGCTCATGCAAGCGTCTGCCAAGTGAAAATGTGTCGAAGGCTTTAGAAGACTTTGCAACAAATTGCCTCCAATGAGCATGAAGTCGCAACTGTTTACATCCGGTTTGTTTTAGCAGTTACGCGCGGGCTCATGCGCATGCGCAGTTGAGTCACGTTTGAGTAGTAGATTCTCCCGCTTCTGGCAACAGGCTGTTGGCTGTGCAAGCAGTCGCAGCAAGCAGCTAGATGCTACCGGGAAAAGGGGGCGCCAAATTCGTATTCTTGAGGAAAAAAAACTTGTTTCACAAAGCGCTTAGCATCCATTTCACGTTTATCTATCGATTATTCATATGATTTTGGAACGCTTCCCAGTTGGTTTTTGAACATTTTTGAACACATTTTAAGTTGATTTCTGAATGAATGCATAGCTAACGTGATGTCTCTGTCAGGAGAATCCTCGTCGCATCTAGAAATAAACTTTCCGCAGACAAAAGGGGGCGGGGCAATACGAGCTGAGGGAGTAAAGCCGAACGGATGAATGCCAATCGCTGTCTGATTATGTGGTTGATAGGGTTCGTGAATGATCAGCATTGTTATAATTACTAGCGAAATCCATAGATTCAGACTACCAGAATGGAAATAAACGACTAACAGGAAAAACAGGTGAGAAAGATTACGTATTATCTTCTCGGTGTACCCAAGAAAATGAAATTTTGACAGAAAATTTTTGGCTAGATCGCTATACTAGTAAGGACCAGTTGTACAGTCCCCGGCTAGCAGACGCGTGAAGGAGAAGAAACGGGGACATCACACAATTTGTGGAAGAATAAGACGATTCCAAATTTATATAAAAATTTCGTAATACTACTTTTCGATCTTATGCTTGAGAAGCTGGTGCGTATGAATGATATGTGAAACTATTTCCTAACATAAAGATTTTTGCTTGTACTAGGCCTAATAGGCATTTGATATTGGTACTTCGTGGATTATATTCTGTCGTGTTGTAAAAATGACCATTTGTGCCAAACAAAACAGTCTCGTTTATTTGATGTGTTACAAAATTGCTGCCATATTAGAAAGGCCTATTTTGTTTTATCTAGCAGACAGTGACAAAATAGACGTAATCCGATCGAGAAACCACACCAGTCTTGGGTATTATTTGTATTAACAGATTTTCAGTATTAGATAATGACATTCCGATTTTTCATGTAGCAAAACGTTTGACGAACTTTGATGAAGTAATATATTCTTTCACAGAAAGGAAAGCATGCCATGTAAATCTGTAGCAAGGTGAGAGAGAAAAAAATGCTAGGAGCTAAGGTTTGAAGAAATGTGTAATTTCTTGCTTATCTCTTGTCAGTATTGGTTTTATATATCCTATATTTAATTTTATGTCAGACAAAACAGCAAGTTACTAACTAATAGGCAATAAAGAGTTCAGATTTTCTGAAGAGTTCTTGTTCTCTCGATTACAAACAATCCCACGCGCTATTAACTGCGAGATTTTTTTAAAGAGGGATGGGCCGTCAAACCGGCCGACTGGGGGCAGGAGAGGCACCACAGGACATTTCAATTTCCACTCGCCCGAATATAGTTTGGATGTGCGGTAGAAAAATGCTTTATGAGGAGGCGTGGCACTGCACTTTGGCATACTTAAGACCAAATAATATGTCTTACATTTCCTCGAATACATATGTTTTGTGTTTCAGACTTTTCAGAAAGATGTGCGCTAGAAGATGAACATATTTTGAAAATTCGATATTTTTGGTATTGACTCGGTTCGCAAATGTCGTAGATCCGGGGCTGATGCGCAGATCAGTCTGAGTTGTAGTGGGTGGTCTCCACATGACCCGTGTTTACATTTGGTGATTTTGCCGTTTACCCTTCGTTTACTCTCACGTCAAATGAAAACAAAACGGATATCTGTGGCCGGGAGCTATCAAGTGAATTAAAACACATTCACATAATTACGGAAGGCTAAAATATGTCATTAGTTTCAGGTTTTATTTTATTTCCACCTTTCTGACAGTCAAGCATTAATCGCCTTGCGGAACAATGAAGTTATTTTTGTCTGTTTCCTAAAGAAATTTGACTTTTGTTAACCTTTTCCGCAGAGGCAGTCAATGTATTTGAAAAGAAATGTTTAATTCCACAGTACTGGCTAAATTCAACTGTTCGCTGCATTTCAAGTGCACGTTTTCATTTTATAGCACCTATGGCATTATGTCATAATAAAGAACCAAACATGATATAATACAGTACTGGTGCTCCAAGAAAATTTACATCCCGAAAACCATACTGAAAAGCTTAATATCAGGTCGTGGCCTACTTCATTGGGAATCCGAACATACGAATGAGCACTTTAAATGTGCACATTTTAATATTGTTCACGAAATTCTGATGCTCTTGCAGTATCCTCTGATGTCTTGTTTCTTTTATGACATAATGTATCACCTTTCAATGCTTTATACGTACGTACATAGGGCTTCCTACGTCATGATAGCTACCCAAGCGCGGTGTCGCCTGTTATCTGCGCTTTCTGGCAACTGCTGAAACGAACCTATTTCTGACAGGTCGCGGGAAAATATTGCGAATAATGGTTTGGAAAGCGTTACTTTCAAAGTAAACTTCCTTTTACGTATGTTGAACTATGTGCAAGAATGTACCATGAATTTATTAAATCACAGAGCGTTTGACTCTCATTTAAAAATCAACTCTTTGATGACGCGCCGTTTAGAAGAATTTCCTGTGTGTACCACTTATTTTTATTGACAGTCGATACCCTGCTCATTTTAACACATTTGTTCTTTAATGGCAGGCCAATGTTAACTGCACACATGAATAATTCAAGAAAGTTGTTGAACTGGTTTTCTGCTCCAGTGTTACCATACACACACAACCAATTAATTTCTCTGAGACATTTTAGAAAAACACATATATTACAGTCACTAATTGTACGTTGTGTCTTATAAATCACAGAAGGCTTGGTGTCGTTAAAAATCATTGCATCCATGTTTACATGAATAATAATTCCATGATGATCAGAAAGAAGAGTGTCAATCACATTTGTATCGTATTTTGAAGAATGAAAAATTGTAACAATATTTTCTATACAAGTACCCATGTTTACACTACCAGGTCTGGTGATTAAATTCTTCAGCATGATATTCGTCCCATAGCTTTTAACTAAGCTATTTATTTCCAAGTTGTCAGAAGTACTGGAGTTGAAATTAATATTAAAATCAGCCATTAGAATTACATTAACTTTAATTAAAAACAATGTGTTTAATAAGATGTCCAACCTTTCAAAAAATTCTCTCTTATTTTCCAATACTGGGTTTCTGTAAATACAGATAAAGGCTGTTCCGTAAGTCACAACGTAACGGGCAGATATTTCAAAAGTTTCCTTCACAGATAAATTTGTTACACTAGGTAGTGGCTCAAAAACAAGGTGGTTCTTAAATAAAATGGCAGAGTCACCTCGTTTCTTACCTTTACGGCAAAAGTAAGAGGCTACTTTAAAATCTGGAATTGCTGTCAAGTTGATGCCATCAGGGCTCATCCAATGTTCAGCTAAACCAAGAACTTCTATTTGCTTTTCCTCAATCAGAACATGCAATGCATCTGTTTTATCTAATAAGCCCTGTATGTTAAGAAACATAATCTTAACAGTATAGTTAGGTATAATGTTATTAGATTTGGAGATACAGCCTGCTGAACTATTTATTTGCTGTTTTTTAGTATGGGTTAGGCCCTGGTCAACAGGAAGTGACCAAGCCTGGTCAGGACCAGGCTTGGTCAGTGACTCATGTTTCCCTGGTTCTTTAAACCTGCTTTCATTTTACTATATTGGATTGATGTAGAACTACTCTCACTTAATTTAGTGCCAAAGTCTAATATTACTTTTTTGGAAAATTCGAGAATTCTTTCATTTCCATACATTTGTATATTTCTAATAAATATTAAACATAATTTCATTTGCTTTTCTTACTTCTAAACTGATACAGGACCACATGGGTAGATCATGGCGGTGAGACACTGAGAAAACTAGGACATTAGTGTTTCTTAAACGATGTAATGTTTCGTTAAGGGAAAGCTGAAGTCTTTTTGTTTCATTCCTAGCCACATCGTTTGTGCCAGCCAGGAACACTGCAACACATTCAGAATCCAGGTCATCCATTTCAGCGTTTCTTGCTGCCACATCCTGGAAACAAGCATTTGGCTTAATTTTACAAGTGATGTCTTGTACATACTTTTCTCTCATCACTCGAGCAATATTTATTCCATGGCTGTCTGCATATATACATATACACACTTTCTTGTTATTGCACGGGTCAGGCCTAGGTTGGCTGTTAAACAATGGGCACACCATGTCAGATTCTTCTGCTTCTTGTAAATCTGACAATGTTTCAAAAGAATTGTTTATTGACAAAGTTTCCGTTTTGTTTTTGTGGGCCACAGCTTTTCCACTACCACCTTTCAAAACAGTTCTCCAAACTGAATCGTCTTGTTTATTTGTATCTGAAACAGTAATCTGCTTGGTATCGTTTACGTGAGATGTTTCTGTATCACTGTTATTAGGTTTTGTTAGTTCACACATTGCATTGTCACTGTTGTTTATTACCGTTTTATGCCTGCAGGAATCGCACCTCCATTCTTTTGTGCATTTCCTGTACTCTATTAATGAGGGATCCACCTTACCACGTGGAAAGTGAAATAAGGCATCACACTCAGTGCACAGAATACCACTTCTTACCTTTTTCTTACACCTTCTGCAAGGATTATGAGAAGTTGTATTTATTGCTACTTTTGTGTCTACTTCCTGTTCAGTTTTTAGTTTGCACTCGACCCATTTGTGATTTCTTCAATTAGAAATTTAATAATTTCACCTGTACAGCCCTTGTTGGTAAGTTTTTTACTGAGACTGTCTTTATCACAACGTGAGCATAACCAAATTTTTTGCTTTGGATTCACTTTCGCACAATTAAAATGATACACATTTTTACATTTGATGCACATCATACCTTTTCCTGTCCGCTTTTCGCAGTAGCAGTGATCGGTAGTTGACTCACTGCTTGGTTCTTCACAGTACAATGTTGATGGTGTACACACTATCTCACTTTGATGTTTCATCGGTGTCCCATTACGTTTTTCACCAACTTTTGTAATAATGTAACACGAAACACATGCATTGTCACAATAAACGTCATATTTGTTGCACATTAAGCACTTTCCTACTGTGTTTTGATATTTATTTCTAGAGCTAACATAAAATGTATCTATACTCGGCGCCATCTTGCCAAAGATGTCAAACTGTGCAAGGTTCTGCATGTGGTGCAGGAAGTGAGATGGGCTCGTGTCACTGGCTTCCTGGTGGTGCAGCAACTGGTGCATGCATCATTCCTGGGATGATGAAATGCACCAGATTGCCTCCTCCTGCAGTTAACTGTACAAAGACTCTACTGTCGGGATGGTGATTATGTCATGCACTTCAGCAGCATAGTTCTGGCCAGCCTGGCTCATGATATGTCCAAATTATACGTCACAGGTAATATTTTTACTCAGGAAAACTACCTCCACTTGGTTGAACCACTTGAGTGGGTCGTGGGGCCGAAAGGGAGTCAGCCTATTCAACAGCTATCCCATACTTATCGCTGCTCCACCAACAGTAAAAGGTGTTGGTGTGGTGGTGCTATGTGCATGTAATTTGTCTTGAACTAGCAGGGCATGCCTGAATTTGTTGTCCAGCCTCTCAGCCTCTGGTTGGATGCTAGCATATCATCTATAATTTTTAGAGTTCCTCTAAGGTAGCCATGTAGCATTGCAGCAACGTTTTCATGCCAGGGGGAAAACACACAACAAAGTAATGAAACACACAAAAGAATCCACTTAAAAAAGGTTTACAAGCAAAGTACACAAAGGAAACAAGAAAAAAACTGTTCATACCAAAAACTTGATGAGTTTTCCACTCACAGTTCCATGTCACTGACACCAATGAAAGTTCGTCACCACGTGTTAGCCTCAGATTGTGCCAAGTCACTAGTGAAGCAGAAACGTGGGTATTGCTGCTTACATGTGCAGTGAGCTGGCTTTACTGCTGCATGCATGCACTATGCTCAAGGAAGACGCCACATTGATGATATGATGATGAGAATTGATAAAGTACATGCTTGCCGTAAATTTATTTATTTGGCACAAATGAGTAAATGAACAACTGACAAATGAAATCTGATTGTAGTGTGTATTAATTGTTGATTGTGGGTAATGGTGTTTGTGCAGTAGTTCCACACAAACACTGATCCTGGAGGGCATACACTCCTCAGTTACAAGCTGATCATCCGATCACATGACCACCAGAAAACAAAGGTCGCATGTCTGGAACAAAGTGAAGTTTCTTTGTGACATACAGGATGCCCTATGCTTTACGGGCGCAGTGAAATGGAAAGCAAAATGAAAGAACAATGGCAAATAAACTTTCACATGTGTCTGTGGGGAGCTCATTTTAAGCTCAAAACTATGTGGTCTGCGGCTTGTGGTGTCAGACTCCGGGATACATGTCTGTGCAGTACTGTTGTCCAGCTTGCACTGCTATGTGTCCTTCACACCTGTGCGCGCCACCCCATTACCAGAATTTTGCCTGATGGTAAATCGGCTCTTTGGCAGATGTTAGACGCTGCATGTTTTATGCTCGCCACAACGGTATTTCTGCCATTCATGTATTTCTGCAGCATGGCTGCCTACTGTGCATTGAAAGAGCATCTCCATAATGGCCCAGATTTTTTTCTGATATTATTAATGGTGATGAGTCATGGTATTATGGCTACCCAAAACCAAACAACAGTCAGTCCAATGGAAGACACCATTAATGTCTCACTCATGAAAAGCTCATCAACTGAAATCAAACATCAAGATGATAGTTCATTCAGAATTTATTCAGCCAGATCAGACTGTTGGTCAAATTTTCTCTTTGGAGGTGCTGTGAAGATTGTGTGCATGAAAACAGACTCGATATGTGGGAGAGAGGGGACACATTTTTTCATCATTACAATGCTCCTGCTCATACAACCATCACAGTGTGCCAGTTTTATTACAGATCAGCATGACACTCTTGCCCCATGCACCTGACTCATCTGATCTAGCTCTATGTGATTTCCTTTTGTTTCTGCACATAAAAGAGGGAGATGCAGAAGCACTGATTTGATGATATAGGAGTGATTAAGAAAAGAATGAGGCAGGAATTGTCAGACACCACTACAGATGAGTATAAAAAAAGAGTTCTGCCTACTTCACACCCTCTAAACCATTTTATCCTCACTCCCTCTCTGCATCTCCTTCTTGCCACCCTGTCTGCTCGTCTCCTCACCCCTCTCTCTGCCTATGTCCCCCTCTGCCTATCTGTCCCCATCTCCTCCTGTTCCCCTCTCTCTTCTCATCCCCTCCTGCTCCCCTCTCCTTCCATCTCCTCCCCTTCTATATCCATTTCCACTTCCCTACCCTCTCCGTTCACCTGCTTCTCTTCCTCCAGATCTCTCTGCTCATTTCCTTGCCCCCCTTCTCTTTCTGTCCATCTCATCCTGCCCCCTCATCCACACCATCTTCTACGCTCCCCCCCTCTCTCTCTCTCAGTTAAGCTCTTTCTGCTCCCTCTCCCTATCCATCTCCTTCTTCCCCCCCTCTCCTCATTGATCTCCTCCTCCCCTGTCTCTTCCCCTCTTGCCCCCTCTCTCTATCCCTCCCCTCCTTTGCCCCTCTCTTTGTCCATCCACTCCTGCCCCCCCCCCCCTTTGTCTGAACATCCCCTCCTGGTTCCTGGTCCTATCCCTCTCTCCTACCTATCTCTCTCTCCCTTCACCCCTTCTGCCTCTCTCCCTATTCATCCCGTCCTGCTGCCTCCCTTTGTCCGTCCCCTCCCCTATTCATCTCCCACTTTCCCCAGCCATGCTCATCCACACTTATAGCCCCTGCAAAACATGTTAGTAAAGTGGGCCAGTACTACTCTCACAACACGCATGTCGTCTGTGCAGCCTACATATCAAGAGCTTAAAAACCATTTTCCACTCTGACATGTAGGCCACCTTGCAGTGCAGGTTGATAAATCAGACTGATACTATTTGCCCCCATACTCCTGTCGTGAAGGGCAGCCTATATGACAAGGGCTGAGAAAACATGTGTTTGCTTGTATTTCCTCGTCTTTTGGAAGTAGGAGTTATAAACTCCACAGAGTTGATACTTGTGATGTTTGCTTTTTGTGTGCCAAATTTAGGTGAATCGATCCTTATGAATATACAGTCTGCTCTACATATAAGGGTGTGCTGTAAAGTAATGCCTCTGAATTTTTTATTCTGTTCTCAGGATTGGTTGAGGAATGTCATGTCATGCATATTACTCGGTCAGCTTTCCTGCTTCACTGACGCAAGTTGCAACCCTCTGCTGCAAGAGGGCTCTGAATTGTAGCACTGAACTGAGTCGGTGCATGAGAAATGGCTTCTTGTAATTGATTTTCTCCTCCAATTGAAATCCACAGGGATTGTGTACAATAATTTCATATTGACATCAGTAATGTGCAACATTGGGGTGTTCACGCTTGTAATGATGAAAATAGTGGTGATAACCTCAGCATGTGTGACAGAGCTTGGAGTGTTTCCAAAACTTAAAGAACACTTTCGCAGCCTTCATGTTGGTGGTGCTGATGCAGTGCAAGCAGAGGTAAGGTTGTGGCTCCAACAACAAAGTCAAATATTCTACAGTGATGATATCAACAAATTGGTCACTCATTGGGAGAGATGTGTCTGTCACCAGGGTGACTATGTTGAGAAATAAATATGTAGACATGAAGAATAGAGATGGAGTATGTTAATAATGATTGTTTTATTTTAAAAGCTGTAAGAGTTTTCACGTGAAAAATTTGAAGGCATTACTTTTCAGCACACCCTCTTATAAATAGATAATTTAGAGCACTTTGAAGGTTATAAGGTTCAAAATGGCTCTGAGCACTATGGGACTCAACATCTGAGGTCATTAGTCCCCTAGAACTTAGAACTACTTAAACCTAACTAACCTAAGGACATCACACACATCCATGCCTGAAGCAGGATTTGAACCTGCGACCGTAGCAGTTGCGCGGTTCCTGACTGCGCGCCTAGAACCGCTAGACCACCCCGGCCGGCGAAGGTTATAAGGTATTGTGTAAAAAATGAAATATATAGTTTAATTATTTTGTTTATTTATGTAAGTGCATATGTATGTGTGTAGAGGTGGGAGGGTCTATTGTCTGAAGACGCGGAAGATGAATGTGCACCAGAGGGTATGCACCTGGATCCCCAATAAGGATCTCTGTGCTCTGGCACATGCCTGAGCCGCGAGCCTCGCCATGCGAGTGCACCTCTCTCCATACCACATGAAGTCCACAGTCAATAGCATTTGCCACAGTCATGTATGTAGGCGGCTGCGTGGCGCTACCTTGGCAGTCTGGTGTTCGCCATAGTTCACATGTGCATCTCGCCATACTGTGTTCCAACTCCGTGTTTTCAGGTACATACTGTCATTGTTTGGAACATTCCTGTGTTGTTGTTGTCTCGCTATGTTTATCACCTCAGTTCTTGCTTGTGTGCCTCTTGATGGGTTCTGGTCAGTCATAGTGTCTGTCGTCCCCTACTTGTTCATCTGTCCTGTCTGTTCGTTGCTAACCATACCTCAAGTGGCTTCCCGCCTGGTGGCTTTGCTTCTTCATTCTCTGCCATGCACAGCTCACCGGTTGCTCACAGCTATAACAGAGGGGATACATTCCCTTCATAGTAGGTGAAGAAAGGAAGATCCATGTCCTTGTACTTGCATGAAACAATTTAGATTTACAAACTTTTCTGAGTTAAGCAAGGACAACCATAACTGGCTGATACATGGTGTATATGTAGTTAAACACATCACTTCAGACTGACTGTTTCACAACAAATATAAACGTTTTGCACATTTCATCATGGATAATACTCTGTTCTTTCAATTTGCCACACCAAGAGACTTGTGAAAGAGAGACTGTCACCAATCTCATTTCACATCTCCATCCAACCATTCCTACTTACAGGATACTTGAATGTATAAGGATCAGTCAAATGAAAGTGAGACAGATGGAAAAAAGTAAGAAACTGTTTATTATTTCAAAAGTAATTGCCATAACTATTAATGCATTTATCCCATTGTGAGCCAAGATGTTTAATGTATTCGTGGAGAAATATTTGCCAGTGATAGTACTCAGGTGTGCACCTCTCTGTCCAAAGTAAATCAATGGCAATGACTGTCTTGCTTCAGTGCTCCAAAAATATGAAAATCTTATGGAGAGATATCAGGAATGTATGGAGCATGTGTAAGGGTCTCCCAGTGAAACTTCTGCAGCATAGTCAAAACAACCTTGTCGGCATGTGGGTGGGCATTATTCTAACAGAATTGTGACATCTGTCAACATTCCTGGGCATTTGTCCTTGATGCTCCATGTACCACTGTGTATTAATTGTGGCACCATGTTCCAGAAAGTCACTGAGCATCAGCCCATTGCAGTCAAAGAAAAAGGTCATCATGCTTTTCCTGGAGCTGGCATGTCTGTTGTTTTGACTATGCTGCAGAAGTTTCATTGGGAAGCCCTTGCAAATTCTCCATACAGTCCCAGTGTCCTCGTGCGATTTCCATATTTTTGGAGGTGTGAAGAAAGAAATTTGTGGCAGCTAATTCGCTTCAGATGAAGGGGTGCATGTCTGAATACAATCATGGTTCCATAGGCACCTGCAAACATTTTTCCATGAAGACAATGGCTCTCTTGCCTCACAGTGGGATAAATGTATTAACAGTTATGGTGATTACTTTTGAAATAATAAATAGTTTACTTACTTTTTTGCCTCCTCTTGTTTTCATTTGAGTGCTCCTTATACTTTGGGATTTAACAAATTTCTAATTCAATGTTAAGCTTCTGAGAGCCTCATGTTGTCAGGAGGAGAGCTATGTTTTTTGCTTCAGTTTTGCAGTGAAGTAATTTGCAGCTTTACCCCTAATTCTGCTCCTACAGCCTCAGACAAAGTGCCTGGAATTAAGTTGTTGGTTTTTTGCATTGAAATAACTTCTGCGCCTGACTCAATCTGGCACATAGCTCAAAAGATGGAACTCACATGCTGTTCAGTTAACTGGTCTTCAGTTAACTGGCTGTTTCTGAGTACTTAGACAGTGGCCAAGTATGGATGGGTCATATTGGAAGAGCGATCCATTATGTAGCCGTTGCATTCCTTCCCAAACATTAATGTTATGTGTTTTAAGAGGCAGCCTGTCTCATCATAGAATTATCAATGTTCCTCTCCTGTTAAGGTCGGATATATAATGTCCTGACTTTTTGAATACTGACCATTTGCAAAAAACCTTGCTTCGCTATAGATTCTGAGCTCGAAAGCATGATGAACAATTGAGGGGAACAACATGAGGAGATGGCAAGTATTTCTGGACTAAATAGATTGTTTCAAAAGCTCTACAAACGCAAGGGAAACAAACAAAATTATTTCTGGGAGGTAAGCAAGTCATCACGTAGTGAACAGAGGTCTCTTCATCTTATACCGGGAGATATTGCCCAAACAATGAACAGGTGACTTCCTTCTTTAACAAAATTACCTGTTTCAAAAAGTGATGATTTGTAATTGAATACATTCACAGCAAATTTTTGATAATGTGAGTACAATTAATTGACTTGTAACTGAGCTTACAAAAATCAATGATAAGTAAATGTCAATATTCATGACAAAAGTTCTGTGATGCAGATTAGCATTATGCAAAACTTAAATCATTTCTATGAAGTGAACCAGGATAAACTGGAAAGGACAAAATCATTAGAAATTCATTCAGCTTAAGTTCTATTTTAGTTTGCTATGTTTCGACAGCCCCATGATGAATGTGACAACTGAATATTCAAGTTATCAAAGTGTCATGGAATAAATGATTAGGCACTCTTTGGGAGCTAGCCAGCAGAGAAATTGCTGTGAAGGCTGAATGTTGGAATGTTAAGAAGAGGCGAGAGAGAGTGTTGTAATGAAATTAAGAAATTAAACTGTAAACAATGTTACTATTATTGAAACTTTGTTCTAGGCTCTGACAGGAAGCTTGCTTGTTAGTAATTTGCATGTTCTGTGGATCGTAATTGCAACCTATTGTTATGGTGTTGAACGCATCACTTTTGCAATTATACTACACTCTCTCAACAAAAAATTATTACCTAAGTACAAAGGGCAACTAAAGTGAGCAGAAAGATATATATGTTCATTAAATCGCAATGAGGAACTTTGAAACTTTCAGCACAGGGCAGCAGCATGTACAGGAGCTATGGCTTAAGTATAAACGAATAATTAACCATGGATTGGATAGATATGTACCCAGTTGAACAGTTCATAATGGGAGGGATCCTTCATGATACAGAGTCACTGTAAACAAACTTTTAAAGAAACAGAGATTACTACATAATTGGTGTAAAGCAAGCAGGGGGCTATAGACAGAGAGATGCCAAATGAATTGCATTTGACTGTCAAGAGAGCAATGTGTGAAGCCTTCAGTGACTACTGTAACAGAATATTGCCAAATAATCTTTCATAAAACTGTAAGAAATTCTGGTTGTTTGTAAAGCTGTTAGTGACACCAAAGTTTGTGTGCAGTTGGTTTGGGATTGTTTTAGGGGAGGAGACCAGACAGCAAGGTCATCGATCTCATCAGATTAGGGAGGGATGGGGAAGGCAGTCGGCCATGCCCTTTGAAAGGAACCATCCTGGCATTTGCCTGGAGTGATTTAGGGAAATCATGGAAACCTAAATGAGGATGGCCAGATGCGGGATTGAACTGCCATCCTCCCGAATGTAAGTCCAGTGTGCTAACCACTGCGCCACCTCACTCGGTGAGTGTGCAGTTCCTAGTGAATGAGACAGGAACTAAAATTGAGGTTAGCAAAGCAAAATCTAAAATGCTTAACTCCATTTTCAAATGTTTCTTTACAAAGGAAAACCCTCGAGAATTGCCACAATTTAATCCTCATACCACTGGAAAGATGAGTGACATAATTGTTAGTGTCAGTGGTGTTGAGAAACAGCTGAAATCATTAAAATTAATCAAAGCTCCAGGGCCCGATGAAATCCCCATTAGATTCTATACTGAATATGTGGCTGAGTTAGCTCCTCTTAGAAGTATAATCTATTATAGATTCCTTGAAGAAAAAACCGTGCCCAGTTCTTGGAAGAAAGCACAGGTTACTCCTATCTAGAGGAAGAGTAATAGGAGTGATCCACATTGACTTTTTTGTAGAATCTTAGAAAATATTTTGAGCTCAAACATAATGAGGTATCTAAAACATCATTCATGTGAAACCCAGCTTGCGCTTTTCTCACATGACATACTGAAAGTTTTGAATCAAGGCAGTCAGGCAGATGTAGTATTGTGTAGTATTTCTTGATTTCAAAAAAGCATTTGACCCAATACCACACCTATGCTTATTGTCAAAAGTACAATCATATGGAGTTTCAAGTGAAATTTGTGACTGGATTAAGGACTTTTTGGTAGGGAGGATGCAACATGTTATACTGGATGGAGAGTCATCATCAGATGTAGAAGTAACTTTGGACATGTCCCAGGGAAGTGTATTGGGACCCTTGTTGTTCTTTCTATATGTTTATGACCCTACAGACAATATTAATAGTAACCACAGACTTTTGCAGATGGTGAAATTATCTGTAATAAAGTACTGTCTGAAAGAAGCTGCATAAATATTCAGTCAGATCTTGATAAGATTTCAAAGTGTGCAAAGATTGGCAGCTTGCTTTAAATGTTAAAAAATGTAAAATTGCGCACTTCACAAAAAAGGTATCCTATGACTGTAATATCAACGAGTCATTGTTGGAAGCACCCACCTCAAACAGATATCTGAGTGTAACACTTTTTAGGGATGGAATGATCACATAGGCTCAGTCGTGGGTGAAGCAGATAGTAGACTTCGGTTTATTGGTAGAATACTGGGGAATGCAATCAGTCTACAAAGCAGATTGCTTACAAATCACTCGTGCGACCAGTTCTGGAATATTGCTCAAGTGTGTGGGACTGATACCAAATAGGACTAACAGGGGGTATTGAACATAGACACAAAAGGGCAGCACAAATGGTTACAGATTTGTTTGATCTGTGAGAGAGCATCACAGAGATACTGAAAAAACTGAACTGGCAGACTCTTGAAGATAGACATAAACTATCCCGAGAAAATCTACTAACAAACTTTCAAGAACTGATTGTAAATGATTACTCTAGGAATATACCACAACCCACTGCATCTCACTCACATGGGGATCATGAGGATAAGATTAGAATAATTACAGCATGCACACGGGCATTCAGGCAGTCATTCTTGCCATGCTCCCTATGTTAATGGGATGGTAAGAAACCCCAATAACTGGTATTAGGAGATGTACACACTTCCATGCACTTCACAGTGGTTTGTGGAGCATAGTTGTAGATGTAAATGGAGATAGAGAATATGGCAATTTGCCACCATTTAGATAATTTCTTAACTTATGATTTTCTTTTTACATGCATTCAGTGATTTCTACCTCTCTCTCCCGTTCTTAATTTTTTTCTCCCTCTCTCAATTTTCTCTCTCCTTCTCTTAAACATGCCAATTGTTGCAGTATTTGAAAAAAAAATTAAGCTCATCTTAAATATTAGGTGAAACTCAAAACACTTTCTCTTTGTGTTAAAGCATGTGTTATTCATTAGCTTGAATGGAAGTTTTGTTAGTTATCATAAATTGTATTAGTTTATGCTCACAGCTGAAACTGAAATTCAAACAAAGCTTCTGATTTAGTTTTAGATTCGTAACCTGTCATTTAACAACTATGCACTGGGACTTGGGATTTTTGGAATATTAATCTTAGATATAATTATCTCTCAGGACATGTATGTAGTAGCAATTCATTGTATATTGTTCACAGTGAACAGTGTTCACCAGTGCTCTCCTTTTATGGACAAGTCTGGCGTTTTCTGTTCCTCATCCTTTGCAACTGAGTTACCAGATTGCAACTAATGACAAAGTGATAATAGGAGAGGTCAGTCAAGAGAGGTTCTCAATTAACCTTTAAAAAAATTCTATTTGAATTTTACTTGCTACTGCCAAATTTGTATCACCAAACTTTTAAAATAGACTGACATATTTCAGTGGAGAAAAGCTTTCATGATAGCCCACAAAAAATTATTGTAAATCCAAAGGCTTCAAGATATTAAATGTCTTGAAACACTTTACTGAAGGTAATGGAAAGCAGACCAGTTCTCCACGTGTACAAGGCATCTGCATACTGCTGCCTGTCTCAACTGTGGAGGCATTGTTTATGGCTCAACTAAACCACTGTAGCTGAAAATCAGTTATGCAGTTACCGTGAAAGAATCAGACAGACCAAACAGATAGTTAAGGTTAGCATCATCTCCAGCAGCGTCTCAGTTGAGACTGAAGTGCAGCTACTTACCATGAGGGAACACTCTTCTTGGTGCAAAATGCATACAGCTACTTCCCTCTCACAGTCACCAGCATTAACACTGTTGCTTGCCCTCCAACAGTTCAACACATCTTAAATCGAGTTTAAGCACTGAAGCCATTTGGTACTTAGGTATACTATGGTACTGTGATACTCAGGCAAATCAAATTGTTGACCTTAACTGAAAGGCACAGAATCATTTGAGATTATCCTATCTGTTCATTCATTTAGTAATCACTCATCTTTCATACATCCTGCATGAAGAAGAACTTTAAGGGATGCTGAACAGGTAAAGTTATACACTAACAAAGACAGACAACCGTAATAATATGAGCAATTAATTAAGGACACACTGGCAGGTTTGTGTTTCTTCAGGCTAAATTTAATGCTGTAAAATTTACAATACTACCACTACTTTCATGAAAGGTAATGTCTCTTTGTTTCTCTCGAGGAAATACAGGACCAGTCACTACTCACAAATGTGGCTGAATGGCAATTTGGTGGTAGATCTAAGGGTCCTATATAGCAATGGTGTTACCAAAGGAGAACTCATGGTACTACATCTACATCTACATTTATACTCCGCAAGCCACCCAACGGTGTGCTACTGTCATTAACTCCCCTTTCTGTTCCAGTCACGTATGGTTCGCGGGAAGAACGACTGCCGGAAAGCCTCTGTGCGTGCTCGAATCTCTCTAATTTTACATTTGTGATCTCCTCGGGAGGTATAAGTAGGGGGAAGCAATATTTTCAATACCTCATCCAGAAACGCACCCTCTCGAAACCTGGACAGCAAGCTACACTGTGATGCAGAGCACCTCTCTTGCAGAGTCTGCCACTTGAGTTTGCTAAACATCTCTGTAACGCTATCACGGTTACCAAATAACCCTGTGACAAAACGCGCCATTCTTCTGTGGCTTTTCTCTATCTCCTCTATCAACCCGACCTGGTACGGATCCCACACTGATGAGCAATGCTCAAGTATAGGTTGAATGATTGTTTTTTAAGCCACCTCATTTGTTGATGGACTATATTTTCTAAGGACTCTCCCAATGAATCTCAACCAGGCATCCGCCTTACCAACAATTTATTTTATATGATCATTCCACTTCAAATCGTTCCGTATGCATACTCCCAGATATTTTACAGAAGTAACTGCTACCAGTGTTTGTTCTGCTATCATTTAATCATACAATAAAGGATCCTTCCTTCTATGTATTCACAATGCACTACATTTGTCTATGTTAAGGGACAGTTGCCACTCCCTGCACCAAGTGCCTATCTGCTGCAGATCTTCCTGCATTTCGCTGCAATTTTGTAATGCTGAAACTTCTCTGTATACTACAGCATCATCCGCGAAAGGCCGCATGGAACTTCTGACACTGTCTACTAGGTCATTTATATATATTGTGAAAAGCAATGGTCCCATAACACTCCCCTGTGGCACGCCAGAGGTTACTTTAATGTCTGTAGACGTCTCTCCATTGAGAACAACATGCTGTGTCCTGTTTGCTAAAAACTCTTCAATCCAGCCACACAGGTGGTCTGATATTCCGTAGGTTCTTACTTTGTTTATCATGCGACAGTGCGGAACTGTATCGAATGCCTTCCGGAAGTCAAGGAAAATAGCATCAACCTGGGAGCCTGTATCTAACATTTTCTGGGTCTCATGAACAAATAAAGCGAGTTGGGTCTCACACGATCGCTGTTTCCGGAATCCATGTTGATTCCTACAGAGTAGATTCTGGGTTTCCAGAAATGACATGATACGTGAGCACAAAAAAATATTCTAAAATTTTACAACAGATCGATGTCAGAGATATAGGCCTGTAGTTTTGCTACGAGGATGGTTTGGAAAGTTCTCGGAACAGAATAGAAAAAAAAGTACTTACAGCACTGAAAATTTTTTATTTTTCAATGTAGTCTCTTTTTAGATTAATGCACTTGGTCCAACGATGTTCCAGTGCCTTGATCCCATCTCAAAAAATGAGTTTCCTCCAGGCCCGCAAAATAGTTGTCAACTCTGTATATCAGTTCTTTGTTTGGAGTTAATCTTCATCCACAAAGAAAACTTTTCTGTTTTGGGAAGAGATGGATGTCTGACGGAGCCATATCAGGTGAATAAGGCAGGTGTGGCAACAATTCACACCTTAGTTCGTGTAATTTTGCCATGGCGATGGGACGTGTATGCGGGTGCGCATTGTCTTGTCATGGCACCCATCTTGCAGATATTTTTTTAATTTCTAATTTTTCAGTTAAAATATGATATATCCTTTCACATGACATCTGGCAAGCATGAGCAATTTTATACACTTTCAATCGGCGATCCTCCATGACCATTTTGTGCACTTTTGCAATGATTTCTGGAGTAGTGACACATCTTAGCCGACCAGTGTGCAGATAATCATCTAGGCTCTCCCGACCAAATTTAAAATCATTTGTCCACTTGGAAACAGTTGAATATGAAGGAGCAGAGCCCCCCAGTGTATTCTGGAAATCAGCATGAATGTCCTTTGCTTTCATACCTTTCTTTATGAAGTACTTAATCACTGCCCGAATCTCGATTTTTTTCCACCTTTACAAATCACTATGCAGGAAAAACAACAGAGCCATGTCACCACCACAGCTCTCTTCCAAGAGCACTGATGTGGCATGTGTTTACAGGCAACAGTCCAATGAGTATCACATGAACAAATCGATGTGCTAGTGCTGACCTCTCGTGGTGATTCTGAGAACTTTTCAAACCACCCTCATAAATCCATTCATGTAGCAACAACTCTGAGTTGCTGTCTCCAACTGACATACTTCATCTGTTGGGAAACCTGCTTTGTCCCATGTCAGTTATAAGGAAGCACAAAAGTGTGAAGGGCCTATTAATTGGCACCAGTTTGAGAAAATGGTGAAT
The DNA here is from genome assembly GCF_021461395.2 of Schistocerca americana. Taxonomy (NCBI): domain Eukaryota; kingdom Metazoa; phylum Arthropoda; class Insecta; order Orthoptera; family Acrididae; genus Schistocerca; species Schistocerca americana. Next base: position 262,174,061 of record NC_060121.1, on the reverse strand, counting down.
AATGGCGCCTTGTAGGGAAATGGCAGCAAGGGTTGAGACAGTTCACCTTGTACACTCAGTGTGTGTTGGAGATGGTGTTCTCCGAGCTGTTGATAGAAGAGGGTGCAACTATTTGCAGCTTATGGAGCACATTAGATCAACATCTAACAGTTGGGTTCCATAGTCATTTGAGCAACAGGCAGAGAAGGCTGAGAAGACCAGCCTTGCTCATGGAATTTGTTCAAAGCTCACAATCTGCGTGGAATTTACCTCTGAAAAAAATTCTACTTGAATTTTACTTGCTATTGCCAAATTTGTATTGCCAAGCTTTTAAAATACACTGACATAAGGTTTCATGACTGTCCACAAGAAATTATTTGAACTCCAAAGACTTTAAGATATTAAATGTCTTGAAATTCTTTACTGAAGGTGCTAGAAAACAAACAACTTTTGCTCCACTTGTACAAGGATTGCCCTGGCTGGTTTCTCCACCTGCCCCAATCTGCAATGCCGCATATGTTCAGTGATCCTGATGTTGACTGATCACCCAGTAATTCCAGTATGGACATTTCCACATGTACATGGTATGCGGTACATTTCTGACACTGCAAATGGCTCCTTTTTCTCCTCTGTCGATCTGAGGAACTCTTTAACTCTTTGGTCTTTTTTGTCTGTTTATAAATAGTCTTCACACTGTTTTTGTGCAATATATGGCTTGTCAGTCACGATGGGAATACACGGCAGAAAGGCTGTACCCATTATATTTTTCTGCTGTGTCACTGCACTGAGCGTTTGAATCTAGAACACTTTTTATGTAATTGGTGGAGTACCCATTGGTCCTGAGAACACTTTTCAGATGTTGCATCTCACATCTGAGGTGTTGTAACTCACTTATTCATCTTGCTTGCACTACAGATGTATTATCACGCTTCTTATCTTGCTTGGGTGGTGATTGGACACTTTGTCTAGGTATCATCAGTCCATGCGTGTTGGTTTTCGATACACACTGTGTCCCCAATTCTGCATGACCAGCACATCCAGAAAGGGTAGCTGTTTGTCTTTTTCTTCCTCCATGGTAAATTTTCTGTTGGTGCGGAGGCAGTTCAAGTGTCTTAGGACGTCACCGAGCTGTTCCTCAGCATGGCTCCATACAATGAAGTTATTGTCGAAGTATATATATACCACACCTTATTTAATAAAGCAAAATCCAGGATGGAATGTAGCAATATTATGAAAAGGATAGTTGCTACTCGTCATATAGCAGAGATGTTGAGTCACAAATAGACACAACAAAAAGATGGTCAAAAAGTGAGATATCGGCCAACAAGGCCTTTGTCAGAGATAGAACATACACACACACACTCACACAAATGCAACTCACACACAAATGACCGCAGGATCTGGCTGCTGAGGCCACACTGTAAGCAGCTGCGCAGTGGGAGACACAACCGGATGGTGGGGATAAGGAGGAGGCTGGGGCAGGGATGGGGAGGGATAGCAGGGTAGGAGTTGGGGACGGTGAAGTGCTGCTTGTGGGAGCATACAACTGTGTAGTGGTGGAATGGGAACAGGGAAAGGGTAGAGTGTAAGAACAAAAACTAATGAAGGCTGAGGATAGGAGGGTTACAGGAACATAAGGTATATTGCAGGGAGAGTTCCCACCTGTGCAATTCAGAAAAGGTGGTGTTGGTGTGAGGGATCCAGATGCCACAGGCTGTGAAAGAGTCATTGAAATGAAAGACATTGCATTGGGTGGCATGGTCTGCAATGGGGTGGTCCAGCTGTTTCTTGGCCACAGCTTGTTGGTGCCCATCCATGTGGACAGACAGCTTGTTGGTTGTCATGCCTACAAAGAATGCAGCACAATGGTTGCAGCTTAGCTTGTAGATCTCACGACTGGTTTCACGGGTAGCTCTGCCTTTGATTTGATAGGTGATGCATGTGACTGTAATGGAGTAGTTGGTGGTGGCAGGATGTATGGGACAGGTCTTGCATCTAGGTCTATTAGAGGGCTGTGAGCAATAAGGCAAGGGGCTGGGAGCAGGAGTTGTAAGGGGGGGAATGAGGATATTGTTTAGGTTTGGTGGGTGGCAGAATACCACTGTGGGATGGGTGGAAAGGATAGTGGGTAGAACAATCCTCATTTCAGGATTTCAGGGCATGACGAGAGGTAGTCAAAACCCTGTCAGAGAATGTGATTCCATTATTTCAGTCCTGGGTGGTACTCCTCTGTGACCAGTTGGTGACTTTTGAGAGGTTGTGTGTGACTGGACAGACAAGACACAGGAGATCTGTTTTTGTACAAGATTTTTTTCTTTTTTTTTTTGGGGGGGGGGGGGGGTAATTATGGTCTGTGAAGACTCAATGAGGCCTTGGGTGTATTTTGAGAGGGACCACTTGTTACTACAGATGCGATGGCCATGGGTGGCTAGGGTGAATGGAAGGGACTTCTTGGAATGGATTATGTGGCAGCTGTAGAAGTGAGGGTATTGCTGATGGTTGGTAGGTTTGATATGGATGGAGGTGGCTTGTTGGGTTGAGTAAGACCAAGTGAATCGAATGGGGGAGAAGGTGTTTCAGAGTCTGGAGGAATGTGGATAGGGTGTCCTCATCCTCAATCCATATCTTGGAGATGTCATCAGTGACTCTGAACCAAGTGAATGGTTTGGGATTTTGGGTGTTTAGGAAGAATTCCTCTAGATGACCCATGAATAGGTTGGCATTGGATGTTGCCATGCAAGCTCCCATTGCCACACCGTGGATTTGTCTGTAGGTAATGCCTTCAAAGGAGAAGTAATTGTGGGTGAGGATATAGTTGGTCATGGCAATTAGGAAGAATATTGTATGTTTGGAATTCGTCAGGTGTTAGGAAAGGTAGTGTCCAATAGCAGTAAGGCCACAGGCATTAGGGATGATAGTGTAAACAGAGTGGCATCAATGTGATAAGTAGGGTACCATGTGGTAAAGGAGCTGGAACTGCGGAGAGTCAGTGGAGGAAATGGTTGTTATCTTTTATATTGGAGGGTAGGTTGCAGGTAATAGGCTGAAGGTATTGGTCCATGAGAGTATAGATTATCTCAGTGGGGGCAAAGTAACCAGCTACAATGGTACACCTTGGCGATTGGATTTGTGGACTTTAGGAAGCATGTAAAGGTAGGAGTGTGGGGAGTGGTAGGAGTGAAGAGAGAGATAGACTCTGTAGAGAGGTTCTAGGATGGGTCTAAGGAATTGAGGAGTGACTGGAGATCCTGCTGGATTTCTGGAATGGGGTCACTGTGGCAGGATTGTAGGTGGATGAATCTGACAGCTTTTCTATGTTATATAAGTATTTTTTTGTATTTTCAACCTCCACCATGGATCCTTGCTCCTTCCATCTGTGTCAAGACAGAAAAGTTTACTTCCCTAGCCAGAACCCAATCCCATATACTCTTCCTGTGTTGTTGATTGGCTCTTGGAATCCCCCCCAAACGGCCCTTCCTCTCACAATGACCTCCACGTTTTCAGATTCTGCCCGTTGTTAACCCTCACCAACACAGACCTGCAGAACCACATCAATCCATCCCAAACCTCCCTGCAATACCCCCTCTCCATCCGTAAAATTCTCTGACTATGCAGTCCCAAATTCCTGAATTCCATATCACACATTGAAACCCTTGCCCTTCAAGAACTAGAGCAACATGCATAATGCCATCTCAAAAAACTCTCCAACCTGTTCACTTTCTACTCTCACCTTGGACTGCCACTATCCACCACTTCTACAACATTCTCCTAGTGTCCCCTACATCCCCTCATAGCTGACAAAGCTTGCCTAACAGACCTACTACATTTAACTCACCTCAAAATCTCTGTCCCACCACCATACAGAATACAGAACCCAAGCAGGCTTGAAACGCAGTCAGGAACTTTTTCTCCAGAAGTCTTAGCCCTGCAGAAATATCAGTCCTTTCCGAAGCTTTGTCTTTTGCTCTACTCCCAAATTCAACCATGCAGGACTTGTTAAAACCTCTTTATTCATCTCTCAGTCACTATGTGATGTTCACCTACATTATTTCTTTGTTGATGGTCCTCGGTGTTTATGCACTGCATTGTGATACTGGCTGAAAAATGGGGGGTGGAAGTTCAACACTGATCACTGTTAATGACGTAGCCGAGAGTTGAACAATTGTGTTTCACAATTCTTTACTTTCACTGTTCACAACCCCCCAATGTTACACAGTTATATGGCCAGTTAACTATGGCAAATTTTGATAAGCCTCGTTAATAGGCTGCAGGCAAACACCAGCATACTGCTTCAGTAGCTTACTGTTGAATATCTATGAGCAGTAGAATTACAATTAAAACATAACTCCTTAAATTAACTGAATACATCTTAAAATTGGTTCTTTTTAACAGTTTCTTGTACCACAAGGGTTAAGCCAAATTATTTGTTTAAATGATGAAATTGACAGATATAGTTATACAAACAATACTTTTGATGAAACAGGTAATTACTTTGGAATTAATTAAGAGCTGGCTTTTCTAACATGTTTTTGAATAGAGCCAAATAAATACTTAAGAATGTTTATAATTAATCCAGAATTTATATTTGTTTATAAGTCAACAGTAGAATTTAAGTTACGAAACAATTACTGATTTCACCCTATAACGAAAGATATTAACTATTAATAGTCAAAATAAATCAGGAAATTAATGACATACACAAAACTAGATCTGGTGTTATCTTCTTTAAAACTGAGAGCCAACCTTTTTCTTTTATGAAAATACAGATTATACTCACATACATTAATGATATTTAGTCAAAAATGAAAAAAAAGAAATGAATTTAAGGAGGCAGATGGCAAAACAAGAGAGGAAATAAAAAGATTCCAGTTTGCTTCATCACAACTACAGTGGAAAAACTTTTTTGCCACCAATCAGACTCAACCAAAGACCAATGTTGAACTCTTGCCTGAATCAGTTCACTCCTCCATTCAACCATGATCCACCCCCAATGACCCCCAAATCATCCCTTGCTAACTTTCCAGAATTTCTTAACCTTGAACCTTGCCTCACCATCATTTCCAAATCCTCCAACATGCAAACTGATCTTGCATCTGTGGAAAGAACTGCAATCCCCCACCCAAACATTGATGCCAACATTATAATCCTACCTGCTGACAAAGGCTCCACCACAGTTGTTTTGAACCACAAAGATCACCTGGCAGAAGCATCCTGTCAGCTGTCATATTCATCCACCTACAATCCCTGCCACAGTGCGCCCATTCCAGAAATCCAGCAGGATCTACAGTCACTCCTCAAATCCTTAGGCCCATCCTAGAATCTCTCTACAGAGTCTATCTCTCTCTTCACCTCAACCACTCCCTGCACTCCTAGCTTCTATGTGCTTCCTAAAGTCCATAAATCCAATCAGCCAAGATGCACCATTGGGGCTGGTTACTGTGCCCCCACCGAAAGAATCTCCGCTCTCATGGACCAACACCTTCAGCCTATTACTTGCAACCTACCTTCCAATAGAAGAGATAACAACCATTTCCTCCACCGACTCCCCACTGTTCCTGCTCCTTTACCACATGATACCACTCTGCTTACACTAACATTCCTAACACCCAGAATCCCAAAACTCTTACGTGTTTCATATTCACTAATGACATCTTCGTCATATGGGTTGAAGGTGAGGACACCCTACCCACATTTCCCAAGAACCTCAACACTTTCTCCCCCATTCGCATCACCAGGTCCTACTCAACCCAACAAACCATCTTCTTCGATATTGACCTCCGCCTCAAAGATGGCTACATCAGTACTTCCACCCATATCAAAACTACCAACCAACAGAAATACCCTCACACCAACAGTTGCTGCATATTCCATTCCAAAAAGTCCCTTCCATACATCCCAGCCACCCACGGCCATCGCATCTGTAGTGACGAGCGGTACCCTCTCAAAATACACCAAGTGTCTGACTGAGGGCTTCACAGACCTTAATTACCCTCCCAGCCTTGTACAAAACAGATCTCATGTGCCTTACCTGTCCAGTCACACACAACCTCCCAAGGTCACTGTCCGGTCACGGAGGTGCATTCCCCTCGTGATTCATTACCACCCAGGCCTGGAGCAACTGAATCACATTCTCCAGCAGGGTTTCGATTACTGCTCGTCATGCCCTGAAATGAGATTGTCTACCCACTATCCCTCTCACCCTTCCCACAGTGGTATTCTGCAACCTACCGAACCTACACAGTATCCTCCCCCCCCCCCCCCCCCCCCCCCACTCCTCACAACTCCTGCTCCCAGCCCCTTGCCATATTGTTCATATCCATGTAGTAGACCTAGATGCAAGACCTGTTCCGTACATCCTCCCACCACTGACTACTCCATTCCAGTCACCCCATCACCTACGCAATCAAAGGCAGGGCTACCTGTGAAACCAGTTGTGAGATCTACAAGCTAAGCTGCAACCACTCTGCTGCATTCTATGTAGGCATGACAACCAGCAAGCTGTCTGTCCACATGAATAGGCACCGACAAGCTGTGGCCAAGAAACAGCTGGACCACCCCATTGCAGACTACGCCACCCAATGCAATGTTCTTCATTTCAATGATTGTTTCACAGTCTGTACCATGTGGATGCTTCACACCAACACCACCTTTTCTGAATTGCACAGGTGGGCGCTCTCCCTGCAATATATCCCATGTTCCTGTAACCCTCCTAGCCTCAACCTTCATTATTCTTTGCTCCTACACTCTAGCCTCTTCCCTGTACCCATTCCAGCACTACACAGTTCTCTGTTCCACCGATGCACCAACAGTCTTTTTACCTTGCTCCTTTTACGCTAATAACCCCCCCCCCCCCCCCGCCCCCCCCCCCCCACTCCCCGCCCTTCGTCTTCACATAGCTGCCCTACCCTCTCTCCACCTCATCCCTGTATTCTCCCACAAGCAGCACTTAGCACTTTACCGGCCCCCCACCCCTACTCTGCTATCCCTCCCCGTCCCTGCCCCAGCCTCCTCCTTACTCCCACCACTTAGTTGCATCTCCCACATGTGCAGCTGCTTAAAGTGTGGCCTCAGCAGCCAGAGACTGCAGTCATGTGTGTGTGAGTTGCATTTGCGTGAGTGCTTGTGTGTATGTTCTATCTCCAACAAAGCCCTTGTTGGCCAAAAGCTCATTTTCTGACAGTTTGTTTGTTGTGCCTATCTGCGACTCACCATTTCCGCTATTTGATGAGTAGCAACTGTCCTTTAGATAATAGTGTACCAAACCTTAGGCTAACAAGGTGCTGAGTCCAGTGCCTGTGCTTCAATATTTTCCATGAAGCAGCTGGCCAGCAATGGACTAAGTGGGCTACTCACGGGGATGCATTCCTGCTGTTCATAGGAGCTGCCATTCCACATGAAATAGCTTGTATGAGATATGCATCTTAGTGATGTCATGCGCAGAAATGAAACTGATGCACTCCAGAGAGTCACTGAGTGGCAATTTGGTAAACAAAGAAACATTAAAGCTGACCAGGCTGTCATCTGGTCCTAGTTTTAGTTTCTACAGCTTCTCAGTGAAATGTCCTGAGTTCTTTACGTATGTATCAGTCTTTCCCATGTGTGGCTGAAGCAAAGAGGCCAAATGTTTTTCCATTTCATACATCGGTGAGCCAGGAGCGCTAATAATTGGTCTTAATGGAACACTATTCTTATGGATATTTGGTAATCCATACAGCTGAGGTGGTAGGCCTTCTGTTTTGAATAGGTTCCTCTTTATATCAGCCAAGAATAAACATGCCTTGATGAACCAATTTGTGTTCCAAATGATCTATTGCATTGGATCTGCACTTAGTTTTCTTATGTTGTCGGATCTAATAGGTCCCCGATCTTTTGCCCATAATGTTTGATATTTGTTATGATGGTTGCCATTTACATTATCGGCAGGCAGTACCAATATGCTCTCATCAGCGTTCCGACTGCTGACCGAGTAATATGCATGACATGACATTCCTCAACCAATCCTGAGAACAGAATAAAAAATTCAGAGGCATTACTTTATAGCACACCCTTATATGTAGAGCAGACTGTATATTCATAAGGATCGATTCACATAAATTTGGCACACAAAAAGCAAACATCACAAGTATCAACTCTGTGGGGCTTATAACTCCTACTTCCAAAAGACAGGGAAATACAAGCAAACACATGTTTTCTCAGCCCTTGTCATATAGGCTGTTCTGTGCTGCAGCGAATGACTACTGTTTGTAACAATGGAAGAACCGCACTGGAAATGCCCACAGGAAAACACTAGGGCATTCGTGACCAGGTACATATAACCTGCATCCATGAGTTTGACTCCAGTCCACCACCAGCATTGAAGTTTTGACAATGCCAGCTACTCGTGCTGGCAAAATGCCAGTATAATCAGCAAACAAATGTCAGCTGAAGAACCGGAGACAGAAGCCAACAGGCAGTTTGCCAACAAGTGGCCACGGAAGCCTTAGCAATATTATAATTACAATATGTCTAGAGGCATGTAAGCAGTCATTCTTGTTCATAATATTGTTGCAGAAGAAGCTGAGTACCACCGTGGTGTAGTGGTTATGATACTAAACTGTTGCATGGAGGGTTGTGAGCTCAAAACTCACCTGGACTGTACAATTTTAATTTCTATATTCGGTTCGAGTACATTCTAGAAGTATCCACAAATGTCAAGAATCATTGTACTGGTAGCTATATATATACTGTATGTGTTCTGGCCGGAGGCAGTTCGCTCCGTGCTCCTGTATGAGCAAGTGCTGAAGAAATTTTTTTTGGTTGAAGTTTGTGTTCGTCCTTCATCTAATTACAACTTCTTCTTCGTGATATTATTCTGGTAGAGATGCTGGGTAGTGAAACTTGTGATAGTGCACATTATCGACGACACAGTGGCTCCCATCAGGGCATGACAGAGCTGCCGTTTACGTGGCGATAAACCTGAGTTCGAGTCATATTCAACAGATCGCAATCTATCAAAGACAGAAGAAGAAGAGGATGTTATGATGACAGCAACTGTGTGCCACCACATGAGACATCCTTCCAGGTTCTCTGGTGACGATGGAGAAGATCCAAACAAGTGGCTGAAGGTATACGAGCGTACAGCCAAATTTAACAAATGGGATGGAACCGTGTGTTTGGCTAATGTATTTTTCTACTTGGAGGGCACTGCCAAGCAATGGTATGAGACCAACAAGGAAAAGTTCACAAACTGGGAAGTATTCCAGGCGGAACTGCCCAAGTATTTCGGCGACACCCGATGACAGAAATGCAAGGCTGAAGATAAATTAAAGTGCAGGGCACAGTGTCCAAGAGAAACTACAGCATCCTACATTCAAGATGTCTTGGCGCTGAGTAAAATACTGGATCCTAGAATGAAGGAGGGAGATAAGGTTGCACATCTCATGAAGGGTGTTGCTGAGAACATGTATCAAGCTCTACTCCTGAAGGAGGTTTTGACAGCAGACAACTGTATAAAATGGTGCCGATATATAGAGACAAAGCATCAAAAAAGAATTACACGCAACAGGTTTGAACGGCTTCCAAATGTTGTATTGATGTCTGTGATGGAGGAAGAAACTGATTTCACAAGTGTTCTTCATCAGATAGTGAGAGAGGAAGTTCAGAAGGCACTTGGATTGCATAGTAAGCAAAAAACCAAGACGCTTCAAGAGGTCATAAGGAAGGAAGTGGAACAGACATTGAACCCAATCTCTTGTCCTTCATTTCCCTTTAAAACAGTGAAAAAGTCGAGAAAACCATATTCGTTGACAACAAAACATCTCTCCTGAAGGTGGCTAATGAGAAATATGTAAAACCTACAGGAAGATGTACCATTTGTGTGGGTATAAGTGGCCATACACAGCCCTTAGAATTCATTGTCTTACAAGAGTGTAGTCATGATGTCATTCTCAAATGGGACTTTTTGAAAGCTTCTCAGGCAATTATAGATTGTGGTCGCTCGAAGATTATGCTAAACGAGATGAGATACTGTGGACAGGAAGTTGCACGTCCTAGTATGTGGAGATTGTGTGTGCTGGATGAAGTGATCATTCCTGCAGTCAGCACTAGAAAGGTAACTGTCACGTGTCATGCCATGCATCAACCAATGGATCTTGTAGTGAAATGTAAGAGAAGCATACCACTGAAGAATAACTTGGTCACCCCAGCCTCTGTCGTCTCATTTAAGAATGGATTCGGTGAATTGTGGATAGTTACCTGTTGCCAAGAACCACAGATCCTTCCAAGCTGCATGTGTGTAGCAAACGCTGAGCCATTAATTGAAGAACAGCTGATCATCATAGAAACCTCCCATGCTCGGTCTGTGGGCAAAATTAGCGCTACCACTGCGAGACAAGATCTTCTAGCTCGACTATCACCAGATTTCACTAGGGAACAACAGAAGAAGCTACTTGCCATTCTTCAAGAGTTCTCTGAATCCTTCAATCCACAGGTGAAGAGAAAATTAGACAAATTGATGGTGAAGCACCGGATTAACACTGGAGACCATCAACCAATAAGCCAGAGAGAATACTGTGTGTCAGCAACGGAACATCAAATAATTCTTCATGAGGTAGAGAAAATGATGAAGAATGACACCATTCAGGGTTTGCAGAGCCCATGATCGTCACCAGTGGTCCTCGTCAGGAAGACGGATGGCAGTTGGCACTTTTGTGTTGATTACAGGAAGCTTAACTAAAAAGGATGTTTACCCTCTTCCACGAATTGACAATACATTAGATTGTCTGTTGGGGTCTAAGTTTTTCTCAACCATGGACATGTACTCAGGATACTGGCAAATCGAAGTAGATGAGACTGATTGTGAGAAAACTGCATTCATCATGCCTAAGGGCCTGTATGAGTTTAAGGTAATGCCATTTGGTTTGTGTAATGCACCAGCAACTTTCAAACGGATGATGGATAATCTACTAAGGCACCTGAAGTGGACAATGTGTCTTTGTTATTTAGATGACATTATAGTGTTCTCAGACACATTTGATGAACATATATGAAGTGTTGGCAGAAGAGCCAACACTGTGTTGCTAGAGGAGGCCGAAATGCACGCGTTTAATTACACGCAGACTGGCGTGATGTCTGGAACAAGGTAAAGTAATTATCCTATAAAGAAAAGAACGTAGTTCTTGGAATACTTAACTTTAATCCACAATTGTAGAACATCGCCCTTGTTTAGACATTATGACACTCTGAATATAAACTGGTAATGGCGCCTTGCTAGGTCGTAGCAAATGACGTAGCTGAAGGCTAAGCTAACTATCGTCTCGGCAAATGAGAGCGTATTTGTCAGTGTAGTGTCGCTAGCAAAGTCGGCTGTACAACTGGGGTGAGTGCTAGTAAGTCTTTCTAGACCTGCCGTGTGGTGGCGCTCGGTCTGCAATCACTGACAGTGGCGACACGCGGGTCCGACGTATACTAATGGACCGCGGCCGATTTAAAGGCTACCACCTAGCAAGTGTGGTGTCTGGCGGTGACACCACAATATAAAACAACTGAGGGCCATTCTTAAGTGTCTCCAACAAGGCGGACTGAAACTTAATCCAAGAAAGTGTCTCTTTGGAGCAAAAGAAATCAAAATACTTGGACACCTTGTGTCAAACAAAGATGTGCGGCCAGACCCAGAAAAGGTGACCTATTCCTAAAAGTATTAGAGATGTGAGAAGCTTCCTCAGATTATGTTCTTATTACCATTGTTTTATTGAAGAATTTTGTATCAAAGCCAGGGCACTCCAAGAGTTGTTAAAAGCTGATGCTATATTTATCTGGGGTGGTGCTCAACAAGATTATTTTGATGTGATATGAAGAACTCTGACGACTGACCCTGTACTTGGTGTGTATGATGAGAGAGCACCTGCAGGGCTACACACAGATGCCAGTGGGTATGGGAAGAGTGCTGTTCTGTTGCAGATTTCGGATGGAAAAGAGAAGGTTATAGCCTATGCTTCTAAGACACTTACAAAAGCCGAGAGAAACTATTCAATTACAGAAAGAGAATGCCTTGCTGTGATTTGGGTCATGTGCAAATTTCGACAGTATCTCCATGGAAGGCCATTCACAGTTGTTACAGACCATCATTCACTTTGTTGGTTGAGAGGTCTTTAGGATCCAGCAGGACAACTCGCCAGGTGAGCACTATGTATTCAAGAATATGACATTACCATAGTGTACAAAAGTGGAAGAAAACAGAAAGATGCCAACTTTCTCTCAAGAAACCCTGTGCAAGACCATCAAGACTTTGATGAAGATAGTGACTGTCTCGCTGCACTCCAGAATCTCTCTGTTGAGTAGAAGAAGGACACCAAGATATCTCAAATTATGCATGCCTTAAATTGGTTAGAGCATGTGAAAGAACAATTTAAGGTAGTTAATGGATTACTTTGCAAGAAAAACTTTGATCCATTTGGAAAGAGGTGGCTACCAGTGATTCCTAAACACATGCGCTTAGATGTTCTACAGAACTTCCATGACACACCTGAGGCCAGACATCTAGATTTTATTAAGACATATGATAGAACCTGCAAGAGATTTTTCTGGCCAGGTTTATTTAGGAGTGTCTGTCACTATGTGCCACACTGTCAAGAGTGCCAGAGGAGAAAGGCAGTTCCTCAGAAACCACCTGGCCAACTCATACCAATTCCACCAGCTGAAATGCCTTTCCAGCATGTTGGGATTGACCTCCTCAGATGATTTCCAACACTGCTAGTGGCAATAGATGGATTATTGTTTACACTGATTATCTGACATGCTATGCCATTACAAAAGCTGTGAAAACAGCCAAAGCATCCAAGGTAGCCAAATTCATCGTGGAAAACATTGTATTAAAACATGGTGCCCCAAGGTCATCAATTACGGATCGAGGGAAAGTTTTTCAATCAAACCGTCAGTGCAGCATTAATCATCACATGACAACTGCCTACCATCCACTTACTGAACGCCTTAATAAAACCTTGGCCGACACGCTATCAATGATTGTCGATGTTGAATGGAGCAACTGGGATGAGGTGCTACCTTTTGTGGCGTTTGCCTACAACACCGCCAAACAAGACACCACAGGGTTTATGCCATTTTCTCTGGTGCATGGGTGTGAGGCGACTATGCCGACTGACACTGTGTTTCTTTTACATCCTGATGACATGGGGGGGTTGGGTTGTTTGGTGGAAGAGACCAAACAGCGAGGTCATCGGTCTCATCGGATAAGGGAAGGATGGGGACGGAAGTCGGCCGTGCCCTTTCAAAGGAACCATCCCAGCATTTGCCTGGACCGATTTAGGGAAATCACGGAAAACCTAAATCAGGATGGCCGGACGCGGGATTGAACCGTCGTCCTCCCGAATGCGAGTCCAGTGTGCTACCACTGCGCCACCTCGCTCGGTCTGATGACATGGACGATGACTACATTGGCCAGGTGTTAACCAGAGCTGAGGAAGCTCAGTGACTAGCTTGACTCTGCACACTGCAGGCTCAAGAAAATGATCAGTGAAGATATGATGCAAGCCACTGCCCTGTTGTCTACCAGCGTGGTTACCTCATCTGGATCTTCAGCCCTCTTCGGAAGATTGGTCTCTCTGAGAAGCTCCTCAGACACTACTTTGGACCTTGTAAGGTTGTAAGACAGTTGTCTGATGTTACTTATGAAGTTGAAGATTTCGACCCCAAAACAAGATGACAAAAGATCAGAGATACAGTCCACGTCCTTTGAATGAAGCCCTACAAGGACCCTGCAACCCAGGGTAAATTAGTAGCTCCAACGACAGGCAACAAGCAGAAAGGTGACGAAGAGCATCGCGGCAAAAGAACTTCTAAGAAGATCATCGCCTGGACGAGCAACAGTCATGGGGAGTCGGAGTATGCAGGACCAATGACTTGTTCCTGGATTACGACGATGTAACACTGAGAAGCTGTTCTCTTAAGGAGGGAGCAATATTGCAGAAGAACCTGAGTAGCACTGTGGTGTAGTGGTTACGATACTAAACTGTTGCATGGAGGGTCGTGAGCGCAAAACTCACCTGGACTGTACAATTTTAATTTCTATATTCGGCTCGAGTACATTCTATAAGTATCCACAAATGTCAAGAATCATTGTACTGGAATGTTCTGTAGCTGTATATATACTGTATGTGTTCTGGCTGGAGGCAGTTCGCTCCACACTCTTGAATGTGCAAGTGCTGAATAAAGCTTCATTAAGTGAAGTTAGTATTCATCCTTCATCTAATTACACCTTCTTCTACGTGACAATATACAAGGTGATTTTTTCCACCATGTACAAACTCTAGCGACCGATCGATGAGAGGATATGGAACAAAAAAGTTCTAATGGACTTATGTCCAGAAATGCATGGTTTACATGGTAGAAACCATTTATTCAATCACACTTCGCTATAGAGACTGCGAGCTAATACGCACTGACTATGCAGCCACGGTTACAGATGCATTGTTTCCTCCTAGAGGATAGTACTGTTCCTCATACATCATGCCATAGAGCACTTTCCTACCATAGTAACTGGTAATATTGTGTCTGATTCACTTCTCTTGCTGACTCACCTTGTAGTGGATGTGATACAGCATTGTACACAATATCTCCATATGTAAACTGAGAGCTTATCGACATGGTGTTTAACTGCGGAAAGGCAAATGGCAATGAGCAGCAGGCAGCAAGGTTGTATCAGGAGACCTATCCCCGCCGACAACAACTGCAGCATTCAATACCTGCAACAGTGTTTCGCCGTTTGTCTGGGACAGGGTCGTTTCAGTTGGCAAGAAGACATGAACGATGTACCTGAAATGTTCAGATACCAGACTTGGGCGAAAATGTGATTAACACTGTGGAAGGCGAGTGGTGAGTCAGTACTGGGCAGTTGGCCTGCCATTACAGGATAAGCCAGGCAACCATGTGGAACATTCTCCATGACAATTGTTGCTAACCTTATCAAGTACAGCATGTACAGGGCATACTAGCAACAGACTTTCCACACCGGGAGCAGTTTTTTCACTGGTTTCTTCACCAGGCAACCAAGATTCTGGGATTTATGTCATTTGAGGAGTTATGTGGCTACTACATGATGATACTCCAGTCCACTTCGCTGTTAACGTCTGGACACATCTCAATTGTGTCTTCCCAGTATTGGAGGAGGGTGTCCTGTTGCATGGCCAGCTCATTCACCGGATCTCAACCCATGCAGTTTCTGGTTATGAGGCCTTCTCAAAAATATTGTGAGTGCAGAGCCTATTTCAGGTGTGGAGACACTGGAGCAGACTATTCAGCTGCCTTTGACAGTGTTCAGATGCAGCCCGGCCAATGTGAAGGCATCAGACAGGACATGCCACGATGCATACACGCATGTGTTGAGTCATACGGAAACCATTTTCAACACATACAGCTGTGGCCGCATGGTACAGCACGTATGAGACTGCAGTCTCTGTAACAATGTATGATTAAATAAATGGTCCCTAGCATGGAAACCATGCATTTCCAGACATAAGATCATTAGATCTTTTTTTGTTCCTATCTTCTCATCAGTCAATCCCTAGAGTTTGTACAGGGTGGGAGAAATCATCCGTATAAATGAAATGGAAACAATCCCCAATATGTGATTCAGTGGAAGTATCCTCTGTAATAAACTTCACAGTGGACTGCGTGGTATGATGTAAAGGTGGATTTATACTGAACAACTTCGTACAAACAAGATCAAAATGCTACTATCATAAAACAACAATTATCAACATTAATAACACCTGTGGTCAGATTACAATGAATATTGACGTTTGTTACAGTCCACAGAATTCTTCAACTCTTTAATACAGATAATTTGTAGGAGTGGCTAACAGTTATGTTTTTAATTTCATTGTGAATTTGTGTCATACTCTGTCCAGTCAGAGCTTGTTGAAGACTTCTGCAATGGACTACAGAACCCCACTGGGGAAGTAGACAAGGATGTAAAGTATACAGAAAAAAATATTGTATTTTGTTTGTATCACAGTTATGTAAATCACAGTTCATTTGGAACTATTAACTACTTTATTATTAGCAACAATGCCAGTAATTTTGGAACTAATGTCAATTGATAATATAAACAGTGTCTGTCAGAGATGATATAATGTATCAGTATTTATATGGTTAGAAGTAGATGTGCACTTGTGACACACTGAGATCCTTTGTGCTGTGCCTTTGCAAGATACTACCTCCCTTTTGTGGCACAGATGCACAAAATTACAGATAAGTACTGCTGTCATCTGTCTGTTACAGGATCCTAGAGCACATTCTAAAGCTCAGAAACTGTAATGTTTCTATAAGAAAACAGGCAGATTCTGTCTTCCTGCCACTGTACCATATTATTGACTACTAACAAAAGATACAATCATATGGAATAACTTTGCAAATATTTTTTTGGCTCAAGGAATTGGACTAATAGAACCCAGAATGTTGTACTGGGTAGCAAATGTTCCACAGAAACAAAAGTAATGGAGGGTGTGCCCCAAGGAAACATAATAGTACCTCTAATGTTTTCAATGTACATAAACAATTAATTGTATAGGATTCACAGCACTAAGAGATTGTTCACTATCAGTGTGCTTGTGTACAGGAAAGTATAATTGTAAGAAACTGCAGGTGGACTTTGACAAAATTTCCACTTGGTGTAATGAATGACAGATCTTCTCAAATATGGATAAATGTAAGATAATTGCAATAACAAGGAAAAAAAAAAAATAACATCTGATTACAAAAGTAGTGGTCAACAAATTGAGAACATCACATAGTGTAATTATTTTGGGGTAATACTGAAATGTGATATAAAATGGGACAATCAGGAAAAATCAGTATTAGGGAAGGTGAATAGAAGGCTTAGGTTTGTTGGAAAGGTTTTGGGAAAGTGCAGTACATCTATGAAGGAAATTGCATACATGATGACAGTGCAACTAATTTTGTTGTTTCAGTGTTTGGAGTCCTCATCAAGTATTAATGACAACACACATCAAACAAATTCAGACACCAGCTGACAGGATCATAACAAATCAATATACCCAGTACAAGGAACTTAAAGGGAATCCTTAGAAGAAACAGGATGTAGTTCTCGTGAAACCCTGTTGGGTAAGTTTAGAGAACCGGTATTCAAAGTAGATTGTGCAATCATTATGCTGCCAACAATGTTTGTTTTGCATTAGGATCATGGAAAAAAAGATGAGAGACATTAGGATGCATATGGAGGTATACATGCAAACATTTTTGTTCCACTCTATATGCGAATGAAATACAAATTAAATTAATATGTATAACCTCTACCATGCACTGTACGGTGGATTGTAGAGTTTTTGTGTGGATGTAGATCAATAAAAGAATGATTGTCTGCATGTTGCAATCTATGATGTCATGAAACTGGCTGAAAAAACACATTTCCTGTGTCCACATCTTATAAAGTGTTTTACCACCTCCAAATAAGGTACTGCTTTTTAATTAAACCAACTTGATTTGTCTGTTTCATAATTTTCCTGCATTCCTTCAGGTACATGCTAGGGTGATTCCTTCAGCAGCACCATGCCCAATTTCCTTTCCTGTTCATGTTCAACTGAGCTAATTCACTATCTTTAATGACATTGCAATGGGACTTTAAATTACAACTTTTCTTACATATTCCTTAAACTGAGGGCTAAGTTACTTAAACTGAGGGCTTCGGGGCTATGGAAAATGTGAGCATGTGTGAGACTACCAAAGATCAAATGCAATTATATGCAGAAATATAGTTTATCAATGATACAATGGAAAGTCCAGATTGGAATATCGACAATCTTATGAAAAGGATAGATTGTTGCTCACCGTACAGCTGACACTTTGATTTACTTACAGACACATCAAAAAGATTGTTACTCACTGAGCTTTTGGCCAAGCCTTCTTCAGGAAGAAAAGCACACACATATTCACACAAGCATACCTCATGCACACATGAGCGCTATCTCCAACCAGAATTAAATTGTGTTGCATTGAATGGCTAGCAGTCTGGAGTGGGCAGTTAAGGGGAAAGGATAGAAGGGTACAGGTGGAGGGAGAGGGGTCAGAACTGCCTGGTGGAGTGCACAGGGACTTGATGGAGGAAGGACAAGGCTGCCAGGTGCAGCGTTGGGAGTCTGTGGGAGAGGGAGGGTGGGGGTGGGGAATGGGAAGCAGAAAAGGGGAACAGACAGTTGGGTACAATAGCAGAAAGCAGTACACAATGAGGGTGAGGGGATGTGAGAGGAGGTCTTAAGGACAGAGGGGTGGAAACTGTTGGGAAAAGGGTGTGGAGGATAGTAGGTTGTCTTAGGTTAAGGACAGGATGATTTCTGGTGCTGAGAATATGTCATAAGGATAACTCCCATTTGTGCGGATCAGAAAAGCCAGTGGTGGTAGGATAAGCTTGTGACAGGACTGGAATAGGAAGTGCTGGGTGGGTGGACTGGGCAGGTCTGGCACCTGGGTCTTCCACAGGGATATCTACATCTACATCGATACTCCACAAGCCACTGTACAGTGCATGTTGGAGGGTACCAGGTACCACTACTTGCCATTTCCTTTTCTGTTTCACTCACAGATAGAGAAAGGGAAACACGACTGTCTATATGCCTCCATATAAGTCCTAATTTCTCATATCTTATCTTGGTGGTCCTTTTGCGCAATGTATGTTGGTGCCAGGAGAATTGTTCAGCAGTCAGCTTCAAATGACAGTCCTCTAAATTTTCTCAATAGTGTTTCTTGAAAAGAACGTCATTTTCCCTCCAGGGATTCGCATTTGAGCTCCCGAAGCATCTCAGTAACACTTATGTGTCATTCGAATCTGCCAGTACCAAATCTAGAAGCCTGCCTCTGAACTGCTTTGATGTCATTCCTCAGTCCAATCTGGTACAGATCCCAAACACTCTAGCAATACTCAAGAATAGGTCACAACAGCGATATGATCCCTGTGAAAAGGGGTTGGGATTGGGAGTGACATATGGATGGACTGGGCTGTTGTGAAGTTTGGGTGGGCAACAGAACAATGATCTAGGGGAGGGAGGGTGGGAAGATTCTTGGGTAGAATGTCTCTCATTTCAGGGCATGATGATAGATAACTAGAGCCCTGATAAAGGATGTGGTTCAGTTGTTGCAGACCAAGATGGTATTGGGTGACGAAGGGGATACTTCGTTTTGCCTGGTTTTAGGAGAGGTGGGATTATTTTAATAGCTGCCATTCCTTCCACACCAAGAAACTCCTCCCATACATCTTGGCCATCCAGAGATGGCATATCTGCAGTGACAAGAACTCCCTTGCACGGTATGCTAAAGGTCTCATAAAGGCTTTCACAGACAGGCACTCTTCTCCAGACCTAGTCTGCAAAAACATTTTCCATGTCATATCCCAACACATGCTCAATCTTTCAGTCCCAAGAGTCAAATACAAAGGCATGCCCACTTTGTCATCCAGTACCATCCCAGTCTAGAACAACCGAATCACATCCTTTGTCAAGGCTTTGATTATCTATCATCATGCCCTGAAATGAAAGACAATGTACCCAAGATCCTTACCACCCCTCCTTAAATGGTGTTCCATCATCCACCCAACCTCCACAACATCCTAGTCCAGCCCATGCCACTCCCAATCTCAACCCCCTTCCACAGGCATCATATCCCTGTGGCAGACTCAGGTGCAAGACTTGCCAAATCCATCCACCTAGCACTTCCTATTCCAGTCCTGTCACAGGCTTATCCTACCCCATTTGAGGCTAGGCCACCTGCGAAAGAAACCATGTCATACACCAGCTCTTCTGCAATCATTGCACAGCTTTTTATATTGGTATGTCTACCAACCAGTTGTCCACCAGGATCAACGGCCATCACAGAATTATGGTCAAGAGCAAAGTGGACCACTCTGTGGCACAACATGTAGCTGAACGTAAGATACTTGATTTCAACAGCTGCTTCACAATCTGGGCCATATGGGGCCTGCACTCCACTACCAGCTTTTCCGAAATGCACAGATGAAAGTTGTCCTTACAACACATTCTCTGCTCCCAAAATGAACTCTGCCTCAATCTACTGTCCCCACATCCTTCACGTGACAGTTTCCATCGCCTCTGTCCTTATCAACTCCTCCCAATTTGCATCCCCTCACCCTCATTGTGCACCACTCTCTGCTAATGCACCAGCCAGTCTTTTCCCCTTCTCTGCTCCTCACACCACATCCCTTCTGCCCCCACCCTCCTTACCCACCCTCCTGAGCCTTCCAACACTGCACTTGGCAGCCTCCTTGTCTGCTACTGTCAAGGCCCTGTACACTTTGCCAGGCACCTCTGACTTCTCTTCCCCCAACCGTACCCAGCTGCCACTCCACATGCCTGCCACACCCCCGATTGCTGCCCTATTCGATACGACACAGTTGCATTCTGGCCAGAGGTAGCAGTCATGTGTGCAAGAGGTGTGCTTGCTTGTGTGAATGTGTGTGTGTTTCTCTTTCTGAAAAAGGCTTTGGCTAACAGCTCAATGTGTAACAGTATTTTCATTGCTCCTGTCAGCAACTCATTCTGTCATCTTTATGGTGAGTAGCAGTCTATCCTTTTGATGATATTAACAATGTAGGAAAAGATAGAGTGCCACTTACTGTAAAGACAACACATTAAGTTGCAGACAGGCACAATTAAAAGATACTTACATAAAACTGTCAACCACAGCTTTCATCAGCAAAAGAGAAACACACACCATTCATACACACAAGCAAGCACACCTCTTGTGCACATGACTGCCAAGTCCAGCATCTCAGGCCAGAATGCAACTATGATGTGGGATGCAAGCAACAATCTGAAGGGGTCGGGGAAGGGGAAGGGGAAGGTTTAGTAGTGTATGGGTGGGCAGAGAAGTGAATGCTGTCTGGCAGTGTGTGCAGCCGCATGGAGTGGCCGCACGGTTTGAGGCGCCATGTCACGGATTGTGGAGCCCCTCCTGCCGGAGGTTTGAGTCCTCCCTCAGGCATGGGTTTGTGTGTTGTTCTTAGCATACGTTAGTTTAAGTAATGTGTAAGTCTAGGGACCAATGACCTCAGCAGTTTGGTCCCTCAAGAATTCACACACACACACACACACACACACACACACACTCACTCACTCACTCACTCACTCACTTGCAGAGTGTGCAGTGTCAAGGGGTTGTGGGGGAGGTGGTGGGAGGAAAAGGAGCAAAAAAGGGAGAAGGGCAATGAAAGATAGGCGGGTGTATTGGTGGATGACGGCAAACAATGAGTGTGGGTGGCAAGAATGGGAAGAAGATGGTAGGACAGAGGGGATGGAAACTGTTGAGTGGAGGGTGTGGGGACAGTATGTTACCATAAGTTGAGGCCTGAATGATTAGGGAAGTGGTGAATGTGTTGTAAGGATAACTCCAATCTGCACACTTCAGAAAAGCTGGTGACGGAGGGGAGCATCCAGATGGCCCAGGTTGTGAAGCAGCCATTGAAATCTTATCTTATGCTCAGCTGCATGTTGTGCCACAGGGTGATCTATTTTGCTCTTGGCTATAGTTTGACAGTGGCTGTTCATCCTGGTGGACAGCTGGTTGGTATTCATACCAATATAAAAAGCTGTGCAATGACTGCAGCAGAGCTGGTAAATGACATGGCTCCTTTCACAGGTGGCCTGGCCCTGATGGGGAGGGATAGACCTGTGACAACTGGAATCAGAGGTTCTGGGTGAGTGGATTGGGCAGGTCTTGCATGTGGGACTTCCACAAAGATATGATCCTTCTCGCGGGATGGGACTGGAAGTGGCATAGAGATGGACTAGGATGTTGTGGAAGTGGAGGTGTGGGAACTATCTTGAGTAGGATGTTCCTCATTTCAGGGCGTGATGACAGGTAATCGAAGTCCTGGCGAAGGATGTGGTTCATTTGTTCCAGTTTGGGGTGGTATTGGGTGATGAGGGGGACACTCCTTTGTGACTGGTTCTTGGTGTTGGTGGTAGGATTGAGGGTGTAAGGTGAAATGGTATGAGAGATCTGTTTGCGCACTAGGTCTGAGGGACAGTGCCTGTCTGTGAAGGCCTTGGTGAGAGACTAAGCATACTGAGCAAGGGAGTTCTTGTCACTGCACATACACCATCCCTGGGTGAACAGGCTGTATGGGAGGGATTTTTTGGTGTGAAAGGGATGACAGCTGTTGAAATTCAGGTACTGTTGGTGGTTAGTGGGTTTAATATGGATAGAGGTGCGGATAGAGGCATCCCAGCGAAGGAGGTCAACATCTAGGAAAGTGGGCTACTGGGTTGAGAAGGACCATGTGAAATGGATGAGAGAGAAGGTGTTAAGGTTGTGAAGGAATGAAGATGGATGTTTTTGCCCGGAGTCCAGATCATGAAGATATCATCAATGAACCTGAACCAGACTAGGAATTTAGCGTTTTGTGTGCTAGGAAGGTCTCCTCTAGATGGCCTGCAAACAGGTTGGCAGAAAACGGTCCCTTGTGGTTGGCCATAGCTGTGCTGCAGATTTGTTTGTATAGCTTCCCTTCAAAGGAGAAATGGTTGTCAGTTAGGATAAAGATAGTAGGGTGTACGAGGAATGAGGTAGTTGGTTTTAACTCTGAAGGATTTTGGGAAAAGTAGTGTTCAATAGTGGAAAGACCATGGGCATGAAGGATGTTGATGTGTAGGGAAATGGTATCAAAACTGATGAGTAGGTATCCAGGAGGTAAAGTATTATAGCCATGAGTGACTGGCAAGCAGTGCATGGCATAGGAAGATGAAGACACGGGGAAGGGGGGGGGGGGGGGGGGGGGGAGGGGAGGAGGCGGCACTGGAGCATCACTAACAATGAACAGACAGGACAGATGAACAAATAGGGGATGAAAGACACTATGACTGACCAGGACACAACACAAGGCAAGCAAACAAGAGCTGAGGTGACAAACACGGCGAGACAACAACAATGTAGGAACACTCCAAATGACAACAGTATGTATCTCGACACACGGAACTGGAACACAGCACAGCCGAGTTGCACATGCGAACTACAGTGAGTACCAGACTGCCGGGGTAGCGTCATGCGGCCACCTAAATAAATGAGCTTGGAAATTCAATTGGCTGCAGACTTCACATGGTGCAGAGAGTGGTGCATTTACATAGCGAGGCTCGTGGCACAGGAACGTGCTGGAGCACAGAGACCCCTAGTGGGTATCCGGGATCATACCCTCTGGCGCATATTCAACTTCTGCACCTTCTGATACCAGATCACCCCCCCCCCCCCCTCCCCCCCTCCCACCCAAACCTGTGTGTAGGGGCAGAAATGCCCCAGACATTGCCGTGGTGGGCAGAAGGAGGAAACAGAGGGAGATGCTGTGTGGTGGGTTGGGAGGGCAGACTGTGGAATCCACCAAAACGTCACCGGAGTGCAGGGCATCACACAGCACCTTCAATCCTTGTGGAATGTGAAGTGCCACGAAGGGGTACAAGGCCGGAATTGGTATGGTGGCAGTGCTTGAGGTCTCTCTGTGTCTGTAGGCCATGAGTTGCAACTAGTGCGGTGGGAGGCCAAGCAGCCTTGCCCCGATACTAGTTGGCCCACACGGCCCTACCCAGGGTGTAGCACTGAGAGGGTCAGAAGTGGGGCTAAGAAGGCAATGGTGTCAGCAGATGGAGCATGGTACGTGGTTGCTGCCCATGGAGGAGTTTGTGGCTGGACTATGACCAACAATCAGCGTGGTGCGATAAGTGCTCAGGAATAATGTGAGGGACAACATGGTGGCAGAGGATTCAACTGCTTTTGTCAGGTGTCATTTAAATGTTCTGACTAGTCATTCTGCTGTGGCATTGGAGGACAGATGGAGCAGAGGGATGCAGATGTGTTTGATACCATTGGCCTCAGGTCGTTATTGGAGACCAAGGTACGAGGTAGGCCGTTGATGTCGAGAACCTGAGCCAAGTTCATCAGTGTGGCATCAGTCATGGTGGATGCCATGTGTACCACATATGGGTATCTGGAGTATGCATCCATAATGAGTAACCACATCGATCCCAAGAACGGGTCTGCAAAATCGAGATGGATGCAGTCCCAGGCCTACCGAGGCATGGGCCAGAGTGCAAACGATTGTGAAGGACTGGCCTGATGATGTGCACACACCACACACCCACAGACCAAGCGTTCAATACCACAACAGATGCCAGACCAATAAAATTCTGGCGAGACAACGCCTTCATACGGGACATCTCACAGTGTCCACGGTGTAGCAAGCATAGGATGCGGTGGTGCAAATTGGGTGGAATGATCACTCGACGGGCATCAGCTTCCATGGCCAACAGAAGGACACCCACCACAACCGAGAGCCTGTGTGAGAAGTGCCACCAGGGGCTGAATTCCGTTTTCAACCAGCAAGTCAGATAGGTGGGCCAACCATGGGTCATGTAGCGGAGAACTTGCTACAGAATGGGGTCCCGGCGTGTGGCAGAGGCAACCTGTGCAGCCATGATGGGAAATCCATCCAGTGTATCTTGGCAGCCCGTGGCAATGTGAAAGCAAAGGATTTCGTGCTGGCTGAACTCCGGATCAGTGCCTGAGGAGAGATGTTGTTGTGTCCCAAGCATGGGTTTTACCTAGGATTGAGCGACATGGCTCATGAAAGAGATTTAGCTGGTTGACCTTAGTGAGAGGGAGACTTTTGATCTGGCTAAGATGTTATAATCCCTGGTGTGAAGGTACAATACTAGGAGGTGGGTTGAAATAAACTCTTCTGAATGTTATAGAAGTTCTAGTTTATTCATTGAAAGTACAATTCAACCTAACTGTGTTGGTGAATGTACCCACAGAATGGCCAAGTCATCCACAGAGATGGTGACTAACTACCACTGTTCTGACTGCCTTATAGAAGCCTGCCAGTAAAACTGCTGCCCACACTAACATGACAGAGTCCCGTGACTACCGCCTAAATGCCCATCAATGACTATCTACTGCTGCTGGCCTATAGCCCGTTGCACAGCCCACATCGGCTGCTGCTATGTACACTGACCACTGCTGTTACCGGAAGCCTAGCCTCGAAAGAGCCAGAGCGGTGCACTCCGAGTTTTGTTAGCTTTCCCCCTTTGACCCCGCCAGCACTTGGCATGACGTAATGTCGAAGGCAACTTGTCCTTATTTGGTTCTGTTTATGTATTAACTTCATTCTTTTCTTTCGGAAGCTGGGTGGAGGGATACAGGTGCCTCTCCCTATATGGTCATGTACTGTGTCCTGACCTCTCCATTGGCTCCTCCTCGTGGCATAGTGCTGTCCCCACCAAGGGCCCTCTTTCTTTCTCTCTCTGCTCCCAGACTTCTCTCTCCAACCAGAAGAGTCTTCTGTTGATATTTTTAATCGACTGCCTTTCGAGGGTCCTCTACACAGGGTTTCTTTTGTTTGTTTATAGCTTATGGCTGTTTCCTTTTTTATCACTTGCAGCTGACCTACAGTTTGGGCTTCTGCTTCAGCTATCCAGCTGCGTCCTGTTTCTTTGTGACCCTTCTGCCAAGCTCTGCATCCACCTTCACATTTTAACTCACATACTGTTTACGTACTATTTCTGTCATGCTGCCTGAGAAAGGCTTTACTTAGACTTGGCTTTTTTCCTGTAGTTACAACAACATGACAAGGCATCTGCATTGGAGTATTGAGATGTAGGCTTATATTGGGTAACGTAAGTGTAATTGCATAAGAACAGCGCCCAGCACTGGAGACGTTGAGCTCCGGGGAACTTTGTTCCAAACAGGTAGATGTGAGATGTGAAACTTTTGAACGGTGAACGCAATTGCTAGAAGCTCTTTCTCTGTGCGAGACTAGTTCCTCTGTGCTGGGTATAGCATCTTGGACACACACACAATGGGCTGTTCTGAGCAATCCTTATTCCTGTGAGCCAGGACTGCCCCACAGGCCGAAGCATCAGCTGCCACAACCAAGGGGCAGCCCGGAGAGAAGGAAGTCAGACAAGGGGCAGACATGAGCATAGTTTGTAAGCGGAGAAAAGCTTGATCACAGGCAGGAGACCAGTTGAAAGACACCCCTTTGCAATGCAAGCGATTGGGGGGCTGTGCAACATAACATCAGCAGCCTGGGGTAAAAGCTTTAAGTACTTAACTGTGCCCAAAAAACCTAGAGGCAAGATAAATCCTTGGGGCGGGAAAGGGCGTTGATGACCACCACATTGCAATCCGATGGATGAATGCCATCTTTACGGAGCCAGTGCCCTAGGTATTTGACTTCCTGTTGAAAGAAACTACACTTTTCCAGCCGACAGCATAAGCCTGCAGCGCATGAAATAACGTACTGAGGTTTTGCAAGATTCATCTGAACACTTGCACATCTTCATCTGAAGTAAATAGATGGTCTTGAATGCCTTTCTTCAGCACTCCAAAAATACAGAAACTGCATGGTGGGTGACTGTATGGAAGATGTGTAAGGGCTTTCCAATGAAACTTCTGCAGCATGGTCAAAACAACCTTGACAATTTGTGGGTCCACTCAGTGCCTATGGAGAAAGAGGCGCATGCCTGTGTGCAATCATGGTTACTTAGGCCACTGCAAACATTTTTCCATGTAGACATTGACCATACTGTCTCACAGTGGGATAAAAGTGTTAACAGTTACGGTGATTACTTTTGAAATAATAATCAGTTTACTTACTTTTTCCTATTTCCCTCATTTTCATTTGACTGCTCCTTATATTTCTATTTTCAGTGTCAACCTCTAGCACCTTTAAGTGATCCCACAAGTAGAAATCAACTAACCTGCTTCTTGACCTTGACTAATCCTGTGCATTCATGTATTGCCTAGCCATGTGATTACAGTGTTAAAGTGCATCACGTGCACAAATCACATGTCACTGCATAGATCCAGTGGCTTATTTTCCACTATCTGTGGCCAGTTATTCTTAAATAATCATTGTTAGGAAGGTCCTGGAAGTCTTTTGGATTGGTGTGTGGACCAGTTATCATCCTTCTGATAATGCTTGCACAAATTTTCGGAAAACAACAGCTGTGCGTTGATATGTGCCCATCTGTGGTAACTGTGGGTGTTGAAGGCAGCTTGTCTCATGAAGAATGTTTCATTACTCAACAGTAGGGCATTTTATAAGTCAGAAGCTTGCCTAAATTAAACTTAGAACCGTTTATAATACTTTTAAACAGGCAGGCTGGTCAGTGGAAATAAGTACTTTCAGTGACGGATTCTGATATTCATGCAAACTGTGTGATGATAAAATGCACAACATTGTGGCATGCAGTTAGCCAAGTGATGACATGAGTCAAAACACAGTCAAATACATTGTTCTAAATTTTTAACCAGAGGTGGCCAACCTCACAGTCAATTGGCAGACAATACATGCAAATGTCTATGGACATCATCAAATACACATGCATCCATAAATGTCATTTTTGGGATATAAACAATCACATATCACCCTGCCATACATTACATACATGTCCATCAGTTTCTCATAGCACTTCTTCATGACACACATACCGAAGGACTGCCTGTGCTATTAAAGTATCACAGAAATGCTTATGAACAGTTTGATACCCCCATAGCGGACATCTTGATGTAAGCAAATGAACTACCACAAGGAGAACAGCATAACAGTTAGGGAACTTGCCATGGAGTATCATATGGGCAGACCTGCTGACGTCACTGTTTACTTGCAAGAGACAGTAAGCAGAACAGGCCAGTGCTCCTGCAGAGTTAGACCACTGTGGACATAGCCTAATACTCATGCCATGAGTTGTTGTGTGCTCAGTCATTAGCCGCCCACACCAACTGCATGCTGAGTTACTGTCGAGTGCTTATCTTTGTGCGTATGCTTGCTCTGCTTTCCATAGTTCAATTTGCACAGTGATTTAGTTCCATTCATGGGGTTCGAAATAGCAGCACTGTCATGCCTTCTACAGATACTAAAAACAGGGAAACTTGTCACCACTTGATGTGATGACAAGAACCAATGAAATGAGGAATGTGTGTGTAGATATTGATCTGTATTCTAAAACTGCTGCCTTAGAATAATGGTGTTTGCCAGGATATCTGTTCATACGACATGAACAACAGCAGTGTGGGATGCCTAACATCCAAGTAACCACCTAAAAAAAATTATCTCTAACATTGATGCTGCACAGCACCAGCTTCTGGTACTGTAAAAATAACCTTTTTTACTAATTATTGCTTGTTGCTCTTAAAATGTTGTATATACTTGTTTCAAGACCAGATGTAAGTAATTTGAGGAAACTTTCATTTGATGTATGAAGAAATGTACTCTCTGTAATGTGATATTTTATGAAGTTTTTCCAGTATGCAATTTCATTGCTTCATCAAAGCAGTTTCCACAGCTTTATTAAGCAACACATTTCAGGTCACCTTTTCAGCTCCAAGTCAACAGACAGACAAGCTACCACAGGGTAGAGACTATGAAAATCAGGTTGCTACTTTGCAACCTATTTTTAGGGCACCAAGTTCACTCAAAAATCACTTTTGAACTTGCATAGTAGACATGTTTATCTATTTATTTGTCTGAAGGAATCTGCTCACAGCAGGTTAACATATAATGATAAAATACCTGTATGTACAGAAAATTTTAATGTACACTGCTGACTGTTAAAATTGCAAAGTACAACAAACATCAAATTGGCAAGAAGTGACAATGGCACACCAAACAACAACACAGGACACGGTAGTGGCACCATACCTTCTTTTCAGATACATCCTAGTTCTGCATAAAGAATGACAATGTATGTATAGTTTTGTGGGTGTTTCTAAGAGATAGAATGTTGTCAGATTGCATTTGTCATTGTCATACTGATCCAGCACTTGGTGTGGTGTTACAGGGCGCAGTTGGATATACAACACAATCACCTCTGGTTTGCACAGCTGTTAATTTGAACAGTGGCTGTTACATTTCTGACATGTTAAGGCCAGTGGCTGTTTCTTTTTTGAGATATCTGTGGCATCTTTCAACAAATAATGCAAGACTACATATTGCTCATGCTATTCTGAGCTAACAAAATACAGAGGGTCATTCAACTGTTATCTTGGCCAGCATGCTCTTGAGATCTCTTATCCGTTACAAGCACCTAGTCACAGGATGCTAAAAAACTGGCATGCCACCACCCACCAGCCACTAAAATTGATGAACTGTTGCAAAGAGTTGCAGCAGCATGGAATGATAGACCCATACTGGCATTGGCCAATATAGCATATATCATGAATTTTTCACCCAGCACAAAGTCCCAGGTGTCTGGAAAAAAATGCAGGTGACTCATTTGTATAATAAGGGTAAAAGAATGGACCCACAAAATTGCAGACCAATAACCCTGACATTGGTTTGCTGTAGAATTGTCTAACATATTCCCAGTTCAGAAATAATAAATTTTCTTCAGGCTGAGAAGCTTATGTGTATGAATCAGCATGGCTTTAGAAGGCATTGTTCGTGTGAAACTCAGCTTGGTCTTTTCTCATGTGATATACCGCAAACCATGGATGAAAGGTAGCAGGCAGATTCTATATTCCTAGATTACCAGAAAACATTTGTCACGGTGCCTCATTGCAGGCTGTTAAAGAAGGTATGAGCATATGGAATAGGTTCACAGATATGTGAGTCGCTCAAAGACTTCTTAAGTAATAGAACCCAGTATGTTGCCCTCAAAAGAAAATGGTCATCAGAGACAAGGGTATCATCACGAGTGCCCCTGGGAAGTGTGATAAGGGCGCCGTTATTCTCTCTATCCATAAATGATTTGGCAGACAAGGTGGTACCAATCTGCAGTTGTTTGCCAATGATGCTGTGGTGTATGGTAAGGTGTCAAAGTTGAGTGGCTGTAGGAGGATACAAGATGACTTAGGGGATCTGTAGTGTACCGCTTGACACAGTCGTGTAATTTAAATATCTGGGCATTACCTTGCAAAGCGATATGAAATGGAATGAGCATGTGAAAGTTGTGGTAAGAAAGACAAATGGTCGACTTTGATTTATTGGAAGAATTCTAAGAAAGTGTGGTTCATCTGTAAAGTAGACCACATGTAGGACACTGGTATGACCTATTCTTTAGTTCTGCTCAAGTGTTTGAGATCCATACCAGATCAGGTTAAAGGTAGACATTGAAGCAATTCAGAGGCAGGCTGGAACATTTGTTACTGAGAGCTTCAAACAACATGCAAGTATTATAGAGATGCTTTGGCAACTCAAATGGAAATCCCTGAAGGCAAGGTGGCGTTCTTTCCGAGAAACACTATTTAGAAAACTGGCATTTGAAGCTGACTGGCAAATGATTCTGTTGCCTCCATCATACACTGCATGTAAAGACCATGAAGATAAGATACAAGAAATTGGGATTCATAAGGAGCCATATAGACAGTTGTTTTTCCTTCATTTTATTTGTGAGTAGAACAGGAAGGGAAATGACTAATAGTGGTACTTGGTACCCACTGCCATTTGCTGTAAGGTGGACTGTAGAGTATCAATGTAGATGTATATGTATCTATCATTTAATCTCAGTTCGACCCAATGCCCAGCCAGGTTAGAGACATTGCTGCTGCTTGAGATTAAACCTTTGTATATTAAATGCTCTACACTGCATATCCCCTAACAATCTGGAAATTTAATCATGTCTACTTCCTGCCATTATATATTTTGTATCCCACCTGGAAGGTGGCGCATGGGTTTGCTCCGGTAAACTGAAAGGTTGGCCAAATGAAGGAAGGGAGTAGGAGTGGGAGGGGACAAGCACTTCAGTACTATGATTAAAATATTAGATGTTTACTATAGGCAAAAACAAGTTATTAAATGGTTACATAACTTTGCGTACATGCTGTCGTGAGTAGTACAAGGTCTCAATAGCAAGTCAACACACACTGTAGTTTAAGCGATGTTCCAGGCCGTCTGCTCTCGATGAAATAGGTCGAATCTGGAGCGGAGCTCATAGAGCTCCACAGCACCAGCTAGAGGGAACTGTCATCGGTGTCTGTCCTAGTGCCAACCTAAGAACTTTAATAGACCAATGCATCGTTGCTATCGATACCACATCCCTCCCCCCTGAAACGGCACACCGTCGTTGAGTATGGCTTGCAACGGCAGGTGGAGGGACCCAGGGGCGGCACAGCTGAGAGGGCGGACAGCGGAATTGCCGGGGCACGCTGTCCACCTGTGACCCTGAATTGCTCACGAGGGGGCGAGGAAAATGCTCCGTGGAAAACATGCCCAGGTCGCGCACCGCCACTGGGTAATCCTGGATGAGGAGGTGGAGCAACGAACTCCACGGGCGACATCAGCAGTGGCGGCGGCAGCGGCAGTGTGACGGCAGCCTCAGCATCCATCGGTTCCGGCACTGTGGAGGAACATGGCGGCAGCGACAGTGGCAGCGGCAGCGGCTGTGGCGACCAGAGTTGGGGCCTTGGTGGTGGCAAGAGGCTCCCATCCGGTGCAGGTGACAGGACCGGCAGCGGCGACGACGGCAGGTGTGCTCGTGGCAGAGGCGCCATCGGTGGAGTCATGGGCTGAGGCAGTGGAAGCCGCGAAGCCTCCAATTCTGCCGGAAAACAACCAGCGGCAGAAAACCGAGGATGGCACAAACAGATCTGGTTCTAGTGTCACTTGACAGTGCGGGAGGGACCAGAAATGACAAATAAGGCACGGCCAAGCTGGCCAAGAATGCGCCCCTGCTCCCAGTGCAGCCTGCCAGAGAAAATGCAATAGAACACCAAATCATGCGGTGCCAAGGCAGAATGAGGCGAAGCAGCGGGAGTGCGTGGTGGCAAGTGCAATAGCTGCAGGAGTGAGTGATGGGCATGGCCATGTAGCAATTCCGCTGGGGAATGGGTGCCACACAGCTGAGAGCGGTAGGAAGCAAGGGAAGTCTAGAGCGCGCGCTCGTGAGAGTGTGTGGTGCGCAACTTGTTCATCTGCGACTTAAAACGTACGCACAAAACGTTCAGCCTCGCCGTTCGACTGGGGGGTGGAACAGGGTTGAGGTCAGATGGCGTATGCCATTAGTAGCACAGAACGCTTCAAACTCTGAGGACACAAATTGGGGGCCATTGTCAGAGACAATAACTTTAGGAAGGCCCTCAATGCAAAAAATAGACGTCAAAGCCCGAATAGTACTGGCAGATGTAGTAAAAGACATAGGTGCAACAAAAGGAAAGTAGCTGTACGCATCAATAACTATCAACCAGTGGGTGTCCCAGAAAGGACCTGAAAAATCAATGTGAACGCGCTGCCAAGGTGCAGTACAAGTCAGCCATGCAAACAAGCGCTGGCAGGGAACAGATTGATGCTCCGCGCAAGAGCGATAGTCAGCAAGCTAATTCTCAATATGTTTATCAATGCCGACCCAGGTGCAGTGAGGATGCACTAATTGCTTCGCCCACATGATAACCCAATGACCAGGAAGCAGCAATCGGAGGATTTCCAACTACAATGAATGAGATAAAACCACATGAGACTGATCATTGTCTGTTCGTATCAAGATAATACCATGGTGTACAGACAAGTTGTGATGTTGTGCAAAGTAACGTCGAACAAGTGAATCACGTATCTGCGTAGCAGATGGAGGCCATTGAGTATGAATATACTGCAAAAGAATGTGCAAGGAAGTGTCAGCGGCTGTCGCGGAAGCAATGCGATGAAAATCCACTGGAAAACCATCAGCTAATTCCTTATCTTGCGAATCAATAAACATGCATGACAATTTGGAAGAATCAAACACTGCATCAGGACCAATAGGTAGATGAGACAAATCATCGGCACTGCCATGCTGGGCCATAGGCCAACTAAAATTTCGTAATTGTAGTTAGACAAAAACAAAGACCAGCGTTGCAACTTTTGTGCAGTACAGGCCGGAACTGGCTTTGACAGGCTCATGGTCAGTGACCAAATAGAATTTGCGACCGTACAAAAAATCATGAAACTTTGTCACTCCATATACAATAGCTAAAGTGTCTTCCTCGATTTGAGAATAGTTTTGCTGGGCAGAATTGAGCAACTTAGATGCAAAAGCAATCGAGTGATCAACAGAATTAATGGTGTGCGAGAGATCTGTTCCAGTGCCGTGTGAAGATGCACTGACAGCCAAAACAACTGGTTTGGAGGGATCGAAAGGAGTCAAACAGCAATCACTCAACAAAGCAGATTTGAGCTTGTGGAAAGCAGCGTCACATTCTGAAGACCAAACAAAAGGAACATTCTTACGCCGAACAAAGGCACTGCAATCTGCCATGCATTTGGTATAAACCGAATATAATATGTAATTTTGCCCTATACAGACTGAAGTTCTTTCAAGTTCCTGGGTGCTGGCAAGTCTCTAATCGCAATGAGATGTGACGGCAAGGGGCGGGGACTCTGTCTGTTAATCATATGTCCTAAATACTGAATCTCAGTCTGAAAAAATTTGCACTTGTCTCTGTTACACTTCAGCCCTGCCTGCAAAAGTACAGTAAATAAGGCATGCAAATTCTGCAAATGTTCGTCAGGGGTGCAACCTGATACAGCTACATCATCCAGGGATAGTGGCACCCAACTGCTGCAAGTAAGACTGAAAAATAGCAGGAGCCGAAGCACAACCGAATGGAAGGCGGCACAACTTGAACAATCCAATGTGGGTTTGATCACAAAATAGTACTGCAACTGTTCATCGAGTGGAATCTGAAAGTATGCGTCACGCAAGTCAATCACGGAAAAGAATTTTCCCGTACCAAGCTTATCAAAAATGTCTTCAGGATGCGGTAAGGGAAACGTAGCTACCACTGTCTGGGGATTTATGGTAGACTTAAAGTCAGCACAAATACGGAGACGACCGTTTGGTTTCTCCACACTCACAGGACCGGGTGTGCGCGCCGGAAAATAGGCATGGCATTGTCTTTAACTACAACATGCACTGCAAAGTCTGTGGCGCAACCAAGGCCATCAGTAAAGAGTTCATCAAAATCATCGCATAATGCAGCAACACTATCTGCCTGGTCACTAGCGCTCATGCAAGGTACATTGTCCTGAATTGCGAGGCCAAAAAGTTTAAATGCGTCCATGCCAAAAATGTTTATAGCGTCACTAGAGCGGTGCACATGGAAAGACACTGTATGGGTCGTTGCACCATACGTGGCTTGCAAACTACACACACCGAGCACTGAGATTTCCTGTCCAGTAAATGCAGTCAGTGTGGAATGTGAACGACGAAGCGGGGGCAAACCAAACAAGTCATACGTTGATCTGTTCAGTAAAGAAACAGACGCACCAGTGTCCAGCATCAGGCGAACAGAATGTCCACAAATGTTCAAAGTAACAAAGGTTTCCTGAATGCGAGAGGAAGTGTCTGGCAAAACTTGACTCACACAATGAGCTGTTGAATCACGGGAAGCAGAAGGCCTTGAATAAATGGCATTAACATCCATAGGCTGATGTGAATCAGGACCATGGCGGTTGCCATTGCGGTGACGCCCATGCGAGTCATGCGAACGGGAGACAAGTTGTGAATTAGTGTTTCTCTTAGTACACACAACCTGCACGTGTCCTTTCTTATTACAAAAGTAACACTTTGCTTGACGGGATGGGCAATTGTCCCATGAGTGGGCACGAAAGCAGTTTGGACATGATTTCAGTTTCTTTGTGGGTGCCTGGTTTGGAACGTGTTTACTTGCGCGCGAGCAGTGTGGATTGGCTGGCTGTGCTGGGGCCGAGCGGAAGGGCATGTGTTGTGCTGTGCTAACAGTACATACACACGGGGTCACGTCGAATGCAGAAGTAGCCATGTCTAATGTATCTTTTCTGTCTAGCAAGTTCACTACTTCCTGCAAAGACGGGTTTTTAAATCTGAGAATTTGCTCATGGATGCGGTGATCTGCCACATTCTGCGCAATAGTATCTCTAATCATTATATCCACATATGAGCGTCCACATGAGCAATTAAAGTCACAGTCAGAAGTTAGGCCATAAAGGTCCACTAACCAAGATTTATTGGACTAAGTAGGGCCACGCCGGAGGCAAAAGAATTTGTAGCGTGCAGCTACCACATTACACTGTCACAGAAGTGGGAGCTCAAAGCATCAATCACTTTGTCGTACATTGTAGTTTCTGGGCAGGTGGTGGGAAACAACTTGACGAGCACATGGTACAACACAACAACGGCGTTGGCAATGAAAAAGGCAAGCCGCTCTCTACCTGGTATGTTGTATGCTGCGAAGTGTGCCTCGAGCTGTGCGATGTATTCTGGCCAGCATTCAACATCAGGATTGAAGGCACGAAATGGCAATGGCGTCAGTACAGGCAGTGGCGTCAGAGGTGCAGAAGTAGCTGCCGTTTGTAGAGTGAGCAGTTCATTTATGGCAGCAAGCAGCTGTGTCATTTGCTGAACCCAAAAACATACAAGATCGGACAGTGAAGCCTGTTCCTGTGGTGAAGCCATGGTTTACACAATTGAAAGTCTCATACTGAGGCTAGCATGAAAAGAAAGCGGTACTGAGCAAAAAAGGAAATGATAGGAGAGGAAAGGGGAGTCCTTGTCGCCAACTTTTGTAGCCCGCCTGGAAGGCGGTGCGTGGGTTTGCTCCGGTAAACTGAAAGGTTGGCCAAATGAAGAAAGGGATTAGGAGTGGGAGGGGACAAGCACTTCAGTACTGTGATTAAAATATTTGATGTTTACTATAGGTAAAAACAATAAATGGTTATGTAACTTTGCGTACATCCTGTTGTGAGTAATACAAGGTCTCAAAGGTCAACACACACTGTAGTTTAAGCAGTGTTCCAGGCCGTCTGCTCTCGATGAAATGGGTCAAATCTGGAGCAAAGCTCATAGAGCTCCACAGCACCGGCTAGAGGGTGCTGTCGTCGGTGTCTGTCCTAGTGCCAACCTAAGAACTTTAATATGCCGTGGCATCATTGCTATTGATACCACACTATATGTGCAAAATAAGTAAAATTTCATTATTTTCTGTCCTTTCTGGAGTTGCAATTTTAATCACCAGGTGCATATATACAATTATTAGTGCCGTGGTTTGGTTGTTGCCGCCCTCTAAGGAGTGTTTAATGTGAAGCACACTAGGTCTTTCAAGTCTTTGATGTTACATTGTACAAATGTGTTGTTAGTGCAACATTGTAAAGCCCCATGTGCCAGGAAAAAATAACCTTCACATGACAGCATGTACCAACCTAAATGGGCAACTGAACACAACTGCTTCTGAGAGCATCATAAGCTTGTACTGGAGCCACTGATTAAGTGGCTGCATGACTGTTGCTCAGCTTGGGATGAATTTTGTAAAATAGTTTACTTTTACAGGAATAATTACAACTATTTATGGTTGAAGTGTTGGAGAGTGTTAAACTGCTACAAGGCAATGGCTTTTCTGCTGACACTAATACTTCTCTGGAAAAACAACTAGCACTTTTGCACTTTGCATGGCAAGCTGTAAACTTGTAATGTTTAAAACTTAAGCCAATTCTTGCAAGTGTCCCTATTGTATTACACCTGCAACAATAATAAGATGGCTACTCATAAAATACATTTCAGAATTTAACAAAAGAGAAGTATCATATGAAAGGAAACATTTACATTTGAAAGGCTCATTGTTCAGCTATTTTTCACTGTAATCTCTGCATAAAGTAATCATAAGGGTACACCAGTTTGTTAATTCCATTGTCATAGAATGTTGTTGCCTGAGACTTCAACCACACATAGATGTCTGCATGTATTATCTCATCATCATAGAAATGCTGTGTTGCTAGCTAGGTCTTTTAGTGTAGAAACAAGTGAAAATCACTTGGACTAAGGTCCAAACTATAACCAAAATTCCCGAGTCCAAAACCACCTAAGATCTTTTGAGTTTGGATGGCTCTGTCGGGGCATGTGTTGTCATGAACAGAAAAAGAACCTTAGAATACTTTCAATGAAGTGTCTGAATATCTGTGGAGGAATGGCAGTCCAGTCTCCCATAGGAGCCAAAAGCAAAGAAGATATTGATGTTAGATGCTGGGATCTGGAGCAAAGTTAATATTCACTCTCATTCTAAAGGTGCTGCATTGGGTCCAAGTTGGAACTCTGGGCAGGCCAGTCCATATTAGGAATGTTACTGTACACAAATGGATAGGGTGCATTGTCAGTACTGATATGGACAATCACTGTCCCCAAACAGTTCCCCAACTGAACCCTGTAGACAATGCTGTAAAATGTATTCATATCCCTACTGAACCCTGTATACAATGCCGTAAAATGTATTCATATCCTTCCCAATTTAAAATTTTCTTAAGCACCATTGTATAGTGGTATTGTATAGGCATGTCTGGTTACAAACATTGTATAATAGCGCCATAAGGGAACCAGACTAAACATGAAAAACACTCCCATACTGTAACACTATCTTCTCCGTATTTCACTGTTGGCACTACACCTGAAGGCATGTAATGTTCTCCAGGGATAGGGCAAACAAAAATCCTTCCATCAGTTTGCCACAGGGTACAGTGTGATCTATCACTCCAAATCACTCATTTCCAGACATCCTAGGGTCAGTGACGTCACCCTTTACACCGTGTTGTGTGTTGCTTAGCATTGACTAAAGAAATGTTTGTCTTATGAGGAGCTGCTCGACCATCATGGCCCATTCCTTTTAACTCCATACACACAGTCATTATGCTAGATGGACTGCTGATAGTACTTTGG
The DNA here is from genome assembly GCF_021461395.2 of Schistocerca americana. Lineage (NCBI taxonomy): Eukaryota > Metazoa > Arthropoda > Insecta > Orthoptera > Acrididae > Schistocerca > Schistocerca americana. The sequence continues at coordinate 262,136,424 of NC_060121.1, read as the reverse complement.
GACTCATGAGTGATTCCTTCCACTGATTTCATGTAATTTTTTACAACCAGCCTCTACAGTGCTTGACGGTCCCTATCCATCAGGACATGAGATCTGTCTGGTCTTCATATAGCTGTGATTGTTCCTTCACTACCATGTGGCCAGCAGTTGAATGGAGCAGCTTTAGAAGGATTGATATATCCTTGCTGGACTTGTTATTTAGGTGACTAGTCAAAGTTCGAAATCACTGAGCTCTCCTGACTGACCCATTCTCATGTTACAGCTTCTCTACTGCCCACATACTCCTCCCTACCTTCTTTCATTATGCCAGGCCTGCCTCTTGTGACATCTAGTGGCATTGTATGTGGGTGTCTGGATACAGACATTGTACAATAGTGACAAACTCTTGCAACTTTGACAACTTCAAACTTCATAAAATTGAAGTGTGTTTTCATTGTCTGTGTGAGTATATAGATGAGGGAAATGCTGTTTCTTTCAGTCGTTGTGGATTCTCAGAACATATTGGATTCATTGTTGGCAGCAGGTGTGGTGCCTTTATGTGGCTGTAATGTTTTCCACAGGTGGTCTGTACCATGGTGCATATTTTGAGCAGCCATTTGCATGAATGGTGGTGTATCAGGGCATGACGATGACCTAGTGTAACAAGAAACCTCATTCATCTGACCAAGTGACATACTTCTATTGAACTACTGTCCAATTTTGGTGGTCCTGTGCCCACTGCAATTGTAACTGAGGATGTTTTGGGTCAACATGGGAACAAATAGGAGTCTTCTGCTGTGGAGCACAACATTCAACAATGTGCATTGTACGATGTGCTCTGAAACACTTGTGCCTGCACCGGCATTCTACACCGTCATTAGATCTGTGTGCCACAGAGCACTGCATGTCCTGTCTTATGAAATGGGCAAGCTTCTGATCTCCACATTCTGTGATGAGGTGAGAACATCCAACATCTTGTCAGCTGCTCATGATTTCACTGCCTGTCAACCACTTTCCATACATATTCATGACTTTAGCATGGAAATAGCCACCTAACTTCACCATTTCTGAGATGCTTGTTCTCAGGTGCTGGCCCATAAACATCTGCCCTTTTTCAGTGTCGCTTACATCAATGAATTATCTCATTTGTAACACATATCATCTCTACTCTACTTGTATACTTTTTTGCCACATGTTCAAAACATCACCAGAGACTTTCAATCTCGTGGTGGGCAACAGTCATAATGTTTTGGCTCATCAGTGCATGCCAAAAGGAATACATTTACTCCTATGTTTATTGAAGCATTCATTGACTTTAGGAATGAGTGACAGAGTATGACGTTTCCATTTGTGGCAAACATAGACAGAACAGATATGAGATAGAAAGTAACTTTATATGGCAGAATATCTAGTCAGAGGATTCATGCAATTGATTCTTGCAACAAGGCCACTGATAGTGCAGCTCACATCAGTGACTTTATAAGCTGTGTGGAGGTAATGACATTGATTCATACAAGTACACCTTGTATGTCTGTAAATCCAAACTTAAACAGTTGGTATATATACAAAACCTTTGAGTTCCTCATTTCATATGATAACTTCTTAAAATTCTGGGTGTGGAAATTGACTCTTTGATACACCTACCCGTAGTCTTACAAACCCCCTATGATGACACTCTCCTATCATTTGCATATCACTCTTTTTTTCTTTTTCCATGTTCCTTCTGTCTCTGCCTCTACCACTATCACCTGATGCTGACTGAAACTTTTTTCTTTTCTTACTCATTCTCTGTTTTTCTGTTACTTTTCTTGGCTTCTTCAAGCATTTGTCTTAGTTTCCACACACTGTATAGACCATTGTTTCATTTCCATTCTACATCTTTCATCAAATTTTTGCTTGCTGCTACATCTTGAATGATTAGGTCTCTATCATATTGTCTTCAGGTTAAGTTGGAATATGCACTAGCATGTCTTCTCATTAAGGAGCCCTCACACATTCAATAATATTGTCAGACTGTCAATACATTGACAGTCAGAGGGTGTATATTGATGTATTGTTAATACTAAAAATATTGACAAACAATACTTATGGCCCCAAAAGAATTCTCAGTATTGCCAGTATGTACAGAGCATGTAAGTTCGAGACCATATTGTGTGACAATATTCGCCATTCTGACATCAACATAGCTTCATGAACCAGCAACACAATGTTACTGTGCACTGTTTATGTTTTCAGTTCATCTTTATGCATAAACTGCATATCATTGCTGGGATTAAAGTTTCCAAGTAGTCTTTCAACACAAAACATTTTTAATAGGACTATGCAGGGCTAGTCATTGAATGTACCTTTTTAGGGTCATTGATGGGGGAACTAACTGGAGCATTATTTCCTTATTAATTTGAAGACATAGCATGGACAACATCTTGAGAGGGGGATATAAGAAGATGAACATCAAGAAAAGCAAAGCAGGGGTAATTGAATGCAGTCACTTTAAATCAGGTGGTCTGAGGGAATTAGATTAGGAAATGAGACACTTAAAGTAGTAGATGAATTTTGCTATTTGGGCAGCAAGATAACTGGCAAAGGCCAGAGTAGAGAGGGTACAAAATGTAGAATGGCAGTGGCAAGGAAAGCATTTCTGAAGAGGAGAAATTTGGTATCATTAAATATAGATTTAAGTGTTACAAAGTCTTTTCTAAAGGTGTTTGTCTGGGGGTAGCCATGTATGGAAGTGAAACATGGACAATAAACAGTTTAGGCAAGAAGAGAATAGAAGTTTTTGAAATGAGGTGCTAAAAAAGAATGCTTAAGATTAGATGTGTAGATCATATAACTAATGATAAGAATGAATAGAATTGGGGAGAACTTTGGGGTGCAACCTGACTAAAAGATGGGATTGGTTGATAGGACACATTCTGACACATCAAGGGATCACTAATTTGGTATTGGAGGGAAGTGTGGGGATAAAAATTGTAGAGGGAGACCAAGTGATGAATACAGTAAGCACATTCAGAAGGATGTGGCTTGCAGTAGTTATTCAAAGATGAAGAAGCTTGCACAGGACAGAGTAAAATGTAGAGCTGCATCAAACCAGTCTTTGGACTGAAGATTGATTGATTGATTTTTATTGCCCAAAAACAAAACATTTGCAGGGATGTAAAGCTTGTATACGCAACGTCAATAAATGTACAAACAACAATGACAATAAATACACAAATAATTAATCTATGTTAGAAATTATGCTCACAGAAATCTTTCATTGTATAAGAACAATTCTGAATTAATAACATTCTTACAAATATCTTAAATTTTTTCAGCTCCAGACTCTTAACTGACTCTGGTAGTTTATTAAATAGCTTTACAGATGTGTGTTTGAAGCTGTTTAGTGTTTTGGTATATGAGCAGCAGTCTTTTCTTACATCATTACAGTGTTGTGTGTTATAACTATGTACATCAGACTTCAGATAAAAACTAGACAAGTTCTTTTTAATGTACAAGAGACATTGAAATATGTATATACATGGCAAGGTCATAATACTGAGTTTAATAAATAATTCTCTACAGTGAGTCCTAGGTGGTAATTTACATATCAGTCTGACAGCTTTTTTCTGGGCTGTAAATAAGCATTTTGAGTAGCAATTATTTCCCCACAAGATTGTCCCATGCGTCAAATGAGAGTGAATATAACTATAATAGACAGAAAGCAAAATTTTCTTATCTACTGTTGCTTGTAATTTTCTGAGCATAAATATTCCTTTAGAAATTTTTGGTGTTAAATAATTCACATGTGCCTGCCAGCCTAAATTATTTTCCAAAACAATGCCAAGAAACTTTACAGGAACTGTCTCTAAGATGATTCTATTGTTATCAGATGTGTTTAATTCCTGTGTTTTATTTATGTTCATAGGCAGGCTATTGGCATTGCACCAGTCAGAAAGTATATCTACCTTGAGTGAGGTTAGAGTTACTTATGTTATTGTTCATAGGCACTGTAACACTTAAACTGATATCATCTGCATACAAGTAACAGTTTGTAGTATCATCTATTACATTGCTAGGTAGGTGGTCTAGGGGTAGCGTCTTTGATTCATAATCAAAACGTCTTCGGTCCTGGGTTCAATCCCCGACACTGCCTAAATTTTGATAAATAATCAGCATTGGCGGCCGAAGACTTCCGGCATATGAAGTCAGCCTCATTCTGCCAACGGCCTTGTCAAAGAGGGTGGAGGAGCGGATAGCAGTTCAGGGCACTCTCTTGTCCTAGGGGTGGGAAATTGCCCCTAAAGGCGGAAAAATCAGCAATGATCAACGAGATGAGGATGCAGAAGGCAGTGGAAACCACTGCATTAAAGACATGTAACGTGTATCCACAGGACATGTGGCCTTTAATTGAAGAAGTGTCATGATGATCTCTCCATTGGCAAAAGATTCCGGAATAGTCCCCCATTCGGATCTCCGGGAGGGGACTGCCAAGGGGGAGGTTACCATGAGAAAAAGATTGAATAATCTACGAAAGGATAACGTTCTATGAGTCGGGGCATGGAATGTCAGAAGCTTGAACGTGGTAGGGAAACTAGAAAATCTGAAAATGGAAATGCAAAGGCTCAATCTAGATATAGTAGGGGTCAGTGAAGTGAAGTGGAAGGAAGACAAGGATTTCTGGTCAGATGAGTATCGGGTAATATCAACAGCAGCAGAAAATGGTGTAACAGGTGTAGGATTCGTTATGAATAGGAAGGTACGGCAGAGGGTGTGTTACTGTGAACAGTTCACTGACCGGTTTGTTCTAATCAGAATCGACAGCAGACCAACACCGACAACAATAGTTCAGGTATACATGCCGACGTCGCAAGCTGAAGATGAACAGATAGAGAAAGTGTATGAGGATATTGAAAGGGTAATGCAGTATGTAAAGGGGGACGAAAATCTAATAGTCATGGGCGACTGGAATACAGTTGTAGGGGAAGGAGTAGAAGAAAAGGTTACAGGAGAATATGGGCTGGGACAAGGAATGAAAGAGGAGAAAGACTAATTGAGTTCTGTAACAAGTTTCAGCTAGTAATAGCGAATACCCTGTTCAAGAATCACAAGAGGAGGAGGTATACTTGGAAAAGGCTGGGAGATATGGGAAGATTTCAATTAGATTACATCATGGTCAGACAGAGATTCCGAAATCAGATACTGGATTGTAAGGCGTACCCAGGAGCAGATATAGACTCAGATCACAATATAGTAGTGATGAAGAGTAGGCTGAAGTTCAAGACATTAGTCAGGAAGAATCAATACACAAAGAAGTGGGATACGGAAGTACTAAGGAATGACGAGATACGTTTGAAGTTCTCTAACGCTATAGATACAGCAATAAGGAATAGCGCAGTAGGCAGTACAGTTGAAGAGGAATGGACATCTCTAAATAGGGCCATCACAGAAGTTGGGAAGGAAAACATAGGTACAAAGATGGTAGCTGCGAAGAAACCATGGGTAACAGAAGAAATACTTCAGTTGATTGATGAAAGGAGGAAGTACAAACATGTTCCGGGAAAATCAGGAATATAGAAATACAAGTCGCTGGGGAATGAAATAAATAGGAAGTGCAGGGAAGCTAAGGCGAAATGGCTGCAGGAAAAATGTGAAGACATCGAAAAAGATACGATTGTCGGAAGGACAGACTCAGCATACAGGAAAGTCAAAACAACCTTTGGTGACATTAAAAGCAACAGTGGTAACATTAAGAGTGCAACAGGAATTCCACTGTTAAATGCAGAGGAGAGAGCAGATAGGTGGAAAGAATAATTGAAAGCCTCTATGAGGGTGAAGATTTGTCTGATGTGATAGAAGAAGAAACAGGAGTCGATTTAAAAGAGATAGGGGATCCAGTATTAGAATTGGAATTTAAAAGAGCTTTGGAGGACTTACAGTCAAATAAGGCAGAAGGGATAGATAACATTCCATTTGAATTTCTAAAATCATTGGAGGAAGTGGCAACAAAATGACTATTCACGTTGGTGTGTAGAATATATGAGTCTGGCGATATACCATCTGACTTTCGGAAAAGCATCATCCACACAATTCCGAAGATGGCAAGAGCTGACAAGTGTGAGAATTATCGCACAATCAGCTTAACAGCTCATGCATCGAAGCTGCTTACAAGAATAATATACAGAAGAATGTAAAAGAAAATTGAGAATGCGCTAGGTGACGATCAGTTTGGCTTTAGGAAAAGTAAAGGGACGAGAGAGGCAATTCTGACGTTATGGCTAATAATGGAAGCAAGGCTAAAGAAAAATCAAGACACTTTCATAGGATTTGTCGACCTGGAAAAAGCGTTCGACAATATAAAATGGTGCAAGCTGTTCGAGATTCTGAAAAAAGTAGGGGTAAGCTATAGGGAGAGACGGGTCATATACAATATGTACAACAACCAAGAGGGAATAATAAGAGTGGATGATCAAGAACGAAGTGCTCGTATTAAGAAGGGTGTAAGACAAGGCCGTAGCCTTTCGCCCGTACTCTTCCAATCTGTACATCGAGGAAGCAATGATGGAAATAAAAGAAAGGTTCAGGAGTGGAATTAAAATACAAGGTGAAAGGATATCAATGATACAATTCGCTGATGACATTGCTATCCTGAGCGAAAGTGAAGAAGAATTAAATGATCTGCTGAACGGAATGAACAGTCTAATGAGTACACAGTATGGTTTGAGAGTAAATCGGAGAAAGACGAAGGTAATGAAAAGTAGTAGAAATGAGAACAGCGAGAAACTTAACATCAGGATTGATGGTCACGAAGTCAATGAAGTTAAGGAATTCTGCTACCTAGGCAGTAAAATAACCAATGACGGACGGAGCAAGGAGGACATCAAAACCAGACTCGCTATGGCAAAAAAGGCATTTCTGGCCAAGAGAAGTCTACTAATATCAAATACCGGCCTTAATTTGAGGAAGAAATTTCTGAGGATGTACGTCTGGAGTACAGCATTGTATGGTTGTGAAACATGGACTGTGGGAAAACCGGAACAGAAGAGAATCGAAGCATTTGAGATGTGGTGCTATAGACGAATGTTGAAAATTAGGTGGACTGATAAGGTAAGGAATGAGGAGGTTCTACGCAGAATCGGAGAGGAAAGGAATATGTGGAAAACACTGATAAGGAGAAGGGACAGGATGATAGGACATCTGCTAAGACATGAGGGAATGACTTCCATGGTACCAGAGGGAGCTATAGAGGGCAAAAACTGTAGAAGAAGACAGAGATTGGAATATGTCAAGCAAATAATTGAGGACGTAGGTTGCAAGTGCTACTCTGAGATGAAGAGGTTAGCACAGGAAAGGAATTTGTGGCAGGCCGCATCAATATATAATATGAACAAGAGAGGGCCCAAGATTGACCCTTTAGGAACACCATGGTCAACAGGTAAGAAACTGGAATATTGGTTATTGAAGTAAACAGTTTGAGATCTATTAGATAAGTATGACTGAATAAGTTTAACAGCAGGGACTGAGAAACCTACAGTTTTTAATTTCAGCAGCAGAGTGTTGTGGCACACAGTGTCAAATGCTTTTGATAAATCAAAAAACTTTGTACTTACAATACATTTTTCTTCTTTTGCTTCAAGACAGTTACATATGTAGCTCATGACAGCATCACATGTTGATAGATGTTTCCTAAACCCAAACTGGCTATTTGAAAGTAATTGATGAGAATCTAGAAAACTGATTATTTGAATACTCATTAGTTTCTCAATGACCTTGGGTAAAAGTGGTACAAGAGAAACTGACCTATAATTGCTAGGCAAATTATTGTGACCTTTTTTTGTGGACTGGGATTACTTTAGCTACTTTTAATTTTTCAGGGAAACAACTTTCATCAAAGCAGTAGTTTATGATGTGACAGAGAACCTCTGCTATATTATGACTACTAAGCTTCAATATTTTAGAGCTGATATTGTAAATATCCAGTGAATCACTTTTGCTAAGAGAAAGAATGACAGAGTGTTCATCTTCTACACAAATGTGTTCAAAAGAAAACACATTTTCCATAACATTTTGGTTTTTATAGGCAACATCCAAATAGTAGCTAGGTTCATGTTTACTATCAGGTATCTTAGTAACTACACTATCTACACTGTTTGCAAAATAATTATTAAAACTATCAGCACTTATTTTGGATCTAGATACAAATTCTTTGCTACCCGATGCTAGATTCTCATTAATGATTTTCCACATTTCTTTTGGTTTATTAATAGTTTGTGCAACCAATTTGCAATTATATTCTAATTTAGCTTTCTTAATACCCATTCTGTACTGATATTTGCATTCTTTATATCTTACTTTCGCATGCAGACAAGATAAATTCTTTGCTAGGTAGTAGAAATTGTTGCATTGATCTTTAAGTTTTCGTAGTTCCTGTGTGTACCACTTATTTTTATTGATAGTCGATACCGCAACAACAACAACAACAACAATAAATTACACAGCACTGTAGACAAGGGCTTGTACTTAGAAAAGTATGCCATTTATATGTAGTGACTACTAAGAGGCCTGTGAATTACATGTAACCCTCATCAGCATTATCACAAAAAATATTTGTTAAATTAATTACCTAAATATACCATTGCAGTATAGATATAATTTTCTCTCTTTTTTTCTACCAGCTACATCTAATATAATTGTCGCACACACTTCCTTTTGGGTGTCTGATATTTTAACTTTCTAAAATTGTGTAGCCGACTGACAATATTGGTAGTATTATTGATGATGTGGGATTCAGTTCAATATACAGGGTGTTAAAAAAAGTGTTGAACACTTTGAGAGATGGCAGTGCTCATCGAAACAAGAAAAATAAGTCCAGTAAACGTGGGAAGTGGAAATACATATTTTCTGCAATAAACTCATGTTGACATGGGGTGTTCATTGTTTTGTCCACTCATGACAGTGCACCCTTCTGCCCTCCAGCATAAGGAATGATGCACTGTTTGAAGTATACCATTTGTTGTTGTACCTGCTGGCACACATTGAAGATGCAACCCTGTAGCATTGGCACATCTTTGACTGGCATGGCATTGACCAATTCCTTCAAGTGTCCCCATAACCAAGCACCCCCCTCCCCCCCCCTCCCCCGCACAACCACCACCACCACCACCACCACCACCACCACCACCACCACCACTTAGGTGAGGACCCTGCATAGGTTCATGATCAGGATAGAAAATATGGTTCTGGACACAAATTTATTTTTGTGATTATTATTCAAACCACACACAAATTAAGTAGTCCGTGCCAATATACATTACTGAATGTATGAAATTAGTGAATCACTGACAAAGATTGGTGGAAAGCGACACGGCAGCTAAATGTACCCAGGACTCTTGATGTTCGAATGCTCTATAAAATCTCTTCTTGGCGTCAGATTTTCATGATCCGAGAATACCAAATACTAGCCAGATCCACATCTGAGGCAAATCCATTGTAAATCAGCTTCCAATTGCCTCTCTTAGCAGCGCCAAAGTGTAACGTGCTACGGCTAGCCACATACTGCGTACTGTTCACACCAAGGAGCCGCTCAGTTCTACCACCAAAACCACCTTTCACATCGTGCTATGCCGCTTCCATTACGGAGAGACTTCCCTACATCTTTTATATATTACGAATACAAGTACCCTAAGCATGAACCAGCTTTCAATAAACATTTTCTGTTTTTGAACATACACGTATTATAATAATTTATGATTTTAACAAATCATTTTGCTTTTTTCATATGTTCATTACAAAACTCTAGATTTCCTGTCACACATCAAGGACTTTAAATAACAAATAATGCACGCTCCATAATTGCAGATATACAGTTACATAATACTACCTACTTATAATCGATATAAGTGTTACAGGGCTTCCACTGTCAGTCTTCCTAGGTGCAAGGGTACTTACGTCCCTCGGATGCTGGAAATGTCTGTCGAACGGCTTATCAGAGGGCACTCTGTGCTATCAACATTTTTCAGCATAGATGGCACAGTCTCGCAGACTATGTCCATTTGCTGAACCATAGCAGAATATCATATCCACCGTTTCACTTGTTGAATAGAAAGTTTCCATTGCTAAGAAGTGGTGAAATGTAGTACTCTATTTGTACATACAAGTAGCACAATAACAGTAAACACATAAGTCAATCCATGCTTGGAAGAAGGCAAAACACCATGATATGTACCTAGGGTTGACACTAATGAACAATAAGGCAGACAAACATCCGAAAACTAACATAGCTTATAACACAACTTGAACCACACAACTGACCGCAGACTACCTAATGTTAGGTAAAATACTATGAGTAAGACATCATAATATGCAGTCGACACATCTGATGAAGCACCAGTGCAACGACTGTGCTATATCTACAATCAAGCGTTGTGCAGCCCATCCTATAAACTTGTTTGTCTCTCAAACTATGTGTTTCTGGACCCATGCTTTATTGGACTTACTTTTCTTGTTTTGATGAGTACTACCACCTTTAAAAGTATTTGACACTTTGTTTTGAACACCCTGTATTGAAGATTTGACAAACTAGTATTGTCTATAAATAGTGGATTCCTTCAGTCCGCTTTTGAAGATGCCATTGTCAAAGCTCAGTTAAGCAAGTATTATTTGCTCATAAATATTTAACACAGAATGTACAGTAACACATATAGGTGAGAGATTGGTGCAAGATTTCAGATTTTATACCACTGGGTATTTGAACTTCTGAAGCTTAGTAAACCACAACATTTCAGAAACATTTATGATGCTCACTGAGAATCAGACACAGAACCTCTGCACCAACCAGTGCCACAGTATTCATTATAAGAAGTTATATTCCTTCATCTGTTTGGGTACCTCTTGTGAGCTTGTTCCTATAATTCCAATATTTTAAGCTTGAAAAATATGTACAGATAATATCAAGTGGTATTACAAAATTCTTCCTCATGTTTTTGGTTTACTTACATAATTTTTGGAAAGGAATATTTCTGACTAGATATGGTTTTCAAGTCTTTGCAGCAGAGAGTCAAAAATAGAGTAACTGACCTGAAAGAAGAATTAGTCCTGTGGGTCTCTGGAAATTGTCAGATGACCGTAGCACGAATGAGAAGAATTCTTGTGGAAGCAAAAGCAGCAAAGGAATTATGCACAACTTTGCTTTCTGAGACCAAGTCAGCTATTAAGGTAAGAATAATTCTATAGTAATATTAAGATTTTGTTCCAGTTTTGGTATATTCAGGCACTTACACAGTTTGATGAATATGCTACAAAATTGAAAGTGCACAGCCTCTGTGTTAATGTTAGTACCAAAAACAGTACTATGACATCTAGGTTACACTACAAGCACAGGGATACTTTTACAGTAAGTCCTCATTGTGTTTCATATAGTGTACACCTGTACTGTTCAATACCATTTGACATTGCAACAGCACCAATTAAAGTTTTCTCATTCTATGTAAAAAATAAATAAATAAAAAAAAAGACTGGCAGCAGTGATGTTTGCCAGCAATATGGACTGACTCCAGAAAAGAAATGTAATAAGACAGTGAGTATAAATATGTGTCTCAAGGATACACCAATGTGATGCTTAAATAGAGCTGTTGCTATTCTATTTTAGCATTTCTGTCACTCTCTTTTAGACACCTGTTGTGATGAAATTATCACAGTTGCAATATCTTCTGCCAACTGAGCACATTCACTTTTAAATAGTTATAGAAAATATTCATCCACAGAAACAAGAATGTAATTCCTACTTAATCTTTGCTTATGGAAATGAGGCAAAGTCACATGGAGTAAGGTCAGGAACTCCGAATGCTAGTATAAAGTTTAGATTGATATGCTGCAACATTATCCTGTTGAAATAGCCATTTGATGGTCTCATCTTGGATAGATGGTTGTAAGTCCTGATATGACACCATACAGCTATAGCATATTTTTTTGAAAGGCGTACACATATATTTCAGTAATACTCTTCTAGTGAAAAAGACAGCCAGAATATTGTAGCTGTGTTACCATTTGTGGCAGCATCACATGCAGCATTACAGAAGCCATAGGCAACCAACAACCTCAGGATGTCAACATGCCAATTACAGCAACGAGGCTGTTTGCACATTGCAAGACAGACCAGATCCAGCACCAACAAACCTACCAGTGCAGTGGTAAGACAGGGGTCTTTCTCCACCAATTGGCCATGATAATGTTGTCAGAAACATGGCTGGAAGATGTGCATTGGTACAAAAATATGAACTACTATCTCATATGAATAGCTGTGGCGTTTTAGCAGAGATATTCACAGCTCAGCAGACCTACAATGATGAGGGGTCCATTCCACGCAGTGTCACACTGTGGGTCAGCAGACAGCCACCACAAGCTCGGTCAGCTGCCACCACCATTCCATCTTCTAGCAACAAGCCCTCTTTCCAGGACGTCTGCTCACCACCTGGTGGACTACTTTCCAGGCTCATTCCAGCTGCAGCTCAAGCGCATCATGTCATGACTGGGGCAGTACAGCCACTCTCCCCTTCTATGTTCGTGTGAGAACAATGGTGTTACACGCCACCACTCGTATAGGCTGGATTTCCCACCAAGTGTTCCAACTGTCCTCCATGCTACTGACACTGCCCACAAGCAGCTGCGGGACGCCAAGCAGGGTCACAAGCTGCTAGTTTGGTAACAGGAATCAGCATTCTGGGATGCATATGTCAGGCTACCAAATGGACACCAGACAACACGGTGCGGCACATGCCCACGTGCTACTACGTTGAGAGAACCATGGCTGCCACACTGCTGTCTGTTAGTGTAGTCGCATGATTTACAATAAAGTGACTGACTTTTGATATTGTTTTACTAAGCTGCCATTATAATCTCATCACCGCAACCCACCATTGCCACCCAATCCTGTACATTCAAATATTCCTTTTTTTTTTTTTTTTTTTTAAGTTGGAAGAGAAAAGTAATAAAGCCACAGTTTGCATCTATAACAGTGCTATTAACAAATTAACAAGAGCAAGTTTTCACTTTGCCTTCCTCTAGTCTCTGAACTGACGTAGCCAGTCCATTACAGGGGAACCTGCAATTTAACATGGACTTAAAATGCTGGCACAAATTGGTATATTCCACATTAACAAATCATTGACATAGGTGAAAGGAGTGATAAGTGATAGACAAAATCCTAAAATATACTGGAGATCAAAACCTTGACCTCTCACTTTGCACCCACTGATACATCAAGCCAAGTAAGCAGGTTCAAATGGATGTAGGTTGCAGCAGTTATACAGAGATGAAGAGACTTGCGTAGTTGCGTAGGATTGACATATATGGAGATCTGCATCAAATCAGTCTTATGATTCAAATCTACAACTGCAGCAGTTTTTAGTTAAAAGTATGATGGGGAATGTGGGTGTTCAGTGGCACTAAGGCTAGGGCCAGGGGATTTTAACATATAATCAGGCATTATCAGCAGTGAGCAGGAGGAGCTTGGCAGTAAGTTGTTGCAAATTGTGGGTTGGTACTGAAAGAATTGCTTGTCTTTTTAATGAAAGAAGGTGTGCTGCTGTGATGGAGATGTTTTGTAATCACAGTATAATTCCTTTTAGTGAAAGCAGAGTAATCAATCACAATAGGATGTCCAAAGTGATTAGATTTGTGAGTTTGTGAAAAAATACGAAATGTAGATATGTGAGGCTGCAGGACGAAGTGAACTCAGGTGAGAAACTTGGGTCTGGAAATCAGAGCAAGCAGGCATTGATTTGGGGAATGGAATCCTTGAGGCAAGGATTGTGGGTCAGTGAATCAGACTGTGCTCTTCTCAGCAGTGATGCAACCTTTGTCTGAAGTAAGGGTGATGATGTCATGAACTGGTTTTTAGACAGTGGCTTGGTGCTCTTCCATTTCTCATGAGATTGGTGTCATCATAGAGGAACCTAAGGAAGGAAGGTAAGAGAGACAAGGTTGGATTTACAGGCCAAGTGACAAGTAAATGCTTTCATTGTAAGGACCAGCATTACCACTGTTTGATTTTGTGTTCATGACTCTGTAGTCACCTAACCAGAAATCTTGTTCTTTCTGCTACTGCATTTCACATATTCCTACTGTATACAACTTCAGCCTATTCATTTGTCATTTCAAGTTCATTAACCTATCTGCACAGCTACAGGATCTATCATCCATGTTATGACCTGTCATCATCATCATCATCATCATCATCATCATCATCATGACAGGTCATAACATGGATGTTAGACCCCGTAACTATGTAGGTAGGTTAGTGAACTTGAAATGACCAATGAATAGGCTGAAGCTGTATCAGTAGGAATAGGCTGTAGTACACCATATATATTTCTACGTATACATCTATACTCTGCAAACCACCGTGATGTGCAGGGCAGAGGGTACGTCCTATTGAACCAGGTAGTAGGGTTTCTTGCTGTTCCATTGATATATGGAGCAAGGGAAGAATGATTGTTTGAATGCCTCTGCGTATGCAGTAATTATTCAAATCTTCTCCTCACAATCCCTAAGTGAGTCATACATAGGGGGTTGTAGTATATCCTTAGAGTAATCATTTAAAGCCAGTTCTTGAAACTTTGTTAATAGACTTTCTCAGGACAGTTTATGTGTGTCTTCAAGAGTCTGCCAGTTCAGTTCCTTCAGTATCTCTGTGACACTCTCCTATGGATTAAACAAACCTGTGGCCATTCTTGCTGCCCTTCTCTGCATACATTCAATATCCCCTATCAGCCTATCTGGTTCGTGTTTCACACACTTGACCAACACTCTAGAACTAGTCGTGTGAGTGATTTGTAAGCAATCTCTTTTGTAGTTTGATAGTGCTCAAGCCTGCCTACTCGTCAAATATTGGGCGTCTAGGAAACCTGCTTTCGGATTGCTAGGCAAACAATTCAAACGAATTTTATTAATGAGTTTTATTATGAAAATTATATGATAATACTTAACTTTGAGAAATACAAAAATGTGTCACAATCACTGGGTGACATGCAAAACAATCAATGTTCTTCAGTATAACAATTCCAAGATTGAACAACATGGAATGCACAAGCATGGTAATGAGCTTTGACACTTCTATTCAGGTCGCTGGTCTTGAAGCTTCTCACAGAACTGGGCTGTGACCAGTCGGGTGCGATGCTTATGTTCTCCTCGCATAGAGGCCGCTGCTGTCATGTTTTTATCCTGGAGAGAGTTTGGACAGCGTGCAACTAGCTGACTTATTCTTCATAGCCCTCTCTGCTCTCTCACTCTCGACTGGCGTGCCAGCGCTTGACTTTATGCTGCAACAGTCCTCTCCTCCCCAAAGCAATGGACTGTCATCGTATAGTGAGCTCAACAATGGCAGGGGAGACAGGAGTGGGGACACTGTGATGGACTGGAAGCTGTGGCTGCAGGGGACACAGGCTTCCAGTCGTACCCCGCCATCTGGCCTTCACTCTGGTGGAAACAGCCCCCGGAAAATGACAAGAAGGGTACCCGTCCACCTCCTGAGGCCCAAAACCGGATGTAGAAGACGTCGGCTGCTGCGACGTGGGCGGGTATATCTCCATCGGTAGGACGAGAGGAGGGGGAGTAGGCAAAGGCTCTGTCTCCATAGGGTCCTCCTGCGGTGTCGTGATGGCACCCTTCGGCAGCTGCTGTTGCTGTGCTGTTCTCGGGATCTGTGAATCTGGGGGAAGGGTTACAGAAGGATCACTGTGCACATGACAGTGGCGAATTTGATTGTGATGTCGGCACCGCAATTCAACTGGGCCTGAAGTGAGATACATGCTTGTGTCAAGTCAATGAAAGATTTCCCTCAAATCCAGCGTTTGCTGCCACTAAAAACCCTGAAAACACAATATCATGTGGCGTGAAGCAATACTTGCGGCTTTCCTTCAGTGGAGGTGAGGGGGTATATCATGTGGAGCAATGTCCAAAGGCAGCGACCGTGAAGCAATTCCACCGGCGATGGTTCATATCATGGATGTGAACAATAAGAGGTGAAAAATAGTTGCAATGCTTGATCGCTGGTGTGTGCGCTGCGTAGTTTGACCATCTGTTGCTTGAGCTTCACTGTTTGACTGTGGACTAAACGGTGCACTAGTTAGGTGCTGTATGCCGTTGCGTTCACAGAATGTTTCAAATTCATTTGTCATGAACTGAGGGCCATTGTCTGATACTATGACTTCAGGTAAACCTTCAAGGCAAGGAGTAGAGGACAACACCTGAACTGTGTTATGTGACTTTGTTGAGTTCATAGGTACCGCAAAAGGAAACTTTCTATAAGAGTCTACCACAATCAACCAATGAGTGTTCCAAAAAGGTCCCACAAAGTCTATGTGCATGCGTTGCCATGGTGATTGTGACTTAGGCCAAGCAGTGAATTTCTGTGCTGGAACAGACTGATTTTCAGCACATGTGTGACACTGTGACGTCATCCCTTCTATCCCTGCCTAACTGTTTCATATGAACAATTTTCTCAGTGTCTGTTGTGATGCAACTGCTACACTTCTTTTTGCAAAGGTTTGGGGATCAACACACGTGACTGTCTGCTGCCATTTTGAATAAGAATCACACCTTACTGTATAACGAGGCTATGACAATGGGCAAAGTATCAGCGCACTACAGGGTTCTTTATGTGATGCAATGAGTGAGGCCAAGATGTGCAAATGTATTTTAGCAAAATGTTCAAATCTGAATCAGCGTATGTGGCCTGCGCATTTTTCCTATAGTTCAAATGAAA
Organism: Schistocerca americana; assembly: GCF_021461395.2. NCBI lineage: Eukaryota > Metazoa > Arthropoda > Insecta > Orthoptera > Acrididae > Schistocerca > Schistocerca americana. The sequence continues at coordinate 262,119,704 of NC_060121.1, read as the reverse complement.
GGGTTGAAGCAATTCAGAAACCTGAGCATCGATGTGATAACAAGATGCAGCAGAAGTGTCAAAGTCTGTATCAGGGCCAATCCGAAGACGTGAAAGTGTGTCCACATTACCATGTTGAGCTGTTGGATGATAAACAATCTCATATTGATATTGAGACAATAACGGAGCCCATCTTTGCAATTTTTGGGCAGTTCATTCAGGAACCGGCTTCGTCAGGTAAAACAAGGACTGCAAAGGCTTGTGATCTGTTACTAAGTACAATTTTCTGCCATACAAATAGTGGTGGAATTTGGTGACATCATACACAACAGGCAATGCCTCTTTTTCTGTTTGTGAACAGTCACACTGAGCTTTGGACAACGCTTTTGATGTGAAAGCAATAGATCATGAAAACTGTGTGAAATCACTGCACTGATTCCGTAAGAAAAAGTCAACTTGCAACACAACCAGTTTGTCCAGATCAGAGTGAACCAAGCATCAATCACTGAGCAATGGACCTTTGAGTTTTTGAAAAGCTTCTTGGCACTCATCTGTCCAAACAAAGGGAACATTCTTGTAATGTAAGCAATGCAATGGAGCTGCGATTTGAGCAGCATTCGGTATGAACCGAACATGATAGTTCATTTTCCCTAAGACTGACTGCAATTCTGTGACATTGCCAGGAACTGGCAGGTTGCGTATGGCTAACAAATGTGACTGAAGAGGGTGTACACCTTGACTGTTTATGACATGACCAAGATACTGCAACACACATATAAAAAAATCACACTTGTCCAGTCTACACTTTAGTCCTGCACCAGATAACACATGAAGCAAAGCACACAAATTTGCAATGTCTTCTTCAGGTGTACAACCTGCTACAACAATATCATCCAAATAGTTTGAACAGTTTGGCGTTTGAACAGTCAGCTGTTCCAAATACCGTTGGAAATGGCACTTGTGGAACCACTGCCAAAAGCCAAGTGCAAATATTTAAACAAGCCCAAATGAGTGTTCACAGCACACACTTTTTGAGATTCTCCATTGAGTGGTATTTGAAGATATGTGGCGCGCAAATCAATTTTTGAAAAGTAGCTAACAGCGCCTAATTTGTCCATGAGATTCTCTGTGTGTGGCAATGGATAAGTATCAATCACAGTTTGTGGGTTGACTGTAGACTTAAAGTCAACACGGAGGTGATAGTGACCTGAAGGTTTGGGGAGGAAAACTATTGGACTTGCCCACCCTTTGATCAGCTTGTATGGGCACAATAGCTCCACTGTCTTGCAATTCTTTAAGTTCAGCCGCCACTTCGTCCCGTAAGGCGATGGGAACAGTTCTGGCCTGGCAAAATTTCAACTGAGAGTTGTCTTTCATGCGCAACAAAATTTTTAGCCTTGCCTAAGCCTTCAGAAAAGGGTTCAGGGAATTCTTTCAACAAGCTAGCTACTCTGTCTCTTGCACTGAATGCAGTCACTGAAAAAACATTATCCTAAATTTTAAAGCCAAACAAATAAAATGAATCAAGTCCAAATATGTTCGCACAGTTGCATGATTTAGTATAGTAAAAGTCACAGTTCGCATATGTAAGACATACATGGCAGGCAAAGGATATTTTCTGAGAATGGGATTGTCTTGTCCATTATAAGCTGTCAGGTGCGTGCTAGTTTTAGACAGACGTGGGGAGCATGACAGTTCACATGTGTTACAATTCAGCAATGTAACAGAGGCACCTGTGTCCAACTGAAATTTCACATGTTTTCCACTAATATGCAAATGTACAAAAAGTTTGTTGGACTGGCGTAGGGCCGAAGAAACTTAGCTTGCTAGTTTTGCTAATGCCTGCAGGAGGCTTTGAATACACTACATTGATGACGTACCTTGCGACTAGAATTTTGTGAGTGGGCACAATTCTTGTGTTGTTCCATTGCAAACATATGGATTGTACGTGACTTTTCTTGCCACAAGTGTAACACTGTGCCTGTCTGGACAGTAAGTCTTGGCATTTGTGCCATGAGTAGCACCAAGGGCATGACTTAATTCCATTCGCCTGTTTAGAGAGCTGCTGATGCGGTGTGAAGAACTGTTTATGTGGTGTGGTGACCGCAAGCTGCTGCTGCCAACTGAGCTGGTTGTAAGTAAGGGACCACTCGATCCGACAAATTGATGACTGCTCAAATTTATCGGCCGACATGGCACCTGAATCATACTGATCTAGTATTTGCACTTCACGTTGGAACGATGGATTGGAGTGTTTCAAAACCTGTTCTCTAAGTCTGACATCAGTTACATTGTACACAGTTGTATCACACAACATAACATCTGAATATAAAGCACCACAAGCACATTTGAATTTGCAATTCTGTGTCATGCTCTGCAAGTATGTTACCCACTGGCAATAAGTTTGTTCTGATTTTTTCCTGCAATTAAAGACTTGTTACCTAGCTGCCACCACATTCACTTTTTGGTCACAATAGTTAGTTAGCGAATCTACTATCTGATCATAGGAAAGTTAATCTGGTGTGGCGTTAGAAAAAAATTTCTGAATGAGGCGAAACACTGCGCTTCCTACTGTTGACAGAAAGTAATGTGGTTTCACAGTACCTGGTATGCAGTGAGCAATTACGTGGGTGTCAAACTGTTGCAACCACTCAAGCCAATCTTCGCCTTTGTCATTAAACTGGTGATAAGGCAGTATAGCACTTGGAGCTACCATCATCACTTGTTGCACAGTTTTGGTAGATAGGTTCACCAGGAGATGCTGTACCATGTTTAGCAGCATGGTTATTTGTTACATCTGAAATTGAAGCATCTGTGTTAGCTGAGTTGCATCTATCACTTCCAGCTGTGGCTTCTGAGCAGGGGGTGGAAGAGGTGGGTTGGAAGGAGAGAGAAATGCAATAAACAGACAAGGCAAGCAATAAAAATAAGCACACAAGCAAAGAAAATTTCTGCAGTGCCCACCTGAAAACACTGATTAGCAAAGGCCACTATAAGAGACACTGTTAAAGGAAGTACACACACTGCTGCAAAGAAAAAGACAAGGTAGAATTAAGGTGCCAGCAATAAACAAAGGAAAATCTATGGTCAACAGGCACTGGGTTCTTCTTGTAACTCGTCGTCAAATGTTGAATCCTGCCTACTCATCAAATTTGGGGTGTCTAGGAAACTTGCTTTCAGATCGCTAGAGAAACAGTTCAAACAAATCATATTAATGAGTTTTATTATGAGAAGTAAATGATAATTCTTAACTTTGAGAAATACATAGATGTGTTGTAAGCAGTGGGCGACATGCAAAATAATCAATGTTCTTCTTATAACAATTCTAAGATTGAGCTACATAGAATGTATGAGCAAGGTTGCTGGTCTTGAAGCTTCTTGTAGACCAGTTGGATGCGGTGCTTATGTTCTCTTTGCATAGAGGCCGCTGCTGTCACGTTGTCATCCTGGACAGGGGTTGGTCAGCGTGCAATTGGCTGACGTTTTCTTCACAGCCCTCTCTGGTCTCTCGTTCCCGACTGGTGTGCCGGTGCTTGACTTTACACTGTAACAGATTGCATTTCCCCAGCATTCTACCAACAAACCTGCTTCACCCACAACTGAACCTATGTGATTATTCCATTTTATATCCCTACAAAGTGTTACCCCAGGTATTTGTGTGAGTTGGATGATTCCAACAGTGACTCATTGATGTTATAGTCATAGGATATTACTTCTTTTTTTTTTTTATTTGTGAAGTGCATAATTTAACATTTCTGAACATTTAGAACAAGCTGCCAATCTCTGTGCCACGTTGAAATCTTATAAGATCTGACTGAATATCTGTGCAGTTTCTTTCAGATAGTACTTCATTGTAGGTAACTGCATCATCTGCAAAATATTTTACTATTAATATTCTCTGCAAGATCATTAATATATAACTCGAACAGTGAGGGTCTCATCACACTTCCCTGGACCACACCCTTGATAACTCTCCACCCAAGATAACATTCTGCGTCCTTCCTACCAAAAAGTTCTCAATCAAGTCACAAATTTCACTTTCACAAATTTCTCAATCAAGTCACAAATTTCAATTTCATCCATTATACAACATATAATCGTACTTTTGACATAAGCATAGGTGAGGTACTGAGTCAATTGCTTTTCAGAAATCAAGAAACACTGTATCTACCTGACTGCTTCATCCACAGCTTTCAGTATGGCATGAAAGAAAAGTGTGAGGTGGGTTTCACATGATCAATGTTTTTTGGAATCCTTGCTGGTTGGCATGGAGGAGATTGTTCTGTTCGAGATCCCCCATTATGTCTGATCTCAGAATATGTTCTAAGATTCTACAACAAATTAGCATCAAGGATATTGGACAGTAGTTTTGTGGATCACTTCTACTACCCTTCTTGTAAGCAGGTGTAACTTGTACTTTATTTCCAACTTCTGGGCACAGTCATTTTGTTTGAGGGTCTATGACAGATTACAGTTAGAAGAGGGTCTAACTCAGCTGCAAATTCAGTATAGAATCTGACAGGAACTCCACTGGGCCTTGGAGCTTTCAATTTTAGCTGCTTTTTAACACCATTGGCACTAACACTTATTGTACTCATCTTTTCACTGATAAGAAAATTAAATTGGGCCAATTCTTCTAGATTTTCTTTTAGAAATGAACACATAAAAATGGAGTTAATCATTTCAGATTTTGTTGTGTTGCCCTCAATTTAACTTCCTGTCTCATTCACTAGGGACTGGACACCAACTTTGGTGCCACTAACAGCCTTTACACATGAAATGTCATTTGGCAATATTCTGCTATGGTAGTCATTGAAGGCATCACACATTGCTTTCTTGACAGCCAAATGTGTTTCATTCAGCAATTACACTTATTATGCAGTCATCTCTGTTTCTTTGGGAGTTGTTTTGGTTGTCCTTTGTACTTTGGTAATCACTGTTGCCACAACCACATCATGGTACTTGATATCAGTTTCGATGTGGACATCCTCAAGGACATTAGGTTTGTTTGTTGCCATTACTGTGTGTTCCAGGTATATTTCAGAGAAGGCATTTAGTAATAAAGTTTCACAGGATGTCTTATCATGCCCACCACAAACAAAACTGTATTTTCCCAATTAATTGTTGGATGATTAAAGTTTCTGTCAATGATTACAATATGATTGGGGAACTTATGTACAAATGAACTGAGATTTTCTCTGAAGTTTTTGGTTACATCAGGAGATGAGTCTAGTGAGTGATAGAAGGATCCACTTATCATGCTATACCCGCCCCTGATACTGAAACTTGCCCAAACAATTTCACATACAGCTTTGAGTTTCTCAACTACTGCGACAAATACACCACCTCCATTTCCCATTTGCCTATCCTTCTGATACACACTTAAATTTTCCCCAAAAATCCCACTGCTATCAATTTCAGGTTTCAACCAGTTTTCTGTACCTAATATTATGTGAGCTTCACTGCTTTTCATGAACGCTTCAAACTCTGGCACTTTGTTGCAAATGCTTTGGGAGTTTACCATTAGGATTTTAATACTCTCATCTGTTGGAGGCATTTCTTTGGAACTTACACTGATACCTCTGGGCTTCCTACAGCTATCATCATCTGTATTGGATCTAAAAAGCTCTTTTGTGCATCCCCCACACAGTCAGCTACTTGCAGCCTCTGATGTGTAGTGCACACCTGACCTGTTTAGGGGGACCCTACAGCTCTCAACCCTATGGCGCAAGTCCAGGAAGTTGCAACCTCGCTTGTGACAGAAACTACAAAGTCTCTGGTTCAGTCTTTCCACCTGATTTAGAAGCAAAGGGCCACGATCAGTTCTGGGAACACTGCTGCAAATTGTGAGCTTTGTTGAACCTCCACATGCAAGGCTAGTCTTCTCAACCTTCTCTGTCAGTTGCTGGAATGACCCAAGAACATCCTCAGAGCCCAGACAACAAGCATCATTTGTGCCAAAATCTGCAGTTGGATGCATCCTGTTGCCTCAACAGCTGTCAGAATGGCCTCTTCAGCATGTTGAATGAGGCCCCCAGGCGTGTACACTGAGTGCACCTGGTGTCCTTTCCTGTCCCTTGCTGCCATTTCCCTAAGGGGTACCATCATTCACCATATATTTGGACTGCCAACGATTAATAGACCCCCTACATATTTGCATTTGCCTACTCCTGACACCGGACAAACTAGGTTTCCCCAAAACAGATGAAGTGAGTCGCACTGGCTCAGTTTCAGTTTTAATGAAAGACAGCACCTCAAACTTGTTGGTTAGGGGGATAGGTACAACACCCTGAGTCCTACCTGGCCCCTGTCCACCCTGTGCAGGACACCTAGATCTACCAATGACATGCCACTCACAGTCAAGTGGAGGGGTAATGACAGATCCTGTACTTTCTGCAGAGGAGACAGGACCCACACTAGAAGATAGTACGTGAGGGTGCAGGTATCACGAATACATGACTCTCAGGAGCTCTTCCAACACACCGATTTGCAGCAGCTGCCAATCGTTTGACAGTAGTCATGGTGATTTCCAGCTACCTATGAATGTCAACCAACTGATCCCATGTTTGAGAACAGCATTCACAGTGGGGCTGAATTTTGGCTGGTGCAGTGTAATGGTATTACAAAGCAGTGAACAGACAGACAGACAGACACACACACACACACACACTATTATGCATTCAAAAGTTAGGGGAAAAAAAAAAAAAGAAAAAAAGACTGCCTCAATAGCTGAATGGTTTGTGTCACTGCTTTTGGTATGAGAAGCCCCAGATTCCACTCAGCCTTGTAAAGGCAAGTAAGAAGTTGCTTGAATAAAGATGCAGTAGCATCATCAGGATTCATCTTCTGGCAGTAACAGATAGAGAGATTAGCAACATACAGACCACACGTCCCACAGTCAAGACTGTTCTCTGTACTGCCTTGTAGGCAGTAGTTGGCCAAATGGAATGGCCTTAAGGCCTAATCCGTGAATGTTAATGTAAAAGACAATCATGTAAATTGTCAATATGTTGACTTATTATCCACTAAGAAAATCAGAAGTTGTAAAACGACTTTCCCACATTATAGCAAGAGATTGCAATAATGATCTAACAGAACATGTAAATACTCCCTTTGTCAGAAAAGTCCCAGGACAGGATTTTTAAAAAAATAAAAATTTACACATACCAATTAACAATCCTAGCTCATAATGTAGTAGTCTTCTCAGGTATTTATACACAATTGCCAATATTTCTGGAGGTCTTGGAAATAAGCAGGGAAATTTTCAACTGCAATGCTTGCAAGCTCATTTGTCACAGCTTGTTGGATGTTGAAACTTTTCTTTCAGTCATCTTTTCACTCACAGAAGAAGAAGAAGAAGAAGAAAAGCACAAGGTGGGAGGTCGGACAAATTTGATGAATGTGGGATGGTAATAACAGAATAGCTGGGTAGATACTCAGTAACAGATAAAGCAGTGTGGGGTCTTTCATTGTCATGCAGTAAGAATCAGTCCTGAGAATGCCACAAATCAGGATGGTGACATTGAACTGCTTGTCGCAAACTTTTCAAGAGTTGGATGTAAAGAGTTTGATTCACTGTTTGACCTGGAGGAACATTCTCAAGGTGAACTAATCCCTTACAATCAAAGTATGAGCTCAACATTGTATTTGTTCTTGAAGTTTGTTGTTTGACATTTTTTGAGGCTGGTGATCTAGGACTCTGCCAAACAGCACTTTGACACTTCATGTGAGGGTCATACTGGTAACACCAACTTTCATCTGCAGCAATAATCTTAAACAGAAATATAAGATAATGCATGTCTCAGTCCATTAGTTCAGCAGAAATTCTTTGTCTTTCTTCATTCTGTTTGTCTGTTAATGTGAGAAGGACAAGTTTTGCATTAAGTTTTTGTTTTGCTAAATCATCATGTAAAATCTTATGACATTTCATGATTCAAATTAAGTTCTTCTGATATTGCACACACAGTTACATGGTGGTCTTCTTGCAGTAACTGCCTTACATGCTCCACATCTGCATCAGTACATGCTGTAGATGGATGACCAGCTCTGAGATTGTCTTGCACTGAATCTTTTCCTTCACGAAACCTTTTATGTCACTCAAAAACATGACTTCTTGAAATTCACCTAGTGAGTTTGTGCATGGGTGAGGTCATTTCAAGTATGCACACATACCAGGTGACATAAGAAACAAAATTTGTTCCTTTTTAGTATTGAAAACTCAGAAATAAAAAAAAAACAACCTATCCTGGAAATTTTCTGACAGAAGGAGTACATAACTAAATATCCACCAGACTGTTACAATGTTGTTGTTGTGGTCTTCAGTCCTGAGACTGGTTTCATGCAGCTCTCCAAGCTACTATATCCTGTGCAAGCTTCTTCATCTCCCAGTACTTACTACAACCCACATCCTTCTGAATCTGCTTAGTGTATTCATCTCTTGGTCTCCCTCAACGATTTTTACCCTCCACGCTGCCCTCCAATGCTAAATTTGTGATCCCTTGATGCCTCAGAACATGTCATACTAACCGATCCCTTCTTTTTGTCAAGTTGTGCCACATACTCCTCTTCTCCCCAATTCTATTCAATACCTCCTCATTAGTTATGTGATCTACCCATCTAATCTTCAGCATTTTTCTGTAGCACCACATTTCGAAAGCTTCTATTCTCTTCTTGTCCAAACTATTTATCATCCATGTTTCACTTTTATACATGGCTACACTCCATACAAATAATTTCAGAAACGACTTCCTGACACTTAAATCTATACTCAATGTTAACAAATTTCTCTTCTTCAGAAATGCTTTCCTTGCCATTGCCAGTCTACATTTTATATCCTCTCTACTTCGACCATCATCAGTTATTTTGCTCCCCAAATAGCAAAACTCCTTTACTACTTTAAGTGTCTCATTTCCTAATCTAATTCCCTCAGCATCACCTGACTTGATTCGACTACATTCCATTATCCTCGTTTTACTTTTGCTGATGTTCATCTTATATCCTCCTTTCAAGACACTGTCCATTCCGTTCAACTGCTCTTCCAAGTCCTTTGCTGTCTCTGACAGAATTACAATGTCATCGGTGAACCTCAAAGTTTTTATTTCTTCTCCATGGATTTTAATACCTACTCTGAATTTTTCTTTTGTTTCCTTTACTGCCTGCTCAATATACAGATTGAATAACATTGGGGAGAGGCTACAATCCTGTCTCACTCACTTCCCAACCGCTACTTCCCTTTCATACCCCTCGACTCTTATAACTGCCATCTGGTTTCTGTACAAATTATAAATAGCCTTTCGCTCCCTGTATTTTACCCCTGCCACTCTTAGAATTTGAAAGAGAGTATTCCAGTCAACATTGTCAAAAGCTTTCTCTAAGTCTACAAATACTAGAAACGTAGGTTTGTCTTTCCTTAATCTATTTTCTAAGATAAGTAGTAGGGTCAGTATTGCCCCACATGTTCCAACATTTCTACGGAATCCAAACTGATCTTCCCCGAGGTCGGCTTCTACCAGTTTTTCCATTCATCTGTAAAGAATTCGCGTTAGTATTTTGCAGCTGTGACTTATTAAACTGATAGTTCGGTAATTTTCACATCTGTCAACACCTGCTTTCTTTGGGATTGGAATTACTATATTCTTCTTGAAGTCTGAGGGTATTTCGCCTGTCTCATACATCTTGCTCACCATATGGTAGAGTTTAGTCAGGACTGGCTCTCCCAAGGCCGTCAGTAGTTCCAATGGAATGTTGTCTACTCCCAGGGCCTTGTTTCGACTCAGGTCTTTCAGTGCTCTGTCAAACTCTTCACACACTATCGTATCTCCTACTTCATCTTCATCCACATTCTCTCCCATTTCTGTAATATTATCCTCAAGAACATCACCCTTGTATAGACCCTCTATATACTCCTTCCACCTTTCTGCTTTCCCTTCTTTGCTTAGAACTGGGTTTCCATCTGAGCTCTTGATAAGGCAGGCATAAAATAGCTGACATAAAAATTACAAATGCTCTGTGATATTTCCAAGTTCACAGGGTATTATGACTTTAATTTTACACTAAAACCACTGCCAATAATGAGGTAGTCATGTGGTCTTTCATTTCTAAGCAGAAGCTCAATTTCTGTGATAATGAAGCATTTGGTCACATGCTGAAGTCAAATGTATGAAATTTATGGACAATTTTTATGGAAACAAATAACAGAATGACATTTCATGTTCTTGTGATTGGTATGGTTTTCCATTTTGCTCATACTTATCAGCTAAGGATAAACTGACAAAACAATAATTGTTACAGCAAAAAGAACTGCAAGAAATTCAGCGAATGTGCGACTGGCTGGTTTCACAGGTCTCAAAGGCTATGCAAGAGTCCACAATTAATAAGTAAGTTGGTTCATGTTAAATACTCAATAAAGAATTCTAAAATGTTCAGCTAATAAAATGAGCTCAAAGGGTTGCTGTTGCTTTATAATAATACCCTGTGATTCTATACATTTGAGTTCTGTGTCGTGAAATTCAATATTTGTTTTTCACTAAACATTACAAGTTATCTAGGACAAATACACTCCTGAAAATTGAAATAAGAACACCGTGAATTCATTGTCCCAGGAAGGGGAAACTTTATTGACACATTCCTGGGGTCAGATACATCACTTGATCACACTGACAGAACCACAGGCACATAGACACAGGCAACAGAGCATGCACAATGTCGGCACTAGTACAGTGTATATCCACCTTTTGCAGCAATGCAGGCTGCTATTCTCCCATGGAGACGATCGTAGAGATGCTGGATGTAGTCCTGTGGAACGACTTGCCATGCCATTTCCACCTGGCGCCTCAGTTGGACCAGCGTTCGTGCTGGACGTGCAGACCGCGTGAGACGACGCTTCATCCAGTCCCAAACATGCTCAATGGGGGACAGATCCGGAGATCTTGCTGGCCAGGGTAGTTGACTTACACCTTCTAGAGCACGTTGGGTGGCACGGGATACATGCGGACGTGCATTGTCCTGTTGGAACAGCAAGTTCCCTTGCCGGTCTAGGAATGGTAGAACGATGGGTTCGATGACGGTTTGGATGTACCGTGCACTATTCAGTGTCCCCTCGACGATCACCAGTGGTGTACGGCCAGTGTAGGAGATCGCATCGCTCCCCACACCATGATGCCGGGTGTTGGCCCTGTGTGCCTCGGTCGTAAGCAGTCCTGATTGTGGCACTCACCTGCACGGCGCCAAACACGCATACGACCATCATTGGCACCAAGGCAGAAGCGACTCTCATCGCTGAAGACGACACGTCTCCATTCGTCCCTCCATTCACGCCTGTCGCGACACCACTGGAGGCGGGCTGCACGATGTTGGGGCGTGAGCGGAAGATGGCCTAACGGTGTGCGGGACCATAGCCCAGCTTCATGGAGACGGTTGCGAATGGTCCTCGCCGATACCCCAGGAGCAACAGTGTCCCTAATTTGCTGGGAAGTGGCGGTGCGGTCCCCTACGGCACTGCGTAGGATCCTACGGTCTTGGCGTGCATCCGTGTGTCGTTGCGGTCCGGTCCCAGGTCGACGGGCACGTGCACCTTCCGCCGACCACTGGCGACAACATCGATGTACTGTGGAGACCTCACGCCCCACATGTTGAGCAATTCGGCGGTACGTCCACCCGGCCTCCCGCATGCCCACTATACACCCTCGCTAAAAGTCCGTCAACTGCACATACGGTTCACGTCCACGCTGTCGCGGCATGCTACCAGTGTTAAAGACTGCGATGGAGCACCGTATGCCACGGCAAACTGGCTGACACTGGCGGCGGCGGTGCACAAATGCTGCGCAGCTAGCGCCATTCGACGGCCAACACCGCGGTTCCTGGTGTGTCCGCTGTGCCGTGCGTGTGATCATTGCTTGTACAGCCCTCTCGCAGTGTCCGGAGCAAGTATGGTGGGTCTGACACACCGGTGTCAATGTGTTCTTTTTTCCATTTCCAGGAGTGTATTTTATCGGTAATTACTCTCTGCATATCTACCACGGAAACGAGGTGGCACATTCCTTCAGGGTGAAGTCTGAAAGATATTGTGATGAACTTCTGCAATAACTGGATTTAGTTTACAAACAATGTAGATAAACTATTGAATAATAATATTTTGAAAATGATTATGAGGAAGGCGTCACCAGGGTTAAATTAAAATATTGTAAGAACAAAATGTGAGTCAATTAAATTAATGTTACTAATACAAAGCAGAACAATGCAAATCATTTCACATTAAAATTCAAAACCAGTTTGAGCTGCTGTTTTTCTGGACTGCTTGAGAATGGAAACTACAGTTTACCATTGAAAGCCTGTGAAATATATTTCAATACTGTGTGAAATCTGAAGAATCTGAATGAAAAGCATCTTTGATTCTCCTCACAAGTGTCTGGTTCATAGGGTGTCTTGGCAATGATGTCAGTATTTTTGAAGGTAAAAGAAAAGGCCATTAGAACAAAAAAAGTGTATTTAGAGATATGCTCTACAGTAGCTACCAGTATTCATTCTTTTAATTTTTATTGTCGCAACAAAATGGTTTTATTTAATTCTTTATTACATTTCAGTTATTATTATTTATTTGTGAGTTAACAAAATTACACTATTTTGTTAGATGTTTGCAAACGATAATATAAATTTAGAGCAGTTCACAAAACATTTAGAGTAATTGCACCATCAATTTCAGTATACTTTTGTACTCTCAGGAGGCAGGGGAACATGTTGCACTGCTTGTTTTAATGCATCACTACATTTCTTTTGTATACTTTTCTTTTGTATACTTCTGTTCCCTCCGAATCATACAACAATAATATAGTGGTGTTATATCCAAAGATCTTGTAATCAGATAATGGTATTACTACAATCAACCCACCAAAAATGAAAAATTAGTTTTACATACTGGCTTACATGTATGGTAGGATGCAGAATGGTTTCATTATGCAGAAGAAATTGATTATACTGGAAGAACTTTGGGTGCTGTATGGTTAGTGTAGTGTCCTGGGGTTTCTGAGGAAAGCATTTTTAAAAAGAAATGCAGGTAGCTGTAGCACATCATTTGATTCCCACAAATAAAAGGACCAATTAATGTATCACTGATCATTCTGCACCATAGATTTAAAATATTCTTGTGCTTCCACACAAACTTGGGAATTTGTTTACATTGTGTCCCAGAATTCTTCTGTAGACAGCAAAGCTAATTATTCTTTATTTCATCGCAAGCAGTTGTACCTTCATGAGTAAATAGTATAATTAATTGCTAGTGATTGCATCCCATGAAAATGTGGTTTCATTAGTAAATAGCATTAATGAAAGATGTCAATTTCATTATACACATATGAATATAATAGAAGGAAACATTTCACGTGGGAAAAATACATCTAAAAACAAAGAAGATGTGACTTACCAAACGAAAGCGCTGGCAGGTTGATAGACACACAAACAAACACAAACATACACACAAAATTCAAGCTTTCGCAACCAACGGTTGCTTCATCAGGAAAGAGGGAAGGAGAGGGAAAGACAAAAGGATGTGGGTTTTAAAGGAGAGGGTAAGGAGTCATTCCAATCCCGGGAGTGGAAAGACTTGCCTTAGGGGGAAAAAAGGACAGGTATACACTCGCATACACACACATATCCATCTGCACATACACAGACACAACATGAAACAGAGATCTCTGCCAAGACTCTTTGCCTTTACAAATGTCTGCTTGTGTCTGTGTATGTGCGGATGGATATGTGTGTGTATGCGAGTGTATACCTGTCCTTTTTTCCCCCTAAGGTAAGTCTTTCCACTCCCGGGATTGGAATGACTCCTTACCCTCTCCTTTAAAACCCACATCCTTTTGTCTTTCCCTCTCCTTCCCTCTTTCCTGATGAAGCAACCGTTGGTTGCGAAAGCTTGAATTTTGTGTGTATGTTTGTGTTTGTTTGTGTGTCTATCAACCTGCCAGCACTTTCGTTTGGTAAGTCACATCTTCTTTGTTTTTAGATACATCATTATACACATATTTATAGAAGGTGTGCCAAAAGTATTCATGTTCTAACCATAGAACTCTACTAAATGATGTTAATAGTGTGTTGCCATCCTCATGGATTTTTTCATTTCCTCATTCATAAGAAATAGGCACACTCTTGCTTTAATTCAATATCTTAAAAACTCTGGATCAAAAGCAATGAACTGGAATTTAGCATGTCAGAAAGTGGTGATGGTATTCATCACAAGCAGCAGAGCACACCATTCACAGAAGCTATTGACATATTGCTCTGAAACTGTTAGATATTGCCTCCTAAGAGTCCTACAGCTCCAAAAGTTTAATATATAGTTTCTTTTTTCAAACAGTGATTTGTTTCCCTTTACCATTGTCTGTCCATCTGATTGTGGCATATATGTTCATAATATAGCTGTAGCATAACTTTATAATTCTGTCATGCTAACACTTGTTGTAACTATGTTTCTACCATTGTCCGATCTGACAAATGTGCCACTGACAGAGGAATGGTGGAAAGAGAGAGAGCTTGATCGCCCTCAGGCACTGCAGGTTCAGTATCTTCCTTGAAACATTGCAAGTGTGTATGAAAGGACAGATGACATACTAGGCTAACAAATATTTAAATATTTTTGTGTGCATGACACTGAAATGGAAATTGTCTTATACAGTGGCATATTCAGTAATACTACAACTTATACGTAAATTTACAAAACAGAATTCAACCATGGCTATTACAGTGCTCTACAGCACACAGTATTGTTTGATAACTGAAGTTTGCAATGATCAAATAAACAATGCTATTGCCCCAAAGTCTTCAACATTCTATCAATTTACAACTAAAGAGTTTAGATGCCAAGATAAAGTATGCTCATGTAGATTTATGTCATTTAGTTGATAAAATATTCCTTTGACTTTTATTTATGTATTTCCAATAATTAAAAGATTTGTGTTGCATTTATAAATATATTGTGTAAGTAATGTACATTATTTCACTTGATAGTATTATGTATTTTCTGTTATATATGTGGGTCAACATTGGCAATCATTTCATATTTTGCCTGATGAACTAAAGTGGCATCTCACATTAACAACATAATAATAATAAACTGGTTGGCTATGTTAATAATAAATATTTCTTGTGAAGATGTATTTGCCAGAGAAAAAATTGTTTACTTTAGACTCTCATAGTTGTTTTCAACAAACTCTCTGGACTGGTACAGTCCAACTTTACTAGCTCTTACTGCCATATACATGAGACTCAAAATAATAGTTTTCTCTTCCTCCCCCTCTCCCTGTCCATCTCCTCCTGGCCCCCTCTCTCGGACCATCTCCTTTCCACCTCACCTCTCTCCATCCATCTCCTCTGCCCCTCTATCTGTCCATCTCCCCCTCCCCTTTTTCTGTGTCTATCTCCTCCTGCCTTCTCTCTCTGCCCGTCTCCTCCTCTGCCCTCTCTCTGTCCAACTCCTACATCATTCCATTCCGATGGGAAGAAGATGGTTCTCACCCCAACGGTGCTTTTTTCCAGATAATAAATGTTATGAGTACCAAGTTTGGTTGAAATTGATCCAGTGGTTTCAGAGGACCCATGTTTATAGTGTACTAGGTGGCAAACCTGGCATTGCCCAGGTATTCATTATGCCAATTTTCTATTAGAAACAAAAACAAAAAGCGAATTGTGTTTGTAGTATAATATTGAAAAACTCTCATTTCCATGTGTTTCTGAAAACACATTTGCAATTATGAAACACTTATACAAAGAAATGTGCATAAATGTACAAGTACAGTATTCTGGACGGTTTCTGTATGCTGGGCGCAACTGCTTCACATGTCTGCAGTAGGATTTCATAAATGTCTCTATGGCAATGCCTCTTCATAGCTCTATAGATGTTTGTTGTCTTTGTCTACAGCTATTTGTAATTCGCAGTTTAAAGCTGTCAACAGTGCTGCCAGGTGTTAAGGATTTCCTTAAGTTGACTCGGCTGCAGCAGTGTATTAGTAGTTAAGAATAAATGTATTAAAACTTCATGCATGATGTGGCAGTTTTTCACACATCTCAGTGTTTGTGATGTCATGTCTCCTGAACTATGATAGATAGGTGTTTCTTATCCTCATGGCAACTGTTATCTGATAGTAAGGGATATGTGTACAAAATTTGGTTGAAGTTGGTTCAGTGATGTAGGAGGAGATGTGCAACATACACACGTACATTTTATAATTTGTATGTATATATCCATATATAGAACACCTCCAATTATCTTTACTTCCTATCATCTGCTGTTTTGCTTACTGTTATACTGAATTTAAGCCATAACAACATGTACCATTACAGTATACCATATCTACATTGCTGAAAAAATGGAGCTCATTTAGCAACCGCATGTACAGTGCAACTGTTACTTCTTGTTTCACCCTGGTGCACATGCAATTACTTGCACTCATACAGTGTAAAAGACAGCAGTCAACTGCAAATTCATTGATGTGGCAGCAATCTTTGTTAGTGAACTTATCCCAGTTTCCAAAAAATCTCACTTCTTGAGGATCACACCAAATAAGGGACAAGAGAATTGGCTAGTGTTGCACTGCAGAGTAATGACTAAATATGTGAGAAAGATATAAAGTGACTGGAATATATCACCCATGCTAATATAATATATTTAACAGACAATCTGTGTACTGCAGCTGATCAGACTGGTTCTAATGATCTTTCAATATATGGTGACTTAAAATTGATGCAAACTCTAGTGGTAAAATGAACCTTATAAGTATGTAAAATAAGTGAAAGGCAACCACTTACTTACAAGCACAGTAAACATACTAGGTCTAAAACTTTACTTCTGTCATTTTTTCTTGAAGTTCGGGGCCTTATTGTGAAAAATTTATTAAAAAATTATGATTCATAGTATTGCCCATCACTGGCAACTACATTCTCCCATCTTTCGGACAGCATACAAATCCCATTGTGGAAGAACTGGGCATCTTTTGTGGGGCTCCATGAATCGATTCAATTTTGCACTTGTTCATATGATCCGAAGTGCTGGTCAGCCAGACTGTATGCCTCTGATCAAAAAAGGTGGTAGTCAGAGAGAGCAACATGTGGAGAATACGGCGGGAGGGATAGGACTTCTCGTTTCAATGTTTCCATGTATATTTTGACGGGTTTTGCAACATGGAGTCGAGCACTGAACTGCTGCAAAATTACCTTTATGTGTCTATCGCTGTAGTGTGGCCGTTTGTGTTTCAGTGCTGGACTCGAATGCATCAATTGCTTTTGATAATGATGTCCTGTGACTGTCTTTGTTTCAGTAGCAACGAAAATGTTATGTCTTCCACCGACATGCTGGTCTTTGACATCAAAATCACCATTCTTAAGGCATTGAAAACATTATCTGCATGTTCTTCCACTAATAGTTCCCTCACCATTTGTCTTACCCAGCATTTTAAGAGTGACAGCAGCAGATTTCTTCATGTTAAAGCAGAAAATTAAAACTTCCCGCAAATGGCGAGAAATGGGAACGTATGCTGACATACTTAATCAAAAATAACCTTATGATGCAATCACAAGTTGACTAATATTTTTATGGCATTACGTTTACAGATGCCTAAGCTTATTGTATTACACCTATGACCAACCACCTGAACCCCACTTGTCGCTACTGCCGTCTATTGCAAAATGGCCGAAGGAAAGTTGTAGACCTAATATAATATCTTACAAATACAGCAAACTCAAGCATTAGGGTAACAGATACACAATTACCTTGTTGATTCTTATTATTTTGGCTACTTTTGACAGTGCCAATAATAACAAAAATTGTTGAACAGCATATGAGTAGCTTGTTAACACCTCAAAGACTAAGCAAGCAGATGGAGACCGTTTACCAGATGAAAGGCTCTGACTGCAGTCCCCAACAATCAGTCTTTCCTTCCCATCCCATATGGTAAGTCTCCACTGACCAGCAGTTCAGGGTGACTTTCCCCAAAAATCTGCTCCTTTTCCTAGACCTCTCCAGTCCTTTTCCTTCACCCTTCTTCCTTTCCCTTCAACACTTCTGCCTGAAGAAGCAGCCACTGGCTTTGAAAGCTTGCAAGTCGCAACAGTCTTTTACGTGTGTGTCCTGCCACCACTTGGCGAGTAGATTTTTTATCTATCCAATTAAATAAATTGGGAAGGGGAGGGGAGGGGAGGGGAGGGGAAGCACTCAAGCTGGGAAGGGAAGGGGAATTAGAGTTTAATGTCCTGTCGACAGTGTGCTTATCAGAGGCAGAGCACACAAGGGAAAGGACGAAAGGATGCGGAAGGAAATCAGCTGTGCCCTTTTTTCATTTGCGTGGAGTGATTTAGAGAAATTAAGGAAAATCTAAATTTGGATGGCTGAACAGGAATTTAAACCATCATCCTCCTGAAATGGAGTCCAGTGCACTGACCACTGCACTGTATTGCTTAGTTCAGAGTGGAAAATCCTGCTCTAAGTAGTCCATGAACAAGTTTGCACAAGAATGTGTCTTGTATGTAAGCATGTACTGATGACAGTTGATTTTCAAAGGAGAATAATTACAAACATAATGTGACTGGGCAAGTAGAATAAGAGGATGGTGGTAGGTCTAAGTTAAGAGGATGCTGGGAAAACCGTGTTTCATGACAGTAAGAAAATACAAATGGGAAATAAGTATACAGATGTGCCATCCACAGTGACAGTCAAAAAATCGAGTGGTAATGGGAAAAAACCATGGTGGTGGTGGTGGTGGTGGAAGTGATTATCATATTAGATGTGGGAATAGAGGTTACTGATAACTGGTTGGAGATGCTAGACAGCCACGGCAGCAGACTTTCTGTGGCAGCATGGTAATGAGCTCCACAGTGAGCAACCAGTAAGAACACAGGTGTAGTTGGGTTTATGGAACTTTGGAGCAAGGAAAAGATGACTGCAGGGAGTGTTGGTGGTGTCAGAACAGAGATGGATTCTGGTGACTGGTGTTTGGGTGGATCTAATATTTTGAGGTGTTAGATAATAGATATAAAATTTGTTAAAGAGTAGTGCCAGAAAGATGGTGGTTATGAACTTGCATGACAAAATTATTTTCATTATGATTATTATAAAACATTTGTAAAATAACAAAATGGTAAGTAATGATGGACTGCAACTGTCTCTTTATGTCCATTGGCCAGCTTCTATTTATGAAACTTCCTTGGATTAACATTTTCAGTTATTTATGGTCTACCTACGCATCAAACATCTTTTAGTTATTTTATTCTCTTACTGGTTCCACTTTACTTGTCTCACTAGTCTTCATATAACTTTTAATCTCAACAGAGTTTCATCTACTGACAAGAATATGTTATTTGTCTGTCTGTACTAATTAAAATTTCTTTCCTTTCTTGATCTTTTTTTTCCAGCTCCCTACTGCAGTATTCATCCACCAGCAACAGCCAAACAAGTTTTTCAACTGTTGATCCATCTTCTTCTGAATTTCACTCTCCCACTAGTGACGAAGTAGAAGGACTTGATGTTACCACCAATAAGAAGAGTCATGCCTTAGGTAATAAAATATCAAACAATGCCCAATATCAACAGAGGAGATCTAGGAAATTCTCTGAGATGCTATGTGCCAGACCCATAGCTGGTAAAGCAGTGCATGTGTCATCATCTGATGATGAAGAAATAGTGAAGTTCTCACATCCAAAACCACATGGTACTGAATCATCATTTTCTCATGAGACTGGTTCAAGAAAACTGCAAAGAATAAGAGGTAGTCAGGGCACCACTACATTATCTATGGCATCAACAAGCAGACATCTCTTCAAGAACATCTCTACTCAAACCAGTGAAAGTGAGAACAGTGATCATCCAATGGAAGATACAGAAGTTTCCAAATCAGATAATTTCTCAGTAATCTCCACATCTGTAGCAGTTAATGGGAAACAACAACATGTCACATTTGAAAGGGACAAATCAAGTAACATACCTAGAAGTAAATGTGTAGGAACTGGAACCAGTGACACAGATGCTGTGTTTGATACGAAACAGTCACAGACTGTTTATGAAATTTTACAAACAGCCTTTCCTGAGAGGAAGGTATCCTTAACTAAAATAATTCTCAACACTTCTCAAGAAAATTCTGCTTCTTGGCAGCCAGTTATAGTGGAGAATTTCTGTGAAGATGGTACAGGAAGAACTGGTGATACTGGGCATCATCATCTACCTTCATCTAAAGCACAAGAATTAATAATATTACAAAAATATGGGGACTCATTAAGTAACAATAAAGCCATAACTAGAGAAAATGAAACAATTCTGATTAATAATACTAAACAAAAAATTTCAGCAGCTGTATTGCCAGAAGATGACTGTAACAAGAATTCTGTTGAAGCACCCTCAGTATTTTTAGTTGAATCTGCAAAAACTACTCACCCTGTGGAACCTGCAGAGGACAGTATTCCAGCATTATACAGCAGTTCTGTTCCATTTTCCAGTTCACATCAGTTGCAAAATTTACAGCAGAAATCTGCACAGATTTTGATATCTCCAGCCGTACTATGTGACACTGGACAACACAAGGAGCCTACAGACAATCAAGAACTATCTTCTGAGGAATTTAGTCAAGGCACCAAAACTTCAAGAAAAGAAAATAATACTTTAGTGGAACAACCAAAAAGAACAGAAAATCGGAAGTATTTAAATAATAATGAAACAGAAGTCTGTAGTAATAATTATGATCCCGTGACAGACAAACGTGATTGTTTACTACCTTCCTATAGCCATCACAATCAACTGGGAGATTCAGGATTTGACACTCAGCATACATCTTGGCAGAGAAATTGTGATATTTCAAATCCAAATAATGTCTCTTCACTGAGCAGATCTGTGCCTCAGACAAGTGAGACAGGAAAATCCCTTACTCAGTTACCACAAACACAGAAATATCAATCACAGTCACAAGGAGAAAGCATTTCTGTCTTAGCAGAACCAGATGCAACAAAGAAATGCTATGAAACCGCAGTGGATAGTACTAGAACAAAAGAAACTGAAAAGGGAGCAGGTAATATATTTAAAATAATGCCTTCACAACAAGATGAGAAACCTAAGCCTCCCTTTTATGAAGTGCCACCTCAGACTATTTTTGATATTGTCACACTGTGCCTTCCTTCAAGAGGAGAATATATACCAAATGATCAGCTTCCTGAAGGATTCTGGGAGAATCCAGATTTTCCTTGGCTCCCAGAATGGATAGATGATTTGGATGAATGGGATGAATAACAATATAAAAAAGTCCATTTGTAAGGCACTGGAAGTTGTATAGTTAGTAAGATACCTTTTAAAGGAGTAAACCAATGAATTTATTTTTCCAGTGGAACTGTTCTTCAATTTGTTATTATACATAATGTAACATTCACTTAGAGAGAATAAAATTTTAATAAAAACATATAATTTATGCTGAAATGTTTCCTCTTTTGGTTGTTGCTGTAGAAAAGAAATAAGTTGAAGTCCTAGTATAACAAAGTCTGACCAAATAGTAATGCCCACATTAATTCATGCCACACATGATTGTGTTTTTCAACATAGTTTATTTCTGTGTTGAAGTCATTCCAGCAATAAGAGAAGCTATGGTACTGTACAGAGTGTGCCTCTAAGAATCGATCCCTATTTACAAATCAGACTGGCATAGAGGCCACCTCAAAACATTGAGCAGAAATGGGTGCGCAGCATTGGTGATCATTAAATACAAAAAATTAAAGAAATATAATTTTGACAGATATTAGAACAGTAAATGACACTGTATGAATTGTAAAATAAAATGACAATCCATAATATGTGAATCGCAATATGGAGCAGTCTCTTTAATACACTCCTGGAAATGGAAAAAAGAACACATTGACACCGGTGTGTCAGACCCACCATACTTGCTCCGGACACTGCGAGAGGGCTGTACAAGCAATGATCACACACACGGCACAGCAGACACACCAGGAACCGCGGTGTTGGCCGTCGAATGGCGCTAGCTGCGCAGCATTTGTGCACCGCCGCCGTCAGTGTCAGCCAGTTTGCCATGGCATACGGAGCTCCATCGCAGTCTTTAACACTGGTAGCATGCCGCGACAGCGTGGACGTGAACCGTATGTGCAGTTGACGGACTTTGAGCGAGGGTGTATAGTGGGCATGCGGGAGGCCGGGTGGACGTACCGCCGAATTGCTCAACACGTGGGGCGTGAGGTCTCCACAGTACATCGATGTTGTCGCCAGTGGTCGGCGGAAGGTGCACGTGCCCGTCGACCTGGGACCGGACCGCAGCGACGCACGGATGCACGCCAAGACCGTAGGATCCTACGCAGTGCCGTAGGGGACCGCACCGCCACTTCCCAGCAAATTAGGGACACTGTTGCTCCTGGGGTATCGGCGAGGACCATTCGCAACCGTCTCCATGAAGCTGGGCTACGGTCCCGCACACCCTTAGGCAGTCTTCCGCTCACGCCCCAACATCGTGCAGCCCGCCTCCAGTGGTGTCGCGACAGGCGTGAATGGAGGGACGAATGGAGACGTGTCGTCTTCAGCGATGAGAGTCGCTTCTGCCTTGGTGCCAATGATGGTCGTATGCGTGTTTGGCGCCGTGCAGGTGAGCGCCACAATCAGGACTGCATACGACCGAGGCACACAGGGCCAACACCCGGCATCATGGTGTGGGGAGCGATCTCCTACACTGGCCGTACACCACTGGTGATCGTCGAGGGGACACTGAATAGTGCACGGTACATCCAAACCGTCATCGAACCCATCGTTCTACCATTCCTAGACCGGCAAGGGAACTTGCTGTTCCAACAGGACAATGCACGTCCGCATGTATCCCGTGCCACCCAACGTGCTCTAGAAGGTGTAAGTCAACTACCCTGGCCAGCAAGATCTCCGGATCTGTCCCCCATTGAGCATGTTTGGGACTGGATGAAGCGTCGTCTCACGCGGTCTGCACGTCCAGCACGAACGCTGGTCCAACTGAGGCGCCAGGTGGAAATGGCATGGCAAGTCGTTCCACAGGACTACATCCAGCATCTCTACGATCGTCTCCATGGGAGAATAGCAGCCTGCATTGCTGCAAAAGGTGGATATACACTGTACTAGTGCCGACATTGTGCATGCTCTGTTGCCTGTGTCTATGTGCCTGTGGTTCTGTCAGTGTGATCAAGTGATGTATCTGACCCCAGGAATGTGTCAATAAAGTTTCCCCTTCCTGGGACAATGAATTCACGGTGTTCTTATTTCAATTTCCAGGAGTGTAATTAAAATAATTAGATACGTAAATATAACAACACATATTACACAAGATTTGGTTCAAAGGACATTCACAACTAGAGGCATGACTATTAATTTAAAGAGATCTGATTCAGTTGTACTAATCATTAAAACTAAGACCAGTTTAGGGGTTTTAATAGCCCATCTCCATGTGTATGAAACTGTAAAACACAAAGGAGAGAAGAGAAGGAATATAATGCAATACATGTTTAAAAACCAAAATAGCAAATTCCTGGAACAAGGCAGCTTACTTATTGTATTTGGTAACACGTAACATGTGTTCAGAGAAGTCACTGTAAGAGCTCCAATCACTGCATGTTGTACTTATTGTATTTGGTAACACATAACATGCAGTTGGGTTACTTAGTGCATGAGCTCCAGCCATTGCATGTAACATCCAGGTGGATGGGACACAGTAAACAGAAGCCAAGAACCAACACTGTCCACCACCTGGCAGTCCCACAGTAAGAATGCCAACCACCGCTGTATAGACTGTCATGCCAGAGGTTTGAAAGTGTGGTGCGGTGCAGGTGCCAATGGTGTATAAGCAAGTAAACTGACGTTATCAATGATGATATAGAAAATCTGGACTGACTGGTCCAAGTGCTTACAATACTTCATTTAAGGGCACGATACAATATGAACAATCTGTGATATGTTGATAGGCTAAATAACTCTCAAGTATGTGACAATATGTGACTTTTTAGGCAACAAGGCAAGGGTATATAGGTAAAATGAATGAACAAGGGATAAAACCAGTGACAAAAGTGATAAAAACTAATGGTAATATTGACCTTGCTAAGTCACGTTCCATACATGTGATTATTTACGAAGGATGTTACATTTTTTGGCTGTTTTATTATTGGGTTGTCCCCTTTTTTCTAGTTCAGGGTGTATACGACCTGGGACAACTGGGAGATCTGGGAAAATCCCGGGAATATTTTCATCTAGGAGAAAACTGGGAAAAACCCAGGAATTTTTTAGAATTCCAGGAATTTTTCATTGTTTTAGTTTTCAGTTAAATTTTTGTAACTTTAACTGGTAAGAACCAATAGTTTAACAGTGGATATTACTGTATCTTGCTACTGCAGAATAATACTGCAGCAATAAAACATGAACGAGAGAGGAATATATAAATAAATAAATAAATGAATAAAACTTAAGTTGCAAAGGAAATGTGCATATACAACAACAAAACACAGTGCTCATACAAGCGTCTGCCAACAGCAAAATGTGTCAAAGGCTTTAGAAAGACTATGCAATACTTCATAACAACAAATTGCCTCCGATGAACATTTTTGAACAAATTCTAAGTTGATTTCTGAATGAATCATAAGTTGATTTTTGAATGTGTGCATAGTGTACGTAATGTCTCTGCCAGGGGACTCCCCATCATATCTAGAAATAGACTTTCCTGCAGACAAAAGGGGACGGGGCTATATGAGCTGAGGCGAATAAAGCCGAATGGGTGAATCCCAATCGCTGTTTATGTGGTTATCTGGGTTTGCAAATGATCAGTGTTGTTATAATTACTAGCAAAATCCATAGATTTAGACTACCAGAGTGGAAATAAATGACTAACAGGAATAACAGGTAACAAAGATTATGTATGAGCTTCTCTGTGTATCCAAGAAAATGAAATTTTGACAGAAAATTTTTGGCCAGACTGCTACACTACTATGGGCCAGTTATAAAGCCCCGGCTAGCAGCTGCTAAAATTCTATTCTGGAAGTAACGCGGAAAATGCGTTATACAAACACGTAATAATGCCTAACCGGAGAATAAACTCGGGATAGCTAAACTGGTGGTTGTGGCAGTGTTAGTGAAGTCAAACAGAGAATAAGTATTGATACTGGCAGGAATAGTTACAGAATTAGCGATGACAAGATTGTTAGAACGAGGAAGGAGAAGAAACGAGGACTCTCACAAATTATGGAAGAATGTGACGATTCCAAATTTATATAAAAATTTCATACCACTACTTTTCGATCTCATGCTTCAGAAGCTAGAATGTATGAATAAAATGTGAAACTATTTCCTAACATGAAACTTTTTGCTTGTAGTTGGCCTAATAGGCATTTGATATTGGTACTTCGTGAATTATATTCTGTTGTGTTATAAAAATGATCATTAGTGCCAAAACAGTCTTGTTTATTTGGTGTGTGTAACAATTGCTGCGATATTAGGCAGGCCTATTTCATTTTATCTTGCAGACAGTGACAAAATACACGTAATCAGATTGAGAAACCACATCAGTCTTGGGTACTATTTGTATTAACAGCTTTTTTGGTATTAGACAGCGACATTTCATTTTTTTCATGAAGCAAAGCATTTGACAAAATTTGATGTGGTAATAGATTCTTTCCCAGAAAGAAAAGTAAACCACATAAAGCTGTGACAAGATTACAGAGGAAAAAATGCTAGGACTTAAGTATTGAAGAAATGTGTACCGTCCTGCTTTTCTCTTGTCTTTACTGGTTTTGGGTATTCTATATTTAATTTTATGTCACACAAAACAGCAAGTTTTTAGCTAATAGGCAGTAAAGACTGCCAATTTTAATTTCCACTGTCCTGAATATAGTTTGATAGCACCCATTACGAAATATTACACATTTGAATTCCACAGAGCAAAACACAGAGACGTGCAGTGGAAGAAAGCTGTGTAAAAGGGTGTGGCACTGCACTGGCACACTCAAGATCAAATAACATGTCTTAAGTTCCCTCAAAAATACGTGTTTTGTGTATCAGACTCTTCAGAAAGGTGTGCACTACAAAATGAAGATACTTTTGAAAAGTCGATTTTTGTGTGTGTGTGTGTGTGTGTGTGTGTGTGTGTGTGTGTATCTAATATTGCCCCGGTTCAGAAACATCGTAGATTCGGATCTGATGCACAGAGCAGTCCGAGTTGTAGTGGGGAGGTGGTAGTCTCCACATGACCCATGTTTACGTTAAGTGATTTTGCTGTTTCCTCTTTGTTTATTGCTCTCACATCAAATGAAAACAAAACAGATTGCTGTGGCTGAGAGCCATCAAGTAGAAAATACATTCACATAATTACAGAAGGCTAAAATATGTTATTAGTTTCAGATTTTATTTTATTTCCACTTTTCTGACAGTCAAGCATTAATCGCCTCGCAGAATAATGAAGTTATTTTTATTGTTTGTTAAAGAAATTTGGCTTTTATTGATCTTTTATGCTGAGGCAGTTAATTTATTTGAAACAAAGTATTTAATTCCACACTGTTGGCTAGTTTCAACTGTTCGCTGCATTTCAAGTGCACGTTTTCATCTTCTAGCATGTATGGCAGTATGCCATAATAAATAATCAAACATGAGATAATAAATTACTGGTACCCCAGGAAAATTTACATCTGAATCTGGACATGCGAATGTGTACTTTAAGCTGAATTACGCATTTTAGCATGGTTCACAAAAGTCCCATGTACTTGGAGTATCCTCTAATGTCTTGTTTCTTTTATGATATAATGTAAGATCTTTTAATGATTTACACGTACAAATGTATGGGCTTCCTGTATCATCATAGCTGCGCAAGTGCGTTGATGCCTGTTATCTGGCACTCTCTGGCTGAACCTATTTCTAACAGGTCATGGGAAAATATTACAAATGGTTGTTTGAAAAGTGTTACTTACAAAGTAAATTTCCTTTTTTGCAAGATGAACTCTGTGTGAGTGTGTATGATGAATTTCTTAAATCACAGAGCGTTTGACTCTCATTCAAAAATCAACTCTTTGAGGACAACCATTTAGAATAATTTCGAGCCCAGTAGATCAGACATTTATCTATCATTAAAAATTTACTGGCACATTTGTATGATGTCTCTTAAAAGTGTAACACATGCAAAAAAGATCAACATTATGTGTGGAAGCTTAGCTTCTCTTGCAGCTTATTAATCTTAGAGACCAATAATATATGTTAAAGCTTTTCTTTTCTTGTAGCAACACTATGTATATTGATTTAAACCATTACCTTTTCCTATTTGTGTGTTCATGCTATTGGCTGACTACATCACGTGTCCTATGCTCTGAATATCCGCTGTCATCGGCTGAAGAGGTCACTTGACATGAGCTCTGACTGGCTTACAGAAGCGCATCACAATATTGATTTCAATGCTTTGGAAAGCATCATGCGGCATTTGGTGGAATACGAATTTATGCTTTTGTAATACGAAAATATGCTGTGTATTCATTGCTGCACGTAAGATATCTTTCCAAAACGTGTCCTTTTTCCCTGAGTTTCGTTTTCTAAAGTGCTGGGAAATTCTACGTCGGTGTATAAAACTGTAACCATTGAAAGGATTGATAAGTTTTACAGTTCTGAGGAAAAAGTGTATTTTCATGCAGGAGAAAGTGTATTTTTAACTGGGAAATCCGGAAATTTCTTTTCCTCGGCCATATATACACTCTGTAGTTCTGCCAATATGCAGTGACTGGAACTCTTGCATGACTAGCCTGACTGTATGTTATGTGTTACTCCGTGTGTTATGTGTTGGTCTTCTTTTTGCATATGTATTGCATTATATTTCTTTCTTCCTCTCCTTTGTATTTTACAGTTTCATACACCTGTAGATGGGATTTTAAAATCCCCAAACCAATTGTGGTTTAAATAAATAACTAGTAGAACTGAAGCAGATCTGTCTAAATTAATAAATATTACATTTTAGTGGATTAGTCATAAAATATCAAATATAATTTCTTTATAGCATGTTTCCTAGCTTTAATAACAATGTACTTCATTTCAGTAATAACAGTCTTTTGAAAATGAATCTGGCAGACAGGATAACACTTTGCAGTTACATAGTAAGGCTCCTATTTTAATTTGATTATGTTCTTTATTCAAATAACGTCGGATTTAAAATGTGTCATGGACAATAATCACAACTGTATTTTAGTGACTTTAAGAAAATAGTATGATTTCAAATATTCCTACTGCTTACAGTGTCTAGTGAGGCATACGGAATACATCATACTGGATCATTTCATCATAACAGTTCCCAAAGTACAGTATTACTTATATTGTCCATATTTGGCTATGCTTAGGATTGCTGTTGATGTGACATTTTAAAATCTCATTATCAGGAGTATGAAACTGTAACATACAAAGCATCTACTGACACATATGTTCCTGTGTCCAAAAATATTTGATATTCTCTTCCATCCACAACACCCATTATGGCACATTCTGCCTAGCAGAGTGCACACAGAGGCACCTAAGAATCTTCACGAGACTGATGACCATAGATGTTAAGTCCCATGGTGCTCAGAGCCATTTGAATCTTCATGAAGGGATTAGGTGGGCTTTGGCACCTATTTCATGAGAGGGACTGCATTTCATTAGAAGTTAAAGCATTTGAAAGGAGCAGAAAGAGCACAGTTGGAGGACCTAATGCTAGAATTCCAGGACTGTTTTTGCTGAGTGGGCTGTTGCGTGCCACACCAGTACACAACATGGGATTCCAATAGGAAATGAAGCACCAGTGTATCGAAGACCATATAGAATAGCATGGTCATTGCAACTAGTTTTAGAATAGCTCATAGATCAACAATTAACTGACAGAATAATAGAAGAAAGTTATAGTGCATGGGAGGCAGGAATTGTAATCGCACCTAAGAAATCTATTGACGGTTCACAGAAGTATCAGTTTTGTTGTGATTTTTGCTGTTCGAATAGCAAGACTACAACAGGTGCATATCCTATTCCATCACAGAGACCATAGACAATCTAGGCAAAAGCAAGTATTTCTCAACATTGAGCTTAAAGAGTGGATACCATCAGTTAGAAGTGACTCCTGAAGACACACCAAAAACAGCTGTTTCAGTAAATGGGGGAAACTATCAGGATAAGAGGATGCTTTTTGTGTTATAAAATGCACTGGCGACATTCCACCAGTTGCTGGATGGAGTACTGAGAGGACTGAAACTATGCCAGTTCTTAGTGTATCTTGATGACATAATCGTCCATTCAAGGGATATGCAGGAACAGACAATGTATAAAAAAAATATTCAGCAGATTATGCTGAAGAATGTCACTTTGCACTGGAGGAAGTTAACTATTTGGACCATATCATAAGTAAAGATTGTCTAACAACTGATCTGAGGTTGCTGCAAACAGTGCAAGATTTTCCGGTACCACAAACTACTAGGAAGTTACCATTCTTCCTCAATCCTCAGGTGGTTTGTGAAGGGATTTGAGGATATTGCAAGACTGCATACACAATTGTTGAAGAACGGGGCTAAGTTTGTGTGGTCAGAGGATTATCAGGAGCATTTGACAAGTTAAACAAGGTGTTGTCGTCCAGTCCAGTGTTTGTGTTTGCAGACTTTCAGAAAGAATTTATATTGTCATGTGAAGCATCAAACTATGCCCTTGGCTGCATTTTGAAGCAGGAGGTTGATGGTTAAGGACATCCTGTTTCTTTGCATCAAGGCAACTGAACACCACAGAAAGAAATTAGTCTACTGGTATACAGAATATCATACTTTCAATTTTATTTGTATGAGATGTAGTTTAAGGTGGTAACAGATCATGCAGCTTTAGAGGGCTACTGGACTTGAAGGATCCGTCTAGTAGATTAACGAGATGGGCATTGAAACTCAGTGAAGTTTAGTATGAAGTAATCCACAAGCCGTGTAGGAAACATGGAAGGGTTAAGCAGAAAGAAAGCTGCAATACAAGCACTGGGTCCTGATCTTGTGGACTGGCGAGCAGCACAGAACACCAGTGAGGAATGTAGGCAGTATAAGAAACAGCAGCAATTTGGCAGGCATGACAAATTATTGTTCAGACAGACAAAATTAGGACCACTAGTGGTGGTGCTGGCCAAGTTAAAATTGGAAGTGTTACATGAGATGTATGACCCCATTTTGTCAGGCCATGGTGGATGCAGGGTGATGAATAGGAGGGTGGCAGAGAAGTATTGGTGAAAAGGAAGGAAGAATGATGTGGACTGATATGTCAAGAAGTGTGTGGATTGTGCACAGAGGGGCAATTTGTGTCAGAAATAATAGTCTCTTGTTCTTACCACTATTCAATGCGCTAACATGGTGCCCAACTGGGAGACAAGTGGAATTACTGCCACCCTACCTGTCTTCTAATAAATCAACGCTTCCCTGGCTTGCATCACAGGAGAAGAGTACTATGCAACTAATTGTTCCTATTAATGATGGAATACTGGAAACTATGTAATTGAGTGGGTTGGTTGATTGATTTGGGGGAGGGGACCAAACAGCAAGTGATTGGTCCAATTGGATTAAGGAATAATGGGGAAGGAAATCAGCAGTGCCTCCTCAGAGGAACTATCCTGGCATTTGGCTTAAGTGATTTGGGGAAATCGTGGAAAACCTAACACAGGATGGTCGGATGTGGATTTGAACCATCCTCCTGCCGAATGCAAGTCCATTGAGCTAACCACTACGCCACTACGCTTGGCACTCAGTATTTAATTGAGACAAAGACCTACTCTCCTCGTTCAGCACTACATGTGAAAGTATATTAACAATGTAATAAATTTAATGTAATTAGATACGTAAAAAGTCAATTCACCAAATGGTGGAGGGAAACATTCCACGTGAGAAAAATATATCTAAAAACAAAGATGATGTGACTTACCAAACGAAAGCGCTGGCAGGTTGATAGACACACAAACATACACACAAAATTCAGGCTTTCGCAACCAACGGTTGCTTCATCAGGAAAGAGGGAAGGAGAGGGAAAGACGAAAGGATGTGGGTTTTAAGGGAGAGGGTAAGGAGTCATTCCAATCCTGGGAGTGGAAACACTTACCTTAGGGGGAAAAAAGGACAGGTACACACACACACACACACACACACACACACACACACACAGAGACAAGATGTCTGCTTGTGTCTGTGTATGTGCGGATGGATATGTGTGTGTGTGTGTGTGTGTGTGTGTGTGTGTGCGCGAGTGTATACCTGCTTGTGTCTGTGTATGAGCGGATGGATATGTGTGTGTGTGCGAGTGTATACCTGTCCTTTTTCCCCCTAAGGTAAGTCTTTCCGCTCCCGGGTTGGAATGACTCCTTACCCTCTCCCTTAAAACCCACATCCTTTCGTCTTTCCCTCTCCTTCCCTCTTTCCTGATGAAGCAACCGTTGGTTGTGAAAGCTTGAATTTTGTGTGTATGTTTGTGTGTCTATCAACCTGCCAGCACTTTCATTTGGTAAGTCACATCATCTTTGTTTATATATATATATATATATAAATATTATATATATAAATATTAATATTTATAAATTATAAATATATATAAATATTATATATTTTCACCAATATATATATATATATATATATATATATATATATAGAGAGAGAGAGAGAGAGAGAGGGAAACATTCCACGTGGGAAAAATATATCTAAAAACAAAGATGATGTAACTTACCAAACGAAAGTGCTGGCATGTTGACAGACACACACAAACAAACACAAACACACACACAAAATTCAAGCTTTCGCAACCAACGGTTGCTTCATCAGGAAAGAGGGAAGGAGAGGGAAAGATGAAAGGATGTGGGTTTTACGGGAGAGGGTAAGGAGTCATTGCAATTGATTGGAATGACTCCTTACCCTGATCGTCGGGAGTATGTGGCTGAGGGACTGCGTCAGCTTTCAGACAACACCACATACAAAGTTTGCCAAGGTAATCCCATTCCTGATGTCCAGGCGGAGCTTCAAGGAATCCTCAGAACCTTAGGCCCCCTACAAAACCTTTCACCTGACTCCATCAACCTCCTGACCCCACCGACACCCCGCACCCCTACCTTCTACCTTCTTCCTAAAATTCACAAACCCAATCATCCTGGCCGCCCCATTGTAGCTGGTTACCAAGCCCCCACAGAACGTATCTCTGCCTACGTAGATCAACACCTTCAACCCATTACGTGCAGTCTCCCATCCTTCATCAAAGACACCAACCACTTTCTCGAATGCCTGGAATCCTTACCCAATCCGTTACCCCCAGAAACCATCCTTGTAACCATTGATGCCACTTCCTTATACACAAATATCCTGCACGTCCAGGGCCTCGCTGCGATGGAGCACTTCCTTTCACGCCGATCACCTGCCACCCTACCTAAAACCTCTTTCCTCATTACCTTCGCCAGCTTCATCCTGACCCACAACTTCTTCACTTTTGAAGGCCAGACATACCAACAATTAAAGGGAACAGCCATGGGTACTAGGATGGCCCCTTCGTACGCCAACCTATTCATGGGTCGCTTAGAGGAAGCCTTCTTGGTTACCCAGGCCTGCCAACCCAAAGTTTGGTGCAGATTTAGTGATGACATCTTCATGATCTGGACTCACAGTGAAGAAGAACTCCAGAATTTCCTCTCCAACCTCAACTCCTTTGGTTCCATCAGATTCACCTGGTCCTACTCCAAATTCCATGCCACTTTCCTTGACGTTGACCTCCATCTGTCCAATGGCCAGCTTCACACGTCCGTCCACATCAAACCCACCAACAAGCAGCAGTACCTCCATTACGACAGCTGCCACCCATTCCACATCAAACGGTCCCTTCCCTACAGCCTAGGTCTTCGTGGCAAACGAATCTGCTCCAGTCCGGAATCCCTGAAGCATTACACCAACAACCTGACAACAGCTTTCGCATCCCGCAACTACCCTCCCGACCTGGTACAGAAGCAAATAACCAGAGCCACTTCCTCATCCTCTCAAACCCAGAACCTCCCACAGAAGAACCACAAAAGTGCCCCACTTGTGACAGGTTACTTTCCGGGACTGGATCAGATTCTGAATGTGGCTCTCCAGCAGGGATACGACTTCCTCAAATCCTGCCCAGAAATGAGATCCATCCTTCATGAAATCCTCCCCACTCCACCAAGAGTATCTTTCCGCCGTCCACCTAACCTTCGTAACCTCTTAGTTCATCCCTATGAAATCCCCAAACCACCTTCCCTACCCTCTGGCTCCTACCCTTGTAACCGCCCCCGGTGTAAAACCTGTCCCATGCACCCTCCCACCACCACCTACTCCAGTCCTGTAACCCGGGAGGTGTACACGATCAAAGGCAGAGCCACGTGTGAAAGCACCCACGTGATCTACCAACTGACCTGCCTACACTGTGACGCATTCTATGTGGGAATGACCAGCAACAAACTGTCCATTCGCATGAATGGACACAGGCAGACAGTGTTTGTTGGTAATGAGGATCACCCTGTGGCTAAACATGCCTTGGTACACGGCCAGCACATCTTGGCACAGTGTTACACCGTCCGGGTTATCTGGATACTTCCCACTAACACCAACCTATCCGAACTCCGGAGATGGGAACTTGCTCTTCAATATATCCTCTCTTCCCGTTATCCACCAGGCCTCAATCTCCGCTAATTTCAAGTTGCCGCCACTCATACCTCACCTGTCATTCAACAACATCTTTGCCTCTGCACTTCTGCCTCGACTGACATCTCTGCCCAAACTCTTTGTCTTTAAATATGTCTGCTTGTGTCTGTATATGTGTGGATGGATATATGTGTGTGTGCGAGTGTATACCCGTCCTTTTTTCCCCCTAAGGTAAGTCTTTCCGCTCCCGGGATTGGAATGACTCCTTACCCTCTCCCTTAAAACCCACATCCTTTCGTCTTTCCCTCTCCTTCCCTCTTTCCTGATGAAGCAACCGTTGGTTGTGAAAGCTTGAATTTTGTGTGTATGTTTGTGTGTCTATCAACCTGCCAGCACTTTCATTTGGTAAGTCACATCATCTTTGTTTATATATATATATATATATAAATATTATATATATAAATATTAATATTTATAAATTATAAATATATATAAATATTATATATTTTCACCAATATATATATATATATATATATATATATATATATATATATATAGAGAGAGAGAGAGAGAGAGAGAGAGAGAGAGGGAAACATTCCACGTGGGAAAAATATATCTAAAAACAAAGATGATGTAACTTACCAAACGAAAGTGCTGGCATGTTGACAGACACACACAAACAAACACAAACACACACACAAAATTCAAGCTTTCGCAACCAACGGTTGCTTCATCAGGAAAGAGGGAAGGAGAGGGAAAGATGAAAGGATGTGGGTTTTACGGGAGAGGGTAAGGAGTCATTGCAATTGATTGGAATGACTCCTTACCCTGATCGTCGGGAGTATGTGGCTGAGGGACTGCGTCAGCTTTCAGACAACACCACATACAAAGTTTGCCAAGGTAATCCCATTCCTGATGTCCAGGCGGAGCTTCAAGGAATCCTCAGAACCTTAGGCCCCCTACAAAACCTTTCACCTGACTCCATCAACCTCCTGACCCCACCGACACCCCGCACCCCTACCTTCTACCTTCTTCCTAAAATTCACAAACCCAATCATCCTGGCCGCCCCATTGTAGCTGGTTACCAAGCCCCCACAGAACGTATCTCTGCCTACGTAGATCAACACCTTCAACCCATTACGTGCAGTCTCCCATCCTTCATCAAAGACACCAACCACTTTCTCGAATGCCTGGAATCCTTACCCAATCCGTTACCCCCAGAAACCATCCTTGTAACCATTGATGCCACTTCCTTATACACAAATATCCTGCACGTCCAGGGCCTCGCTGCGATGGAGCACTTCCTTTCACGCCGATCACCTGCCACCCTACCTAAAACCTCTTTCCTCATTACCTTCGCCAGCTTCATCCTGACCCACAACTTCTTCACTTTTGAAGGCCAGACATACCAACAATTAAAGGGAACAGCCATGGGTACTAGGATGGCCCCTTCGTACGCCAACCTATTCATGGGTCGCTTAGAGGAAGCCTTCTTGGTTACCCAGGCCTGCCAACCCAAAGTTTGGTGCAGATTTAGTGATGACATCTTCATGATCTGGACTCACAGTGAAGAAGAACTCCAGAATTTCCTCTCCAACCTCAACTCCTTTGGTTCCATCAGATTCACCTGGTCCTACTCCAAATTCCATGCCACTTTCCTTGACGTTGACCTCCATCTGTCCAATGGCCAGCTTCACACGTCCGTCCACATCAAACCCACCAACAAGCAGCAGTACCTCCATTACGACAGCTGCCACCCATTCCACATCAAACGGTCCCTTCCCTACAGCCTAGGTCTTCGTGGCAAACGAATCTGCTCCAGTCCGGAATCCCTGAAGCATTACACCAACAACCTGACAACAGCTTTCGCATCCCGCAACTACCCTCCCGACCTGGTACAGAAGCAAATAACCAGAGCCACTTCCTCATCCTCTCAAACCCAGAACCTCCCACAGAAGAACCACAAAAGTGCCCCACTTGTGACAGGTTACTTTCCGGGACTGGATCAGATTCTGAATGTGGCTCTCCAGCAGGGATACGACTTCCTCAAATCCTGCCCAGAAATGAGATCCATCCTTCATGAAATCCTCCCCACTCCACCAAGAGTATCTTTCCGCCGTCCACCTAACCTTCGTAACCTCTTAGTTCATCCCTATGAAATCCCCAAACCACCTTCCCTACCCTCTGGCTCCTACCCTTGTAACCGCCCCCGGTGTAAAACCTGTCCCATGCACCCTCCCACCACCACCTACTCCAGTCCTGTAACCCGGGAGGTGTACACGATCAAAGGCAGAGCCACGTGTGAAAGCACCCACGTGATCTACCAACTGACCTGCCTACACTGTGACGCATTCTATGTGGGAATGACCAGCAACAAACTGTCCATTCGCATGAATGGACACAGGCAGACAGTGTTTGTTGGTAATGAGGATCACCCTGTGGCTAAACATGCCTTGGTACACGGCCAGCACATCTTGGCACAGTGTTACACCGTCCGGGTTATCTGGATACTTCCCACTAACACCAACCTATCCGAACTCCGGAGATGGGAACTTGCTCTTCAATATATCCTCTCTTCCCGTTATCCACCAGGCCTCAATCTCCGCTAATTTCAAGTTGCCGCCACTCATACCTCACCTGTCATTCAACAACATCTTTGCCTCTGCACTTCTGCCTCGACTGACATCTCTGCCCAAACTCTTTGTCTTTAAATATGTCTGCTTGTGTCTGTATATGTGTGGATGGATATATGTGTGTGTGCGAGTGTATACCCGTCCTTTTTTCCCCCTAAGGTAAGTCTTTCCGCTCCCGGGATTGGAATAACTCCTTACCCTCTCCCTTAAAACCCACATCTTTTCGTCTTTCCCTCTCCTTCCCTCTTTCCTGATGAGGCAACAGTTTATTGCGAAAGCTTGAATTTTGTGTGTATGTTTGTGTTTGTTTGTGTGTCTGTCGACCTGCCAGCACTTTCATTTGGTAAGTCACATCATCTTTGTTTTTAGATATATTTTTCCTACGTGGAATGTTTCCCTCTATTATAACCAAATGAAAAAGTTTGGGAATATAAACCAAAAATACATTATCTGTTCATCAATTTCATGAAAGCTTATGACTCCATCCATAGGCAAAGCTTGTGGAATGTAATGACTGAATTTGGTTTCCCAATTAAATTGATAAAACTCTGCAAAGTATGCATGGATGAAAATACAAGCAGGGTTTTACTAAATGGATTAAAGTCTGGCCATTTTAAAAATAAAACTGGGTCAAGACAAGGAGATGCTTTGTCTCCCCTTCTTTTCTATATAGCTTTAGAAAGAGTAGTGACGAAACTCAAGCTGGTACCTGCTGGGATCCACCAAGAAAGCAAAATTAACATGTTAGCACACACAAATGACGTAGTGCTCATTGGAACGAGTGAAATGGAGATTAGGCAATTATTTGTGGAGCTTGCAACAGAAGCCTCAAGAATTGGCCTGAAAGTAAATGACAAGAAAACAAAATACATGATAGTTCAAAGATGTAGAGGTCAATGGGATAACCAATCACATCTAATAGCTGGTGAGCACAAATTCGAGTGCGTTGAACAGTTCAAATTTCTGGGATCAGTGATAGGTGAATAAAATCAGAGACAAGTAGAAATAAATGCAAGACTGCAAAATGCTAATCGAACCTATTATGCAATACAAAATGTCTTAGGGTCCAAACTCCTGACTGGGAAAACTAAAATAAAGTTATATAATACAATCATCAGACCAGTTATAATTTATGGGGCAGAAACGGGGAGCCTGATGAAAACAGAACACCACCATTTACAAGTGTTTCAGAATAAAGTTTATAGAAAAATCTTTGGGCCATATTATAGCAATGAATCACAATGCTGGAAGAGAAGACACAACATAGAAATTCATGAGCTATCACAACAACCAATGATAGTAAACACAATAAATGCTAGAAGACTACAGTGGGCTGAACACCTGATGAGAACAAAAGATCAAATTGTGTTAAGAATATTCAGGGAGAAGCCATATGGCAAAAGACCAAGGAGTACTTGGTGCACAATGAAATTGATTGCATATGCGAAAGATCGGGAATAAATAACTGGCAAGAGGCAGCATAAGACAGGAGCATCTGAAGGAATCATGTGAGATTGGCATGGGAGCCCAAGTCCCTTAGAATCCTACTAATCAAATCAAATCAATCAAAATCATCAATCATGAGACTTATGGGGGCTTTCGGCCGCCAGCATGTGAAAGTTTCATCCTTTTAGTTTTGGCTCATCTGCAATGATGCCACCTACTCTGACCACCCTGCCACAGTAAAAGCTGCCTGGCATGGTAACTCTTGCTTGGGATTCTTGTGCCCCAAACTCAGCAGACACAGAATCCTTGGAATGCATAGTGAGTTCATAATGGCAGCGACAGTGTGTTCCCTATTTTGTTAGGGGGTGAAGACAGCTGGGTACCTGATGACCCTCTGCAATAGACTGGCTGCTGTGTTAAGTTTTGGGCACCTAATTTCACCACTTACACAAAAGGTGCTTGAGACAGAACTGCACAATGCATGAAATGTTCACCCCAATGGGTGAAATTCCCCACATGCTCTAAGGTAAAATTTTGGAAAAAATTGATGTCAAAGCCATCCAAGTAGAAAGTCAAATTGTCAACAGGGAAGCCATACTACTGACCAATTATGGCAGAATGTGCATAGTCAGACAGTAGGATTGCAGAAGGGAAAGGAAGGGGTACTGCAGTGACTTAGGTAAATGCTCGGCTGAGTGTACCCACAAAAGTATAATAAGCTGCTGTGGAGAGAATGGCCAGATGGTTATACTTACAGTATAGAGAACTAAATTATTTCCAGAAGGCACCAGGGCCCCGTGTTCACAAGTCACATAATCACAAAAGAACAGCTGTAAATTGCCTGAATAGTCTATTCATTTCAGGACAAACAGTTGTCATTAATATAAGTAATAGCCAGAGTCTTCGCTGACAGATAGCCAATACAGTCCAGCCTGACTGCAAGCGCACACACACACTCAATGGAAGATAGCACACAGATGCTGCCTTCTTCCATGAGCAGTGCAACAGCCTCATATCTCATGCCACCAACAAACCAATTACTACCTGGTAGAGAGATGCACAATAAAAAGTCATAAATCAATAATGCCCGGGACAGCAACACTGAGATTATCATAAATAGAATGGGCATCTTATTGTTTTGTGATAGAAAGATATCAGTTTTTTTGGCCTGAAAACTTTACAATACTGTATTGATGAACTTTATACAGGTTACCTATTGTTAATTTATAGTCATCCCCCAAAACAGACATTTCTTAACCAAAGAAGAGCAATTATAATTTATCTCTGCTACATTCTTGAAGCTGATGCAACTCACCATTAAAAGGTAATAGAGTGTGTGGTGCACAGCCTGGAACTGGGCTAATGGCCTGATTGTAGGTAGAATACAGCCTTTCTTTGCTACAGCACTAAGAAGGGGAAGATGGTGAGCCCATTGCCCCGGCCTCCTTTTAGCTGCAGGAAAGATCCCTGGTATTCATCTTAAAGCAGGCTGATTGGGTCTGGGACCATCCTGCAAAGAGGAAAAGTCCTCGCCCCTACCCAGTATAGAATTCAGGACCTTCAGAAACAGTGTCTACTGTTGTATGCACCATATCCCCACGGCCACATCCACATCTTCATTGACAATGCTACACTGAAGAGCAACATATGTAGTTAACAAATGTAACTGATGTAAATTAGTGGCTCAAAGTGCATAGCCTAGCAAACCCACCACAACAAGTAGGGGGACTGATGATCTCAGAAGTTAAGTCCCATAGCACTCAGAGCCATTTGAACAACAAGTAGTCTGTCAGTTTCTGTATGGAATTTACAAGTGAAATAGATGTACTCTAATCAAAAATCGTGGTAAATCCATTGTACTAACAGCAGTTCTCTGCAACTGGAAAATACCACAAGGTCATATGAAGGTTTTTTTAAATTTAAAACAAGGACAGGCAGTAGATTTGATCCACAGAAGATCAGTCATCTTTATAGTACAATTTTATACTATTTTCTTAACCCAAACATAACTACTTACTCACACAAAAAAATTTTCACCATGGCAGCCACCAATTGCCCACATCATAATGGATTACTTCTCAAGTAAACAGGGCTCACATCATGTTGAAATAAGAGAGGACATCAAGCATATACAAAGAAGGGCTGTGTTAATGTTCACAGGCTTGTTTTAATCGTGAGAGACTATAACAGAAATATTGAAAGATCTCAAGTGACACACATAAAAAGATACCATATATTTTGCAAAATCCTTGGCCAGATAATTCAATAACTTGATCTCGGCGAATATTTTCCAACAGCCTGTGTATAGTTTCTGTAGAGTCTGGGATAGTAAAAATTGACTATTGAGAGCTCACACAGAGATGTATGCTACAGCCAATCAATCCTCCCATTTCCCATATGTGCACTATCACATCCTATATGTGAGTACTGACTGACAATGGTGACATAGTTCATAATGAGGGATAGTCAGCTGACCATTGTGAGAGGGAGATTTGATCTGGCTATGATGTTAAAATTTATGGTGTGAAAGGTAAAGACTGGGAGGTGACTCAGGAAATAAATAAGGTGAAATCATTTAACAACTTCTAACTTTAATTAAACAATAAATAATAGCAGAGAAATCTGGCATTGCCCAGACATCTGTTTACAGCTATGCATCCACAACTGCACCTTGCAGTGTCTGGCCTTCTGTTTAATATTTATGACATCATACCTCCTGAACTGTGTGTCGTACAATGACATAATTTTGTACTTAGATTCAGAGGCATCAGTGGGTATTGTCCGCAGAATGTGTTGGGAATGGAGTTAGCAGCAACACAGTCATAAATGTAAACATAATGCACAATGGGGCAATTTTTAATGTATCTCGTTGTTGGTGATGTCACATCTCCTGGACTGTGTGTTGTACAATGATATGATACTGCAGGTACAGTCAGTGGCAAATGTGGATAGTGTCAGCAAAATTTATTGCAGAGTTAGTGCAAAGAAGTAATAAATTTGAACATCATGCATGATGTGGCAGTTTTCATGCATCTGATTGTTTATGAAATAACACCTCCTGAACTGCGCCATAAAATGATATACATTCAGTGGTATATTATCCGCATACTGTCTGTAAAGGGTGTCACAAATACAATTCATAGTAAAGAAGTAATAAATTATAACATCATGCCTTATGAACAGTGGGAAAGCAGTAAGCAATATTTTTTTTTTCTTTTCATTGTTTTGTAGGCGTTTTCAGTGAGAAAAACTTTCATAAAGTTTTGAAATTATGCATAAAGTTTGTTGCAAGTCACTAAGTGCCACCATTCTCAAATAGCATATGAATAAAGTGTGGAAATTCATGTGTCTCAAAGCTACATTTCTTTTTCACCCCCAACTCCACCCCTTTTGTAGGCAGATGATTCTTACCATCACATCGATTTTTGCCTGGCAGTGGGGTATATGTGTACCAAATTTGGTTAAAAGTTCAATGGTTTAGGAGGAGATGTGGAACACACACTCGTGTATACACAGGCGTGTGCACACAACCCTCTCTCCCTCCCACACACATATTTTTAAAGTATTAATGAATGTTACAGTGCCAAGCTAACTTCCCTGGTTAGGGTGTCGCCATGAAGTGGCTAAGCCTCAACACTGAGGTGGTAACTGCGTATCACGTTCTGTCTGTAGCACTCACATGAGAAAACGCAATGTCCCACAGCCAGTTATAAAATCCTGTCAGATCTGCTTGCTACCCCAGCAGCACCCTCTGACTTAAATCTCCAGCTGCCTGACCTCACCTTTTCACTTCAGTCTAAGACTCCTAATCTAGCTGCAATTTCTCTGCCTGAAGAGACCAGTGTCTGAGTTTTGTCCAGCTCTCCCCTTCGATCCATGATGCGATGAAATGTCAAAGGTTTCTCACTGCCTCATTGGCTCTGTTTATGTATTACTCTTCAGCAATTTTTCAGAGGGTGGTTGGCGGGACAGAGGTGCCTCCCTCAATATGGTTACACATTGTCCTAAGCCCTTAATTGCCTCCTCAAGATGCAGCACTATTCCCGCCGAAAGGCCCTCTCTCTTTCTTCCTACTATACCACACTGTATTTAATCAAAAGCACTAATGCCTCCTCTTATTAACTGCATTGTTTGTCAAGGGCCCCTCTTGAGTGTTTATAGTTTATGGCTGCCCATCAGCTTGGCATCTGATTGGTCTGACTGCTGTCCTGTGCTTTCTCTTGCTACACTCTAAGACTACTTTATTTCCAGTTTGTTACTTATCTTAACATAAGATTTGGTTTTCGCTGTGGATATGACATCCCTCCACCCAGGGAAATTAGCATTACTCTGTACCTTAGTGTCAGTTGATTGGTTTTATTTACTGCTGAAACAGTTACAAAACAGTTTATATAGTTGCATTTATTTTTCATTAAGTTTCTTTACATAAAGTAATTCTTTTACAGACATGGGAACATACTTTACACATTTACATTAATATTTCATAAGCAATCCTTTTCGGTCAGAGACAGTGGTCATGTGTGTGTGACTTGTGCTTGTATGAATGTGCACATCTACTTTAGAAGGCCTTCTGGTTGAAATCTTAAATGTATAGCAGTCTTTTCGTTGTGCCTGTCTGCAGATTAATGTCTCCTCTATATGGTGAGTAGGAAGCTATCTTTTTCATAATATTGTCAATGTTATGCTCATAGAAGTGGTAATGGAATAATGTGTTATATATCTAGACTGTTTCAATTCTTCTTTCTGTATGTCAGCCATTCTCTTTAGGTCATCTAACTGATTATGTGCTATTTTTAAGTCAAGTTGCATCACTATATGGTCTCACGGTAATTCTAAACTAAACATAGAATTGTTTTTCTTTTCGTTGTGCACTGTGCAAGAGACAATCATCTGTGGTATCACATATTTCTTTGAGGTGTTACTGTGGATCATTATTTGTCTGCCTGAAAACTCTTGTTCAATAACACTTATATTTACTTCAGAAATGGATTTTACCAGCAACTCTCATTATTAACTCCATTGGTGTTTCTTTACCACATAAAACAGTTAATCCTTCTTCCTTTGGAACTACATATAGCCATTCATCACTGTATCTAAATACTTTGATTTAATGCAACAAATCTTTTTATGCAAACTTCTGGAATGTCTCTTACTGATTGTAAGTTTTGCCTTACACTCTACAAGATCAAAAGTTGTAGTAATGGTAGGAACTGTCTACACAGTCACCTATTTTCGCTTACTTCTTTGCAGTTTTAACTGTTCTGCTGAAAGTTTTGTGCGTTGTCTTTTAGACTCGTCTACCAGTAAAAACACTTTCTCTGGTTAAATGAAAATATGTTTTCCTTGCAAATGAGGAATCACTGTAGAAAATGGAAGCATTCTATACAAATTAAGAACAATATTATCTATCAAAGGGATTTTATTTACATACCCTAGTACACTTCCAGATATGAAAACATCTAAATCATTCTCAATAATAAGTATCCGGATGATTCAGTGAGGGGAAAAGGAAACTTATTGTCTTTTAATTAAACACATATTAAACTTAAATATTTTACAATATGTATAGGATTTATTATATGAGGCAGCAATTGGCACTTTTGAGCATTTACAATTGCATTTATCATTTGCTCATATTCCTCCTCAATTTGTTCAAATACTGCTGACAACTGCAATATCTACTCATTGATTGTTACAAATGAAGCTTCTGGCTTAAATCCCAAATTCCAAGTCTGCTTCTTTTACATAAGCCTTCATAAAATGCTGTAGACTTTCCACCCATTGCTCTAGAACCTGCTCATTTGTCTGTACTGAGTAAACAGTCTGGTTTACTCCTGCTAGTGTGGCCCTTAACACTAGCATCTATCCCTTAGTTAACCTTAGTAATCCTTCTGATTTTTTCCTCACTGTCTCTATGTGCTCTTTAAAATACATTGCATCAGAATCACCTAATGTACTGAAAAGTATTTAACTCACTTGTCCTACAAAACTGAAGACACTTCTTTTTCTTAAGTCTTGTGCTTTGTCAGCTGCTGCCGACCAGTGACTTACTTCTACATGCTGTGTTACTTATTGGTGTAATAGTCAACATTCTATTAACCATACAACCAGTTGCTGAAATATAAATCTGCACTGTTACACAGCTGCCATTGATATCTTTCCGCGTTTTGAAACCACTCTGTTATAGCATCCAGATTTTTTTGATAATTCTCCATGTGGTACTATATATTTCAAATTTTCATGTATTACCAACAAATAATCATGAAGACCTTGGAAACTTCATAACTTCAAAATCAGTCACAAGATGTGCTGTAGCTGAGGGTATGGAGGATATTTTACATGGGAAGGAAACACCAGGGACTTAATAATGAAAGATGATGATAAAATAAGTTTCTGTAGTAAATATATGGGTTGTGTTCATACAAATGGATAATGATTCACAGTAACACACCAAAGAAATATGTGATATCACAGATAATCTTAGAGTTTGACTGTTGCGTAGTGCACAACGAAAAGAAAAACAGTTCAATGTTAAATTTAGAATTACTGCCAGTCCATTTGGTGATGCATCTTGACGACTTTCAAATAGCAGGTAAACAGTTAGGAAGAGTTGGAACATTCTACACTGAATTGCCATTTCTGAAATTGAAAAGAATTGTTTAAACATGTACTTTTGTTGTATTATTTCTCTTAATTCTCATTATTACCTTAGGGTTCTCTACTAGTATTACGTCAAACGGACCTCTCCACTGTTAATCTACCTTTCTATATCTATCATGTCTTCCTACTCATCAAGTAGACATATTTGGTCACATATTTTAAATTCTTTCACGTTCTGTTTCTAATCATACTGTTCCTTATTGGTTTTCTCATTCTTTATTATTTACTCTTTTACTATTTCATGTGTTTCCCGCATTCTTACTCTTAATTTATTCACATAAGATCTATACTGACTCCAGCTGCAATATTCCTG
The DNA here is from genome assembly GCF_021461395.2 of Schistocerca americana. NCBI lineage: Eukaryota > Metazoa > Arthropoda > Insecta > Orthoptera > Acrididae > Schistocerca > Schistocerca americana. Next base: position 262,075,052 of record NC_060121.1, on the reverse strand, counting down.
GTATATATGCTTTTCTTCCATACTGTAGTCTGAATGGTGTGTACCATGTGCTGCTGTGTTATGTTGTATTAAATACAAAAATTGCACATGGTACCCACTTTTCCCAATAACTTTCATTCTCTATTGCAAAATGTCTTAGATATTTGATAAGAGTACGATGACTTATATACAGCGCACCATTAGATTCTGGGCAGTAAGCTGCAGTCTGCATACACCTAACCCTAACAATTTACATGCTCTTAAAAACATCACTCGAGAAATTAGAATATTGGTCCATAAAAATAATTGACAGAATACCATGCTTTAATACTACACTGACAAAAAAAAATTGCAACACCAAAATATAATTAATGTAAAGTAATGAAATTTTGGGAAAACGTTTGGCTAGGTAACATATTTAAGTTATTAACAATGGAATGTCACAGGTTAAGTACGCGCGGGATAAGCCATCACAAATGTGTAATGCTGGTAGATTAATAACTGGTGTAATCACCAGAATGTCAAATGCAAGCATGCAAATGTGCATGCATTGTATTCTACAGGCACTGGATGTCAGTTTAGGGGATGCAGTTCCATGCCTGTTGCACTTTGTCAGTCAATACAGGGACAGTTAATGCTGTTTGTGAATGAAGTTGGAGTTGTCATCCAATGATGTTCCATATGTGTTCAATTAAGCAACATCATCTGATTGAGCAGGCCAAGGCAACATGTTGACACACTGAAGAACTTGTCAGGTTACAATAGCAGTATATGGGCTAGCATTACCCAGTTGGAAACACCCCCTGGAACACTGTTCATGAATGGCAGCACAACAGATCAAATCACCAGATGACATACAAATTTGCAGTCAGGGTACATAGGATAAACACATGAGTGCTCCTGCTGTCATACAAAATCGCACCCCAGATGTAGGCCCAGTGTGCCTAGCATGCAGGCAGGTCGGTTGCACAACCTCAACTGGCCTCCTCCTAACCCACACACGGCCATAACTGGCCCCAAGCCAGAACCACCTTTCATCAGAAAACACAACCGATCTCCACTGTGCCCCGCAATGAATCTCTCTCGACACCTCTGAAGTCACAAAAGGTGGTGATTTGGGGTCAGTGGAATGCACGATATAGGATGTCTGGCTTGGAGCTGTCATTAAGTATTCTTGGTAGTGTCATGTGGCCACCAGGCGCCCAGTCTTCTTGCGGCCCTACATTCTGGCGACCACCACTGCCAGCAATCGTGCACAATGGCTACACTCCTGCCCAGTATTTCTGCATTGTCACAGAAGGAACATCCAGCTTCTAATAGTCCTATTACAAAACCTCGTTTAAACTCAGTGAGGTGTTGATAATGGCATATTTGTCACCTTAAAGGCATTATTGACCATCATCTGTTCACCACGTCCAATCTCAAAGGTAACTGAAGCTCACAACCTTTGCAGTGTGTATTTAAAGCAAACCTGATTTGAACCCTCATAGCGGTGCTACAGCGGCCACTCTTATGTTACTTGTGTGAAATGTGAAGAGACATCATCTACCAAATGTAGAAACATGCCTATCAGCTTTTGTTTATGTCGCATAACGCCTTTCTGGTGGTATGAATTGTTTTCCGTCAGTGTGAGTGTGTGAGTGTGTGTGTGTGTGTGTGTGTGTGTGTGACTAAAACACTTCAGCTATGTCTTTCTATTAGTGCTGCTAATGTAAATTTACTCAAGTAATAGTGAAACATTAACACATACCTCTTACCTGCACTTGATGCATCTAACGGATCTACTATTTTCAGTGAACGCTTTTCAAACTCTGTCTCAGTGACAGTAAACTCTAAAAGCATTCTTGTTTTCTCTAGTGTTATTTCCCTGACTTTGTTTACACTTTCGTATTTTGTTGTTGTTGTCTTCAGTCCTGAGACTGGTTTGATGCAGCACTCCATGCTACTCTTATCCTGTGCAAGCTTCTTCATCTCCCAGTACTTACTGCAACCTACATCTTACTGAATCTGCTTAGTGTATTCATGTCTTGGTCTACCCTCTACGATTTTTACCCTCCACGCTGCCCTCCAATGCTAAATTTGTGATCCCTTGATGCCTCAGAACATGTCCTACCAACCGGTCCCATCTTCTTGTCAAGTTGTGCCACAAACTCCTCTTCTCCCCAATTCTATTCAATACCTCCTCATTAGTTATGTGATCTACCCATCTAATCTTCAGCATTCTTCTGTAGCACCACATTTTGAAAGCTTCTATTCTCTTCTTGTCCAAACTATTTATTGTCCATGTTTCACTTCCATACATGGGGCTCCACTCCATACAAATACTTTCAGAAATGACTTCCTGACACTTAAATCTATACTCGATGTTAACAAATTTCTCTTCTTCAGAAACGCTTTCCTTGCCATTGACAGTCTACATTTTATATCCTCTCTACTTCGACCATCATCAGTTATTTTGCTCCCCAAATAGCAAAACTCCTTTGCTACTTTAAGTGTCTCATTTCCTAATCTAATTCCCTCAGCATCACCCGACTTAATTCGACTACATTCCATTATCATCATTTTGCTTTTGTTGATGTTCATCTTATATCCTCCTTTCAAGACACTGTCCATTCCGTTCAACTGCTCTTCCAAGTCCTTTGCTGTCTCTGACAGAATTACAAAGTCATCGGCGAACCTCAAAGTTTTTATTTCTTCTCCATGGACTTTAATACCTACTCTGAATTTTTCTTTTGTTTCCTTTACTGCTTGCTCAATATACAGATTGAATAACATTGGGGAGAGGCTACAACCCTGTCTCACTCCCTTCCCAAGCGCTGCTTGCCTTTCGTGCCCCTCTACCCTTATAACTGGTTTCTGTACAAATTGTAAATAGCCTTTCGCTCCCTGTATTTTACCCCTGCCACCTTTAGAATTTGAAAGAGAGTATTCCAGTCAACATTGTCAAAAGCTTTTTCTAAGTCTACAAATGCTAGAAATGTAGGTTTGCCTTTCCTTCATCTATTTCTGAGATAAGTCGTAGGGTCAGTATTGCCTCACGTGTTCCAATATTTCTGCGGAATCCAAACTGAACTTCAACAAGGTTGGCTTCTACCAGTTTTTCCATTCGTCTGTAAAGAATTCGCGTTAGTATTTTGCAGCTGTGACTTATTAAACTGATAGTTCGGTAATTTTCACATCTGTCAACACCTGCTTTCTTTGGGATTGGAATTATTGTATTCTTCTTGAAGTCTGAGTGTATTTCACCTGTCTCATACATCTTGCTCACCAGATGGTAGAGTTTTGTCAGGACTGGCTCTCCCAAGGCCGTCAGTAGTTCCAATGGAATGTTGTCTACTCCCGAGGCCTTGTTTCGACTCAGGTCTTTCAGTGCTTTGTCTAACTCTTCACGCAGTATCGTATCTCCCATTTCATCTTCATCTACATCCTCTTCCATTTCCATAATACTGTCCTCAAGTACATCGCCCTTGTATAGACCCTCTATATACTCCTTCCACCTTTCTGCTTTCCCTTCTTTGCTTAGAACTGGGTTTCCATCAACGCTGTTGATATTCATACAAGTGGCTCTCTTTTCTCCAAAGGTCTATTTAATTTTCCTGTAGGCAGTATCTATCTTACCCCTAGTGACATAAGCCTCTACATCCTTACAGTTGTCCTCTAGCCATCCCTGCTAAACGATTTTGCACTTCCTGTCGATCTCATTTTTGAGACGTTTGTATTCCTTTTTGCCTGCTTCATTTACTGCATTTTCATATTTTCTCCTTTCATCACTTAAATTCAATATTTCTTCTGTTACCCAAGGATTTCTACCAGCCCTCATCTTTTTACCTACTTGATCCTCTGCTGCCTTCACTACTACATCCTCTTCTACTGTGTTTCTTTCCCCCATTCCTGTCAATTGTTGCCTTATGCTCTCCCTGAAACTCTGTACAACCTCTGGTTTAGTCAGTTTATCCAGATCCCATCTCCTTAAATTCCCACCTTTTTGCAGTTTCTTCAGTTTTAATCCACAGTTCATAACCAATAGATTGTGGTCAGAGTCTACATCTGCCCCTGGAAATGTCTTACAATTTAAAATCTGGTTCCTAAATCTCTGTCTTACCATTATATAATCTATCTGATACCTTCTAGTATCTTCAGGATTCTTCCATGTACAGAATCTTCTTTTATGATTCTTGAACCAAGTGTTAGCTATGATTAAGTTATGCTCTGTGCAAAATTCTACCAGATGGCTTCCTCTTTCATTTCTCTCCCCCAATCCATATTCGCCAACTATGTTTCCTTCTCTCACTTTTCCTACTCTCGAATTTCAGTCACCTGTGACTATTAAATTTCCGCCTCCCTTCACTACCTGAATAATTTCTTTTATTTCATCATACATTTCATCAATTTCTTCATCATCTGCAGAGTTAGTTGGCATATAAACTTGTACTACTGTAGTAGGCATGGGCTTCGTGTCTATCTTGGCCACAATAATGCGTTCACTATCCTGTTGGTAGTAGCTTACCCACATTCCTATTTTTTTTATTCATTATTAAACCTACTCCTGCATTACCCCTATTTGATTTTGTATTTATAACCCTGTATTCACCTGACCAAAAGTCTTGTTCCTCCTGCCAGGCTTCATTCTGTGTCACTGCTTGTATGATTTTATGCTCTCGGAAGTCCTATGCATCCTTGGTGTCCTCCCAACAGATTATCATGCATCACTCTTAATATGTTCTCCTTCTTGTGAGTGTTAATTTCCTCTTTGCTATCTGTTTCCTTTTCTACTTCTATGGTTACTTTCTCTTGCTGCACACTCATGGGATTAGTTTCCCACTTGCTTCCACTACTGGGCTCTCCTCTGTCTCTACAGTAGCACTTTCACAAGCCAACTGTTTCTCATCTATTTGTTCCTGTTCTCTGGGCATTAGCACTAATGTTTACTGTAGCAGGTTTGTAGATTACCTAATAATCATACTCTTCAAGCTTCAGTCTCCACTGTAGGAGTCTCAAACTCAGATCTTTTATGCTAAAGATCCATGTTAATGGCTTGTGGTCTGTTACCAGTGTAAACCTTCATCTATGTATGTATAGTCAGAACTGTTTCTATGCATTTGCTATAACCAACAATTGTTTTCTGGCAGTTTCATTGTTTAATTCCACCTTTTTCACTGAAATGGATGTGTATGCAATGGCAAAGGATTCACCAATTTTCTTACCTTGCAACAAAACTACCCTCAGGGCTGCTCTGCTTGTGTATGTTGTCACCACGAATGGCTTCTCAAACTCTGCACACTGCAGTAATGGTTGGTTAATCAATTTCTCCTTAATTTCCTCAAAAGCATGTTTTTCTCCTCTGTCTGTTCATATTCCACTCCTTTCTTTAGCAGTTCATGAACTGGTTTTGTGATTTTGCTGAAGTTTGCCATAAACTGTCAGTGGTACCCAATTAGGTCTATAAATCCTTTTAGTCTTTAGCTGTTCTTGGCTAAGGAAAGAAATTTACCTTCTTCACCTTTGCCATGTCCAGTAACATTTCCTTGACAGTAATACAATGGCCTAAAAATATCACTTCTTTCCTTAGGAACTCAAGCTTATCCAGTTGCAGATTACATTAAGCTCTCATTATGCTCCTGCACATTTCTTTCATATATCGTTGAGATAACCAAACCAATTTACCTTGAGCTGACTATTCATCAGCTACTGGAAATATCTTGAGGGTGCTTTCAGTCCCACTGGCATTCTCTGATACTCCTAATGCCAGTAATTTGAACTGAACACAGTTTTCTCTCTATCCTTCCTATCTGTCAATATTCAATGGTATTCACTTGCAACGTCAAGTGCCGAGAAGTACTTTGCCTGCTCTAGTTGATCCAAGATAACGGAGATATTTGGCAGCGAAAATGCATCATCTATAGTAACATCATTTAATTACTTGTAATTCACTATGACTCTCCACTTCTGTTTGCCACTGGTGTCTATCTTTTTTGAAACCAACAATAAAGGTGCATTCTGTGTGCTCTTGCTTTCGATGATAATGTCATCTTTCAGCATTTGCTCAATCTGTCCTTTTGAGACTTCTCAAATCTGGTATAGTCTAGCATTCACCACCTTCCCTCCGTGTACCTGCACTATTGGTATTCTGTGTTTTACTGTAGATGTGTATGACTGTTTATCACCACATTGATGGAATTTACCTTCATACTCTGTGCAAACCGCCACTTACGCACACTTCTCTTCTGCATTTAGGGGAGAAACTCTCATTTATTTCCAAAAAGCACTAATACAACTTTCTGTCTTCTCTACGGTTTCCTTGTTGCCTTTTACTTCACATACTTTCAATACTCACTAAGGCTCCCGTCACTAACCCAATGTTCTTCAACTGCACTTTGTCCTCTGACAAATTCATTGCAGTACATCTACATCCACATTTATACTCCGCTAGCCACCAAGTGATGTGTGGCGGAGGGCACAATTCGCGCCAAAGTCATATTTCCCCCCACTCTGTTCCACTCGCAGACCGCACAAGGGAAAATTGACTGTCTGCACACCTCAGTACGAGCTCTAATTTCCCTTATCTTTGAATGGTGATCATTGCACGATTTAAAAGTTTATGTAATAATACATGCTCTACATCCTCGGTGAAGATCAGATTTCGGAATTTAGTGAGCAGCCCCTTCCGTTTAGCGTGCCACCGTCTATCTGCAAGTATGTCCCACTTCAAACTTTCTATGAGATTTGTAATGCTCTGGCAATGGCTGAATGTACCAGTCACGTATCTTGCCACTCTTTTTTGGGCCTTCTCAATCTCTTGAATCAGACCCAACTGGTAAGGGTCCCATACAGACAAACAATACTCTAAGACTGGACAAACTAATACACTGTAAGTTATTTCCTTTGTTGGACTGCATCACTTCAGGATTCTACCAATAAACTGCAATATAGAGTTTGCCTTACCCTTTACTTGTGTAATCTGATCATTTCATTTGGGATCACTTCGAATAGTCACACCCAGATACTTGATGGATGTTACCGCTTCCACAGACTGGGCATTTATTTTGTACTCATACATTAATGGGGATTTTCGCCTTGTTATACACAGTAGGTTACAATTACTAATATTGAGAGGTAACTGCCAGTCATTACACCACGCATTAATTTTCTGCAAATCGTCATTGATTTGTTCACAACTTTCGTGTGATACTACTTTCCTGTAGACTACACCATCATCAGCAAACAGTCTAATGCCACTGCCAATACCATCATCCAGATCGTTTATGTAAGTCATAAAAAGCAGCCGACCTATTACGCTGCCCTGGGGCATACCTGAAGTTATGCTTGTTTCTGTTTATGTCACCCCGTTCAGGACGACAAACTACTCCCCGTCTGTTAGAAAACTGTCTATCCAACTGCATATGTCATTCAATAGACCGTAAGTGTGCTCTTTTTGGAAAAAGCGACAGTGTGGAGCTGTGTCGAACACCTTTTGAAAGTTGAGAAATATGGCATCAACCTGAGAACTGGTACCTAGAGCATGTTGTATATCATGCACAAAGAGGGCCAGCTGTGTCTCGCATGACTGCTGTTTCCTAAAACTGTGCTGGTTCCTGCAGATGAGCTTATCAGAGTCTAGAAAGGTCATTATGTCTGAACACAAAATGTGTGTCATGATTCTACAACAAATTGATGCCAGTGAGACTTTGTGCATCCAATTTTCTACCCTTTTTATAGATTGTTATGACCTGGGCCTTCTTCCAGTCCTGTGGAACTTTCCACTGTTCCAATGATCTCTGATAGATGGATAAAAATGGGGCCATATTTGTAGCACAGTCAACATATAATCTTATGGGGATACCGTCTGGGCCAGATGCCTTCCTGGCATCTACGGATCTTAATTGTTTTACAATCCCAGATACACTAAACACTATGCCAGCCATCCTTGCATTTGTTCGAAAGTTGAAAGGGGGAATGATGCTGCAGTCCTGTACCGTAAATGAGTTTTTGAAAGCTAAGTTTAGAATTTCAGTCTTCTGTTTATCATCATCAGTAACATTACCAGTATTGTCAGCAAGAGAAGGTATTGGATTATTTGTAGCATTCATTCATAGATTTTATGTACTGTCATGTCCCGAGAGGGAGTGAGATTGACACAAATTGTATCCAGGGGTCTTACCTCATTCGATCTTCTCGAAGAGTAGAAGTAGCTTCTGCAACTCCGACAGCTGGAAGGAGCAAGCTATTTGCTAAGGTGCAGGACACGGAACTCGGTGAGGAGACGTCACTGCTGCAGGGCAGAATTCATAAGATCCCAATAGGTTGACAACTGAGAATTCTCTACCGGCACTGTCTTGCCCCAATTTCTATCAGTTGAATCTCATAGTATGGAATCTATCTCCCTGGTTATAGAAGAGCCAAGGCTAACGAATCTTTCTACGTGCCCATGTCTGCCATAGAACGACACAGAGGCTGTGTCGGTATGCTCTGCGGGTCTCTACTTAACAGCGACTGCCTGAATAGTCCTCCTGACCCCTTATACTACCTTCGAGCATCACTGAAAGTTTCTAGAACATTCTAGAGGGTTCTATATATCTAGCCCAGAGGCTGGCCGTGCTTGCTGGTACATTTCCATCATTAAGAGATGCGTGAAAGCTATTTGGTTCCCTGTTATTGTCATGTAAGCTTACTTGCCTAGTGGTGCCGCTGTGTCGGTGCTGGGTAAGTAAACGCGAATCATCAAATACTGTTGCAATGTTTCCGTCCTGGAACGGGCTGCTTTGTTGCTTTAAGAGCTGAATTATTCTTACTACTGTTAATTTATACTTGCTGTCGAGTTACATTCGCAACACGACCAAAATTTTTTGGGGTTATTTTTAGAATCTGCAGCTAAAATATTGCTTTCAAATTCGTTAAAAGAATCTATTATTGTCCTTCTGACAGCTGCTTTCACTTCGCATAATTTCTGTTTATCAGCGGGGCAGTGACTACGCTTAAACTATGCACCTAATGTTTCGGACTCTCTCTAACAACTCTACTATGAACACCCTGTGTATAATCTTCTGCTTTGGGAGAACCATCTTCCTTTCAATATCTTGTGGTACATTATCACTCACTCTTAGCAACATTATCTTTTCCTCTCTTGGTCCTATTTCCCTGTTGGACTTCTGATCTCCCTCGAAACTACAACCTTCCGGCTGCTCTTCTACTGATAAGGGTATGTCTCACTCTTGGAGTCTTAACACTTTTCCCCTGAAATCTAACTAAAGCTTATGCTGTGTCAGAAAATCACCACCGATCAACCCACCATATGGAATGTTCAACCTTCACTTATACATGTGGAACTTGTGCCAGACTTCTCTAGCACCTTCCACATTTGGGTATATTTCCACTGCATCTATTTTACTTACCACTTCCCTGGTGATATGTTTCAGCTGAATCCTTTCTGTTAATTTATTCAACAGCAAAACTGACAAGAATTTTTCTTTAAAATGCACAGCTATGCTTCTGTATCTATTAATAACTTCAATTTGTTTCTTAAATCTGAGCCATATAACACTAAAACATTGTTTTCTATTCCACAATTTATTACCCTAACTGTGAACTTATTTAACTTGACAATGCCTGACTGAACAGCTTTGCAATCCCTTAATTTCCATGAACTTTCCTGGTTTAACTTAGCACTGCCCCTATGCGCATCCTCTGTGTGTGCCATGCACCTTCATGGCAAGTCTTGGGGTAGTGCCCAGTTTGCTTGCATTTAAAACAAGTCAAGTTGTTTACTCTTGTACACAGTACACCAAAGCTACCAGGCAGGTTGCAATGAGGGCATCTCCACTCTTGTAATGAGTGAAAGCTGTTGGTCTCCCTACAGTTCCCTTTAAAATCGCTGGGATCTATAGCAGTTAATTTTCTTAGTCTTGTGCTGCATTCTGCATCTGTGTGACCTCGCTTCATAACAGAAATTTGTAAATTCTTTTGCTATCAGAACACAAACACTTTCTTCCATTTTGTTTCTTCTCGAGTCACTTCCTATGTGTCCTCACAAGCCACACGTGGGACACTTTACGTCTTTACTTTGCCTTGGTCCTTTCACAGTATCCAATTCAGGATTAAGGTTTAGTGTCTCACTGATAATAACACGCTTTCTTCCTGTACTGTTAACTGCTGCAGCTAACACAATTTTGTCTTTTTGGCTTCTCACTATCGTTTGAATTCTGTCATTGCTTGGTCTTTGAATAAAATATGTTCTTCCCAAAGAGTTTACCAGCTCTATAGCACCCTCTAGATTCTCTCTACTTGTAACCCTGCTTACAGTTTCCCTAAAATCTCTCTGCAGTTCATCAGTTTTAGTGGCCCACAATGAAATTGGTTCCCCTTGGCCTTCTCCCACTTGAAATATTCTGCAAGCATAATAATCTAGTGTTCCTTTACTCACATAGTTGTCTTCCAGAACTCTCTTAACTTTTTCCTGTGTACCCGTTCTCTTGTGTCTTTACAATATATATCTTGGTTCACCAGTTATTTTAACTATAATGAAGTTGAGTAAATTTTTGTGTTTCTGTTTATTCACTAAATCAATGTGGCACCCACATTCTGTAAGGTCTCACTTATTGCCATCAAATACACTAGAAATAATACATAAAGCTATCTTAACCAAAAGTCTACCAGTACTGCTTGATGAAGACGTTTCACTACCTGGAGCCACTTTACCCATCTTAACTATTTAAAAATACAATTACAGTTACTACTATGTTACTGATGAATATGTACCACTTTCTTGTAATGCCTCAAAATGAGCTGTGCTGTGTCGCTCGGGTGTGCGCACTGCCCATCACCCTCTATCTGCGATGTGTTGACCACTGTCCTGCTTGGCTGTGCCAATCCCGTCACTCACTCTGGCTGCTGCAGCAGAGACCAGACCCTTGGCCTCAAACCCATGGATCTCTGGCTACTTGGACATCCCTGGTGCCACATGGATCTCCACCAAGCTGCCATTGCTCTGCACCTACTAGGACTCCGTTACAGACTCTGTTGTCATGGGACAGTATTTCTTCTTAAGCTGAAAGTTGTGAGTCAACACAATTTTCTGCAATTTGCCACAGTCATTGCAGCAAACCTGCTGACTCTCCTTCAGTAAGTCCTACTAACCAATTGCCTTTGTGTAACCCATACCTGACACCAAATTTATTTATGTCATGTTCCAAACGTGTGTACTGCCTGACATGGTTTGTAAAGTGGAGAACCCATTTGACCACTGTACGAAGGATACTTGATCTGATTATTATGTTACAATGCCTGGTATGAAAAGCAAGGTGGGAGGTGACTTGTTTATTTCCAAGTCGGAAGCGTTTAACAACTTCTGAGTTTATTTAAAAATGTTACAGTATCAAGTTAACTGCCCAGGTTACAGTGCCCGCGAAAGGCAAAGGTCCCGAGTTCGAGTCTCGGTCGGGCACACAGTTTTAATCTGCCAGGAAGTTTCATATCAGCGCACACTCCGCTGCAGAGTGAAAATATCATTATTACCATTTTGTCTGCTCTAATGTGAAGCTGTCGCTAGCACCCAAATGACAAAACACAGAGACCCCAGCTAGTTACCTAAAATCCCATCTGATCTGGTTGTTATCCCTGCAAACTCATCCAGCCGCCTGCCTGCACCTTCTCACTTCAGACTAAGACTTCTAACCCGCCCGCAATTTCTCTGACTGTAGCTCCTGCTCTTGAGTTTTGTTCAGCTTTCCCTTTCAATCCGGTTGGCCTCTGACATGATCTTTCACTACCTCACTGGCTCTGTGTACACGAGGCTCTTCAGAGGCTGGGTGACAGGGCTTGTCTATATGGTCACACACTGTGTCCTAAACCCTTCTCATGACATAGCGGCATTCCCACCTAAAGGCCCTCTTGTACCATGCTCTCTGTCTAACTACAAATGCTGGGCTCCTATTATTCTTAATTGCATTGCTTATCAAGGGCTCAATGTTCAGAAATACATAGGGCCCCTCAGTGCTTTTATAAGTCACGGTTTTTTTTATCACACACAGGTGCTCAGCAGCCTGGAATCTGGCTGGTCTGATTGCTGCACATCGCTTCCCTTGCGAGGCTGTAAGACTTATTTTCTTCCCAGTTTGTTACTAATTTTAATGTAAGACTTGGATTCTGCAGAGACTTTAATATGCCAATAAGACTTTGATCTGCCTTAAAGGTATCAAAAGGTTCCACCTCAGTATGGTTGCATATAGTAACAAGCTACTGCGGAAGCAACTTGTTTGCTACAACTCACAGCCGCCCACTCTTATACGGCTGTGCCAACAGCTTGCATTTGGTAGTCTTTTAGGTCATTAGTGTTGCAATTACAGATCCAAAAATTATAGAAATTATTTTTTTGTTTCACAGTTTATGGCATAATTAACACAGAAACCTAGAGATAAGTGCAATTTGGACATAAGAAAAATACACTTCTTTGCAAGCCAGCATATAGTCACACATTCCTATGAAAATGTGAAAGAAATGACAGGTCATACGAATGAGCATGAGTCATGGAACACATCAGTTACTAATAACTATCAGCTTATAATTTGTACATATTTTGAACCTAGGAAGAAAAAATATTTATTCCTGTTAATTGAATTTGTGTTTTATAGTCCCTATATCAATTCCATAATTCAATACTAAGTTATGCATCATAAGCTACACTGCAAGACTATGCTTACCATATCCCAACAAAATTTAGTAACTATGAACTAATTATATTGGTAAGAGACTGGTAGCAAGAGAGAGAGACAGCATTCTGTGCTTATATACGCATTATGTATCAGTGTTTCGTTAGCCCATTACTGATACTTCTGATTCTACTTACAGCTTCAGGTGTTATTTTATGAAGATCACTTCGAAGTGTTGTATTTATGTGATGAAGTGTGTATTTCTTGTGCAGCTCCCTACAATTTTTTGGAACAAGTTCACTTGAAAAAGACTTTCTCTGCTTAATTATACAAAACATTATAACAACAACAACATTACTTCGAAACCTTATCTTTTACCTTTTTATATCCTCAAAGTTTAGTTTCCTACAATGTGAATTACTCTGTTTTGGGGGAGACTTCATACCACAGACTAGACAAATGCTGACACAAGGAAAAAACATTAGAACTAACTTTACAGGTTATGTGTTTCTGGAACCAAACAGTGTTCTTTCCTTTTTTTATTAGACAACTGGATACCTGCAGCAACATACTGGGCACAAAGAGCTCACTTTTAAGTTCTCACAATGTGTGCTCAGATCTTAATAACAAAAATAATTATATACTCAGAAATCTTAAATGATATTTCCAAGTCCACTGCACCATATGTAAGAAGACGCCACTGTGTCCACAAGTGTACTTTATACAGGAGTGATGCAGGTGACAACTGTCCCGCGTATATACAAAAATTCCACTGCTACGAAAAGTGTACACCTTCCACATTGAATGCGTGCAAGAGCCTGGAAAATGGACACAATTTATAAGATGCAAAGAAATATGCAATGTTCCGCAGTAAAATTATCAACATAAAGAGGCTCTGCAGACAGAACACTATATCAAGATGCTTACTTCATGAAGTCATCAATATCCATGGTTCGGGCTCTCTTTGTTTCAAAATCATTTTGCTTGAGGATATCATCAATCTTCACTTTTATGTCAAACTTGTCTGGAAGTGTCTGAAATTATTGCAAGTGATATTAGTTTTAAAATTTAGTTTTCACATAAATCTAAGAAACCCTAAAGCCACAACATGCTTGTAAAATTAACAATGGTTTACTATTTTGTTTTGGAAGTCATATTTTTCTATTTACATGTGATGAGAGCAAACAATTGCACACATCTGATGAGAGTAAGCAGCTGTGCACACAGGAGTAACAAATGGAAGATGAATAAACTGGAAATTAAAGGAAAATGAAACATTTCTCCAACTCCTATCCCCAGCTTTATTTTGACAAATCAAGGAAAAAAAGAGTTTTAAACTGAATGCAAATTACTTTGGCTTTTGCCATACAAGCTTCCTCACTGTGGAGGGCTGGTAACTTATTTCAGTGCTGAGTGCATAATAGCGACATGAAGTGATTCACTGCAGATGGATAAACCCTTTCCATGCAATACGAAAGACAAGTTCCACCCAGGGCAGCACTGTTCTACGAACTTTTGGAGTACCTCTGTGAAAAAGTTTCAAGTGCCAACTTGATATGCAGAACAGGTCTGTCATGCAGCTTTTAAAGGTAGCAACATTTTGTTCAGATGGGTAAACTGAAATACCACAGAGCAATGTTGGGTCTTGAACAGCTTAACACCAACCTAACGGCATCAAAGTTGGTGAAGGTTTATAAGGAATCAACTTCTTAATTTACAACAGTTAATGTCAGCACATTTCAGCATAGTTTCTATTCAAAATAATCCATATGAATGATGAGCTTCGTGCAAGATGCAGGCACATATATGTTGAATGCTGGGTGATAGAAAGAAAAAGGCTAACTTATTTTGTGTGGCGATTTGTTACTGGGGATATGAGCCCACCAGTTCATTATATAATTGAAACAACAATCAAAGCAGTAGGTGGATATTTGGCACCAAAAAAGGTAAGTCCACCTCATCTGTCACAAAGGCTATGACCAGAAATTTATGGAAGTCAAAAATGACTGGCTTAAATCAATAACTAGTCAATACCACATGTGTCTTGTGGATCCACAGAGTGGAAAAGACACACAAGAAAATGATGGACAGCAAAAGAAAAATATTTCCTTTCATCAGGGCACTGAAAGGACCTATGGCAACATTAAAATTGAGGTATCTGAGGTACAAATACTTGGAACATCAACTGTAATTTACAGATCTCTTTTCCTATACCATACACTTATTCCGACAGCTAAAAAAGAAGAAAGATTTCGGTTAGATGTCCTATTGATAACGTGTTCATTAGAGCTAAGGCACAAGCTTGAATTCAGGAACATAATCATTCATGCTCTTTCAAAGGAACCATCCTGAAACTCGCATTAAGTGACTTATGGAAACCATAGAAAAGATGTGCAGATGGAGATCTATATTACTATCGTCACATATATAAATCCAGTGTCTTGCCACTGTCTTATCTCTCTTGTTAGCCAAAGAAATGTGGAGACAGAGAATGTTTCGGTCTAATAAAGACGTTATAGCATACCTTCCAGAATCACACTTCAGGAACACAATCTAATTACCACAAAAATGTTGGACATTTTTGGCCTAAAAGGGGCCTATGTCACAAAAACAAAGGCACATTTAACTAAAAAATAGTATTTCACTGTCACACACACAACTCTTCATTGTGATCTTGTACTATCCTTTAACTGTCACCACCTTTATTTGCACTTTAAACAATATATAGCTATAATTCTCAACACCATGCATTCAAAATGAAGACTCCTATTTATATTCCACAGTCTTAATTATTTTTCCTCAAATTTAGCATGTTGTTAGTCTTAATTTGGTGGCTGCATATCAGAAGTAACAAGGATACTTACTATGTTGTGTAATGAACAGTGAATCTTGTAATTCTTTTCAAGTGCAGCAAGAACTGATGACTGTTTAAATGCTGAACCCAATGTTTTATTCTTTCTTGTGAAGGCAATTCTTGTAAGCCCATCCCACTCTGTAAAATTGATGGGAGGCGGAGGATTTCTAGGCTCTATTCGAACTACACTTGATTCCACCTTTGGAGGTGGCTTGAAATTGTTCTTCCCTACCTGCAAAACATATTATTTGGTACACTGTTTTCAAAAACGAGTGTGAACTACATTCTGCAATGATAAAATGGTGAGATAATTCTGTCTTGAACACAAACCTTCAATAGCATATCCACTCTTGCTAAGAGCTGAGTGTTAATGGACAATCTACAGTACAGTTTATCACCAGGTTTTGCAACAAGCCTTTGAGCAAATTCTCGTTGGAACATAATTACTGCACAACGGAAGAATGGCCTGTGTAAAAGGAGCTTGAAAACTAGACGTGATGAGATCTGATACGGGATATTTGCCACACACAAGTCAAAGAATGGCAAGTCTGACTTTAGAACATCACCAATCAATATATGCAGTTTAGATTGCATTGGTGTACCTTGTACCCTTTTTTGCAGTTCAGCAACTAAACTGAAAGCAAGAATATTACATTACATATCCTTCTTTATCAAATGGCTAAAGTAAATTTTAATACGGCAATGCATTTTCATTTAATTTATAGAATAATTACGAATTTCCTCTTACCGTGTATCTATTTCACAGGCTATAACTTTTTTAGCCCTTTCAAGAAGTTTGACAGTCATATTTCCAGTACCTGGACCAATTTCTAGCACTACATCAGTAGGCCTTAGAGCAGCTTTTTCAATCATACTTTGAATTATCAAAGGATTCTTCAAAATATGTTGACCAAATTCTTTGTTGAATAGAATTCCTGAAAGAAAGAAACCATCATTATTCATCCATATAACATATTTTTCTTCTGTGTGGAAGAGGGTATAAGAAATATAATAAATGCGTTTGTTATTTGGCAAGAGAAAGGTATTAGGAGGGAAAGGGGTGGTGGTGGTGGTGGTGGAGATTCTGGGCAGATCATGTCTTAACAATAAACTAAAGTCTTAAGAAGTGACATTAATATTAAATTTACACTTCTGAAGAAGCATTAAATTTCATAGCAACATGAGTCATTCTTCAAATTATAGTACAGAATTAATCACTGTTTGGTTCTGAAACTCTAACAGCACCTGTGTTTGCAGATTAAATTACAGGAATTTGGATCCACCAATTATGCAAGCAACTGTTCAGTTTAATCCCCCAACATGTTTAGCCGACTTATCATCAGTCAGTACTTTTATTAAGTTCTGCAAAATGTAAATATATTTTACATGATTCTTAGAGTCAAAATTAGGTTTAAAAACATTTTACATCTGTTTTGATTATTAACTTATTTTCTAGAATTTAAGGTTGTATAAGACCTCATTTGCATTGTTGTACAGTGTGTTTGTATTCAGGGACACAAGAAGAACGATCATTTGGGGGGGGGGGGGGGGGGGGACGCTTCATAAACACATACGCCTTCCAAGATAGAACACATTTCATGTAAACTGTTACTTATTTTCTGTACTTTTCAACACACTGTCAGGCTTACGCATGTACAACAGTTAGTAAGCATTACAGCATGTACTTTATGAAGTATCACTTGAAAAACATGTATTTTCAACGCACTCATCTCTAAGCATTATTGTCCGGGTCACATTACAGCAGTTGTATAGTTCACACTAAATGTTCAGATATTCAACCATCAACTTCAATGCATTTATTCACTCTTTGGGAAACCTGTCATGTTGCTTGTTTGCATGCCTTTGCACATTCCCTAATGAGGGCAGCAGTGTCCATGATGTGACCAAGCACTTCAGATTGTGTATTCACCTTTCATTAACACACCTCAGACTTCACCCAACCCCATAAAAACAAATCTAAAGGCTTGAGGTTTGGTGATAACTGCGACCAGTTAATTGTACTACCATGAGCAATCTAGTGATTACAGTAAGACACATAGATGTGTGTTGCTACCCTAAAAACAAATGTACATTAAATATATTCTATATCAGAAACCATTCTGAATAGGGATATGTCCATACGAAGTTTTTTTTCAAATGAGTGTTTATGTCACATACCGGGATATTGGCCATTCCTCCTGGGACACTATGTATAGCTTGCCATAACATAAAGAAAGTCCTAAAAGAACCTAACAGTCCAGAAAAACAAGGTAATAATCATAACAGACATACATACATGTTCACAAAAAAAACAGAACACCTTCAACGACTACAGACAGGATGTCCACATTCACAAGACCTGTACTTTAGTATGTTCTGAGAAATCACTAGCATTTCAGTCACCTGAGGTCAGCACGTGTCCCATAGCCTAGTAGGCATCGGATCCACCATAGGCCCTGATAACTTGTTCCACGCATGATGGCATCAACAAGTATAAGGCATAAATGGTGTCCTGCAGTATAACCACTCATGCTGCATTCATCTGGTTCCAAAGTTCACTTGTGGTTGTTGGCACTGGATTACAAAGCTGCACCCGTTGTTTCAACATATTCCACATATTTTTGATTGGTAACAAGTCTGGTGACATAGTGGGCCAGTGCAAAAGACTGACATCATGACACCAGGAAGGTATTTATTCGGGCAGCAACATGTTGCTGTGCACTGTCTTGCTGAAAAATGACATCTGGGGTGTTGTGCTGAAAGGATATGACTACAGGTCGCAGGATGTCATTCACGTAGGTCACACTATTCACAGTGCCCTGAACATGCACCAACTGTGGTATGTGATTGTACCCAATAGCACCCCACATCATAAGGCCTTGAGTTGGCACTGCATGTCTTGTGCAAATCCTGTCACTGTGATGCCATTTCCCCTGTTGCGGCAACCCAAAATGTGGCCATCATTTTCAAACAAACAGAACCTGAAATCACCCAAAAACACTATCTGATGCCATTCCTGTCCCCAGTAACATTATTCCATATACCATTGCCATCTAGCATGCTTCCATGCTTCTGCAAATTCATCAAAGGTAGGCGGACAACTGGATGATGCAGATGTAATCCATGCCATAATAAACAGCAATGGACTGTTACCTCTGAGTGTATCATGTGTTGTACTGTTCCACTGTTGTTCCAGAGCTAAAGAGGATGCAGATCTGTCCTGCAATGCCATTTGGATGAGGTGTCGATTTTCTTGGAAGGGGGGAGGGGGGAGGAGTCTGGGTGGTACAATCTGACCCATATCATAGTGTTCTACAGCCTTTCGTGAGCCACTCTGCAAATACCTGTTGCGCTGCTGAAACACTTCATTGCACACAGGCAGCAATTTCCTGCGTGGCTGCATCACATTCTCTCATGTCAATAAGATGCCCTCTTTCAAAATCGCTGATTTGAAGGTACAGTCGCGCATACGTCTGTGATGTATGTGATGCATCCTACATGTTTGCTCAAGTCACGCTGATCCATTACCTTTGGTTTATAGTGACGACACAGCCACAGCCACATTTTACTGGTAACTGGTGTTTCACCACGAAATTGATGTTGACCTGAACCCACACGCCGACATGGTTCAAATGCTAATCATTTCTCCAGAACATACTAACGCATATGTCCTGTTTATATGAACATTATATCTCTACTTGTTCACGTTTCCCCCCCTCCCCCCGACATGAGTGTAAAATGCTTTTAAACCTAATTTCCTTTCGGCTAAAATATGCTTGAGAATTAAAATGAACAGTAGCTTGCATAATAGGCCAGACATGGTTTCTCATAATTTACTCTGCTAACACAGAGGCTGTTAGAGCTTCAGAATGAAACAATAATTAATTCTGTACCATAATCTGAAGAGACACACATCCTACAATAAAAATTTAATGCTCCTTCCGAGGTCCTTACATATGAAGTCCAAGTACATTTGGATAAAATTAATTGTCTTTGATGAATCACCACAGCATTAGCCTGAGGTGGTTTAGGGAAACCACCATTCCCAGAAGTCCAGTACCTTAAACACTAGGGCAGTTTACTTTAACAATAATACAATTCATATCATATAAAATGCACCAGTCTGTAGCTTATGGCTACTAAATTTCACACTTTATGCCACTGATTTCTATTACCAAATTTTACAATTAGAGGTTAATACTTAAAGGGCATGTTATTATCTTCACAGCAAATACATTTATTTTTCTATGAACCTACTGCACAGACCATCACACAGAGCTTCATGTACTGTATTTTACAGGCTATAAGACGCTACGGACTGTAAGACACATCTTAAATTTTAAGCATTTTTTAAAAGAATAACATTTTTACCATTTGTATTACTATACTGCACAAAAAAGGACTTAAGTTATAAAACTGAACTGATCTTTAAAATCCCTGAAATTCATCATTTGAACTTCCTTCTTTTTCTTACTCTCCATTTTCATAGTTGCCCTCTTCATCGATAATATGGTCTTCACATGTTTTCTCTCACTCTAGACCACGACTGTTTTATCCACTCGCACACTTGTTTGATTGTAGGTAATTTTAAAGCTCCCTTCAGTATGAATTCATGTTGGGTTTCACCCATCATCCATTTGTTCCATTCCTCAGTCCGCCCGCTTAGCTGAGTGGTTTTGGCACTGTGCATTTGGAAACATCAGATTGAGTTTAGTACCATCAGCGTAGCATGAAAGGCTAACAGTGTAGTGCATTTATCATGTCCAATTGTTTTTATAGCTACAATTTTAGCGCTTTTCAAGGCAACAGTTCTGTTAGTCGACACATCAAATGCCAGTAGTTTCATCCAAATTCCCTACCTGGCTTAGTTCCACACTGTTTTTGTTTTGATGTTAAATAATAAAGCAGTGGAAAGATAGTATTTTCTCTTCATACTCTTGCAGCATTTTCTGAGACATTTTGGTTTTGGTTTGCATGCTAAGTCCATGATCCTTCATAAATCTGTAGCACCAGCCAACTATACCCTTAAAGTCTCTTAAGCCCCACTGTAGCACTAGCACGAGTGTGTATTTGAATCACTTTTTGTATTAATTCCAATGCCATTTCGACAGTGTCCTTGAATCCATTTCAATACGTCATCTTCTAGTTTTGGCCACTTTGCATTCAGTCCTCTACTTGCACATTTAGTCTTGCTCTTTTTTTTTCTAATTCTTCTTTACTACTCCAGCAATCCCAAATGGTTTTTTTCTGTTGGAGGATGGACAAAATGTCACACAGCTGCTCTGTTTCCATGGTCTTTGTTATTACTTTCAATTTACAGTCCACATCATTTTTTCATTACGAAACTAGCTACTAACAAAAATACTGTACTGTTACCGATGATACAAATGACTATCAATTCAAGTTCACTGGCACTGTAGACTGCAATTACACATCATAGGATAGGCAGCGTTCTGGGTCTATGATGGCTGGGTGGGACGGGATGGAGATAGTGTTAGCAAGCTTGTGAATCCCTGCAAATCATGTTCTTCACATTGGTGCACTGCTGCTGCCAGTTGAATCCAGTGTCGCCAGATAGAGATAGGTTTCCTACGGCATTGAATATATGGACATTTTTAAGACTGGTGGAAATTTTAAATCAAACAATGGACTTTTTACATTGATGCACTTGACTTCTGGAGGCAATTTCTCGAACAAAGAACTGCATCTCATAGTCTATAAAATACAGTACTAATCCGTCATCATCCAACTCATCCAGTATTGTGTGTCTGATTTCCACAGTGTTGAAGGTACATCAAATTTAACTTTGCTGTGGTGCATGAAAGGCCTTAGGTTAGAAGAAAAAGTTTGACATACGGCTAACCAAGTGCACTGGCTTGACCTAACAAAACCAACTGCTGGAGCACTTACATAAAATGCTTTAAACATTCAGCTTTACTGATAGACACACCTAAAAGTACACAACACCATCCTAGCTTTTGTAACAGTGGAGATGTGTCACAATGTCAAGAAATAACTATTATGGCACTACAGTTAGCCACAGAAGGCAAAAGTTGTAGAGGAACAGAGAAACTGGAATGTATACCACAGTATCAATCACAGTGATGATTATATTATTTCGTTAAGTGAAGAAACTTGATGCCATCCACTTGGTATCACCTTCATTCTATTGAGGCTCTGTGGTACCATAACAATGACCTTCTACTTACTTCACATGTAAAATTAATAATAGCAATCTGTAACTGTATCCATCCTTTACATCAGCTTAAGTTCTGAAACTTTTTTTAACATTCCCTAGATGTGG
The DNA here is from genome assembly GCF_021461395.2 of Schistocerca americana. Taxonomy (NCBI): domain Eukaryota; kingdom Metazoa; phylum Arthropoda; class Insecta; order Orthoptera; family Acrididae; genus Schistocerca; species Schistocerca americana. The sequence goes on along the minus strand of NC_060121.1, from coordinate 262,053,274 downwards.
CTTGGTGGCTCAGTGCCAGAGTACAAATTCAAAAGTCTTGAATTCGATCCCTGATCAATCCTAGAATTTTTATCTGTTGCTTGCAACTTCTTTCACTTGTATTTGTTAATGGGAAAAATGCCAAGTTGCACTGTGCTTTGGCATCCATATTACACTTTATGCCCCCTGTAACTGACAGGATAAGTCGGCTCAAAGGTTGGAGAAATGCAGTTGCATACTAACTCCAACAGGACCATGCCCAGTAAAGCACTGTGGTGTTCAAAACAATCTTCAGATTGATGACTGCTTCACTTAAGTTATAAAAAGATAAGAAGAGGAACAAAGTGAACAGAATGACAAACTACTGACTGGTACCAAGATTGGGATTCAGTGCACAGTCCACCAAATTAAAAGTGTGGTATTATTATGTGGCATGCCGGAAAACCTTACAGTGAAGTGATCGATGCCTGAACTGAGGCACATCATGATACACAGTTTGTGAATTGAATGACTGTTTTGTGAATTATTGTCAACACTGCCATTCTTAATTTTACTAGCATATGAGTTTACAATTGTCATTATGGTAAAAAAAGGGTTACTGCTGGATATCAAATCATCTTTATCTTAAGTAAAACTAATTCCTTAGAATAGTCTAGGAAATAGGGTTAGCATCAGTTCCTTTGGAAACAAAGATTGTTTAATCTCAGTTACCCAAACAATGTCTTACAAACATGATAGCATCAAAAATCATAATGTAATTAAGTAAAAATTGGAGTTTTTCTAAGTTGATTGCTTTAGAGACACATTTTGCTAGACTTTGTTTTAAAAATGTCTATTTGTGGGCATTTAATGCACATTAAGCATGTTAGTATTTTTTTACAACAAAACTGTATATGTGGACTCTTAGAAATGTAAAAATTAATTGTAGACCCATTGTCTCGATCATGTCAATAATGTCATGTGAAATAATCATTGTCATCCAATATATGAATAAACAGCGGGGTGGCTGAGCCCACACAGAGCAGAGTCAAGTTTCTTTTGAGCTAGTGTGTTACTATATCACGAGAACAGAATAACTTTGTTTGCCAGAATTGATGTATTTGTGAAAAGTTATAATACAGAACGAAATTTGGTCAAAACGCGGTATATGCTTTTTTATAAGTGTACTTATCAGACTCCAACTGTATGGCTGCAGTGAAACAAGTTTTAAAAATCACCCTGACTGCAAGTTGTATCAGTATTTGTAAAAAGCTTCATGAACTACAATAAAATACAAAATCAGTTTACGACGGTGGTTTGAAAAATTCTCGGAATCACCACGAGAGGTCAGGGCCAGCGCAACGAGTTGTTCATGTGATATTCAATGACTGTTGCCTGAAAACAAATGCCATGTCAGTACTCTTGGTAGACAGCTGTGGCGGTGACATGGCTCTGTTGTTGTTCCCGCATAGTGATTTGCGAAGATCGAAAAAAAAAAATCGAGATTTGAGCTGTGATGAAGTACTTCTTAAAGAAAGATATGAAAGCAAAGGACATTCATGCAAATTTCCAGAATACACTGGGGGACTCTGCTCCTTCATATTCAACTGTTGCCAAGTGAACAAACGAATTTAAATTTGGTCAGGAGAGCTTAGATGATGATTTGCGTAGTGGTCAGCCAAGATGTGTCATTAATCCAGAAATCATTGCAAAAGTGCACAAAATGGTCACGGAGGATCGCTGATTGAAAGTGCGTGAAATTGTTCATGCTTGCCAGATGTCATCTGAAAGGGTATATCACATTTTAACTGAAGCATTTGAAATGAAAAAATTATCTACAAGATGGGTGCGGCAACTGTTGACGCTGGGTCAAAAACACATGTGCTGTCGTTATGGCAAAATTATACGAACTAAGGTATTAATTGTTGCCACAACCACCTTATTCACCTGATATTGCTCCATCAGACTTCCATCTCTTCCCAAAACTGAAAATTTTTCTTGGTGGATGAAGATTCAATTCAATCGAAGAACTGATAGCTGAAGTTGACAACTATTTTGCAGGCCTGGAGGAAACTCATTTTTGAGATGGGATCAAGGCACTGGGACATCATTGAACCAAGTGCATTAATCTACAAGGAGATTACAATGAAAAATAAAAAAAAGTTTCGGTGATGTACTACTTTTTTTCTGTTCCTTTCTGAGAACTTTTCAATCCACCCTCGTATATTGGAAATTTAACACAACTTTTTGTAATGGATTGTTACAGTGTCTACATCCAAATCAAATACATCAATCATCAATTACATTCAGAAAAATCACATAATATTAAATATTAAATTGTGATAATAAATTGTCACAAAACACTAAACAAATAGACGAGAGGAGCACAGGATAGAAAAATATTAAGGTAATGACTGAATGTCTCATTTGAAGGGAATGTAACTTGAAAGGGAAATTGCAGAATGCCAGAGTTTTTTTTTAAAGGGTCAATAATTTCCACCTGATAAAGATGTGGCTTTAAACAGAAAGAAATGTGCTGGGTAAATGACAGAAAACATGTGGTGTGACACCAATGGGAAGCAAGAAAAACTAGAAAGCACTGAAACCATTTGAGAAGAAAATTAGCTATTTTAAATAAAGTTGCTGCGGGGATCTCTGCCAGCATTCACATGAAATGATTCAGGGAATCCATGAAAAGCTAAAACAGGATTAAAGAAGTGAATGTCACCCCTACTGTACACTGCACATTAATGTCACCCCTACTGTACACTGCACAAACTTAGCACAGTGGAATTATGCAGTTCTCTGAACTACTTTTGTGGCTAGGTACAAATCTATGGTCTACCAAAAGTTCAAATCCACAAGTTTGCTTTGACTGTGATGGAACTGTGTTTGTAGATGGTGTGGTGACACCTGCTTGTGTTTGATGTTTATGTTTCAGAGATGTTTGTTAGATACGTTAGTGAGACATTAAACATTGTGTGTGTCAGTTTGTTAATGGAAGAGTCAGTGTTGGTTCGATAGTGAGTTACTACGATTTTAGCTATTGTGGCTGATAATTTGTGTTTCTGTTTGGAATGTGTACCACATATTTATTATTGTGAGGGACTCAATATTATTTTTCTCCTAGTTATGGATACAACGCAGAAATTTATAAGTAGGCCATTGCTTGCCGCAATGGGTGACATTATGTTGTCTGCCAACAAGTTCCTACAGTTATTCAGACCAATTGCAGATGATTTTTTTTGTGTGTGTGTGTGTGTGTGTGTGCGCGCGCGGGGGGGGAGGGGGACCTAGGTTTATGGGACGGTGGTTATGGCTGATAACTGTTTTTGTGGCTTTATTTGCTTTGTATTGTAATATGTATGGTATGCATGTTTATGTAAATAGTTGTTTGTGTTTATTGAAACTGGAGATGATGCTAATTTTCACAAATTTCAGGATTTGTTTTTTTTTAGTGCCAAGCAAGTGTGTTGGATTGTGATTATTAGGTATTGTGGATATTGGTTTATCATTGTTGGTTAAGTCACGTTTTTGGTATTAGTTACAAGTGTGAGTTTTGGTTTGTTTTACTGTGGACTTTGTTTTAGACAGATAGGGTAATAGAAGGTTTCAATAACAGATTTGATGATTTGTGTGCATTTCGTTTTTGGAACTGCAGGCTTCGTGTGAACTATACAGATCAAATGAAGTTTGTGATACTAGGTTTTCAAATTGTTTGAGGGTTCCTGGTATTGAGGTCTTTGTTGGAGCTATGTAGGTCAGGTGAAATTTGAGGTGGTGGGTTTTCAAGTTGTGTGTGGGTTACTAGTGCTTTGGTCTTTGTTTGAACTGTATAGGCCAAGCAGAATTTATGATACAAATGTTTTTAAGTTGTGTTAATGTTCAGAATTTTGTGTGCTTAAATTGTGGGTTAATATCTGTTTTGGAATGGTGATGTTAGTCTTACTGTCATATATTTAGGCTGCCTCCATCAAAAATGTCCTACTTCCCACAGCTGTCCTGTTAGTTTCACTCTATTGCTGGAATTAAACACTTCATGTGTTATTTTTGTTTGTTCACGGGTGTAATGAGTGACATCATGCTCACATCTGAAATACAAGCAGAAGTGTGTGCCATATTCATGACCTCAAGGGACAAATCCATGGGTGGAATCTCAACTTTCAATTTTGCTTAAAATGTATGTGTGTGTAATTAAAATCAACACTTCTGTAACAATTATATGCTGTGTTCTGCTTAACAACTGAATCGAGATTAAGGAACTTGCAATCACAACCTCATTTTTCTTCTGGTAAAATTTGGTTCTGAAGTAGATAACAAACAATACAGTTTAACTGAAATTAACCCAGCCCATTTCTGTAACATAGATGCAGAGGTGACAACTACCAAATATGTAATCTACATTTAAATTATGCATGTCAGTGTAACGAAAAACATTCCAAAACAGTATCAATTATGCTCATCCCTCCATCATCCATGCTACTACATTCTTGGATGATGAATAGGGAAATTATATTTAGTATGCCCCACATAAGGCCACACTTACTTAATTTTAATATAAATTATAAAGAAGCAGATAAATGGGGCATTTGTACGAGGAGTGACGAGATGATTTAGTCATTATACTATTGTGTGCCACCTCCCATGAACCATGGACCTTGTCGTTGGTGGGGAGGCTTGTGTGCCTCAGCGATACAGATAGCCGTACCGTAGGTGCAACCACAATGGAGGGGTATCTGTTGAGAGGCTAGACAAACGTGTGATTCCTGGAGAGGGGCAGCAGCATTTTCAGTAGTTGTAGTGGCAACAGTCTGGATGATTGACTCATCTGGCCCTGTAACACTAACCAAAACAGCCTTGCTGTGCTGGTACTGCAAACGACTGAAAGCAAGGGGAAACCAAAGCCGTAATTTTTCCCGAAGGCATGGAGCTTTACTGTATGGTTAAATGATGATGGTATCCTCTTGGGTAAAATACTCCGGAGGACGTTGTTCTCAAGAGAAAGAAAACTGCTGTTCTATGGATTGGAGCATGGAATGTCAGACCCCTTAATTGGGCAGGTAGGTTAGAAAATTTAAAAAGGGAAATGGATAGGTTAAAGTTAGAGAAAGTGGGAATTAGTGAAGTTCGGTGGCAGGAGGAATAAGACTTTTGGTCAGGTGAATACAGGGTTATAAATAGAAAATCAAACACAGGTAATGCAGGAGTATGTTTAATAATGAATAAAAAAATAGGAATGCTGGTAAGCTATTACAAACAGCACAGTGATCAAATTATTGTGGCCAAGATAGATACGAAGCCCATGCCTACTACAGTAGTACAAGTTTATATGCCAACTAACTCTGCAGATGATGAAGAAATTGATGAAATGTATGATGAAATAAAAGAAATTATTCAGGTAGTGAAGGGAGACGAAAATTTAATAGTCACAGGTGACTGAAATTCGAGAGTAGGAAAAGTGAGAGAAGGAAACATAGTGGGCGAATATGGATTGGGGGAGAGAAATGAAAGAGGAAGCCATCTGGTAGAATTTTGCACAGAGCATAACTTAATCATAGCTAACACTTGGTTCAAGAATCACAAAAGAAGGTTCTGTACATGGAAGAATCCTGGAGATACTAGAAGGTATCAGATAGGTTATACACTCCTGGAAACGGAAAAAAGAACACATTGACACCGGTGTGTCAGACCCACCATACTTGCTCCGGACACTGCGAGAGGGCTGTACAAGCAATGATCACACGCACGGCACTGCGGACACACCAGGAACCGCGGTGTTGGCCGTCGAATGGCGCTAGCTGCGCAGCATTTGTGCACCGCCGCCGTCAGTGTCAGCCAGTTTGCCGTGGCATACGGAGCTCCATCGCAGTCTTTAACACTGGTAGCATGCCGCGACAGCGTGGACGTGAACCGTATGTGCAGTTGACGGACTTTGAGCGAGGGCATATAGTGGGCATACGGGAGGCCGGGTGGACGTACCGCCGAATTGCTCAACACGTGGGGCGTGAGGTCTCCACAGTACATCGATGTTGTCGCCAGTGGTCGGCGGAAGGTGCACGTGCCCGTCGACCTGGGACCGGACCGCAGCGACGCACGGATGCACGCCAAGACCGTAGGATCCTACGCAGTGCCGTAGGGGACCGCACCGCCACTTCCCAGCAAATTAGGGACACTGTTGCTCGTGGGGTATCGGCGAGGACCATTCGCAACCGTCTCCATGAAGCTGGGCTACGGTCCCGCACACCGTTAGGCCGTCTTCCGCTCACGCCCCAACATCGTGCAGCCCGCCTCCAGTGGTGTCGCGACAGGCGTGAATGGAGGGAAGAATGGAGACGTGTCGTCTTCGGCGATGAGAGTCGCTTCTGCCTTGGTGCCAATGATGGTCGTATGCGTGTTTGGCGCCGTGCAGGTGAGCGCCACAATCAGGACTGCATACGCCGAGGCACACAGGGCCAACACCCGGCATCATGGTGTGGGGAGCGATCTCCTACACTGGCCGTACACCACTGGTGATCGTCGAGGGGACACTGAATAGTGCACGGTACATCCAAACCGTCATCGAACCCATCGTTCTACCATTCCTAGACCGGTAAGGGAACTTGCTGTTCCAACAGGACAATGCACGTCCGCATGTATCCCGTGCCACCCAACGTGCTCTAGAAGGTGTAAGTCAACTACCCTGGCCAGCAAGATCTCCGGATCTGTCCCCCATTGAGCATGTTTGGGACTGGATGAAGCGTCGTCTCACGCGGTCTGCACGTCCAGAACGAACGCTGGTCCAACTGAGGCGCCAGGTGGAAATGGCATGGCAAGCCGTTCCACAGGACTACATCCAGCATCTCTACGATCGTCTCCATGGGAGAATAGCAGCCTGCATTGCTGCGAAAGGTGGATATACACTGTACTAGTGCCGACATTGTGCATGCTCTGTTGCCTGTGTCTATGTGCCTGTGGTTCTGTCAGTGTGATCATGTGATGTATCTGACCCCAGGAATGTGTCAATAAAGTTTCCCCTTCCTGGGACAATGAATTCACGGTGTTCTTATTTCAATTTCCAGGAGTGTATAATGGTAAGACAGAGATTTAGGAACCAGATTTTAAATTGTAAGACATTTCCAGGGGCAGATGTAGACTCTGACCACAATCTATTGGTTATGAACTGTGGATTAAAACTGAAGAAACGGCAAAAAGATGGGAATTTAAGGAGATGGGATCTGGATAAACTGACTAAACCAGAGGTTGTACAGAGTTTCAGGGAGAGCATAAGGCAACAATTGACAGGAATGGGGGAAAGAAATTCAGTAGAAGAGGAATGGGTAGCTCTGAGGGATGCAGTAGTGAAGGCAGCAGAGGATCAAGTAGGTAAAAAGATGAGGGTTGGTAGAAATCCTTGGGTAACAGAAGAAATACTGAATTTAATTGATGAAAGGAGAAAATATAAAAATGCAGTAAATGTAGCAGGCAAAAAGGAATACAAACGTCTCAAAAATGAGATGGACAGGAAGTGCAAAATCGCTTAGCAGGGATGGCTAGAGGACAAATGTAAGGATGTAGAGGTTTATCTCACTAGGGGTAAGATAGATACTGCCTACAGGAAAATTAAATAGACCTTTGGAGAAAAGAGAGCCACTTGTATGAATATCAACAGCGTTGATGGAAACCCAGTTCTAAGCAAAGAAAAGAAAGCAGAAAGGTGGAAGGAGTATATAGAGGGTCTATACAAGGGCGATGTACTTGAGGACAATATTATGGAAATGGAAGAGGATGTAGAAGAAGATGAAATGGGAGATACAATACTGAGCGAAGAGCTTGTAGAGCACTGAAAGACCTAAGTCAAAACAAGGCCCCGGGAGTAGTCAACATTCCATTAGAACTACTGACAGCCTTGTGAGACCCAGTCCTGACAAAACTCTACCATCTAGTGAGCAAGATGTATGAGACAAGCGAAATACCCTCAGACTTCAAGAAGAATATAATAATTCCAATCCCAAAGAAAGCAGGTGTTGACAATCTATGAGAAAATTACCAAACTATCAGTTTAATAAGCCACGGCTGCAAAATACTAACACGACTTTTTTACAGACGAATGGAAAAACTGGTAGAAACTCGTCTAGGGGAAGATCAGTTTGGATTCTGTAGAAATGTTGGAACACATGAGGCAATACTGACCCTACGACTTATCTTAGAAAATAAATCAAGGAAAGGCAAACCTAGGTTTCTAGCATTTGTAGACTTACAGAAAGCTTTTAACAATGTTGACTGGAATACTCTCTTTCAAATTCTGAAGGTGGCAAGGATAAAATACAGGAAGCAAAAGGCTATTTACAATTTGTACAGAAACTAGATGGCAGTTATAAGAGTCGAGGGGCATGACAGGGAAGCAGTGGTTGGGAAGGGGGTGAGACAGGGTTGTAGCCTATCCCCGATGTTATTCAATCTGTATATTGAGCAAGCAGTAAAAGAAACAGAAGAAAAATTCGGAGTAGGAATTAAAATCCATGGAGAAGAAATAAAAACTTTGAGGCTTGCCGAAGACATTGCAATTCTGTCAGAGACAGCAAAGGACCTGGAAGAGCAGCTGAACGGAACAGACAGTGGGTTGCAAGGAGGATATAAGATGAACATCAACAAAAGCAAAACAAGGATAACGGAATGTAATCTAATTAAATCAGGTGATGCTGAGGGAATTAGATTAGGAAATGAGATGCTTAAAGTAATAAATGAGTTTTGCTATTTGAGGAGCAAAATAACTGATGATAGTTGAAGTAGAGAGGATATAAAATGTAGACTGGTAATGGCAAGGAAAGCGTTTCTGAAGAAGATAAATTTGTTAACACCAAGTATAGAATTAAGTGTCAGGAATTTTTCTGAAGTATTTGTATGGAGTGTAGCCGTGTATGGCAGTGAAACAAGGACAATAAATAGTTTATGCGAGAAGAGAACAGCAGCTTTCGCAATGTGGTGCTACAGAAGAATTCTAATGACGCATCAAGGGATCTCCAACTTAGTATTGGAGGGCAGCGTGGAGGGTAAAAATCGTAGAGGGAGACCAAGAGATGACTACACTAAACAGATTCAGAAGGATGTAGCTTGCAGTAGGTACTGGGAGATGAAGAAGCTTGCACAGGATACAATAGCATGGAGAGCTGCATCAAAGCAGTCTCTGGACTGAAGACTACCACCACCAGCACCAACTCCAAGTTCTCATAAAAATATGACGTAAACTCAGGTAAAATGAGGTGTACACTGATTTGTACACCAGAGGCATCACAGACTGGGGACTCCTCTAATTGGGGTATGAAGCAATGAGTTAATGGGTTGTGTCCAATTTGGAGATGGGTCAGCATGACTTCATCCCAGTGCAGTGATGGGTATGAGGTATGCCACAGGTGGATAATATGTATGTAGGAGGGAGAATACTTTTTTTTTTTTCACATCATCTTGTAATGTCTTGTATCAGAATTGCAAGAGTAATTCTGTCTGTAGTTTATGTATGTGTTTTTTTGTTGTGTATCACACTGAATGTGCTGCATATTTGTGTGCTGTCCCTGTCTCAATTGAACTCATGACAATTCACTTAGCTCTTATCTGAATCTTCTCAATTTTGCATGTTATTAAAGACCATAAGCATTCGAGATTGATAAACACCATCTCGGAAGAGAACTCTGTAAGTGAGCACTAACATGAACCAGACAATTACACAGTGAAGGTCAAAAAACTGCAGAAATGCAGATGCTAATATGCTGAAAAATGTAAGTCATAATCATGTTTTAAAAATGCTGTGTGTCCGATACTGGATAACAATATACCAGTAGAAGTTACATATTGGACAACTCCTTGCACGTTTTATAGTTTACACATAACAGACATGCGTAATATGCATCAAACTGCTCATATTAGATAGGCTACCTGACCAAGGAAAAAATCGAATATTCGTAAACATTTATGAATGTGTTTTCTTTGGTTGCTTAAATTAGTTTGCAAGAATGGCAATAATAATACATGATGATAATTACTGTAACTTCAACGACGGTAGTCCTCATAAGGACTGTTTCAAGTCTACAGTCTTTTACCAGCAGGCAATACCCTAACAGCATACTTTACTATTCAGTGATGAATGAGGCAAAAAGTCTAACGGATACTACTTATTTATCATATGATTATGTGTTAATCTGATAGGCACAGCTTCCAAACCAAGCCTGGGAATAATGAACAATGCGTCACTGCACAGATTGACTGACGGCATCATTAACATGGCAACGCTATAAATCTTAATATAATGATCAACAGTTGATGCCATGGAATATTAAAGACGTGTCGAAGCCTTGTAACGCCTCTCTCGCAGATATTGGACAACTCAAAAACATGTCACGTTATAGACAAGAACACTAGCGAAATAGTTCGACCGAAAATACACAAATACAGAAACACAATCTCAGATAAAGACACGCAAAAGTAGAGATCGTCAGATATGTGTACAACATGCACATTACACTACTCACAAAACTGACAGCTGTTCTAACTCAGTACTTAAAACGTCGATCCCTCTTCCAACTTATGGAATGCCTTACCCTGTTTGGCAACCAGCTGATGCTGTCTCGTCTTCTTCTCTGCCTTTATCTTCGGCATTGTGCTTGGTTTTAAGCTAACTTCGTTGCATAAAATTTATCCTACGCAATCACGGCTAGTCACCTCACCACGTGAAACATTATAGACTTAGACAACATACACAAATGCACACCGCTGTAAACAGTGTTTGTCACCAAAGATTTTATCAACAGAATACTTCAAAGACATAAGTCCCAATCAAAGATATACTATTCACTCGTCTTTGGAACGAATAAATCGAAGAATATGCTCGTCCACAGCCGCCTCTAATGCAGGCGGCTGTAGATCGATACTGATATCATAGAAACAAAGTTGGATTCCTCTCATTTGGAACTGCAGGAACGAACAGTACAGAACACAGCAGTAAATCATAGAAGCTGCGTTATTTAATATTTTTCTATTTAGGCTTCAAGCATACACACTTTTTAGTCAACATAAGTTAAAAGGATAAGCAATTATAACAACGTAACAATTGGCGTTCACATACATACATCTTAGGGCATATATTCTTAAATTTGAATTCAAGTTGTAATTGTTATATTTATTCAGTTACACACTAGATATTCCTACAGCTGACCACTTGTTTCTATTTAAAAAAAAGTGATTCAGTGCTTTAAGGAAGTTCAAGGGCCACCATTACTTTTAGATTTTTATGTCTTCTTGTGCTATTTATCTCTCTGCGGCATCATATGCACTTCTGGCTGTATCTTTGCGAACTAGGTCCAACCCCATAGTTGAGTGGTCAGTGCGACTGACTGACATGCACCGAAGTTCGATTCCCAACTAGGCTGGGAACTTTATCACATAGGGGCTGAGTAATGTCCTCATTCTCGTTTCATCATCGTCGACGACCAGGTCGCCGAAGTCACATGAAAGGAAAGGACTTGCAATAGGTGGCTGAACAACCTCTCATGGGGTCTCCTGGTCAATAACATTTCATTGCAAGAACTGAGATAGAGAGATGTGGCTGATAGTGACGATGTCTTGTGAACTCCTTTAAAAATCTGACTCTTCCTTTCTCATAGCGCTTGCACTGCAATAGAATGTGATTTACATCACAAATTATGATGTCACCATATTGACAGTAGATGGCACTGTTATGCTGACTCTGCGTAAGTTGTCGAGGAAAGATCCAAGAATGAGACTTATTTTCACAAGAGACACTATTATTTTTCTTGAGTGTTTGCTCTTTAGAAACCATAGCTGTATACTTGCATGGCTTTCCCCCCTTTTTCTGACTTTCATGCCTTTCTTTCTGCCATGAGAAAATCGCTGGTTTTATTTTCAGGAAATAGTTCAAAAATGGCTCTGAGCACTATAGGACTCAACATCTATGATCATCAGTCCCCTAGAACTTAGAAATACGTAAACCTAACTAACCTAAGGACAGCACACAACACCCAGTCATCACGAGGCAGAGAAAATCCCTGACCCCGCCGGGAATCGAACCCGGGCGCGGGAAGCGAGAACGCTACCGCACGACCACGAGCTGCGGACTCAGGAAGTAGTCTGTGTATGAGCTTTATGTCCGTAGATCTTCCGCTGTTAACTGCATCCCTCGCTAGTTGATCTGCTTTGTCATTGTATGGAATGCTGGAGTGAGATTTAATCCAAACAAATTCTATTATTTGACCAGCCTTTTTTGCTTGATAGCAGTGGTCTACTAGTTCGAGGGTGTATTTAGAAGTTCCCTTTATTCCAATTACTGTAAATAACATACTCCAGAACAGTATGTAAGTCAATCCTTGTTACTACTTTGTGGACTTTGAGGGAGCTTGTATACTGTACTACCTGCAGAACAGCGAATGTTTCAGCTGCAAATATGGAAGCATTGTCCGGTAGTTGAAATTTCCCTCCTTCTGCAGTCTGTGGACAGAAGAAAGGTCATTCCTGTTTGAAGTTCCATATCCATTTTTGAGACATATATAGGGCCTATATATTACTTGAGTATAAGCTACCTACTTCTTTGTCAGATACTGTGTATGTGAAACTGGCCCACAGCCATTCCCATTGCTGGAAAAGTTTGCATGTCTGACTGACCATGCAAAGCCAAGGCAGCTGTTGTAGCAGTGTCGGATAGTGGGTTCTTGAAATTATGGCGATGCGCAAGTGGAACGTATAGCAGTAATCCTTCGACGCCCTTTTTCTTCTATTTTGTTCCTGGTAGATATTTGGTATAGAGAGAGCCCAGGTAGATGTTATGTAGGTATGTAATAGGATGGCTGAGCGTCTTTCTTAAGCGAACTTCATCGTATTGCACATCAGTGTTCAGTGTCTGCTTAAACATCAGGATTAATGAGATTCTATTTTACAATGTAACCCTATCATAGTCAGGTAGTTGATGCCATAACCATTAAATAATTTTTTCTGTTGCTTAGTGAATACTCCAAGTTTCTAGGGGATGACAAATACGAGAATTTCATTTCAATGAACTCAAATCTGGGGATGTTTCCTTCACTTATTGAACAACACCCATCCAATCATTTGACATACAAATGTGAGAAATTTTCCTACTGGCTTTCTCCACTAAACCAAAATCACCATAATTAGCTAAGCAGGAATATCCTGATACCAAGAATTTGTGACGAATGGCTGACATTTCACACTCTGGTCTTGACATACCTTCATAAGAGACAATGTCATTTTAATGGTCCTATTTTGGCGATAAAAGAGTCTGAATACAATATTACTTTTCTAAGTGTACTCACTCTCAGATACCTCACTCCAGCCTCAGAATTATCCGAAGGTAGCCCCTTTAGGATTTTCGGAATGAACTCTTTTCCAAGACCTTACAGTTGAACATGGCTAAAAAAAGTCCCCAAAAGTACATGTTTTGCCAACTGTAATCACTAAGTTTCCAGAAGAAATGAAATGTTTCCTGTCTATTCTTCTTTTCGTTGAGTGCGACATTGTAACTTGCAGTAGGGAGCTTTAGGAAGCAAACTTTTTGCTGGAATTCTTATGTCCTTCTTTGTAATACACTCTAACCCACAGTTCGCCTGCTGTTGTCTGATATCCCTCTACCACATCTTAAGCTATCAAGAATGTCTTACTTCTTTGCATTCTGTTCTATTTTGATTGCAGACATAATTGTCAGTTGCTGCAGCAGCATCACCTTACTCAGCAGCGGTGTTCTCTCTTACATTAAAAGAGAAATGTGCTAATTTAACATACAGTGATTGTGAAAGTACCATCAAGTACTGTTATCATACAGCTAAGCTCAAAAGTCAAGTGTGGATATTAACTCATTTGTTAACTTCTCACCTATCAAACTTACAAAGCCATTAGTGGCTTACCTCAGCTACAGTGCTGATATTCCAAAGTGTTATGTTCTATATCTTCAGCTGAATCACTCATTATCATTAGTCTGCTTTAATCAGAGCTCATACACTGACAAAACAAACCACACAAACTGTGACAATGGACATGTTTCCATTATGCTCTGAACAAAAGAGTGCTTTCCTCTATGATCAACAGTGTTCCCATCCTAGAGCAGTTATTAACAACATATAGACATGAACCTTTTATACTTTGAAAGAAGCTGAATTTCTTAGTGTGGAATAAGTCCAAATTTACCAAAAATGGATTCCCTTATGCTCTGAACGCTCCGTGTGTTACAATAATATTTAGAGAAGAACTTTGGCAGTCATATAGGAACACTGGAAGGACATCGATTCACCGAATTTTAGTTTGCAGATTTTCAGTGTATGTACTGTTCACAGAGATGAAGATGCTTTTTCCTCACGTGTCTATAATTCTCGGTTTGTGAGACTGTTTTACACTTCTTGGCCAGTGGATAGGTAGTTAGTACCTTCCATTCTTTGTAAAATATAACATTTACCCAGAATTGATCTGTGAATATGTAAAGGTTCCTTTCCAGGAGAAGAACGATAGTGGGGTAAGAAACCATGGTTCTGACACAGATGTGTGGCTTTTGTATTGCAGTTTGTCTGGCAGTGTTGAATATTTTTTATCAGCATTGTGATAGACCACACATCATAATCTATATGGGAATGCATCAACAACCGGTATAATGCAAGTAGAATGTTGAGGTGAAACCTCCCCCCCCCTCCCCCCCACACACACACACAAACCCACCCACACACACCCTACTCATGTCACTGATCTGATAAGGTGCAATGCTTTTTTGCACATACAAATCAGAGTTTGAATATGAAGCTCCAAACTCATTCTGGAATCAAAGAGAACGCCAAGAAATCTAGCCTAGGGTTTTATTTGTATTTTACGAACCGAGAACCTCACACTATTCAAACAGCTCGGTGTAGGTCGTTTTGTGAAAGGAACAATTACGGATTTTTCTGGAGAAATCGGTCTCCCATAAGTGTGTAACTTTGATCCAGTAAGGCTGTCGTCTTTGAGAGTTCACACACTGCCTTATCCAGACCACTGGTCTACGCTTACAAATATTGTCTGCATGCAGGAAGATTTTTGCAGGGGAAGGGATCATTCCCTCAAGCTCTTTAGCACAGAGTACAAACAGTATGTGGCTGACGACAGCTCCTCATGGGAGACCAGTTGTAAGAATATATGGTCCAATCAGTTTATTCCAAATGTAAATTCATATGCATCTTTCTGTGAGGAAAGTGCTATTTCTGTAAATCAGCTGTGGTGGTAGTCCAACGGTTTGCACAGGTGTGTGAACATTAGTGTAGACTTCAAGACCATCAAGAAAGAGAGCTGCAACATTATCTTCTCTTGTCCACTGCATTATAGACGTCAAACGATGAGAATTTAAATTATCTGCTGTTGCCTTGCTTTTTATGAACCCATATTGACTCGACGACAGGATTGACTTGATTCCAATGACTGTTCTAAACGATATTCAAACAAATGTTCCAAAGTTATGCCTATGTGGGAAGAAACAGAAACAGGTCTATATGACACAACTTGTTATTCATCTTTATGTGGTTTCAATATAGGTATCTGAAATCCCCTTACATGAGATGGGAAAGGGAAAGGGCACATGGAAGCGTGGACACATGGTAATTTCCTTTTACAGTTCACATTTATTTACAGACCACATTACATTGATAAATACAATACAGTATTAACCATGTCAAAGAATATGCAATATGACTATTTTTTTTACAAATGATCAGTTTAAAGCCACTGATCATAGGCCCCCAAGCCACAAGCAAGAAATCAATAATAAATACAAAATTAAAATAATTATTTTTCCAAAATGTGAAGCACAAGTCACCACTTATAGCTCTTAAAAGGATTTTTAAACAAGAAATTAAAAAGAACATCTGCAGCTGCAATTACTAGATCACAAGTTCAAACACTCAATAAACAACCAACCATGAAATTTATGTGGCAAAGCTATGATCCAGCAAAATTTCTTTTACACACATGGAATGAATACAATATAGAAGCGAAGGCAAAATAATTAGAAGAACATCTCAAACGTAGACCACTAGAGAAATGAAGCAAATAGTTTCCAAATATTAGCACAATGACTACAGGGTGAACTATTCTGAGTTAAAAAATCTGAAGGTTTATCATAATTCAGATAATATTCCCCACATGAGGAGAGATGTAAAGTATTTGGTGGAAAATATTAACATAAGAGTTTGTAAATAAGAGCAAGGCTAAACAAACTGAACTTAAAAAATACACTGCTATGGTAAACAGCTCCAATATCCAATAACTTAATGACAGACAGCCACAAACACTCCCATAAAACGTCACACTGGTGCATAACAGTAACATGTTCCCACAGCCAAGTGGCGCTCCAAACAGAAGACCTCAACTCGTAAAATTAAGAGCTATTAACAAAGGCCATTCAGGTGAAACTTGAGCTAAAAGATACGAGTTAAGAAAATGTAATTCGTCTATGCATTAACAACTTAATGTCATAAAACCTTCAAATCTGCCACAACAATCAAACAGTAATGTTACTCAAAATTGAACAGACCAGTCACTGCTTAATGATGTAAAATGGTAAAATGGTAGTGTATAAGCGTCTCCCCCTGAAATAACATCACTGATTAGGGTGAAATCATTAATCTCAGAAAGTTACTTGAAATTGAGAAACAGTGATTAACGCATAGGCTATACAGTCAGAGACTTGTTTGTACAATGCTGAAATTTCTATGAGAAACAGGAGCTTACCTTTAGAAGGTGGTCCTTAACTGCTAGCATTTTCAAGTAAGGCCCTCTACCATGGCACTTAAATTTCAGAACGATCTAAAACACAATCTGATCAGCACACATTAGTTTGACAAATTTCCTCAAAATAATTCAAAAATTAAACAATAGATCCAAGAAAAATCCCAAGGCATTAAAAACAAGCGCTTAATAAACCAGATTTACTACAGAGCTTGTGAACAATTTATCGGCACTAATTATTCAGTTTCGTTAAACACTAGGGCAACAACAAATCCCCTGTTGGGTCACAGGAAAATAACATTGAGTTGAAAGCCAGCACATTTAAGATACCACACAGTTTGTGGCGTAAACAAGGGACAGTAAAGCAAAAGTTCAAGTGGCACTTATAACAGAAAGCAGCCACCGTTACACATGCAGAACAAGCGCTAACCATTAAATGGATTAAACTCAAACAGACCAGTTGTGGTTAGCAATAATTACAACAGGTGAATTTTATTTTTTAGATCCATAAAGCGAGAGTCACAGATGGGAGCGTATCTCAGAGCGAGTGATACCTATCATTGCTACACGAGGTAGTCGTTATTCCATAATTTAAGCCCAGTGCAGAACACCAGCATCCAAAAGTGCACAGCATGGACGTAAGGGATGACAATTCAGCTGAACACACTGAAGGGCGTGTTGTAAATTTCGATGCGACCAATAACAATACACACAACCAACGGGTCTCTGCTCAAACAGAGCCAACGGCCCACACGGCCGGCCTCTGTCCATGTTGCCCTCTAGCCACGTACCCAGAGACTCTCCTCTCGACACGCTCCAGCGTGTTTTCAAAGACTCCGCATCAATAACAACACACGGGAAGCAAAGGTAAGTCCTGACACCTAGTGGGGCGCTAGCAAATGAAGGGAAAGGAAAGACGAAATGGAGCTGCCACCGCTCAGTATGAGCATATTGTATCACTGTTTGAGTTGTCTAATCTTCTGTTACAAGTGGTAATGAAATGAAAACTAGACAGACAGAAAAATAAGCGAGCAAAATGCTTATTTTTCCATAAGTCATCGCCATATTAATCACACTGTGAGAGTAGATGGCCAGTGCCTTCTTGGAAAAATGTTTGCGGTTGTCTACAGAATCAATAACTGTTAAGAAAAAAATTCGATACGTTAAACCGTTTCCGAGTTACTGAGCACTGAAGTTAGCCAACCAGGCCACTGAACACCCGGATTCAAGCGGTCCACCATATGCAATTGGCGTCAGTTGTTCTCGTGGCGTAGAAGACTGCACACGAGACTGTTCAGCCTTTGGCTTGGGTTCGATCCTTACCACAGTTCTATGTCCAATTTTTGTGTTGCTCTTGTTTGGTTTTAGTAAACCAAATAAATAACACGTTTGGCGCAACTGTCTGTGGCTGGTCGCTTGAATTTGTGTCTGCAACGTGCCTGACTGGCTAACTTCAACGCTAATTAACTCGGAAACGGCGCAAAGTATAGAATTATTTTCTTAACAATTATTACCCTGCATCACTCCTTCAAACTGTTCTGACTGTGACTGACCATCTGGTAGTTCGTCGATCATGCGTATTTGGTTAAATATCTGTAAAAGTTTACTGAATGCTATGTCAGGGAGATTTTCTATCATCTGGTGGTGTATGCAATCCTTGTTTGGCGAAGAATTTACCGCCATTTTAGTACCTTTGATGAATTCGTACGAAAATAGTACCACGAGAAGGTGTAATCTCTTTGCTCCAGGGCACGAAATGGCTGCTCGCCTGCAGAAGCTGTTGTTACTAAGTTCACGAAGTCTTCAAGCCATTTATCATTTACTGGCTGACGCTTAGCTGAGTTCTTGTTTTTGAAAAACGTTAGTGTCCTTCATATGTCACAGATACTAACACGATTAGTTAAGTATTCACAAGAATTTTTTCCAGCTATTCTTTTTGTAATGTTTTAACTGTCTTCGAACTCTTGCAGCTATTTTCTTCTATGTAATGAAGTTTTCTACTTTTGTTATTTCCGGAAGTAACTGTAAGCATTTTTGCTGCGCTGTAACTATAGAGCACTCTAGTGTCCACTAGAGGGGAGGTCGTGGTTTCAGAACGATGACGTCCTTTTTTCTTAGAATCGAAGTTGTTGCAGTTTCTTCTCCCTTTTTTTCTTCATTTCCCGTATGCTTTCAAGCGTCAGGGTAACCTCGCTCTATCTATTTCTTCCATTCCAATTTATTCTTGCACAATCTCTTTTCCATGATTGTTTTTCTACTAATTCGTCCCAGTTTCTCGACCCTGTACTCCATGATGTTGTGGGGACTTCCCTGTCCAGCTCCTCCCTGCAAACGTATTTGAAATACTTGTTTAGCTTTTCTTTCCTCTCTCATTCTCTTAACATGCCTATATCACCGCAACTGCCTGTCCTCAACCACTACACTGATTCCCTTCACCTGCCTAGCCTCTTCTCGAAATTTTTCGTGTCTAATTCGATCTCTTCCTGGTCCTTCTCACTGCTTTCCTCATCAACTTCATCTCTCTGGCTGTAATCCTACTTAGGTATTTCTCTGGTAGCGCCAAACTCTCCATATAGTACGCTATAATTAGTGCCATAAGGGCATTGCTAATTTGAATTTTAGTTTGGATACTTACCTCTTTCTTCTCTAGTATTGTGTTATTCTTCTGGTAGTTTGGTGAGACTGCTTTTTTGTTCTGTTTAGCACTCCTGTTCTATTCTTCCATCACTACTTAGTAAAGTGACAAGATATTCAAAATGGTTAACTTTTTCAAGGCTTTCTATTACAGAGTATATTTTGTTCTTCATCTTCTCTGTTCTGTTTGAAATCCATCTTACTTTACTTTTACCTGCATTGAATAAAATTGCCTTTCTCTTCAGTTTTTCATAGCATTCCACTACAGCACGCTAAAATCTTTCTGGCATGTCAGCTACTTATACTGCATCATCTGCATAGAGCACTGCAGATAGACTGGTAGTAGTCTCTACATTCCAAGTTTTGTTCTGTGGGTCTGACGTTTGCACTTTTTATTACTCCATTTAGAAAGATGTTAAAGAGTAACGGCGTTGCTTGATCCCTTTCTCTATTTGGAGTACTCCAGAATTGTCACAACCAATACAAACGACTCCCATTGTTTGTTCACACACAGCCTTCAAGGCATTCATCAATTTTGTTGGTACCCTCCAGTGCTTTCGACACCTACTGCCTTCCCACAGAGTCAAACGCAGCTTTAAGATCGAGAAACATGAGGTACAGGTTCCAACTCTTGGCTGTGCTCTTTTTCGTGATTATTTTTATAATGTAGACGTGGTCCTGTATCTGCTACCCAGCCTAAAAGCAGGCTGCTCCTCTCTTCTCAGTCCATATCCAATACTCGACTGTAGACCACATTGACTACTGATGATACACAAGTAGCCCTGTAGTTGTCACAGCCATAGCTGTATTCCTTCTTATGCAATGGTACGATTAAGTTCTTTGTTCCGTTCCTCTGGGATACGGTTCTCCTCCCAAACTGT
The DNA here is from genome assembly GCF_021461395.2 of Schistocerca americana. Taxonomy (NCBI): domain Eukaryota; kingdom Metazoa; phylum Arthropoda; class Insecta; order Orthoptera; family Acrididae; genus Schistocerca; species Schistocerca americana. The sequence goes on along the minus strand of NC_060121.1, from coordinate 262,033,061 downwards.
CTAGAACAGCTTAGTAGGTTCCTCTTGACACCTCTGATCAACTATACTTAAATGATTCCAGAGCTATCTTATTGGGTCCCATAGCCTTTCCTGTTCTAATATGGTCAACCACAATTTTTACCTCCTGCTCTTTTATCTCTCCTTCAATTTCTAGGTCTTGGATAATTTCATATTGTTTGATGAAGTCCTTCTTCTTGTACTACCTTAGATTCTTTTGAATTATTCTTCATATTGCCTTCTTTGCACATCAGGAACTGCTGCTTTCTCTGTAACTAGCTTACTCCCATTCTCAACTGTCTTTTTCTGCTTCCTACATTTCCGTTTTAGTGCTTTTGTTGTTTTCCAGTAGCTCCATGTGTTCTTCGCTCTTGCCCTGTCCTCGACCATGTATCCAAATTCCTCCCAAAATTTCCATTTAGCTTCCTTTAATACTTGTTTCACATGTTTGAAAAGACACACTATATGCAGTTCAGAACTTCCAAGAGATTTCCTTCTGGTGTGTGTATAAAATATGATGACATGGAAATAGGAGAAATTGAGAGTGTAAAATTCTTGGGATTACAACTTGATAATAAATTCAGTTAGGAGCAACATACTAAAGAACTGCTAAAATGTCTAAACAAGTCTGTGTTTGCAATGCAACTGATGTCATACATAGGAGATATAAATATAAAAAAACTGGCATATTTTGCTTATTTTCACTCCATTATGTCATATGGTATCATATTTTGGGGTAACTCCACAAACAAGGAAAAATTTTTTAGAGTACAGAAGCGTATAATAAGAATAATGGGTAGTGTAAATCCAAGAACATCATGTCGAAACCTATTCAAAGAATTGGGCATATTAACCACAACTTCTCAGTATATTTATTCCTTAATGAAGTTTGCTGTAAATAATACACCTCTTTTTCCAACTAACTGCTTAGTACACAGTATCAATACTAGGAACAAGAACAATATACACAAAGATTTAAAATCACTTACTCTTGCCCAGAAAGGATTCCAGTATTCAGCAACGCATATTTTCAGCAAGTTACCAGCAACCATTGAGAGTTTAGTTTCAGACAAGGCGCAATTTAAACATAATTTTAAAGAATTTTTGGTGACCAACTACATCTATTCTATCCATGAGTTTCTCAACAAGTGCAGTAGACCATTTTAATGAAAATTTATTATACTTTAATTTTTGATAATACTTGGTTGTAACAGCCAAGTAACTACCTACAGTGTGAATGATGGATGTATAGAAAGCAGATGTAAGTCTTAAGTCTGTAAATAGTGGAAGTTTAATTTTAAATCTTGTACATAATCTGACTATTCTTAACTGAGGATCACTGAAATGAGTAACTTACCTTAATTTTCGACAATACTTAGTTGTAATAGACAAGACTCTAGCAAATGTCTGATTGATGTAAGTATTAAACCTGTAAATATTAGAAGTTTAAATTTAATTCATGTACATAATTTTAGTGTTTATTGACTGAGGATCTTTAAAATTAATGAAACTCAAGTTTTTCTAATTACATTTTTGTAATGTGTTTATCTGACATGTTCCACACCCAGGAGGATTCCCTCTTTTATGGGTCTATGGAATGAATAATTAATCTAATCTAATCTAATCTATTCTAATAATAGCTTCTTTTCCTATATGCCATCCTGCCTTCCTCCATCCGAAATGCTATACATGTTTTCCAGGCTTCCTTCTTATCGGCCAACACCAACATCACTTCGTCATTCCACCAACTCGTTCTTTTCTCCCTTGTATCAACTAATAGATTCCTACATACATCCTCTTCTGACTGTAATCATGCTGATGTCAGATTAATTCATATGACATTAATATCCTCATCCACATCAGTTCCACTCTGCAGGCTTGTTGTCACCAGTTTTGCATGTGAAAGGTTTTTTCTCTTCCTTCTGAAATGCCTTAATCGACTTGAATTCCTTAGATAGAATAGCTTAGCTGGTTTCCTGAAGTTAATGTCCATCACCAGTAGTCTGTGGTCTTTAGCAGGTTCTGTTACTCGTCTTGCAACTTCTTTAATAAGTCAAATGGGCTGTTGATAGGCATCTTTTCAATCTAAAAACCCGTTAAAAGACTGAAATTTCTCCTGGATTGTAGCTGTTTGCTTTGGCCAGTCAGCTTCCTTGATGCATTGTTTGCTCTTTGGATATATAATATTAACTCGACTTATAGAGGAAACATTCTTATTTCCAGAGAGAGATGATCTGAGCCAACAGTGTCAGGTTTGACCATACACTCTGTTACATGGTGTCAGTCAGCAAAGCACAATGTCAATTTCACAGTCAATGGTCAACTGTGTGGGCTATGTACCATATCATGGTAGGAGAGCTGTGGTTTACATGTACTAAATTGAGATTTTCTAAAAGTGCAATCAAACTTCTGCTATCTGTGTCATCTATTTCACAACCCCATACTGATGTTGTGCATTAAAGTTGGCACAAAGAAGAATTGGCCGTTAAAGTTGGCGATAATCAGATCAAGGTATTGTAATTAACACTTATGAGATTTTTAAATGGTGACAATCGTAAATCTACCTTTACAAGAATACATTACGGAAGCCATTGCTTGATAGTACGTCAGCAGGTACACTATGGTAGTTCTGGGACAAAATAGGCCATCAATGGCGTCATCAGTGAGTCACCAGATTTCCCAACCCCTCTTCCTCCACCCACAGAGGCCAATTGCCTTATGTATAAAATGTCGTAAAATACAAAAATGTAAGACTGCATTGAATTTTGCTTTGAAAATAGTGTATACAGTATCAAAATCAATGAAAGTTGTACCCACCATAAAGGACAGCAAACTGTTTGCTAGAAATTCTTCAGTTCAGTCGAAAATCCGTCATAATATTCCTCATTTTGCTCATGTGGTGACATTTCAGAACTATACTTAACACCGACCAAAAGTTAGGAACACTAACTTTATGTTCCAACACATACTGACAATACAATCAAAGAGCAGTTTGAGGAATGTCTACCATACAGTGAGTCTCTCCTTAGTGATATATACTATGAAGTGCATGTTGCACAGGGTCATGACATATGAATGGTTAAAAGTTACTTGACAGAGAACACCTAATGTGTAGTGGCACATAAATTGAACAACAAATTTGAAGTGAAAGTGTGTAAATTGCATGATTTTGAGATAGTTATATTTATTTCAGTATAAAATGACACAAAATCACCATCTTCATAAATATTTAGCTTTGGTTTTTTAAAAAAGTAATCTAAATTTTTGTATGAGTAACTCACTAACTAAATATGTATTCATGTCCCAGGATTCAGCACAACAAATTTTAAGTGAATAATTCCTTGAATTATGTTATGTGTTATACACTGATAAATTTCAGTGCCATTATGGAAGTACAAAAGTAAAATATTAAGAAACAATGGCAATAATATTACATGAATGAAAATACTTTCTAAGTCTACTATGTACCAGATTTATGTAAAGCAGAAAAGAAAATATATAAATTAACAAATGTATATGAAGGATTACAAATGTTAAATGTCCATATGTACAGTATATATAATTACATATTTTGTTCAGAGATAAATTTAGAAGATGACCATTTTCGCTTGGATTGACATTTATACAAATACTTGGGATCATCCCTTACGACAGGCTACCAGCAATCTGCTAAAATAGTAGGGCTCCACTTTCCGGCATACCTCTTCTCAAATGTGGCAATATCTTGATGAAATTGCTCCCTATGTTCATCACTTACTGCACCACAATCTTTGGGGAAGAAGTCAAGATGACTACGTAAGAAATACATTTTCAATAACATGTTGCAACCAAGTTTTTCATTAGGTGACAACATGTTATCTTCAATATCCTTGTAATTTATTGCTCGTTTGTTCCCTAAGAACTGTAAACAGACTGTCTTAAAACATTCCCATGCATGCTTCTCATCACCTTGTATGATTCCATCAAAAATATGGTCTCCAAAAAGCTCTCGAATCTGTGGGCCTACAAAGATGCCCTCCTTTACTTTGCCGTCACTTAAGTAAGCGAATTTTTGCCTCAGGTACTTAAAGGCAACACCATCTTAGTTCATTCCCTTAACAAAGTTTTTCATGAGACCCAACTTGATGTGCAAGGGTGGGAGCAGAATCTTTTTAAGGTCTACTATTGGTTCACTCTTAATGTTCTTTATACCTGGTTGAAGAGACTTTCAGTGGGCCATTCATGTTTACCGTAATGAGATGCATGAGCTCGGCTGTCCCATTCACAGAGAAAGCAGCAATAATTAGTATACCATAACTGCATACCTAATAGCAGTGCAACCACTTTTAAGCCACCACCAATCTGCAATTGAGAGTCATTGTACTTCATGGCTTCTAGTAAAATTTTCAAGTTTTGGTATGAAACTTTCATATGCACATTATGCCCAACTGGAATAGCAGGAAGCTCATTACCAATATGTAAAATCATTGCTTTTAAGCTCAACTTTGACGAATCAATAAAGAGTCTCCACTCATCATGGTTGTAATTAATTCTGAGAGCCTTCATTAGACCATTTATGTCTACACATGCCGCAAGACTATCTTGCATGTTAAAAAAAGGAGTGAATTGTTGCTCTCTTCTGCTGTACAATGAAACCTTTACATTGCTTTCCAGAAAATTGCACTGCTGCTGTCCTGATGCTAAAATCTCAGCCTTAGCTTTAAAAAGCTCCAAATCTCTAATGTGATCACTTAACTCATTTTGGAACAATGTTTGTGGAGCATCAGTTGATGATATATTTGGAAGAAACTCTGGATCTTGTGATATACATGGTTCAGAACATTCAGAATCCCCATCAGGGGTAATCTCATACTCTGTTGGTGGTTCAGGTATTGGCAGCCCTTTCCCATGTAGAACTGGACATACGGCAGATGGAATGTTAGGATGATTACTGTCTGCTTCTTCTTCTTAGATATTCCCTTCTTGATAGGAGAAAGCATATAAAAGTAGCAATCACTGACATGGTTAGTTGGCTCACACCAGATCATGGGCACTGTAAAGGGCATTGAACGTCCTTTCCCATGCATCCAATACCTGAGGTTGCTGGCACAAGTATTGCAGTTCACATTAGAGCCCAGGGTTTATCCTGATCACTTACTTTGCACCCAAAATAACAACTGTAAGCTTTTTCAATCAATGGAGTTATTTGCTGTTTTTGTGAAGCAAATCTCATTTCAATCCAGCCGGAGTGTCCGAGCGGTTCTAGGCGCTTCAGTCTGGAACCGCGCGACCCCTACGGTCGCAGGTTCGAATCCTGCCTCAGGCATGGATGTGTGTGATGTCCTTAGGTTAGTTTGGTTAAGTAGTTCTAAGTTCTAGGGGACTGATGACCTCAGCTGTTAAGCCCCATAGTGCTCAGAGCCATTTGTCACTTCAAAATGTGTCATCACTGTTAACACAAACTCGTGGCATTTTTGTTCACTTCAGTAGCAGTCAACTTGAATAAATGGTAGTTAATCTGGAAACAAATGTGCAAAAATTATTACATGCATTAATAGCCAGTGAAGTAGAAGAGGAGGGAGACAAAAAAATGACTAACATTGGTATCAAAATGTTTGTATCCAAAATATTGCACACAAGTAAGGCCAGGGACAATAATATAATCCATTGTTACTAGTTATTATGACTTTGACAAACCATTATAATATTTGATTTTAAACTTAACATAAAAATCTGTATATAATTATCTCACTGTGATAAAACAGTGTAAAATGAAAACTAGAGCTAGTTTTGAATTGTCTTTGCGATATTCGTGATCAGCACACAGAATTGATAGGAATTGGCTATTTTCATTCAATTTACATTTTCATTGTTGCACAGTGTAATTGTTCTCCCATTTCTGCATGTATGAGTGGTAAAGGAATGTAACAACTAACAGTGACATAATAAGTACTCCACAATGCATTGTTTGAAAATTTGCAGAGTATACATAGGCACTTTTCTAAAGTTTGAAGCTTAGCAAAAGCAGCATGTTACTCCTTAACATGTCATGCACACCACATCTCACTACACACACTGCATCCCACCACAAATCACACAGCACACCACAACACATGCTACACACCACACACAAATACCACAATGCACCACAAACTATGCAACACATGATGCCACATCACAGGACACACAATACATGCACAATGCATCATTCACCAAACACCACAGCCCACTGCAGATAGCACACTCCAGACCACACATCATAACACACCACACCACAGATGATATATCAGACATACAGCACACACACCAGAAACCATGCATCACACAGCCAACACACCTCACTCATTGCACAACACCCGCATAATGCACCACACACCACATGTATCCCACACAAAAACTCACACAACCTTCTCAACTCGTGAGCATATCTATTGCTGTAAGCATGTTTCACACTTCTGATATTACAACTGTAGTCCTTTATTAGACAAGGGCACTGAATGTTGATTTTAGTACCATCGGTCTGCTTTCTGGACACCAACATTTCTTCTGTTCCTTGGTAATATAAGCCCAACACACAGTGTAGGTGTCTTTTCATAAAAAAATACTCCAATTCTGGAGGATGACATCCTCTTTTCTTTTCCTTAGAGTGGTGAAAAGATTGACGGGTAACTTTTCCTGTTTATCCTCATTATACCACAAGTCTAAGCTCTCTCCATATTGCATATTATGTGACAATTACGTCGAAATACGAAAACAGTGCGTCTTTTCCGAGCTTAAACCAGAGTGCGATTACAGTCTTTTTAAACTTTGCCCGTAATTCCTCTACGTCCATCATACCGGAGCTAAATGATATCAGTTCACTATCCACGTGGGATGCTAACAGCTGCTTATCTGCTCTTTCTAACAAAAATGCTCTCCTAACCTTTTTGATTCACTTGTTAACCTCAGAAACCGTCGCCGTTATGATCACTCGAGCCTGTGTGCGGGTAGAGAGCGGGGCGCTGGTCCAGGCAGCGGGACAGAACTGGACGGAAACGGGCGGCGGGCGGCAGGCGATGCGCTCAGCCGCGCCCGGGCCCGCATTGTAGAGTCACGCGGGGAGCTCTTGCGAAACCGCCGGACGGAAGCCACACGCCGGGTCGTGACCCAGCCAGCCGGTGCAGCCTTCCGCTTCGACTTGCCCGTCTGTGCTCCCAGGATAACCGGGAACGCGTTCTTTTTGAATGGTACTATCTGCGACACAGTCGGTTAGTAGACAAAAAGCGGTCTTACCGTATTGCGGACGGCATTTGTGTGTAGAGTCGGGCGTTTCTTGCAGGTACGGGACGAAACCGGTAGACACAAAATTACCTAAAAATCATTAAAATTGTAACAACAGGAAGGTCAGCATATACAATGCCTGACAAAAAAGTGAATTATTACAGAGCTGCTGACAAAATATCGATAAAAAAAGATATCGATATTGTCACTAACCAATAACGATATATGTCGGCGGCGTTCCTGCCTCGACATATCGACATCAAAACCGCAATATTGAATGCCTATATTTTACCTTCACTGTGTGAAGAAGCCTTATTACGTTTTGAGCTTTCATCATGCCCAATCTTTCGCTTTGACTCTGTTGATCAAGTATATGTGGCACAAAATAAGATGTCCGATTGCACTGGGGAAAAGTGGGGAGGGGAAGTGACAGTGTGAATGGAATAACAGTACACTACTGGCCATTAAAATTGCTACACCAAGAAGAAATGCAGATGATAAACGGGTATTTACAAATACATTATACTAGAACTGACATGTGATTATATTTTCACGAAATTTCGGTGCATAGATCCTGAGAAATCAGTACTCAGAACAACCACCTCTGGCCCTAATAACGGCCTTGATACGCCTGGGCTTTGAGTCAAACAGAGCTTGGATGGCGTGTACAGGTACAACTGCCCATGCAGCTTCAACACGATACCACAGTTCATCAAGAGTAGTGACTGGCGTATTGTGACGAGCCAGTTGCTCGGCCACCATTGACGTTTTCAGTTGGTGAGAGATGTGGAGAATGTGATGGCCAGGGCAGCAGTCGAACATTTTCTGTATCCAGAAAGGCCCGTACAGGACCTGCAACATGCGGTCGTGCATTACCCTGCTGAAATGTAGAATTTCGCAGGGATCGAATGAAGTGTAGAGCCACGGGTCGTAACACATCTGAAATGAAACGTCCACTGTTCAAAGTGCCGTCAATGCGAACAAGAGGTGTCCGAGACGTGCAACCAATGCCACCCTCTACCATCACACTGGGCGACACGCCAGTATGGCGATAATGAATACACGCTTCCAATGTGCGTTCACCGCGATGTCGCCAAACACGGATGCGACCATCATGATGCTGTAAACAGAACCTGGATTCATCCGAAAAAACTGACGTTTTGCCATTCTTGCATCCAGGTTCGTCGTTGAGTGCACCATCGCTGATGCTCCTGTCTGTGATGCAAGCGTCAAGGGTAACCGCAGCCATGGTCTCCGAGCTGATGGTCCATGCTGCTGCAAACGTCGTCGAACTGTTCGCGCAGATGGTTGTTGTCTTGCAAATGTCCCCATCTGTTGACTCAGGGATCGAGACGTGGCTGCACGATCCGTTACAGCCATGCGGATAAGATGCCTGTCATCTCGATTGCTAGTGATACGAGGCCGTTGGGATACAGCACGGCGTTCTGTGTTATCCTCCTGAACCCACCGATTCCATATTCTGCTAACAGTCATTGGATCTCGATCAACGTGAGCAGCAATGTCGCGATACGATAAACCGCAATCGCGGTAGGCTACAATCCGACCTTTACCAAAGTCGGAAATGTGATGGTACGCATTTCTCCTCCTTACACGAGGTATCACAACAACGTTTCACCAGGCAAGGCCGGTCAACTGCTCTTTGTGTATGAGAAATCGGTGGGAAACTTTCCTCATGTCAGCACGTTGTAGGCGTCGCCACCGGCGCCAACCTTGTGTGACAGCTCTGAAAAGCTAATCATTTGCACATCACAGCTTGTTCTTCGTGTCGGTTAAATTTCGCGTCTGTAGCACGTCATCTTCGTGGTGTAGCAATTTTAATGGCCAGTAGTGTATTTCCGATGTGAAGAAATAGCATACCAGTGGCGTTAAAAACAATTTCTAACGCAACTAGTGTGCTTTTTCTTGACCTTGACATTGTCCTGAATGAGTCGGTGAAAATGATGAACAAAAATCTAAATGATAAAACTGGCCTTTGCAGTGGGCGGAAACGTGTGAGCAGAAATGCTGACGTAAACAGCGCTCGGCAATACCAACAGAAATGTTTAACTTTACCATGCAGTTTTGACACTACAACTGCTATGTTGTTGGCGTTGGCAGAAATGAAAAAATACGGAAGTCAAGATGAAGTGTTCCGGACAAAACCGATATGTGACGAGACCGAACGGCAGATCCTTCGGACACTTACATACATCTACATCTACATCCATACTCCGCAAGCCACCCGACGGTGTGTCGTGGAGGGTACTTTGAGTACTTCTATCGTTTCTCCCTTCTATTCAAGTCTCGTATCGTTCGTGGAAAGAAAGATTGTCGGTATGCCTCTGCGTGGGCTCTAATCTCTCTGATTTTATCCTCATGGTCTCTTCGCGACGTATACGTAGGAGGGAGCATTATACTGCTTCAATCGGTGAAGGTATGTTCTCGACACTTCAACAAAAGCCCGTACAGACCTACTGAGCGTCTCTCCTGCAGAGTCTTCCACTGGAGTTTATCATCTCCGTAACGCTTTCGCGATTACTAAATGATCATGTAACGAAGCGCGCTGCTCTCCGTTGGATCTTCTCTATCTCTTCTACCAAACCTAGCTGGTACGGATCCCACGCTGGTGAGCAATATTCAAGCAGTGGGCGAACAAGTGTACTGTAACCTACTTCCCTTGTTTTCGGATTGCATTTCCTTAGGATTCTTCCAATGAATCTCAGTCTGGCATCTGCTTTACCGACGATCAACTTTATATGATCATTCCATTTTAAATCACTCCTAATGCCTACTCCCAGATAATTTATGGAATTAACTGCTTCCAGTTGCTGACGTGCTACATTGTAGCTAAATGATAAAGGATCTTTCTTTCTTTGTATTCGCAGCTCATTACACTTGCCTACATTGATATTCAGTTGTCATTCCCTACACTATGCGTCAATTCGTTGCAGATCCTCCTGCATTTCAGTACAATTTTCCATTGTTACAACCTCTCGATATACCACAGCATCATCCGTAAAACTTCCGATGTTATCCACAAGATCATTTATATATATGTATATATTGTGAATAGTAACGGTCCTACGACACTCCCCTGCAGCACATCTGAAATCACTCTCACTTCGGAAGACTTCTCTTCATTGACAATGACATGCTGCGTTCTGTTATCTAGAAACTCTTCAATCCAATCACACAACTGGTCTGATAGTCCATATGCTCTTACTTTGTTCATTAAATGACTCTGGGGAACTGCATCGAACGCCTTGCGGAAGTAAAGAAACACGGAATCTACCTGGGAACCCGTGTCTATGGCCCTCTGAGTCTTGTGGACGAATAGCGCGAGCTGGGTTTCACACGATCGTCTTTTTCGAAACCCATGCTGATTCCTACAGAGTAGATTTATAGTCTCCAGAAAAGTCATTATACTCGAACATAATACGTGTTCCAAAATTCTACAACTGATCGTCGTTAGAGATATATGTTTATAGTTCAGCACATCTGTTCGACGTCCCTTCTTGAAAACGGGGATGACCTGTGCCCTTTTCCAATCCTTTGGACGCTTCGCTCTTCTAGAGACCTACGGTACACCGCTGCAAGAAGGGGGGCAAGTTCCTTAGCGTACTCTGTGTAAAATCGAACTGGTATCCCATCAGGTCAAGCGGCCTTTCCTCTTTTGAGCGATTTTAATTGTTTTTCTATCCCTCTGTAATCTATTTCAAAAATGGCTCTGAGGATTATGGGACTTAACATCTTAGGTCATCAGTCCCCTAGAACTTAGAACTACTTAAACCTAACTAACCTAAGGACATCACACGCATCCATGCCCAAGGCAGGATTCGAACCTGCGACCGTAGCAGTCCCGCGGTTCCGGACTGCAGCGCCTAGAACCGCACGGCCACCGCGGCCGGCTCATCTATTTCGATATCTACCATTTTGTCATATGTGCGACAATCTAGAGAAGGACAGTCTTCCTCTGTGAAACAGCTTTGGAATAAGACATTTAGTATTTCGGCCTTTAGTCTGTCATCCTCTGTTTCAGTACCATTTTGGTCACAGAGTGTCTGGACAGTCACCATTGTCAGCAAAGTAGTTATTGCCAAGCGTGAACGTGCATCGTTTTCCCTTCAGTTCTGCCTATAAGAGGGTTAGGAAAGCTGAATATCTAATAATAAATCAGTACTTAAATATACAGCTCTAAAACTGGCAGCATATTTACAGTGTGCAGCCAGTTCTTTTATAGGCAGGCAAACGATATTTTGCCACCGATATATCGATAATCGACGTCTTTTCCGATACGTCGAGACCTGTAGGCGATTCTTTTTAATATCGATTACTGGATATCCGATAGTTTTAAAAATATCAACAGTCGTGGTATCAAGAAGACGCCGTCGGATATCAATGTAACTTTGTGCACGCACACACCATCGGTAGGTTTATAAATGTTTAGAATTACAATTCTTTATGTCGGATTAGATCGGTCACCAGAGCGCATTAGTGTTATTCATGTTTATTTTTTATTTATTTATTTATTGTTCCGTGTGACCAAATTAAGGAGAAGTCTCCATGGTCATGGAACGAGTCAATACATGAAATTATAACACGATATTTGAAACAGATAAAATGAAATATTAAAAAACATATTTAGGTGACAAGTCGTAAGTTTAAATGAAGAAAATCAACAATGTAACACTGGAATTTGCTTAATTTTTTAGCTCTTCCAGGAGCTCCTCGACAGAATAGAAGGAGTGAGCCATGAGGAAACTCTTCAGTTTAGACTTAAAATAGTTTGGGCTACTGCTAAGATTTTTGAGTTCTTGTGGTAGCTTATTGAAAATGGATGCAGCAGAATACTGCACTCCTTTCTGCACAAGAGTCAAGGAAGTGCATTCTACATGCAGATTTGATTTCTGCCTAGTATTAACTGAGTGAAAGCTGCTAACTCTTGGGAATAGGCTAATATTGCTAACAACAAACGACATTAAAGAAAATATATACTGTGAGGGCAATGTCAGAATTCCCAGATTTTTGAATAAGGGTCGACAAGAGGTTCTCGAACTTACACCACATATAGCTCGAACAGCCCGTTTTTGAGCCAAAAATACCCTTTTTGAATCAGAAGAATTACCCCAAAAAATAATACCATACAACATAAGCGTATGAAAATATGTGAAGTAGACTACTTTTCGTGTTCAAGTGTCACTTATTTCAGATACTGTTCTAATGGTAAATAAAGCAGAATTTAGCTTCTGAACAAGATCCTGGACTTGGGCTTTCCATAACAGCTTACTATCTATCCGAACGCCTAGGAACTTGAACTGTTCTGTCTCGCTTATAATATGCCAATTCTGTCTGATCAAAATATCGGTTCTTGTTGAATTGTGAGTTAGAAACTGTAAAAACTGAGTCTTACTGTGATTTAGCATCAAATTATTTTCCACAAGCCACGAACTTATTTCATGAACTACATTATTTGTTACTGTTTCAATATTACACACAAGATCCTTCACTATCAAGCTGGTGTCATCAGCAAACAGAAATATTTTTGAATCACCTGTAATACTAGAAGGCATATCATTTATATAAATAAGAAACAGCAGTGGCCCCAGCACCGACCCTTGGGGAACGCCCCACTTAACAGTGCCCCATTGGGACTGAACATCACTACCACTCTCAATATTGCGGAGAATTACCCTCTGCTTTCTGTTCTTAAAGTAAGAGGCGAACCAATTGTAAGCTACTCCCCTTACTCCATAATGGTCCAACTTCTGCAGTAATATTTTGTGGTCAACACAGTCAAAAGCCTTCGTTAAATCAAAGAAAACACCTAGCGTTCGCAACCTTTTATTTAATCCGTCCAAAACCTCACAGAGAAAAGAGAATATAGCATTTTCAGTTGTTAAACCATTTCTAAAACCAAACTGAACATTTGACAGCAAATTATGTGAATTTAAATGCTCCAGTAACCTTGTATATACAACCTTCTCGATAACTTTAGCAAACACCGATGACATAGAAATAGGTCTAAAATTGTCAACATTATCAATGTTTCCCTTTTTATAAAGTGGCTTCACTACCGAGTACTTTAATCGGTCAGGAAACCGACCACTTCTAAAGGAAAAGTTACAGATATGGCTGAGAACTGGGCTAACATACATAGAACAATACTTCAGTATTCTGCTAGATACCCCGTCGTATCCATGAGAGTTCTTGGTCTTTAGTGATTTAATTATTAACTCAATCTCCCTCTTGTCAGTATCATGGAGGAGCATTTCAGGTAACAGTCTCGGAACACTTTTTTCTAAGAGCGCTATATGATTCCCTGTTGGGACTAGGTTTCTATTTAGTTCACCTGCTATATTCAGAAAGTGATTATTAAATACTGTACATATATGCAACTTATCAGTAACATGGACATTCCCACTACGCACTGATTCTATATCCTCGACCTGACTCGACAGACCAGCAACTTCCTTTACGACTGACCATATGGTTTTAATTTTATCTGAGACTTAGCTGTTCTACCTGCATACCACATACTTTTTGCCTTCCTAATATTATTTTTAAGCACCTTACAATACTGTTTGTAATGGGCTGCTGCATTTAGATTTTGACTGTTTCTAACGTTTTGATATAATTGCCACTTTGTTCTACAAGATATTCTTATCCCTCTAGTCAGCCACCCAGGCTGCCTGTTTGTGCTAGTACCATGTTTTAAACGTTCTAACGGAAAGCAACTTTCAAAGAGCATGAGAAAAGTCTTGAGAAAAGCATTATATTTATCGTCTACTGTATCAGCGTTATAAACATCTTGCCACTCTTGTTCCTTTATAAGGTTTACAAAGGTCTCTACAGCAACTGGATCAGCTTTCCTGAACAGCTGATGACTATATTTAACACGTGTTGCAGCACAAAAATCTTTTAAAGTTAAAATTTGTGCATCATGATCTGAAAGGCCATTCACCTTTTTGCTAACAGAATGCCCCTCTAGTAATGAGGAATGAACAAAAATTTTGTCTATGGTTGTTCTACTGTTCCCTTGCACTCTCGTTGGAAAGAATACGGTTTGCATAAGATTATATGAATTGAAGAGGTCTACCAGCATCCTCTTCCTTGCACAATCACTTATACAATTAATATTGAAGTCACCACATATAACTGACTTTTTGTATTTCCTATAAAGTGAGCCAAGACCCTCCTCTAGCTTTAGCAAAAATGTTGTGAAATCGGAGTCTGGGGATCTATAAATAAGAACAGTTAGAAGTTTAGCTCCGTTAAATTTAACCACACCTGCACAACATTCAAACACCTTTTCAGTGCAGTACTTTGAAACATCAATTGACTCAAATGGGATGCCGTTTTTCACATACATGGCTATTCCCCCACACCGCAAAGAGCTCCTCGAAAAGCTGCCAGCCAACCTGTATCCTGGTAAAGGAAGCCTCTGAATTATCTCCTTATTTAAGAAGTGTTCAGATATACCAATAATTTCAGAGTCAACATCTATAAGCAGTTCACTAACGTTATCTCTAATACCTTGTATATTTTGATGAAATATACTAATTCCCTCATTACTCGGATACCTAAGCTTTGTCAAAAGTGATTCCCTTGTTAGAGAGATTTCCCTTAAGCAGGAATACCTATCAGCTGACTTCAATCTAGAAAAGGTGCAGCTCTAACACCCACTACTGCAGGAATTTTCCCATGAGTGATCCCACCAACCCCACCTATGCTGTCACCTATAAGCTTTGCCAACCTCCCCTTCCCATACCCATACCATAACACCCACTGCTGCAGGAATTTTCCCATGAGTGATCCCACCAACACCACCTATGCTGTCACCTATAAGCTTTGCCAACCTCCCCTTCCCATACCTGTTGAGGTGCAGGCCATGTCTAGTGAAACCCGTCCTGCTGATAGACTCCACCGACACCACTGAAATGTGACCCATGCTTTCTGTCGTCAGCGCACCCCCAAGTCTCATGTTATTATGCCTGACGGCTGTATTAAGATGAGGCCGATTGTGACGCTGAAACAGTTCCACGAAATGCACATTCGTGTTGCCAGTCTCAGTGGCTATCTTTTCTAGGTCACCATCTATGTTATACTCCCCATCCCTATCAATACTATTACCAGCCCCACCCACAATCACTATGTGATCCTCTTTAGTAAAATCCCTACATAACCCCCCTATGTTAACAGTCACCTGAGCCAACCTTGCATCAGGCTTCACAATGCTGGTGACCTGGTACTCACTCCCCAGCACTTCCTGCAACTGCTGGCCTACACCTCTGCCATGAGAACTACCTAACAGCAGAAACCTTCTTCTTCCTCTTCGACTTTGCAACTGTTCTAGGCACAGTGTGGTTACCAGGCATGGTAGGATACATAAGGTGGATGAAAGCATCAGATGCTGAGTGATCACTATGAAGGACACGGAGATGCCGCTTACGTGTGTGAGACAGCAGCATCAGCATCTGACAATGTTTGAAAGGGACCATATGGTGGATCTCCGTTTGGCTGGCTGGTCGAATCATGCAGTATGTAGTTTTGGAAGCACTCGGATGTGAGTGTGGTCCGTTGTTGTACTGGATGGGAACGTGAGGGCAGGCGTACTCGTCGTCAACGTTGTGGTAGACCACGTCGGACCACCCAAAGGAGGCTGGTAGTACTGTGCACCAAACACGTCGTAACACATTCACATCTGTGTTTGCCATCCGAGATCAAGTAATGAACTCCCTGAAACATGCTGGGTTATCCTGCAACATTGATTGGAGACTAGCAGCAGCTGACCTAGGCAACAACCGTCTCAGGTGTAAGCTGCTATGGTTATCAAACTGGGAAACATGGTTGTTCAACGACGAACTGCGGGACTGCAGTACTCCCGATCATCATCGGCGAGTACGGCGGCGAGCTGGGAGAGGTCCCTTTCTTCGAATGGTTTTGAGAGGGACAACGGTGTTCTTACTGTCGTCAAGGTATCGGGTATGATTGACATTGGGTATGATTGCAGGTCACAGATGGTAGCGAATGAGGGAACTCTGACGGAGCAATGGGATATCACGGACATCGTGCATACTCATGTGTTAGTTATCATGCGACATTATCATGGTACTATTTTTCAACAGGATATTGCTCTTCCGCGCGTAACAAAGGTCTCTAAGAACTGTGTGTGTGATGTTGAGGTACTCCTGTCCCTAGCAAGTTCCCTAGGACCAATTCGGACGTCGACTTCGTCCCAGCCCAGTATGGGCGGTATTAAGGACCAATGGCAGCAGTTGGGGGCCATCTTTCCTCAGGAGAGGATACTGTGGTTTTATGAGACCCCTCCGAACTGAATCAGTGCATGGAATCAGGCCGGGAGAGGTGCAAAATCATCCTGATAAGTGAACTCATACTGTCGAGTATATTATAAAATTGACTCGATTTTGAAATCACATCACATACCATCCCAGCTCGTGAAGTATCATTTTGTTTCCTCCTACCCTTCTGGGTGCTTCATATTTTTTGTCAGACAGTGTACAAAAAATTTGCTTAATGGTTCAAATGGCTCTGAGAACTATGGGACTCAACATCTGAGGCCATCAGTCCCCTAGAACATAGAACTACTTAAACCTAACTAACCTAAGGACATCACACACATCCATGCCCGAGGCAGGATTCGAACCTACAACCGTAGCGGTCGCGCTGTTCCAGACTGGAGCGCCTAGAACCGCTCGGCCACTCCGGCCGGCCAAAAGTTGCTTATTGTTGCAGTATAGCAGGAAGAAAGCACGATAAAACGTACGAAATTTAGTGCACAGAGGTGTGTGTATGTATGTGTGTGTGTGTGTGTGTGTGTGTGTGTGTGTTTGGATGTTATGGGTGCTCAACGGCGCGGTTATCAGCGAAAACAAACGAATGTGGAGATAAACTTTAAAATTGTTGCACACTCAGAGACATGAAATGACTACATAGTCACTCTATCACACATGCGCTAAGACATCTTAGAAAAAGGGAAAGTAGCTGCACATAAAATTAAAACACAGAAAACAAAACTCAGAAGAGCTAAAAGAAAAGCTCAGGGGACTGTCACTGGCTGACCACTTACAAAGAACGTGGGTGAGTCAGTCACTCTGTCAACACATTAAAAACATCTCCCTAAAATCTTGGGAAAAATGTTGGACAGTTCACAGAAGTTGAAACCACATTCGTTTGAATGTCACTTAAAGTAGAGGGCAGATCCGTCGGCAAATCCGCGGCGGACCGCTGGCCGGAAAATAAAACACAGCCCAACAAAACGTGGCGTACAGTGATCTGCACACCACAGGCATCACTTACTGGAGGGTCGTCTCGCCGGAGTAAGGAGTCACGCGTCATAGGGCTGTGGCTGTGCGAAGGTGAATAAGAAGGACCTCGTCCCGTCGACGTAGCTGGAAGGAGGTATACGACGGTCGAGTTGTGGTCTTTACTACACGGAGCTAATTGTCGGTCACTTCCAGCCATTCGTCTTCTCATCGACGCGTGTCTTTGTACCTCAACAGCGATGTGCTAGCTTTCAGAGGGATGGCACGCTGAAATGACTGAGGATCATATTACGTCTCCTTGGCAGCTAGATGAGCCCTTCCGTTTCCCACAATACACATGTGCCATGGTACCCAGCACCTCTGACAGCAACAACGGTTCTCAGCCGACAGGGCATTGAGTCTACCTGCGCTTGAGTGACAGATACAAGTACGTCATTCTACGATGCTGTAATTCTGCTTATGACCCCAGAAGAAGAAGAAGTCCATTGTTATCATGTCTGGGTACCGAGCCGGCCATGGAACAAGACCGCCGCGACCAGTTCGCTGGTGAAATCGTATTGTGTGGTCCCTACAACTGAATGTAAAGTGTGCCGACGCCACATTATGGTGAAACCACGTAAGCTTACCATCTGCTGACATTTGCACTGTTGCGGAGATATTTTCATCTCAATATGAATACAGGAATATATGGAGCTAAGAAATCAAACGAAATGCAATTACTCTGAAAACAGTTCCCTAATGTGAAAATACCCCTGAACAGGTTCCGAAATGTTGTCAGTGGAATTCAGATTCACCCTCTATATGCGGGATGGCTGCAATGAAACTTTCGCTACTTGAGGTAGTGTTGACGGAAAACTGTTTACCGTATTTATTTATTTGCGATTTTCTTTTAGCTACATGAAAGAACAGACCGAATGTTGTGCATGTACTGACATAAATGTAACATATAATATTTTAACATAATTTCAAATGTGTTAGTAATAACTAAGAATTATGTTGATTCTTCAGTTTCTCCCCGCGTATTTGTTGCTCGAACAGTCCACGTCGTGCATTCTGATGGGGGGAGCCGCGCGAATCGTGACAAGACGCCTAGACCGCGCGGCTACCCCGCATGGCAGAATCTACCGCTTGATGTTTGCAGAAATCTCTGGTTCTAGCATTAAGGAGCCCTGTCACACTTCAGTGTTGCAGCTTGGTGACAGTCAACTGTTGATTTTGGGGAATATTGGATAGGGCGAGGAGAACCTGTCGCGTGGCCAGCGCTTTCACCTGACTTGACGCTCCTTGATTGGTTTCTTTGAGGGCATGTCAAGAGTATACTAATTGACAAATTGCGTGTTAGATTCTGTATCGTGTTCTTCGACTGACGTTTGTCTGATAATTTTTCTAGCATTTCGCAAGCACTAGCGGCTGGCATTGTCAAAGCGTCACCAGCTATTGCTGGTGGTAGACTGGAGTCGAGCTCACGGTCGCGCCAGCGTTCAAGGACCTTTCACAGCGTCATCCCCACTGTGGTTCTCCCCTTGCTATCTGAAATGGTTGTTATCTGCAGCAAGGGCATCCAGGATCTGTTCACCTTGAGGATTTCTTCTTTCTTGTTGAAGCTATTGTCATTTTTGACATCTTACGCTGTGCCACCATTGGGTCGGCATGTTATGCTGGACTTGGCTTTGTTAGTAATGGTGGGTGATGGAATGCCGTTTCTGACGCCATCAATTCCCCCCCCCCCCCCATCCTCCCCCGTCTTTTTTTTTTTTTTTTACTAAACAGCACCATGGGATGGTGCCAAAAATATAACATGTCAGGTGTGCATAAACTAACATGTAGTTAATGTGACAAATTTTATGTTGGGCAAACAGGGAGAAATTTCAAAACGAGATTTAGAGAACATATAATGTTATTGAAGCCAATCCCTCATCATTCAGCGCTCATTTAAGAGAATACAGGCGTTCTAATAATGACATTAATAAAATTATCACCATTCTCCATAAAGCTCAAAAAGACAGGTTATTAAATAGTCTAGAAGTGAGAGAGGACAAATTACTCTTTCACCTATTTTTCGCATACAGAAAATTATTAAAGATTTTGTTACAACCTTATGCCCCATGAGCGAGACTCTAGAAAGTTAATGGCCTGGCGGACGTTGATGGAGCATGGTAGGGCGCTAAAAGCATGAGGTATTTTTATGGTTCTTAGCTTATAGAAATAGCATGTTGGGAGTTGAATGCAGTTGGTGGCAAGCCCATCCCTTACTAAATCTTGCCAGACAGATCCACAGCCTTGCAGGGCAGCCCCTCGTCAAGTCAGGTCTCCAGCAGAACAATGCTACGGTACCTGCCGCAGCGCCAGCAGAAGCCTGGGCTGGGACAACGGTCTGAAGGAACGTGTCTACACAGTGGAGTCATAAGGCAGGCATTGTATGCAGAGCTATGCGTAATAAAAATTCATCTGTTTTTGTATTCGCCGTTAGTGCAAAAAGGGCAGTGAACCACTTTTCCTGGCCGCCTCAGTTGTATAAGAAAAATCCGGCGTCTGAGAAACGCATGGAGATAGACTCTTTATTACACCTCATAGCTAGGACTAACAAGCTCCAAGGTACAGGCGATTTAGATAAATATCTTTGAAATTGTATCAGTTCGCTTGTTGCCATGGGAAGAGACATGATTTAGAAAAAAAATCATCTTCTCCCTCTGGGAAAACTTTAAAAAGCCAGTAATTGGCGGTTTCTTTTTTTTCCAGAGATGCAGGTTTCTTAACTCTTGCCCTGGTTCGACATGAGTTTGTGCTTTCGTGTAGGAGGGGAGATTTAGCGCCTCTAGAGCCCTGTGATTGGCTCAAGACAGGGTGAAGGCAGTGTCGTTCGTGCACTTTGCGGGAAAACGGATTTTTTTTCTGGAGAGGTGTGAAGAACTCAGGTGCGGGACCTTGGTCTGGTAAAGACTTCTGGTCGAAACTCTGACATGTGTGGTTGGTGCTTGGGACCTGTCCTGAGACTGACTTCACTTGCGAGTAGTTTAGACAGGGGAGCCTGTACTGACAGTGTGACTTCAAATGTCTCGGACTACTCGTTTGCCGAGGGCACACTTATTCGTTTTTGGTTTATCAGTCTTGACGTTTGGTATCCTTGTGCGCTCTGTCGTATAAGTGAGCCAAATTGGTCCTTGGTACGACCAGCGAACAGGTGTGTCACACACCGAAATCAAATTTATTTCCGGACTCTGGTAGAGAGTAAATTGCGATCCGTCTGCCTGATCGCTAGACCGTGAGATTTTGTCATTTATTTCGCGGCCACGATCGATTCATAGGTTGCTGCCTCCACGTCTCACCTCCGCCTCACACATCTCGCCAGCTGCAAGTTACATCGCCGCATGAAGCAAACAGGGTAACATATAGCCGCTTCGGCATTGTCAGGGTGTACAGATCTCAACCACCACTTGCTCTCAGCTGCACCTATGTAGAGAAACTTCAGTAGATTTGATCAATCAAAGTCTGCTCAGCGTCAGATCAATTCAGACTGCGTTATCCACATTTTTAGGGCCAGAGTACTTGACTCATTCCGTTAGTTAAACTGTCTCTGCCAGCCAGGATCCTTGTCCAGTGTAGTCTCAAATCACCTGTTAGTTGTTTACGGCATTCAATCAATAACTTGTGTAGCATAATTTATGTCTGTTCTGGGAAAATAAATGTTGTCAGTGCACTAGATTTTGCCTACATTCTCAATAATTTAAATTGTCCCAACAGGGTTACCTTACAGAAGAAATTGAAATATATACCCATACGACGAAACTACCGGACGATACACTTAATGAACAAACTGTTACGGGTAAAATGTATATACAAAACTTCGACAGTGTTTTAATGGGATAAGTTCGGTTTCAGTCTCTTCATATCCTGCATGTAAAATTGTCTAATTTGACGTGATTTGTTGGATTATTTTTCAATTTTTTACCGTTTGTGTAATCTACCTTTATTTATTAGACTGTACTTTATATAACAACTGTCCGAAGGTGCATGTCGCAGGTGTACAGGGTGATAGTTATTGAACTCTATGAAATAAAATCGTCATAACGTCTGAACGGTTTGAGTTAGGACGTTAAAACTGCACGGTTGGCCGCGAGGAATGATACAAATTAATATGCGCATGCATAGTTTGGTTTAGCGACGAAGTCCACTTTCATTTGGATGGTTTCGTCAATAAGCAAAACTGACGCATTTGGAGGATTGAGAAGCCACATTTTGCGATCGAGAAATCTCTACACCCTCAACGGGTGGTTGAGTGGTGTGCAGTGTCCAGTCACGGAATAATCGGTGCGATATTCCTCTATGGCACGGTGACTACAGAAAGGTACGTGATGCTTTTGGAACATGATTTCATTCCCATTATCCAAAATGACCCTGATGTGGTTCATGCAAGACGGAGCTCGATCCCATCGAAGCAGGAGAGTGTTTGATGTCCTGGAGGAGCGCTTTGGGAACCGTATTCTGGCTCTAGGGTACCCAGAGGCTACTGGCATGGGCCTCGATTAGCCACCATATTCTCTGGATCTGAACACATGCGACTCCTTTTTGTGAGGCTATGTTAACGACAAGGTGAACAGCAATAATCCTGAAACCATTGCTGAGCTGAAAACAGCCATTCAGGAGGTTATCGACAGCGTTGATACTCCGACACTTTAGCAAGTCATGCAGAATTTCGCTATTCGTCTGCGCCACATCATCGCCAATGACAGCAGGGATATCGAACGTCATAATCTAAATCCGGATACCTGTAGCGACGTTTACATTTTTAATAAAGTGTGTGCGCGCCGTAGTTTATAACTAATTTACGATTTTTTCATATAGTTGAATATCATCTTGTGTATAACTGTGTAAATGATCTTAGAAATAATAAACGACAGGTAATGTAGACTCGTTGACGTGTCATTTCCACGTTTACATTATGTGACAGTTATGTCAGGCGTGATGAAATATTGTCACTATCTAAGATGCGACAGCGGTAACATACACCACAACTGTGTACTATGTTATAGGTCGGATTTCACATCATATCGTATTAACTGACGCACATGTCTTTACCATAGAGATATAGCATGTAAGCAGTCTTATATTTATGCTATTATGCTATTAGGCGGCCGCGGTGGCCGAGCGGTTCTAGGCGCTTCAGTCAGGAACCACGCGACTGCTACGATCGCAGGTTAGAATCCTGCCTCGGGCATGGATGCGTGTGATGTTCTTAGGTTAGTTAGGTTTAAGTAGTTCTAAGTTCTAGGGGACTGATGACCTCAGATGTTAAGTCCCATAGTGCTCAGAGGCATTTGAACCATTTGAACATTTATGCTATTATATATACAATTGTCATGTTGTGGAAATCGATGTTTGTTTATTGTAGCAGATGCCATTGGCGACGTATTATACGCCCGAATAACGGTTTAGCAGATAAACATTTCAAGTGCAACTCATGGTGTTTTGAAGATGTCCATTAATAAATATTCCATAATTCTACAACAGACTGACGTCAACGGAATAGTCCTATAATTATGTGCATCTGACCTACGACCGTTCTTGAAAACAGGAATGATCTAAGCTTTTTTCCAGTCGCTTGGTGTCCATCGTTGCACCAGTGATATACGACAAACTGCTGCTAGAAGGGAAGCAAGATATTTTGCATAATCTTTGTAGAATCATATAGGTATCTCAGCTGGTCCCCATCCCTTTCCACTACAAAGTGATTATATTTGTTTTTCTATTCCGCAATCGCTAATCTCAATATCTGCCATTTCGACGTACGTATGATAACCGAAAGGAGGGGTTGTGTTAAGATCTTCAGCGGTGAAACAATTTCGGAAGACTCAGTTTAATATTTCGGCCTTCTTCTCTTTGTTATCTTCCATTTCGTTGCCAATATGGTCACTGAGTGAATGAGTGGAGGATTTCGAATCTCTTATTGATTTTACGAAAGATGAAAACCTCTTAGGATTCTTTCTCAGGTCAGGTGACAAAATTTTGCTTGCAAAGTCATTGAACGATTCTCTTATTGCTCTCCTTATGCTCTTTCTCACGTCTTTCCGCTTTTGTTTGCCCGCTACGTTTTGACTTCTCTCGAGTGTGTGATGAAGCTATCTTTGTTTACGCAGCAGTTTTCTACCACTGCTATTAAACTACGATGGGTCTTTCCGATCCCTTAAGACCTGGCTCGGAACATACTTGTCTAAGGCATACTGAACGGTGCTTTTGAGTTTTCTTGCATTTGTGATCCACATCCTCGTCCCCATCACTGAACATTTGACGCTGACTACTCAGATACTTTGCAGTTTGTATCCTGTCACTCTTGGTAAGCAAATATATTTTTATACCTTTCTTAAAATTCCTTGTAAAACACATAGTCATAGTTTCTAGCACTGCCTTATGATCACTGATACGTTCAACTCCGATAGCTGATTCATTAAGTTCAAGTCTGTTTGTTGCTAGGAGGTCTAGGAAGTTAACTTCGCGAGCTGCTTCTCTACCTGTTCGAAGTAATTTTCGGTCAAGAAATTCAGAATAATGTCACATGATACCTGTCTATGGCATCAATTTTGTTAATACACTGAGGTGCCAAAGAAACTGGTATAGGCACGCGTAGTCAAATACAGAGATATGTAAATAGGCAGAACACGCAGTCGGAAACGCCTATATAAGACAACAAGAGTCTGGTGCAGTTGTTAGATCGGTTACTGCTGCTACAATGGCACGCTATCAAGTGAGTCTGAACTTGGTGTTACAGTTGGCGCACGAACGATGGGACACAACATCTCCGAGGTGGCGATGAAGTGGGGATTTTCCCGTACTGCCATTTCACGAGTGTTCCGTGAATATCAGGAATCCGGTAAAACATCAAATCTCCGACATCGCTGAGGCTGGAACAAGATCCTGTAAGAACGGGACCAACGACGACTGAAGAGAATCGTTCAGTGTGACAGAAGTGCAACCCTTGCGCAAATTGCTGCAGATTTCAATACTGGGTCATCAACAAGTGTCAGCGCGTGAACCATTCAACTAGATATCATCGATATGGACTTTCGGAACCGAAGGCCCACTCGTGTACACTTGATGGCTGCACGACACAGAATACTCCCCTGGGCTCGTCAACACCGACATTGGACTGTTGATGACTGGAAACATGTTGCCTGGTCGAACGAGTCTCATTTCAAATTGTATCGAGCGGATGGATGTGTGCTGGTATGGGACAACCTCATGAATCCATGGACAATGCATATCAGCAGGGAACTGTTAAAGCTGGTGAAGGCTCTGTAATGGAGTAGGGCGCGCGCAGTTGGAGTCATATAGAACCCCTGATACGTCTTTATACGACTCTGACAGGTGACACGTACATTCTGTCTGATCACCTGTATCCATTCATGTCCATTGTGCATTCCGACGGACTTGGGAAATTCCAGAAGGACAACGCGGCACCCCACACGTCCAGAATTGCTACATAATGGCTCTAGGAACACTCTTCTGAGTTTAAAAACTTCCGCTGACCGCCAGACTCTCCAGACAGGAAGATTATTGAGCACATCTGGGATGCCTTGCAACGTGCTGTTCAGAAACTATCTCCATCATATCGTACTCTTGCGGATTTATGGACAGCCTTGCAGGATTCATGGTGTCAGTTCCCTCCAGCACTACTTCAGACATTAGCCAAGTCAATGCCACGTGGTATTAAAGCACTTCGGCGTGCTCCCGGTCGCCCTACACCATATTAGGCTGGTGTTCCAATTTCTTTGGCTCTTCCGTGTCTGACTCTTCCAATCTCTAACTGGCAAGCTGAAGTCATCCCCTATTACAACGGCTTGATCAGGAAAATTACGAACTATATTCTCGAAGTTCTCTCTGTGGCGCTCGACTATTACATCTGCTCACCCAGGCACTGATCCAATTCTCATTTTTAGCGTCCTTTGATGCTTGACTTCACCCAGATTTAACATGTCCGAAATCCGAGATAATCCCGCTAGATATTACTGAGTTCCCTATTACAATAATACGACACCAGCACTGGCGACTAACCTATCCTTACGATAATTATTCTAATCTGAACTTAGAATTTCGATGCTGTTCACTTCCGGTTTCACCCACTTCCAGTTCGTAGTACTATCTTCGCATTATAACCTTCAATAAGCTTTACCGATTCTGGGACTTTTTTCGACCGCTGCTGTAGCTTGCTAATATTTCATTAATATTTCCTGTATTAGACGTGCGAGGATGAGCATTCTATGAGAACATTGTAGCTGACGTAGCTTCGATTTTGGCAGAGAGTTCGTCTCTGATCTCTCGGGGGGATCCTGTAACCTTAAACATGTGCCCACCATACATAGTCCGCAACCTTAACATCCACTTCATGCGTGTAATGCACGCCTGACCTATAAAGGGGAATTCTACAATCTTCCACCCGACAGCATAGGTTCAGAAAATCGCATCCGATAACGTCGCAGAGTCGTCTAAGCCTCTGTGTTGGACCTTCCATTCCAATCCAAAATGGAGGACCGCAATCGGCCCTGGGTACGACGTTGCAAATAGTCAGCTTCGCCTGCATCACTCGTGCGATGTTAGTTGCCTTCACCAAATCAGCCATCCACCGAAAGGATCCGAGGATAGCCTCAGAACCCAAGCGGCAGGCGTCATTCGTGCCGACATGTGCCACTAATTGCAGCCGGTTGCACCCAGTGCGCACGATAACCGCCAGCAGGGTATCTTCCACATTACAGACGAGACCTCCCAGCAAACATACCGAGTGCATACTGGCATACTTTCCAGCCTTGCCAGCTATTTGCCCGAGGGACTCCATCACCAGCCTAACACTGGAGCTCTCAATGACAAGCATATCCAACCTCTGCACTTGTCAGGACTGGGCAGGAAAATCGGCCGATGACTCAAAAGGAAAGGCCAGGAGAGGTATTCCGTGATGGCTCAGAGTTATCATCAACACTGGGTAGCACCTCGTACCTGTTACTAAAGCGGGCCGGTGTGGCCGAGCGGTTCTAGGTGCTTCAATCTGGAACCGCGCGACCGCTACGGTCGCAGGTTCAAATCCTGCCTCGGGCATGGATGTGTGTGATGTCCTTAGGTTAGTTAGGTTTAAGTAGTTCTAAGTTCTAAGGGACTGATGACCTCATATGTTAAGTCCCATAGTGCTCAGAGCCATTTGAACCTGTTACTAAGACAGTAGGAGCCAGCCCTGTGACCCGTTCTATCTTACGCCTTCCGCCCAGTGACTCGTGAACCCACCACAATCTGCCAATCACTCTTTAGTTAGGATGGACTGGTCAGATGTTGCGCATCTGAAGGCGCGGCGACAATCAGGTCACCAGGAGTTTTCCAACAGCACCAAAGGTGTCGCAAGTCTCGTTAATTGTGCCCCACTGTGGCTGCAACTTTGAGCATTATCCAGTGACCTGTCGACTATGTTCAATGCAGCTTCCAGCTGTTTATGGACCTCAGTCTTTTCTCCTTGTGCCCGCTCACATTGAGCACAGTCCCTTGACATATCGCACTGTGTAAAAAAAAATTGACTAACCTTTCAAAAAATTCAAGCAATGCTGTCGGGAATAACAGACAGGCCTGCCCACTAGAGAAAATTAGCCGAGCGTGGCGTACTCAAAATGTAACGAAGAGAATAAACAAACACTAAAATCTTCTCTGCATAGTTCTCACTACAGCTCTGAGACAGCGAGCTCTAAAAACAGAAGTAAATTTCACTACCGAAAATGGATGTGTCAACAATTACTTTTGACCAGAAACTCTGCTTTCAGAAAAGCTACGGCGGGAAATAAATTTGCAAATTCTAAAGCACTGATCCAAACTAAATACTACGTACAAACATGAGATTTAAATGTAGTCATGTGATATGTGATGTGATTCAGCGGTGGAAAAATTAACCGAGGAAGCTGCCTCACACAAGTATATGGACTAAGATATACGCAAAAACAAAAGCCAAAGCCGGCAAACACTGGTCTACACGGGAAAAACAAAGAGGTGTAGTTCACCTCTTCACAGAAGCACGTGGAAAACAGAAGCTTAACTAAAACACTACGTATCAACCAACTGCTACAGCTGCTGACACTACAGGGCGTCCTCTCGTCTCAGTGTCTCCCGCTTCACTTGTTCTCACTTCTTGCTAAATTGTTTAAATAACAGCAGACGACAACACATTGATTTTCAGTGGTAGGCCTGAGAACGGTACCTTCACAGCTGTTGGAATTCACATTATACGCAGCGACTGTAAGCGTGGTGTAGGCACAAGCGCTTACTGTACAGTAGCAGACGGGAGGGTGTGGGGGGGGGGGGGGGGGGGAGAGGGCGAAGGACAGTAATTGGCCAAGCCGCTGCCTGTCGGAGGCTGCTCATACGTATGTGCAACTCGGGCAGTGCCACATGTTACACAACGGATGCAGCTGCAATATTCTCCCCGCTATAGAGTTCACGGCAATGCTTGTCTCTGTAGTCGAGCTTTAGATGAACACCATCTACGCTTTCATATGGTAATACTAATGCCGCTACCCCTTTGCTCCCCCACCGGAGTACGCATGGAGGTGTGATGTATGAGTAGAATAACGTAATTAGTCAGATACCAATTACGTCACCAGTACGAAATCTGGAAGTTCAATAGCGTACAATCTCTGTTTTGCGACTTAAGATGTCACATAACAGTCATTGCTTGTAAGTTCCTCAGTGAACTGCTGTTAACGACTGGGTTCGAGCAATTCAGATGTTGCCATTAAAGCAACTGTGACACAGTTAAAATAAAATTTTCCGGATATTAGATTTTTCCATTCTGTAGTGCTACAGTACATAAATTCATCACAATTCTTTCCATGGCCACCGTGGACGTGTCAAGGGATGGGAAGATCATCACAGCCGCTCTTACCCTTATTTCACCCTTTCTTTTGACACCTCTGCGATGGAGATTAGAACTACAATGAACAGCGTTGAAATTTCTTATGAGTGGCCGAAGAAACATTCCAGACACACCGCCACTCAGGATCGGTGTAAAGATTCTCAATGAAACCACCCCTTTCCCTGAAGCGTTGATTTGCACATAGTTCGAGCTCGTAAACGACTGTCTGCAGCGCAATTAGCGACAGGAAGAGGTCTGAGCCGTGGTGCGCCTTTTCTGGCACACCAGCTCTTTGGCACGTCACTATCGATTTCCCAGCTGTACTTCGACCTTCGCCCCTGTTATGAGCTGGGGGCTGTTTTTGCGGTCGCGGAAGTTGGGGTCGGACTCGCTGTGAGGGGGAAGGACGTGCTCGCGGAGGCAAAAGAGGAAAACACGTGCGCTCGGCCAGCAGCGGCGCTGTCGGTCTACCTTGCAGATGGTCGCGAGTTTGTGGTGGGCCTGCCTGATGTCAACTCCGGGGGCTGTCCGTCGCATTGCCTTGGCGCCTGTTTTCTCAGAGAGATCCATCCCTCGAGACCATCTCGAACAACCCTCTCCATCGAAGGTGTAAGTGATTTTGGTGCCTTCGTTTCGTTGGACGATTTGCGTTGCAGCGAGTATACTTGTTGGTTGGTTGCCCTAACGTACGTGTTGCTGAAGCAAGAGCAACTGGCAAGGTGTGTGACTCCGTGGAGAACAGTAGTCACTACTTCCTTTAAAAAATCAGTGTTCCCAAATGAGGTAGTAACTGTAAGGTATTGAAAATATTAGGTCATCGTCTAGTTGTAATTTTCTGCATACCAAGCTTACACAATTGGCAGCTACATTTGAAACCTATGCAACCAAATTAAAGTGTACAAAACTTGATATCGTTGTGAAGTTGTGCATTTGAATAACGTGATACTATCTTGAAATTTTTTTCCGTATCATCTTTGTACACATTGTCGGCCTTAATCATATGTGTAAATATTGAGCCGGCCGCGGTGGTCGTGCGGTTCTAGCGCTGCAGTTCGGAACCGCGGGACTGCTACGGTCGCAGGTTCGAATCCTGCCTCGGGCATGGATGTGTGTGATGTCCTTAGGTTAGTTAGGTTTAAGTAGTTCTAAGTTCTAGGGGACTGATGACCACAGATGTTAAGTCCCATAGTGCTCAGAGCCATTTGAACCATTTGTAAATATTGTTTGGCAAACTATGAGAGGCTGGCTGCAGTGGCCGAGTGGTTCTAGGTGCTTCAGTCCGGAACCGCGCTGCTGCTACAGTCGCAGGTTCGAATCCTGCCTCGGGCATGGATGTGTGTGATGTCCTTAGGTTAGTTAGGTTTAAGTAGTTCTAAGTCTAGGGGACTGATGACATCAGATGTTAAGTCCCATAATGCTTAGAGCCATTTGAACCATTTGAAACTATGAGAGTGCAAAAGTCTGATACTATATTTTCAGCACTGGATTTGTGCACAGTTCTTAGTTTAAATGTTTTACAGCACTGATATTACTGTAAAACTTGTCACTTCTATTGAAAGCATTTATTGGTTCTTCATTTATATTGTTGTTAATTGATCTCTTAACTTATATTAATTTATGTTTGCTCGGTGTTTGCCGTGTTTTCTGCGGTCTGTTTGTGTTCGTTTTCTGCGAGTTGGGGTGTGTTGGAGCGGCGCCACATTCTGCTTCGGTGCACAGAAGCTGTGACGTGTCGTGTAATGGCAAGTGGCTCCAGGATGGGTCCCGGCGTTTAGGTGTTGTTTTGGAGGGCTGGTCTGCTGCATCCGGCATTTTAAGGTAAGTCACCTTTTGCCCGGGGCAGCCTGGTGACACTGCCTGTTTAACCTGTGTCATGTATACATAAAAAAAGGAGTTTTTAATTTACTTGTGAATCAATTGTATTAATTAACTTGTTGTGCTCCTTGTGTTATTCGGGTTCGTAACGAACTGGTGTGCTTGTAAATCACTTTCTAATTGCAGATTATTGCCTTAAAAAAAAAAAGACTATCTGAGCCACATTTAAAAATCACCTTCAGATTGTAATTTATGTTTCTTAAGTACTGAAATCTCCGTGGCTCATATTTTAAGTCATGTGATTGTGTATGTTGACATTGTCTTATACACGGCCACGTGTTGATTGCCTCTTATCTGTTTTATAAAAGCTTGTTTTGAATAAATTGTCAATTATTGATTTGCTAGTTGTGTTAAGGAGTGACACAGTAGGGGCCTTGACCTTCCGTGCTAAGTGCACCCTTCATTCCGACTTCCTTAGTTCCAACGTTCTTGACAACCTGCTGACGCCCTTGGGCATTTTAAGCCTTCTCTGAGGACATTGAGGGGATGCATCCACACTAAACGTGAACTGACCCATTTGGAGTGCAGCGCTACTGCAATTCTTGCTCTCGTGTACAGGTCGCAATCACTAGGGACGGTTCAACACCATAAAATGCAATCTGATCGTGATTCGAAGTAGCAAAGTTTGCTTACGCTTTTTCGTTTCTTCTGTTTCGAGTACTCCTGTGGCGTTATCATAGGGGATGCTACATTGAGACATGCGGAAATAAAACCTCAAAGAGTCGTTCTAATACCTCCAGTTTGGTAAAATCCTCGGTGCCGCCCACCTGCCTTTGTTGAGAATCTTGAAATTTTGTCAATACAGACAAAGATCGTGACGAAAGGTTGAGGCGCCTGCAGGCAGGCTACACTGCTGCTCTTTCGCTGCTACACTGCAGCTCTTGCATCTGATAATAGGCAATCCGAAATCGGAGAGTGTCGAAGCGGTTGACAGTCTTCAAGCACCTAGGAACTTCGTCATAGGTTCTGTCTGCACAGGTAAAAGTTTAATGCTAAATGTCTAAATTCACGTTTGTAAGTGTCTGGTTGGTAGCTGACAAATGCAGAAAACTTATTTTGATACTGAAATACGTAAATCTCAATGCAGGACAACACAACAGTGTTAAAATTTAATTTTTGACCGGATGTACGTTATGTGAAATTCATCATGCGAAATCCAGACTAGCCAGCACACCAAACAATTGCCCTGCGAGAAAGCAATCCGTTTTCAATGAAATTTACATGCGCAATTTTACTGCAAAACAGAATGATACAGATTAAAATGGTGGCTCCGAATGTTGCTAATCTTTATCTTTAGCCTAGCGAACAATCGCTATACCAAAACTGTTATTCTAATTATGCAGCAGATGAACATAAAATTTCGTGATGACTGGGTGTTGTGTGATGTCCTTAGGTTAGTTAGGTTTAAGTAGTTCTAAGTTCTAGGGGACTGATGACCATAGATGTTAAGTCCAATAGTGCTCAGAGCCATTTGAACCATTTTTTTGAACATAAAATTTAACGCATCTGACCTTCTGATAAACTGCTTGAAAACTTACAAGATAGCACTTTTCTCAGATCTTTTACTGATACTAAACCTATGAACTTATATGATATTTTCACAAATACATTCCGACAATCAATGTACCTTACAGTGGACATGAATTATGATGAAAATGAAATTTGTTGGCCTACTTGTGCGAACGGAACACTTGTCTGTTTTGCAACATGTTACTGATTAAGATAACGATGAAACTGTCAAAAATCAAATTTCGTTTACCGTACTTGCGCTGTGCAGTGCAAGACGGTCTCTTATTACTTTTCATAAAAATGCCTCTACAGCACGCAACTCGCGATGTAAATTGGTAGTATACAAATACATTCATAAAATAAAATGAAAATGTTAAACTAATCTTAAGAACTGATAAATGACAACATGACTCCAAGTTAAATTATGCTTCATTGAGCCATAACATCAATATACCGTTTCATAAAATTCTCGCAAGTAGAAAGTTAGCAAAATATTTTTAAAAAATTTTCCTGTGTACAACTACTGTCCTTGAGTCTTGTTTCAATTATAAGACAAAACCACGTGCTGAATTAAAACATTCCTACAGCATACTACAACCATTCACAACTATCTAACAGCAAGAAACTACACAGCTACACATATAAAAGAAAACTTGATTACCTTGAAATTGTCGTTATTCTTTTATTAATATTTCTCAAAACCTTCAATATTCCTCAAAGACATATTATTACACAATCCTTTTTAAATAATGCTACCTCCACTACGTGGCAGACTAGCTTCCAACTGTTTCCAAGGGAGTACATTGCCAGACTGTCTAATATAAACTACATACTGCTGCTCACTTCAAAAGAAGTAACCTCTCTGATCAATTTATTTCATCTCAGGAACAGACTTACAACGAATATGGTTATATCGATACTACAGATGCTGAGTACATTTATGAAATTCACAACTTAATTCACATTTGTTGGCAAAACTTCTTGAAAATCGTCACGGCGAATAAGACAGTTCCCTTCGACAGGTACATTTTTTAAGATTCTCAATAAACTTGAGTGGGTGCCACTGAGAATTTCGGCGAAATTGGAGTTTTAGAGAGACCCTTTGCGTTTTATTAATGTACATGTCAGTGTCCCATCCCCCCGGTGATCAAACCACAGGAGTACACAAAATAGGAGCGCTGAGGAATCATAAGCAGGCGTTGCTGCTTCAGATCAAGTTCAAATTTCGTAGAATGGTTTATAACGATCTCTAGTGGTTCCATGCTATGCACGAGATCAAAAATTGCTGTCGCACTACGCTCCAAACTAGTGCCATCACGTTCGATGGTGATATTGCCCTTAAACAAGGGTTGAAAACACCAGAGGTTGTCAGCAGTGTCCAACGTTGTCGAGAACAACTTCCTGTTGCTCGTCGCTCTGCGAACGGTCGTTTTCTACCGAGAATTGTATGGGAATCAACGCCCCAGGGAAAGGGGTGGTTTTACTGCAGTGCTTTATGCCACCTCCAGAGGCATTTTCGTGCTGATGCTGAGCGGCGGTCTGTCTGGAATGTTTCCCTCCGCCACTCCTAAGAAAAATGCGTTATTTGAACGTTGTGCTCTATTCTAACCTCCATCGCAGAGGTGTCAAAAGAAGGGGTGAAATGTGGGTAAGAGCGGCTGTGACAGCCTTCCCATCGTATGACACGTCCACGATGGCGTTGGGCTGTATTGTGATGAATATTGGTGCCAATGGGACGTCGTAAACCATCTTACATATTCTGACCCGTAGCTTCTTGTTACGGCTTCTGCACCACTTTTTAGCAGCAGGCACAGTGGCTCTGCCAAAGACTGAGACGGCGTGGAGTTTTACAATTATTTATTGAACTTTCTTTACAATTTCTCCCTCGTCGTTGCTGCCCAGGCCTGCAGATCCCTCCGCCTGGCTGCTGCTGTGTAGATTCTCCGACAATACGCACAACGCGCGCCGCTGATCGCTCTCGGGAGCCTCAGGCCACCAGTGCTCCGCTGAAGCCAGGATGCCCTGTGGTTGAGATGACCTCGTCGCCGCTCAGCGCCCCAGCACGTGGGGCCAGCTGCCGATGCCTGCTGCACCGGCAGCTGGGAAGCCGTCAGTTGTGATGTGCGAGAGGTCCCGTCATGGACGGACCACTCGCCGTGGGGCCAGGTTGCCGTAAAGTCCGGGCGTCGGTCCCCGGCAGCGCCTGTGACCGAGACCGCTCTGCGGCTGGTCCTGCTGGAAGTTCTCGCTGTAGTTAGTCAGCCATAGTGCCGACCGAACTCGGGCCGACCTCCAGAGCTGAAGTTGAAATCTGACGGCGAATGGATGACTCCTGCGAGCTGGAACAGACTTCCGGAATCGTCACCTACGAAGATTGAACATTCGGACACGGACCACGTCCGTCCTCAGATCCGAACTGCTTCCTAATGGCTTCTATCCGTTGCTGCCTGCGCTCCACTATTTATATCCGGCAGGAGGACTTTTTTTACCCTCGGTGGTAGCTTTTTGTCATTGCTCCCGCAGTATATTGCAGCATAACTTAGCGTGCTGACCTCACTTCTCCTTACTCAGCACTCTCCAGGCTTTGCTCGGCGCTCGATCTGTGTGCGTCCTTGCGTCAGTCTGATGGTAGACTGCTGCTGTCAGCCAGGCTATCTGTGCCTGCCTACTTTGCAATGCCTCGGTCGCCGGCGTGCCTCTATTTTGCCATTATCCACTGTGTGAAGCAACGCTTACTACATGTTGCCGCAACATTCTTTTTCGCATGTGTCGACTTCTTGCTCTTTGTAGAGTCTTAGAGCCCAAGGATGACGTCACAGAACGCCACGCTTTTGCACCGTCGCAGAGGAAGGTGGGGATTACAGTGTTTCGGACACTGACCCTTGAATTCCGTTGCACAGTGTATTTTCACTGAAAACTGTGTATTTAGCGGGTAGGTAGTTTGCTTATTGCTGCAATTCCTACTCGTAGTGTTTATAGAAGCCCTGGACCATTACGATGCCAGACGAACAAAAACTTTGTAATGGGAACAATACAATGAGCTGCTGTCATTTCGGATCAAAGATATGTTTCGACCATATCAGGTCAGAAATTTTCGCAAATGGTAGTAAATATGATTGTAGCAATGGGATTGTGAGCTCCCTATGACCGCTTAAAACTGCTTCGTTGTGTGTAGGTGCACGATTGTGTGTGGGTACTAACAGAAACGCTTTATTTGTTAGAAACGATCGCCAATGAAGCATCGAAACTAAGAACCTGGACCTGATTAATTGCAACAGAAGTAAATATATAATGCTGCGGATTTCTAAATACACTACTGGCCATTAAAATTGCTACACCACGAAGATGATGTGCTACAGGCGCGAAATTTAACCGACAGAAAGAAGATGTTGTGATATGCAAATGATTATCTTTTCAGGGCATTCACATAAGGTTGGCGCCGGTGGCGACACCTACAACGTGCTGACGTGAGGAAAGTTTCCAACCGATTTCTCATACACAAGCAGCAGTTGACCGGCGTTGTCTGGTGAAACATTGTTGTGATGACTCGTGTAAGGAGGAGAAATGCGTACCATCACATTTCCCACTTTGATAAAGGTCGGATTGTAGCCTATCGCGATTGCGGTTTGTTGTGTCGCGACATTACTGCTCGCGTTGGTCGAGATCCAACGAGTGTTAGCAGAATATGGAATAGGTGGGTTCAAGAGGGTAATACGGAACGCCGTGCTGGATCCCAACGGCCACGTATCACTAGCAGTCGAGATGACAGGCATCTTATCCGCATGGCTGTAACGGATCGTGCAGCCACGTCTCGATCCCTGAGTCAATAGATGTTGCAAGACAACAACCATCTGCACGAACAGTTCCACGACGTTTGCAGCAGCATGGACTATCAGCTCGGAGACCATGGCTGCGGTTACCCTTGACGCTGCATCACAGACAGGAGCGCTTGCGATGGTGTACTCAACAACGAACCTGGGTGCACGAATGGCAAAACGTCATGTTTTCTGATGACTCCAGGTCCTGGTTGCAGCATCATGATGGTCGCTTCCGTGTTTGGCGACATCGCGGTGAACGCATATTGGAGGCGTGTATTCGTCATCACCATACTGGCGTATCACCCGGCGTGATGGTATGGGGTGCCATTGGTTACATGTCTCGGTCACCTCTTGTTCGCGTCGACGACGCTTTGAACAGTGGACGTTACATTTCAGATGTGTTATGACCGGTGGCTCTACCCTTCATTAGATCCCTGCGAAACCCTACATTTCAGCAGGATAATGCACGACCGCATGTTGCAGGTCCTGTGCGGGCCTTTCTGGATACAGAAAATGTTCGACTGCTGCCGTGGCCATCACATTCTCCAGATCTCTCACCAACTGAAAACGTCAATGGTGGCCGAGCAACTGGCTCGTCACAATACGCCAGTCACTACTCTTGATGAACTGTGGTATCGTGTTGAAGCTGCATGGGCAGCTGTACCTGTACACGCCATCCAAGCTCTATTTGACTCAATGCCCAGGCGTATTAAGGCCGTTATTACGGCGAGAGGTGGTTGTTCCGCGTGCTGATTCCTCAGTATGTATGCACCCAAATTGCGTGAAAATGTAATCACATGTCAGTTCTAGTGTAATATATGTGTCCATTGAATACCCGTTTATCATCTGCATTTCTTCTTGGTGTAGCAATTTTAATGGCCAGCAGTGTATTTTATTATTATTACTACCTGACAAACCCAGTATTTCACGGGTATTCACTTTGCCAGTTTTCTACTAGAAACGGAAACAAAAAAAAAAAAAAAAATGAACAGGTCTGTAGTGAAGTATCGAAAAAATTGGGTTTCCCTGTACTCCTGAAAAGGCGTTTGAAATTATAAAACAGTCGCACAAAAAACATACATAATGTGCAGTTATGTAAGTGCAATATCGAAATTAAGAAACATGATCCGGCAAAGTTTGTGTATGCTGGGCAACACATATTCATAGTACCACATAGCACTATAGACGGCTATCGTTTTCGCCTACAGCCGTTTGCGCTTTGCAGCAGAAAGCTGTCAGAAGAGGTGCCAGATATCACGGATTAGTAGTAAAGAATAAATGTATCGAAACGTCATGCATGATGCGGTGTTTTTCAACGTAACTTATTGTTTATGAGATCATATCTCTTGAACTACGTGTCGTACAATGATATATTTGTGTAGGTACATTTAGCGGCATATGTGGATACTGTCAGCGAAATATGTTGCAAACAGAGTCAGTAGCAAAGAAGTAATAAATTTAAATGTCACGCATAACGCGGCAATTCTCATGAATCTCATTGTTTATGACCTTGTATTCCTGCTCTATGATAGGTAGGTGGTTCTTCAACAGCGATTGTTGCCTGACAGTAAGGGATATGAGTGTCAAGTTTGGCTGGAATTGGTCGTGTGGTTTAGGAGGAGACGTAGAACATACATACATACACACACACACACACACACACACACACACACACACACACATACACACATACGAATGCGTACATCCATTTTTATAATATGCGTAGACTATTATTACAATTATAATTGTTATTATTATTGTTATGATGTGGATGGTCAGGCACGAAGTCTCCCAGTTTCTGTCAGTTGAGAAGTAAGGAGTCCATCAATCAGCTGATTTATAAACGATAGGCACAAATACAGTACGCACATTTTAACTTGGTTGTTTTTAAGTGGGTATGCAGGGACTGAAGTGGTCCAGAAGAAGCACATTTCGTAACAAGTACCTACCATTAAACTCAATACTATGCTTTCTTTCTGAGAAGTAGTTGTATGTAGCACTCGCGATGCACAGGCAACTGCTTCATAATTCTATTAACAAAGGTTGTTAAAAATAATCACTATAATTGTAACATGGAATCATTAGGTCGTGGATTGATGAAACACCTACATGAACTAAATATCACTTAGCTTTTAAAATTGAAAATGCTTATAGAAAATTTTTTCATTCTAAATTTTAGTTAGGCGCTAATATTGATGATAGTGGGGGATGCTGTGTAGTAGCTAATATCTGATTGCGCTTAGGGGTAATGGTCTCAGAAAGGTTGGGAACTGGTCTACAACGATGAATAGTTTACGGGCAACTGGAACGTGTGAAGGCCGGCTGATTACAAACGCTTAGGAAGTTGCAATGCGGATATTTTACGCCAGGCAGAGATGCGATGGCTGC
Organism: Schistocerca americana; assembly: GCF_021461395.2. NCBI lineage: Eukaryota > Metazoa > Arthropoda > Insecta > Orthoptera > Acrididae > Schistocerca > Schistocerca americana. Next base: position 261,995,079 of record NC_060121.1, on the reverse strand, counting down.
GGCAGGACAGCTGGCTGGCGCCAGCGACCGCGCGCCGCCGCATCACGGCTTTCCAGCGGGCTGTTAATCCTGTTCCCGCGGTGATCCGCTAAAGCCGAGTATGGCTCGCAAATCTGGCTGCAACTTAGGGGATTTTCCGCCCCGCTGGCGCACAGCCCCTATTTCTGACGCCAGAATTCCACTGCCGAGCTCACTGGCTGGAACACCGCTGTCGACAGATGCACGCATTCCGACGTCAGGTAATCTTCACACTCTCAGGTATACGAAAGTTAGGCTGCGAAATAAGAGAACTGTAATAATCTTTTAACGTTCTGTTAAACCGAATGTCGTATAAGTGGACCGGGTCATGACGTAACGATTACATCGAATCGAAGTATTATGTTTATTAACAATCATCTTTCTGTACACCACGAGCTATGTGTAAAAATATTTAAGTTGAAATATGTCAATAGAAAATCAGCCAGACCAAAACATAAATAAATCAGAGCAATAAACTGATGAAAAATATTTATAAGTTGAGAAATATGTAAATAACAATTACAGTCTGTAAGAAAAATGTAGCTGGTAGAAGCCGACCTCGGGGAAGATCAATCTGGATTCCGTAGAAATGTTGGAACGCGTGAGGCAGTACTGACCCTACGACTTATCTTAGAAGAAAGATTAAGGAAAGGAAAACCTACGTTTCTAGCATTTGTAGACTTAGAGAAAGCTTTTGACAATGTTGATTGGAATACTCTCTTTCAAATTCTGAAGGTGGCAGGGGTCAAATACAGAGAGCGAAAGGTTATTTACAATTTGTACAGAAACCAGATGTCAGTTATGAGAGTCGAGAGACATGAAAGGGAAGCAGTGGTTGGGAAGGGAGTGAGACAGGGTTGTAGCCTCTCCCCGATGTTATTCAATCTGTATATTGAGCAAGCAGTAAAGGAAACAAAAGAAAAGTTCGGATTAGGTATTAAAGTCCATGGAGAAGAAATAAAAACTTTGAGGTTCGCCGATGACATTGTAATTCTGTCAGAAACAGCAAAGGACTTGGAAGAGCAGTTGAACGGAATGGACAGTGTCTTGAAAGAAGGGTATCAGATGAACATCAACAAAAGCAAAACGAGGATAATGGAATGTAGTCGAATTAAGTCGGGTGATGCTGAGGGAAATAGATTAGGAAATGAGACACTTAAAGTAGTAAAGGAGTTTTGCTATTTGCGGAGCAAAATAACTGATGATGGTTGAAGTAGAGAGGATATAAAATGTAGAAATTTGTTAACATCGAGTATTGATTTATGTCGTTTCTGAAAGTATTTGCATGGAGTGTAGCCATGTATGGAAGTGAAACGTGAACGATAAGTAGTTTAGACAAGAAGAGAATAGAAGCTTTCGAAATGTGGTGCTACAGAAGAATACCGAAGATTAGATGGGTAGATCACATAACTAATAAGGAGATATTGAATAGAATTGGGGAGAAGAGGAGTTTGTGGCACAACTTGACTAGAAGAAGGGATCGGTTGGTAGGACATGTTCTGAGGCATCGAGGGATCAGCAATGTAGTACTGGAGGGCAGCGTGGAGGGTAAAAATCGTAGACGGAGACCAAGAGGTGAGTACACTAAGCAGATTCTGAACGATGTAGGGTGCAGTAGGTACTGGGAGATGAAGAAGCTTGCACAGGATAGAGTAGCATGGAGAGCTGCATCGAACCAGTCTCTGGACTGAAGACCACAACAACAACAAAGAAAAATGTTAAGAAAAATGTTTTGTAAAATTTATTTAAGTTCTTTTCATATCAATGGTGACAGTGAAGTATCTGCACCAAGCTCTTTGTTGGCGGGAGAGCCCGCGCATCGATACATAGTGAGCGTGGCGAGAAGCGCGCAGCATTGTCGATAGAACACTCTTGAGTCAACCTTTGTGCAGTGAAGTTGTGAGTGGAGACAGAGTGGTGTGCCAGTTCGCCACCATCTATATATTACTTGAAGAATACTATAATTATATAATTGGTAATTATTTTTTGAATTATTAAAAATCGACGTCATGAAGACATCAAAGGTTTTTATACGCTAAAGGCATATTGTAAGTTCGTTGTTACATTTTTAATCTGTTTTATGTAAACGATCCCCAAACTAAAGTTTTATGAATTGAGTCATCATAAAGAGTTAAAAATTTATACTCAATCATTTTCAGAATAGATCAGTTTATCTCAGTGAGTACCGTATTATTTTTCATTGAACCCTCCAACCACAATATTAAACTTTTGTTGAGTTTTATAATTTTTTTTAAATTTAATAATGACATTAAATTTTGCACCAGTAACTTCAATCAAAAAAGCAAATGAATAATAAGTACAATTTTAGCTCACATATTTGCAATCCTAGTAAATGAATGCCAACCCAAATAATTATCAACAATAGATCAGAGTGAGTATATTCAGAAATGCAGTCAGATGACGTTATCTAGGGGCGACCCAGTAAAATAAAAAGTAATTAAAACATGTACGTATGTTTTCAGGTTCACTGCATAGACAACCGGTGCTAAGGGCCACGGCGTAAGCTTATGTGTTCACGTCGAAATAATCTTCTTTTGATCAGTCACATTAATATTGCTACCAATAAAGGCACAAGACGTATAACATTGTGTACGCTAAAGACTATCAGATCAGACACGTTGTCAAAAGCAAGTCCAGACAGGAAAGCTGCAAGGCACAAAAAGTTCGATTCTCTTTCTTTCTTTCATTAGACGGAAAGTAAGTTAAATTATTTTATTCTAGATGAGAAGGTTATAGTCGAAACGCATTAAGTTTAATGATTATTTCTTTTATTTATTCAACGGAAGGTTTCAAAGTACCTGACCAGTATTCAGCCATAGAGCACATTATAACTGGCATACATTCCATACTACTGCAACAAATGAGTCCTGTGTTAAACAAGAATTTTTAATGACGTTAAAGATGATGTAGATCTCTGCGGAACACATGTTCTCGTGTGTACCACAGAGATCCACATAAGCTACGACATAATTAAAAATTTATACATAGCACGAGCAAAAATAATGGAGTAAATAGAAACGAAACTTCCAAAAAAGTTCAATTCCATCGTGTCAGAAGATAATTGGGAAAATCATTCAAAGGTTCCTTGGTCTAGGTTGGTAGTGAACCAGTCTAGCAGGGAAAACGTGAATTTCAAAGTTGGCGGCGCTCGCAGTATGGTCACTATAAGACAAACATCTGACATGGTGCAGAATTTACTTACTTCGAACTTTATTTGTAAGTACCAAATTAAACTGTGTTGTTTTAATTCAAGTACGTGGTAAGTAAATTTGCAATTCCGCTTCATTAACAAAAAGATCACTTTGAAAGCATACTGTAGTCTGATTTGTGTTTCCAGATTTATGGGGTGAATACAAACACTAATCGCCAAAGTTTCTCTAGAAGAAGACCATGGATTTGCGCAAATGGCACTGTTCTAAGCCCAGGAGATTGTGTTGTGATTAAAGTACACGGAAAAAGTAATTAGCCATTTAGATTGTACGCACGTAAAATTTGTTGTTTACAGAGCAAAGTTTATTATGACATTTTTTGAAAAAGAAAGACAAGTCTGATTAGACACGTTTATTGTAAAATATGAGGAATCATTTTTTAGTCAGTAAGGACTGTTCGAAAACTCTTTGTTATTATGAGAGTACCGCCTGTAGATTCAAAGATATCAGCTTAAACATGATGTCAGTCATTTAATGAATTAACAAACAAATAAAATTTGTCAATTTAATGTAGCAATAAAATAATTAGATACCATTTTGTTCACAGATCATTCGCAAGTGAGCTGCATGGTGAAACTGAAAACATCCACTTCAGTTGTAACTTTGTTTTATTATAAAATTGACCAGTTTCGGGAAAATTACGTTGCTATCTTCAGGTGTGATCAGCCAGAACATTATGACCAACAACCTACTATCGATATACACTCGTCTAGGCGATGCAGCGTCACCTAGCCAGGAATAACTGCTAGTCAGACACATGCGCGATGTATGTAGTATCAGTGAGCGTCCTGTCCGTGTTAGAATGGGGAAGGCACGCGGTCTATTTGAGTTTGACTGAGGGCAAATTGTGATGAACCGAAGGCTCGGCGCGAACATTTCTGAAACTGCACGACTTGCTGGGTGTTCGAGGAGTGCTGCGATGAGTGTCTTCAACACTTGACGAAACCAAGTTGAAACCACATCCAGATGTGGTGTGGCTGGGCGACCAACCCTCATTACTGATGTCGGTCGTTGTACGCTGGACAGACAGGACAGGCGACGAACTGTGGCGATACTAACATCGGACTTTAATGCTGGGCAGAGTGTCTGAACATAGCCGGCCGAAGTGGCCGTGCGGTTAAAGGCGCTGCAGTCTGGAACCGCAAGACCGCTACGGTCGCAGGTTCGAATCCTGCCTCGGGCATGGATGTTTGTGATGTCCTTAGGTTAGTTAGGTTCAACTAGTTCTAAGTTCTAGGGGACTAATGACCTCAGCAGTTGAGTCCCATAGTGCTCAGAGCCATTTGAACCATTTTTTTGTCTGAACATACAGTGCACCAAACACACCTAATGATGGGCCTCTGCAGCCGACGAACCATGCATGTGCCAATATTAACACCACGACATCGGCAACTATGACTGAAATGAGCACGTGACCATCGTGTTTCGTTTTTTTCGTTTAAAATATCTTACAGTCTTGAAAATTATACTGCTTCTTCCCGGTGGCGTCCCGTGATCACAGGCTTCGCTCTAGTTTATGATTTGGCTTTTTTTTTAATTTTTTAGAGGGTTGCAGTTCCAGCAGTCGACGTAAACTTAAATGAAGAAATATGCATCCGCCATCTGTCAGTCAGATGTGTAAACTTATTTCTGCGCGTTGTCGTGTTTTCTGAATGCAAAGACGGTGGAACAGTCCAACAGGTACCTAAAAGATTGTGGGAAAAACCACACAAACCTAGCCAATTGTAAGAGGATGACGTACAACAAACGGGTTAATCTTACATCATTTTTTCGATGTCAACTACAGACTTAAATCTGGTTCATCATGTCTGACTTCTTGTGTTACAGCCTACAAGTACGACTCCCAACTCATCCGTAAGCTGCCTAACGGCTGCCCATTTGCCCTTACCTCTATGCTTTGCAACACGTCGCTCAAAAACTTAGAGCCACATGTTTCTCAGCTTGCATCTTACGTGCTGAACTTAATCTGCAACAAATAGTTCGTGGGTAGGGCATATACAAAGGAAAAGGGTGGTTTAACATATACTTTGCCGTCCGGTGTGGCCGAGCGGTTCTAGGCGCTGCAGTCTGGAACAGCGCGGCCGCTACGGACGCAGGTTCGAATCCTGCCTCGGACATGGATGTGTGTGATGTCCTTAGGTTAGTTGGGTTTAAGTAGTTCTAAGTTCTACGGGACTGATGACCTCAGCAGTTAAGTCCCATAGTGCTCAGAGCCATTTGAACCATTTTTTTGAACATATACTTTCCTTGTTCCTGACTTTGCCTGACTGCACTGCGCACGTAAATAAAAACGCAACCTACGCACATCCATTTCCCATCTTAAACGACAACACCTACTTTAGCCTTTTTTCCTTTCCCCGCCGCAGTCACATCCCTAACGGTGCTGTAGGTGCTAGCTCTCTGGAATATTTGTGGTCGATTCAAAGTTACTGAAGAAAGATACAGAGTGTTATGCGTATTAATTTACTGAGAGTTATGGTGGAGTATGAGATGAATATGGTGAAAATTCCATAAACACATTTCTGCTATAGAAATGCAGTAGAAGTAAAGTTAATGTCTATTGTGTTGGCAGGTTACTCTCAGTAAAAGTAGGAAAAAAGAAACATTTGTAACATTTTTGTCAAGCGTCTGTAAGCGTTCATCTAGATCAATTTGCTAAAAAGTGGATACTGTGGAATACTGTATCATATGATAGTTTCTGTCCCATATGTGGTAACTTAGTTTCTTCAATTTCAGTATAGCTGAACGAAATCAGAATTAGAAAGGAAAATGATACTGTTGATAACTCGTAAATGTACATCTTGTGTTGTTATCAAGAAACAGAACTTGCTTCCTTGGAAATAATTGTTGTTCGATCATCTTTTCACAATAAAAGGTTTGTCGCTTTTACAAGGTCTGTACGCACAATGTTTTGTTGCAGTTCAAAGACAAGTTTACCGTCAGTCACGTCCTATTGTTATACATTAAGCTATTTGTTAAGTCATCACTAATACCTAGTCGTCGTTGTTAAATCCTAATTTACCTTCTTATGAGCTAAATAATTTATAATACATCAAGCATTTTTCTCAAAGACAAGTACATCACCTGTAATATCTGAATCAAATCGAGAATTTAAGAGCAGATGTGTATATTTCGTCTCAACAATAAAATGTAATGATATTTGAACGTTTTCTCAGCATATATCTTTCCTAAGTCCCACAACATGGCGAAGCTGGAATGTGGATGGAAAATTACAACAACTGTGCGCAGAATAGGATGCCATCCAGGCACACACAACAGCCAACTAGAACGTCAACTACCCATAAAACTTTCAAATTCTCATCATACATCTGCAATAGCAGATAAAGTCCATTATTCGTAACTACAACAGATTTTATGAAAGTGATGTAAGAAATAAGAAAAATTTGTGAGATAATTGATAGCACAATATCATCAGTAAGTAATAATAGTTATCTTCTTTATCTGTCTTTATCTGTCGAGATCGAACATCATTGTTCGTGATTCCATTACAGTTTTTCTCCTAGGTTAATTTAGCTAAATTTCAAGTTTTTTACTGTGGTTGTGGCGATTACAAATAAAGCTTCGCTGTCATTGAGTTATCTTATTTAATAATTTCTTTTATTTGACGATACTGATAAAGTACAGTAGTGACCATTCATCATATTGCACTTCACTTGTTATTACCTCCATTCGTGTGCAGATTTTACTCGCTACTGTCTATGGATAATTGCTTAATGCTGACTTGTGTCTTGGCAATGTGCACAGTAAAAAACATAACACTATAATAAAATTTGAATTTTATAGGAGTTTGCTATGTCTCTATATTCATGTGTATCACGTATCGATACCACCCTTTGAACGTCGCAGCTACGGAATTGCAAGTTTTCATCTGAGGATGATAGGAGTCACGCAGGATCTGGTGAATCCAATGGTGCGTGTCAGCTGAGCCATACCTTCAGCTGCTCTGTACCACGAGTGCTCTCTGCCACTGCAGTGTAGGAGGGCCAGTGGCAGCAGCAGATCCCACTTGCACTTGTAACCACTACGCTACGACATCCTCATTCATGCTTAAGACAGCGAGTTTCATCCTAGTTGGTGTTGTATGAACTGGGATCTTCTTCTTGCCGCTTATTTGTAAGAGTCTTCGTTCGCTTGGAGAAATACAAGTTAACTAAATCTTCTGTTTGCTGTTTTACCTTGTTCGCTGATCATTTCTGCTCCTGTCCAGTTTTCCCACCACGACAGATGCCGCTTACCTCTCCTTACTGTTGTATATGAAGTCGCACACAACAGTTTCAGTCACATTTTCAGTTACTTATAATAGTCTTAACGTTGTTATTTAATGTACATATTTAGTCTTTTACGAAATTCACATATGTCCACGTAATTTACGAATTTTAAATAAAAATACTACAGTTTGAAAGGATTGTTATGTGAATCATCTCCTAATAATGTACGCATCTTACAAATACAACAAATAAATGTCTATTTCACAAAAATGCTGAATTAACACATTTACTACCGAAAAAAATATTTTGACAAATCCGTATTAGATTAGCAGAACCCCATGCATTTATCATGTCCACCTGGAATTGAATGACATACTTTTAATGCCTTCTTACTATCTGAAGAACCATACAAGGCTAATGTCGATCTATCAAAATCTAAAAGCACCTTGGATTTTAAGTCTGATAATGACCTGTAAGTTGTATGGAACAATCTTTGCTTGCTTCAGCACTGGGTAAGGTGTCCGACAACCGCTTTAAAAGTAAAACTCGGCTAATCATTTTTTCCTAGAGTCCGTAATGTGTTGCGGTCAGGACATTAAAAGACGCAACCTGTTCGAAGTGGTACATTCCAGGCGGACCCTCCTTTTAAAATGTGTAATTTTAATTTCGAGGTGATCATGCAGCGCCATAATTGAAGAAGGCACACGATAAGCCCGGGCGGACCCACAAAAAGGGGCATTATTCGCGCACAATGCTTCGTTGCACGGGTCTCCTATTGTGCGAGCGCCCTTTATGAAAAACTCATCGGCGAGCGCCAGTTCTCTGTCCTCCTCTTCCCGCCATGCGCGGCTAAACTGATACGCCATTTCGTCTGTCATGGCCCGCTGCTGCTTCTGTGCCCGCCCCTCCAATGGCCGGAGCTGGAAAGAGCTACATCCTAAACAGATATGGCCTAGCTGATCCCATCACTTTCGTATCTTTCATTCCATTACTCTGTCCATCCACAAGTGCGCGCTAGTGCTCGCACACACACACACACACACACACACACACACACAATGTAATTATAACGTGGGTAAGCATAAGCCAGGAACGGGATAAAGGTAAAACTACAGGGAACTATTTTCGTACGACTCTGTCCATCCACAAGAAGTGCGTGCGAGTACACACACACACACACACACACACATACACACACACACACAATGTATTTGTTTATAACCGTGGGTAAGCATAAGCGAGGAACGAGATAAAGGTAAAACTACAGGGAACTATTTTCGTACGACTCTGTCCATCCACAAGAAGTGGGTGCGAGTACACACACACACACACACACACACATACACATACACACACACACAATGTATTTGTTTATAACCGTGGGTAAGCATAAGCGAGGAACGAGTTAAAGGTAAAACTACAGGGAACTATTTTCGTACGTTTACGTGACGTAATGTTTGAGTAAAATTTTCTTTCTAGTGCAATGAATTTTATATCCATTCCTTTTGGTAATATATGAACATTTTTTAAGCAGGAAAAGTAACACATTTTCATTGAGAGTCTTAGAATTTAAACTGTTAGCAGAGCTACTCACATACTTCCTAGTTTTGCTTGCTGTCAAAAGTGATAAAAATTAGAAAAAAAAGGAAGAGAACCAATAGCCATGACACCAAGCGCCAAATGTTTCTGATATCCTATATGTAGTTTGTAAAGGACAAAGAAGTGAAGCCGCTGAAGGTTTTGCAAATTAATCATTAGGCAGTCACTACGTTCAGTTGACATGTCAGTATGATATCTACTAAAATATCACCAGTTTGTATTTTCTGTGCTATTTCAAAGGCGTTTGAATGTGTCCATTGTTACTTCCTCAGAAAAAGTCAAGTTCTACAAAACTGATGGCTTTACACTCAGTTGGTTTCAATCATACTTAAGAAACAGGATACAAAAGGCTGTGCTGAATAATTCAAACACCGTTGGAAGAGTAGAAAATTTTATTGATAGGGAGGAATCAGAAAGTGTCTCCACAGGGTTCAATTTTGGATCCGCTCCTTTTCCGTGTATATGTGAATGATCACCCACTTAAATTTCAACAAGCAGAATCGGTAGTTTTTGCAGACAACACTACTATTATAATAAACTCCATTACAGAGAAAGCAACAAAAGAGAATATAAATGATATTTTCCAATCAATTATGCAGTGCATCTAGGTAAATGGACTATCTAAATTCTGAAAAAAAAACCACATTATATTCCGTTCTGTACAACAGACAGAGTCATACCAGCAACTGATGTAGCACATGAGGAGGAGTCAGGAAACAGAGTAGAATGTACAAAATTTTTGGGTGTACGTATTGATGAAAAATTGAACTGGAAGAAACATATTAATGAATTTCTCAAACAATTAGGGGAAGTCAGGCTATAATGACACATCCGGGTAAAACGACATAGGAAGACTATGGACAAAAGCAGTTGAATGACACCACCTGCATTAAGTTGTATAGAGAGGTCGATCGGCAACTCTGTTCCTACGTATATAGCGACGAGCTACTGCCTTTCGTCTTGGTACTGTGAGTGAAAAACGTCCAGGTAAGCCTCCAACTTTTTTAGGTTTATTCATATATACTCATTCATTAGTAATGTAAGTAATTATATATTTGAGAAAAGTATAAGATTTTTGTAAAGCATACCTTTAGCTACGTTTTTAGGGGTAGAAAGTTCTGCGAGAGCACGCAGTAGTTGAAAGATTCTCAAATAAATGAAAAAAGGCCTTTCAGGCTACAATGACATACCATGTGTCAGGATAAAGTGACAGTGTGTCATTTTGCCCCTGATGTCGGCTCTAGTTCTATTCTGTGTAATATTTGATATTAATTAAGCTATTTATTTTACGCATCTCTTTGAATTAACAACAATAGCAGTAGGTCATTATATATTAAAAGGAATTAAACGAAATACTAAATATGAATTGATAAATGTGCAAGCCGGCCGCGGTGGCCATGCGGTTCTAGGCGCTGTAGTCCGGAACCGCGCGACTGCTACGGTCGCAGGTTCGAATCGTGCTTCGGGCATGGATGTGTGTGATGTCCTTAGGTTAGTTAGGTTTAAGTAGTTATAAGTTCTAGGGGACTGATGACCACAGATGTTAAATCCCATAGTGCTCAGAGCCATTTTGAAAAATGTGCAATGATACACAAATACAATAAATTTACGTAGGCCAGATAAGTAAGTGAATTTCCCCTTGCAGATGGCAGGCAACAAAGTAAGGAAATCGTCAAGACAGTCGGGATGCGGTGCAGATGCGGTAGGCTGCAGATGCTATTAACAGAGGCGAGATGGGATTGTTGCGGGCGTCGAAAGCACTTAGAGTTCTCCAGGCTCTGCTTGGAAGACGAACTAGGAATACGAAAAAAATGTTCAGTGGTGTTCAGAAAGGACTGGATAGATTCCAGCCAACTGCACTGGAGCGTTAAGTGGCACATCACCTGAAACTATTGTCGTCGTGCATATTTGGTATGACTATGAAGTAGTTGAGAGAACTTGCATTCCAAATAGCCGAGGAAAGCAAAGAGGAAACTTAGTTTTGAAAAAGAAATGTTGTACGAAAAAGGCCTTTTTGGCGACGACAGTGATGCTTACGAAGATGGTGACTGTTTGTACTGCTTGGAACCATTATCCTATTTAAAACCCGGAGAACACTGGTTAAGGTGTCAGCAGTTCACAATTCGTGGGCACACACTGAATGTTCTGTAGTAAGCCGCAGAACAATAAACTTCATTTGTTGTTCCGGCATATCGACAAGCGCCGGCACGATGACGAAGATCGCAGCAGCAAAGAAGACTGCGAAACGACGTCAGCCAATAGCCTGCTGACAAGGATCGCACCAAGACAGGGGTGCACTCTAGCCACAGAGAATATAAGGGCCGCTCCAGTCAGCCTCGGCCGGAGTACCAGACCACCACAGTACTAGCACAGTATTAGGACAGCACTACGATAGCAGTGACGTGTGAGCCATATCAACTACTTACATGGATCTTGTATACAGCAGAGGACCCAGTTTGCACGTCGCCTATCGCTTGTAACACCATTCTAAAATCAAAGTTCAGTACTGCCAATCTGTTTTATTGAAATAAAGCTACACTCATGCTCATAAATTAAGGATAATTGCAGAATGTGGCACCAGACAACGTGAGACTACACAAAACACATGTGGTATAAAACGTCACTGTTTCCTGCGCATGTACCCCGACGTCAATATGGGATATGATCACCACGCACACATACACAGGCCGCACAACGGGTTGGCATCAGGTGGTTGAGCAGCAGTTGGGGTATAGCCTCTCAATCTTGCACCAGTGCCTGTCGGAGCCCCTGAAGTGTCGTAGGGGCTTGAAGATGTGCAGCGATACGTCGACCGAGAGCATCCCCGACGTGCTCGATGGGTTTTAGGTCTGGAAAACAGGCAGGCCACTCCATTCGCCTGATACCTTCTGTTTCAAGGTACTCTTCCACGATGGCAGCTCGGTGGGGCCGTGCGTTATCATCCACCAGGAGGAAGGTAGCACTCAGTGCATCCCTGAAAAGGCGGACATACTGGTGCAAAATGACGTCCCGATACACCTGACCTGTTACAGTTCCTCTGTCAAAGAGATGCAGGGGTGTACGTGCACCAATCATAATCCGACAAACCACGACCTCCATATGGGCCCGAGGACATTAAGGGGTTGGTATCTGATTCCTGGATCACAGCAGATGAAACCTGGCGAGACTCACTGTTCAGACTATACCTGGACTCGTCTGTGAACATAACCTGGCACCACTGTTCAAATGACCATGTACTGTGTTTCTGACACCACGCTTTACGGGCTCTCCCGTGACCAGGGGTCAGTGGAATGCACCTTGCAGGTCTCCTGTCGAATAAACCATGTCTATTCAGTCGGCTGTAGACTGTGTGTCTGGAGACAACTCTTCCAGTGGCTGCGGTAAGGTCCCGAGCAAGCCTACCTCCAGTACTCCGTGGCCGCCTACGGGCACTGATGGTGAGGTATCGGTCTTCTTGTGGCGTTGTACACTGTGGAAGTCCCGTACTCTAGCGCCTGGAAACGTTTCCTGTCTGCTGGAATCGTTGCCATAATCTTGAGATCACACTTTATGGCACACGGAGGGCCCGTGCTACGACTGGCCGTGTTTGACCAGCCTCCAGTCGTCCTAGTATTCTACCCTTCATTACGTCATGAATATGTGTTCTTTGAGCCATTTTCCACACACAGTCACCGTTAGCACGTCTGAAAACGTCTGCACACTTACTCGCTCCACCGTGTTCTGACATGCACCAACACACCTCTGCGTATGTGGACTGCTACCAGCGCCACCGTGCGACGACTGCAGGTCAAATGCACCGCATGGTCATGCCCCGAGGTGATTTAAACCCGCAAACCGCCCACCAGAGCATTGTTTCACCATGTATCAGTATTATCCTTAATTTATGAGAATGAGTGTGCTAATGTTATTTACTTGAATTGTATAGCATTCTGAGAACGCAGCATCCCTTTGGTACCCTATAAGTTATGTCTGGAAATAGATAGGATTGGTGAGAATAATTTTTTAAAAACCGGAACTAATTTTATTGCTTCATAGATTCATATTCGTGATTCTACTTTCAGTCTTCACTTTTTGTACGACTGAACTGAGAATCCTTAATTGATACTATGAAAAATTATTTCAGGATTACTCTTTGATTTGTAAAGTACAAACCCACTAAATATTAAAAATTTATCTGAATTTCTTACTTTTTTTACTCCAGTGTCATTTTACCTTGACAACGGTCTAAAATGACATATTATGCACTTTTACAAGAATATCAAAAACGTATGGTTTATATTAATGTAAAACCATGACACCAATATAGCGAAACTTACAAGTGAATGAGGCACTGTCCTGATGCAAATTTTATTCAACATCATGGTTTATGAAGCAACAATGACCTAAAAACAAAACGCCATGTCCTTTTAGCCGGACTTCCCCTATGTTCAGCTACTTTTGCTCTTCGTATAACTGCAAATGTTGGAAACAAATGAATCAACCTCCTGGCTATTTTGCATACTTACACTCAACAATGTCTTTAGAAATAATCTGGAGTAACTCATCAATTAGAAAGACAGTACTGATTACACAAAAGCGAGCAGTAAGAATAATATGTGGTGTTCACCCACAGACATGTGGAAGGTAGCTCTTCAAAGATCTAGACATTTTAACTGTATTCGCACAGTATTTATATACGCTATTGAAATTAGTAAAAATTATTCCACCATAATTTGAGAAGAACAGTGATGTCCATACCTACAACTTACGACCGAGAAATGACCTTCATTAGCCTAGCAATGCTTTGCAACTGCTAATTATGTATGGGAACTGAACATACATTCTAATTTCCTTCCCCTCCTATGTCCTCACATCCTCCTCCTGTCTTCGTGCTTCTCCTCTACCTGCCCCCTCTCTCTTTCTGTCATATCCTCTCCCTGTCTCTGTACATCAACCCCTCTCCATCTCTCTCCCCGTCTCTCACCATCTTCTGCATCCCCTCTGTCTGTCCATTTCCCCGTCTCTGTGTCTATCACCTTCCCCGCCTCCACCCGCCACCGTCACCCAACCCATCTCTGACCCTCTCCTCTTCCCTCCCTCTCTCCGACCTTTGCAAACGAAACCTTGACTGAGAATTGAAGTCGCTCAAAACGAATGAACAAATCGTCTGGGATCGTTGGTGTATCGGGTCTGAGAGAGATCTATGTTGATGTTGGATGGTAATCTGAATGAGTAGGCCTAAGCCATGGAACGACAAACGTCCCCAAAGCGTCACAGGCGAACCACTGGCCTGAATCACACTCTCCACACACTGTTGTATCATTTTAAAAGAGAAAAAATGATTACTCGTCGGTCCACACTACTTGCTTCCAGTCAGCTATTGTCCAATATCTATGTTTCTTGACACAATGAAGACGTTCAGCTTCACGGATTTTTGGAAGCAGTGGGCATTAGGAGGGTTGTTGTTGTTGTGGTCTTCAGTCCTGAGACTGGTTTGATACAGCTCTCCATGCTACTCTATCCTGTGCAAGTTTCTTCATCTCCCAGTACTTACTGCAACCCACATCCTTCTGAATCTGCTTAGTGTATTCATATCTTGGTCTCCCTCTACGATTTTTACCCTCCACGCTGCCCTCAAATGCTGAATTTGTGATCCCTTGATGCCTCAGAACATGTCCTACTAACCGATCCCTTCTTTTTGTCAAGTTGTGTCACATACTCCTCTTCTCCCCAATTCTATTAAATACTTTATCATTAGTTATGTGATCTACCCATCTAATCTTCAGCATTCTTCTGTAGCACCACATTTCGAAAGCTTCTATTCTCTTCTTGTCCAAACTATTTATCGTGCACCTTTCACTTCCATACATGGCTACACTCCGTACAAATGCTTTGAGAAACGACTTCCTCTCACTTAAATCTATACTCGATGTTAACAAATTTCTCTTCTTCAGAAACGCTTTCCTTGCCATTGCCAGTCTACATTTTATATCCTCTCTACTTCGACCATCATCAGTTATTTTGCTCCACAAATAGCAAAACTCCTTTACTACTTTAAGTGTCTCATTTCCTAATCTAATTCCCTCAGCATCGCCCGACTTAATTCGACTACATTCCATTATCCTCGTTTTGCTTTTGTTGATGTTCATCTTATATCCTCCTTTCAAGACACTGTCCATTCCGATCAACTGCTCTTCCAAGTCCTTTGCTGTCTCGGACAGAATTACAATGTCATCGGCGAACCTCAAAGTTTTTATTTCTTCTCCATGGATTTTAATACCTACTCTGAATTTTTCTATTGTTTCTTTTACCGCTTGCTCAATGTACAGATTGAATAACATCGGGGAGAGGCTACAACCCTGTCTCACTCCCTTCCCAACCACTGCTTTCCTTTCATGCCCCTCGACTCTTATAGCTGCCATCTGGTTTCTGTACAAATTGTAAATAGCCTTTCGCTCCCTGTGTTTTACCCCTGCCACCTTTAGAATTTGAAAGAGAGTATTCCAGTTAATATTGTCAAAAGCTTTCTCTAAGTCTACAAATGCTAGAAACGTAGGTTTGCCTTTCCTTAATCTTTCTTCTAAGATAAGTCGTAAGGTCAGTATTGCCTCACGTGTTCCAATATTTCTATGGAATCCAAACTGATCTTCCCCGAGGTCGGCTTCTACCAGTTCTCCATTCGTCTGTAAAGAATTCGCGTTAGTATTTTGCAGATGTGACTTATTAAACTGATAGTTCGGTAATTTTCACATCTGTCAACACCTTCTTTCTTTGGGATTGGAATTATTATATTCTTCTTGAAGTCTGAGGATATTTCGCCTGTCTCATACATCTTGCTCACCAGATGGTAGAGTTTTGTCAAGATTGGCTCTCCCTAGGCCATCAGTAGTTCTAATGGATTGTTGTCTACTCCCGGGGCCTTGTTTCGACTCAGGTCTTTCAGTGCTCTGTCAAACTCTTCACGCAGTATCGTATCTCCCATTTCATCTTTATCTACATCCTCTTCCATTTCCATAATATTGTCCTCAAGTACATCGCCCTTGTATAGACCCTCTATATACTCCTTCCACCTTTCTGCTTTCCCTTCTTTGCTAAGAACTGGGTTACCATCTGAGCTCTTGATATTCATACAACTGGTTCTCTTTTCTCCAAAGGTCTCTTTAATTTTCCTTTAGGCAGTATCTATAAGCCTCTACATCCTTACATTTGTTCTCTAGCCATCCCTGTTTAGGCATTTTGCACTTCCTGTCGATCTCATTTTTGAGACGTCTGTATTCCTTTTTGCCTGCTTCATTTACTGCATTTTTATATTTTCTCCTTTCGTCAATTAAGTTCAATATTTCTTCTGTTACCCAAGGATTTCTACTAGCCCTCGTCTTTTTGCCTACTTGATCCTCTGCTGCCTTCACTACTTCATTCCTCAGCGCTACCCATTCTTCTTCTACTGTACTTCTTTCCACCATTCCTGTCAATTGTTCCCTTATGCTCTCCCTGAAACTCTGTACAACCTCTGGTTCTTTCAGTTTATCCAGGTCCCATCTCCTTAAATTCCCACCTTCTTACAGTTTCTTGAGTTTTAATCTACAGTTAATAACCAATAGATTGTGGTCAGAGTCCACATCTGCCATTGGAAATGTCTTACAATTTAAAACCTGGTTCCTAAATCTCTGTCTTACCATTATATAATCTATCTGATACCTTCTAGTATCTCCAGGATTCTTCCATGTATACAACCTTCTTTCATGATTCTTGAACCAAGTGTTAGCTATGATTAAGTTATCCTCTGTACAATACTCTATCATGCGGCTTCCTCTTTCATTTCTTAGCCCCAATCCATATTCACCTACTATGTTTCCTTCTCTCACTTTTCCTACTCTCGAATTCCAGTCACCCATGACTATTAAATTTTCGTCTCCCTTCACTACCTGAGTAGTTTCTTTTATCTCATCATACATTTCTTCAATTTCTTCATCATCTGCAGAGATAGTTGGCATATAAACTTGTACTACTGTAGTAGGCGTGGGCTTCGTGTCTATCTTAGCCACAATAATGCATTCACTATGCTGTTGGTAGTAGCTTACGCGCACTCCTATTTTTTTTATTGATTATTAAACCTACTCCTGCATTACCCCCCTTTGATTGTGTGTTTATAATCCTGTATTCAGCTGACCAAAAGTCTTGTTCCTCCTGCCACCGAACTTCACTAATTCCCACTATATCTAATTTTAACCTATCCATTTTCCTTTTTAAAGTTTCTAATCTACCTGCCCGGTTAAGGGATCTGACATTCCACGCTCCGATCCGTAGAACGCCAGTTTTCTTTTTCCTGATAATGACATCCTCTTGAGTAGTCCCCGCCCGGAGATCCGAATGGGGGACTATTTTACCTCCGGAATATTTTACCCAAGAGGACGCCATCATCAGGGAGGGACCCTACTCAAAAGGTCCATTCTACGCAATTTTCTTCGCAATGCTCACTCAGAAACTGGTCGAGATGGATGTACGCTCACTAAAAGAACTCTCAGGTATGAAATCGATTTTCACTGACTAGGCTACAAACTCTCGTCTGGTTCCTGTCGGTCAGGATCGTTTTGCGAACACTGTTCTTATACTGTGTTGCTAGGATACGAGTGGTTAACTATTTCTTGTAAATACATTCGACATTATGCCTTGATACACCAACAGATCTGAGAACTCCATTCGTGGTGTGGTCATGGACACGTTCAGACACGATAGCTGTTTTCTGCCTTTCTGTTACGTCACCCCGTAGATCAATCTTACTGTGATTACCGCAGACAACCGACTGCCACATACACACTATTTCGCTGTAATATCTCACGTCAGTGATGCAGGGTCACATGAACAGCTGGTACCAGTTCTAAACCGTCTACAGCAGGGCCGGCCATGGCGTGCCAGACTTCACGCTTGCAGCTTGTGCGGGCAACTGCCGGGTCAATGCCCGGTTTAGTCCTTCTCGGAAGTACCCGCAACAGCGCGACGATTCATTTGACATTGTGGTACGCCATTTTTCAATCGGTACCAATCTCTGAGTTCGGCACAGTCGTACTGTCAGCCCTGTTTAACCTTCGCTATTTGTTCATGGTGTGAAGGACCTTCAAGGTCCAGTGGCTGTTCGCACAAAAAAAAAAAAAAAAAAAAAAAAAAAAAAAAAAAAAAAAAAAAAAAAAAAAAAAAAAAAAATGGACATCCAGGAAACGATTTTTCTGTCTAAAACTCGCTATTGTTGAGATTACAAAGGACGAAGGAGTGCGAGAACGAAAATTAGAACATCGGTAGTGGAGTGTAGACTTCGCATTTTAAGTGGGCATGACTGCAAACTGCCTATTATTAGACACTTCACGGTAGCTTCTTTCTTATTTGATGCGGATGAATTTAAAAAGAGAATCGCGCTGTAGAAGGAACACATTCTGACAAAAACAGTCCAGTTCCATAAGCTGGCAGACGTTAAAGAAAACGCGAAGTTTAAAGAATCCATTGTGGCGTTGAAAGGATTACAAGGATAGATTTATAAAGATTTTGAGGACCTGTCGATCTTACATCTGTTACCGAGCTATTTTGGGGACGATCTGCCGTTTCAGTCGAAAGCACCGCAGTGCATGTACAGACGTGACTGATTGACCTGCAAGGTAATACCAGTTTTAATGAAAAATCGTTTTTACGTTAAAACTGTCCAGAGCACCTACATTGCTTTCTTCAGGTAGAGTTTCCAAATCTTCATAATGAGATTGCAATAGTGCTACGATACTTCGATCAACATATTTGTGTAAAAGATATTTTTTTGATTACGAAACTAAATAAGTCACTATTACGTGACAACTTGAGTGCGAAACTCCGAGGAATTGTCTGTACTTGTCCGCATGCCAACAGTCTGTACAAGATAAAAATTATTTTATGTCTTCAGCACGCCAAAAATAATTAAATGGTACTGAAAGTTTCTTTTGTTTGTGACCTTTGTGGTTGAGAAATGTTAAATGTAAAACCAAGTAGTGTGCGGTGTAACTGTACTGCCATTTAAATTTGTCGCTTCGCAGTGGTTCGCTTTTCCCCCCGCCTCACGCTCAAACAGCGTGGCGTGTCGGCGCGGAAAATGTGAACCAAGGCTCAGCGCTTTGGCATTTGTGTCCAGGCACAGCCCACGAGCCGAAATCTTGGCCACCTCTGGTCTACAGTATTCCAAGGCCATTGACGTGCTATTATTTTTTTTTTTTTTTAAGAAGGTGACTAACATGTCATGGCAATGAAATGGTGCATATGTTCACTGGATGCCTGGACGATCATAGGGTAATGCTTCCTTATAAAAGCCTTATAGGGCAATGCTTCCTTATAAAAGCCAGTGTGGTATATAGCTCATCTTTCAAATATTGAGCGTATCTCTGCAGCATTTTTTCATCTGTAATTAACTCACAATTTATCTATTTATATGAATGTAGTTTTGGTTGAAAGTTGCTTCATCAGTCCAGTAGAAGCTGTGTGGCAGAGTGATACCGTTTTCTCAACTGGGACTTGAACCCGATTCGCGGAGAACAGTTTGATCTTCAGAAAGATACATAAGAAATGAAAGAAAACGACAACTCTGTTGCGATTGACATAAAGAGGAAAGCAGGAGCAACTTGTAATATTTGCGGTTAACTGGTCCTGTGCTGAGAAATCTCAGACATAGTACTACGTTGCACATTTCATTATGAACTCAAATGGGCAACGCGTAGTGTATCGTCATCACTCACTGCCTGTGTGGTCAGTCACGTAAAACAGTTGAGGAATACCATTGTATGTCCAATGCACGACCCATCTTTTCTGACCACTGATCCGCTACATTTGATAACAGAACGACCTGACACGAAGTGTGGAGTCAATCTGAAGGTGAATGAGTGTAGAGAAAGACGTGCATAGTACGAAAGTGAGTTTCGTTCTGTTTCAACTATGTGTCATAATTCTCACAGTGCTTGTGATGAAGTATGGTGAAGACTGCACGGCCGGCCGAAGTGGCCGTGCGGTTAAAGGCGCTGCAGTCTGGAACCGCAAGACCGCTACGGTCGCAGGTTCGAATCCTGCCTCGGGCATGGATGTTTGTGATGTCCTTAGGTTAGTTAGGTTTAACTAGTTCTAAGTTCTAGGGGACTAATGACCTCAGCAGTTGAGTCCCATAGTGCTCAGAGCCATTTGAACCATTTTTTGAAGACTGCACAATGACATTTATTATAAATATTACCGAGCCAGGTGGCGCAGTGCTTAGCACACTGGACTCGCAATCGGGAGGACGCCGGTTCAGATCCGGGTCCGGCCATCCTGATTTAGGTTATCCATAATTTCTCTAAATCGCTTCAGGCAAATGCCGGGATGGTTCCTTTGAAAGGGCACGGCCGACGTCCTTCCCTTTCCTAATCCGATGGGGCCGATGACCTATCTGTTTGGTCCCCTCCCCCCAAATCAACCAATTATTAAAAATATTACGGCATCCCCACAAATAAATAATTGCTCTTTGCCAGTAGCTCCTCATTACAGTCAAGCTGAGTGTTATCAATCGAATTACAGCTACGCAGTATCTTCTGAATAAGGGACACAGGTACAGGAGACAAAGATGAGTGGAAAGAACATTTGCGACGTATGCCTGAAGTATGAATGTCCGACTCCAACGCGCACATGAAGTATCTGGTGGCCGGCCGCTGTGGCCGAGCGGTTGTAGGCTCTTAAGTGGTGATGTGGATTGGTTGTAATAGCTAGATACTTTCAGAAATGGTTCAAATGGCTCTAAGCATTATAGGACTTAACATCTGCGGTCATCAGACTTAGAACTATTTAAACCTAACTAACCTAAGGACATCACACACATCCATGCCCGAGGCAGGATTCGAGCCTGCGACCGTAGCAGCCTCGTGGTTCCGGACTGAAGAGCCTAGAACCGCTCGGCCACAGCGGACGGATCAGGGCTCTGGGTAAGTCATTACTCTCCGTTATCGTATCTTCCATGAGAGATGGTCCGGTAAAATGTGTACGAGATCCTGGACTATAGGAGTGCGTTTCTGGCAAAATGAGAGTGGGTCGTGATTTGCGCTTGGACTGCTCAGGTGGTAAGAGCATTTCACATCAAAGACAAGGTTCCATTTCGAGTTACGGACCAGCACAAACAGTGTAATGTGACACAAAGTCTGAAAACAGCGCACATCCCGTCGCGGATTGAATTATTCATTCTGGATAAAACACGTAACCTATCCACCATCTACGATATGGTGGCACCTTGTTACGTGGCATCACCAGGAACGAAGATGGGATCTGAGATGGATGAACTTTAGACATTTGATTGTTTCAGCCGCAAGTAACTGATCTCAACAGTATAAACTGAAATTTGGCTTTAGACAGCGCAAGTAGTTGTAGTAGCAGCATGTACAAGTTCGAGTCGTGGCAGTGATATTTCATTTCCCTACCCACGCCCATTACCGAATATAATATTACCTAATAACCTAAGTTAAGGAAAAGACAAAGGATTTTCATTCGCCCTGCGGAAATTCAATCAAGGCACTCATTGGACTGACTCCGCCATATTTCTTGGAGGTCATCTGGATAAACGTCTTATCTTTAACAAACATATAACCATTTAGCGAACAAAGCAAAGAATGTATTAACTGCCCTTTACCATGCAATAAACAAAAGGTTTTCTCCAAACAGGAAAATCAGTCTCCTACTACATTAACGGATAATGCAACCAGTTATGTTGCAGGCCTGCCCCATACGGGAACATGCAGCGTCTACACAACTCCAAAAACGTCAAGTTGGTCAAAATAAGGCGTAGGGATCATATACGCTCCATGGTTCGATAGAAACACAACGGTTCATAATGGCTTACAAATAAAAACTATTCTATACGAGATCCACTCTCTGTCTATAAGCTTTTATGCCTAACTCCCACTCATTCGCCAATAATCCACCTAGGATCTCGGTGACCTGCACAAACACAAACATCCTAAATTGGCACTCTTAGCTCACCAGTAACACAAACTGAGTCTGACGTGGGGCGTACAATGTCCTAACCACCGATGTCACATATCCATGTATGTTACCGGTGACACATCACTGTAATTAATGTTTTGTCATATTGTAATTTGTAATGAAGTACTAGTCATATTATACATTGTAAATAATGTTTCGCTCTTTTTATATTTAACGATGTGTGTTGTCCAGCACTTACGGGTAAGAATCCTTGCGACTCTACCATTAATTACAATTTACTCATGACCAAGTGCTTGTAGCATAAAAGTTGAATCCATTTGGAACATTCACCAGTGTCTTATCATGTTGTGGGGTTTTTATTGTGTCTATGGTTAATGTTTTGCCCCATTATTCTTATATCTTGCCAGTTATAGTAAATGTTATGTAGTTGGGTCGGAAACCTACAAAATAAAATAAGTAAATTGAAAAGAAAAATTGGCAAAGACCAAATTATTGCTTGATAGGATGAAAAATATGTAGTTGAAAATTTCTAGTTACGTGATGCGGTCTGCATATGAATCCCACTTATGGTTTGATTTCTGTGTAGTTTTGAGATAGTACAGTCGCAGAAATCAAGGGGTGTACGGAAGCCATGTTTACCATTGTTCCAGAAGCTGTGAGAAGAAACGACCAAGGGAGATGTGTGGACACCGTAGTAGGTGGAAACTGAGTTATGCGGAGGGGCAACATTTCTCGAACCTTCGGGAGGTTGAAGTATAGATATACTTCCAGGGAAACGAAAGATAAGGCGCAGTTTGAGTAGAGGGTCACACCCATATTTACAGGGGAATGGACTCGCCAATGTCCCAGAGATGAGGGACACATGAAATACTGCATCCGGAAAAAGTATTATATAGATAACACAGATACATAGCAAAATATCACAATATTTGATCGATTTAGGTATAAATACTCGTCACAGTTGGTGCTAACAAAAGTATTTTAATTTCGTTTGCTAAGAAAATTGACGTATCTGACCACAGAAGGGGGGAAAAGTTTAATTAAGGGTATAGGCGTCTCTTATTAGGAGCGATCGTGACCAGTTTTGGCCGAGAGCAGATCATGACACCGGTGGCGGTCGAAACTTAAAAGACTGTTTCGTCGACTTTCACATTATCGTTATTTGGGATGCAAATGATGTAGAGTGATACGTAGATCGAATTAGCTTGTTTTGAAAATAGCGTATTCCTTTATTTTTATTAAAGATTATCTGAAAGTGATCATGAATGCATGAAGTACTTGTAGACGTTTTATTTCTTGAGGATTGCATTTGGCTGGGCTGCCAGTTTCACAGACAGACAGCAGACCAAAGTGGGCCGATGGACATATTAACTAAACACAGGTCGTAAAGGTGACGCCGACGCCGGGTAGGACACCGCTCGGCGAACGCTGTCGTGTGTGCTGGTCAGGTTGGGCGGACGCCTGTCACGAGTCGACAGAATGCTGACAGCAGGTAACGCCGTTGTAGGATTTCTTCGCGAGATGATCGTCGTTCCTACGTTCCTCAAACATCTGTCTGCGGTGAGGGAGTTTTAAAGTACAGTAAAGGTCCCAGAAGATGCGCAACAATGAGCCTTGGCTGAAGAGAAGACTATACCAGTCTGCCCATAGGAGACTAGTATACTGGTGGACACTATACAGCCTCTGTGAAAGCTACATGTTATTTATGGCTCATTGCTCTAGGGGGAATAAGGCAGAGATATGTAAAAGGCAGGATAAGACGCTGCTGTCGGCAACGCCTATATAAGACAACAACTGGCTGGCGCATTTGTTAGATCGATTGCTGCTGCTACAATGGCAGGTTATCAAGAAATAAGTGAATTTGAACGTGGTGCTATAGCCGGAGCACAAGCGATGGGACACAGCATGTCCCAGGTAGTGACGAACTGGGGATTTTCCCGTACGACCATTTCACGAATGTACCGTGAATATCAGGAAAGCAGTGAAACACCAAATCTCCGACATAGCTACGGTCGATAAAAGATCCTGCAAGAACGGATCAACGACGATTCAAGCGAATCGTTCAGCGTGACAGAGGCGCCACCCTTCCGTAAATTGCTGTAGATTTTAATGCTTGGCCATCAGCGAGTGTCAGCGTGCGACCCACTCAACGAAAGATCATCGTACTCGTGTACGCTTGATGACAGCACAACACAAAGCTTTAAGACTCACCTTGGCTCTTCGGCACCGAATCTCGTTTCAAATTGTATCAAGCGGATGGACGTGAGCGGGTATGGAGACAACTTTGGAATTCATGGACGCTGCATGTCAGCAGGGGACTGTTCAAGCTGGTGGAGGCTCTGTAATGGTGTGGGGCGTCTTCAGTTGGAGTGGTATGGGACCCCTGATATGTCTAGATGCGATTCTGACAGGTGACAGGTAGGTAAGCATCCCGTCTGATCACCTGCATCCATTCCTGTCCATTGTGCATTCCGACGAACTTGGGCAAGTCCAGCAGGACAAGCGACAGCTCACACGTCCAAAATTGCTGCAGAGTGGCTCCAGGAACACTCTTCTGAGTTTAAACACTTCCGCTGGCCACCAACTCCCCAGACATGAACATTGAGCATATTTGCGATGCATTCCACCCCCTCGTACTCTTACGGATTTATGGACAGCCCTGCAGGATTCATGGTGTCGATTCCCTCCAGCATTACTTCAGACGTTAGTCGATTCCATCTCACGTTGTGTTGCAGCACTTTTGGATGGTCGTGGGGGCCCTACACGATATTAGGCAGGCGTACCAGTTTCTTTGGATTTTCAGTTTATATACAAAGTCGATAGGAATTGATGTGTTGGCAGAAGAGCCAACACCGTGTAGCTAGAGGAGGCCGAAATGCACGCTTTTAAGCTCACGCAGACTGGCGTGAGGTCTGGAACAATTAAAGGAGTTGAGTCTAATAAATAAAGTACGGAGTTGCTTGAATATTTAACTTTAATCCATAATTGGAGAACATCGCTCTTGTTGATACATGAATTATAATCTCAATATAAACTGGTAATGGCGCCTTGCTAGGTCGTAGCAAATGACGTAGCTGAAGGCTATTCTAACTATCGTCTCGGCAAATGAGAGCGTATTGGTCAGTGTAGCATCGCTAGAAAAGTCGGCTGTACAACTGGGGCGAGTGCTAGGACGTCTCTCCAGACCTGCCGTGTGGCGGCGCTCGGTCTGCAATCACTGACAGTGGCGACACGCGGGTCCGGCGTATACTAATGGGCCGCGGCCGATTTAAAGGCTACCACCTAGCAAGTGTTGTGTCTGGCGGTGACACCACAGGAATCTTTGGAGGTTCGTAGGAAACAACATGTTAACGCGCTCCTTTGAGGCACCGACAGGACAGAGCCAAAACAGATTAATTTATTTAGCTGTAGGCCTGTGGACTCGAAAATGCGGTAATTTCATTGGTCAACCTGGTCTGACGTAGTAGTTTTGGAAAATTATTGAAAAGTGGGGGACGCTCCACGAGAATTGTGTCTTGTGATTGGATGACTGCTCATGAGAGACCAGGATGGCTTTCGAAGAAGAGGCGAATGTTACGAGGTAAGACAGAAGGAAATAAGGTGGCACTTCGTCCGTTGCTAGTGAGAGAATCACTTCGAATTCAGCTCGCAGAATTCGGTGTGAGAAACAGTCATCTCACTTTGCAGCCCCAGATTGCGTTAGGTGTGTCACATCAGAATTCTAGGAGCTTGCACGGATTCACAGCCATCATCCAACACAGTGGCCGCCGGCAGCAGCACTGGCGGACAAGACAACGACGCTGTTATAAAAATGGTAAGACCTGCAATCGGCTTCGGCGTGTATAGGTCGCAATGTACTCAGTAAACGTTAGAGTGCTAATGAGTAGGAGGAGGTCGCCCTTCTGGCGTGCATAATTTTATGACTCAAATTTTGGAAATCCTTGTCGTCAGGTCACAGAAACCGATCAGTGTGCTAATAACGTAGTAACCTACGTATCGGTTTCTCGTCTTGAATCTCCTCCAAACTTTTACTTTTAACTGCTGCATGTTTCTTGATAGTTCGTCAGTGAGCAGGATGTTATTAAACATGTTCGTGTGATACCTCAGTGCAACTACTGAACTCGTTTCGTGTGATTATTTACAATAAACAATAGAATTTATGGCAACTTGAACTTTCATTACGTACGTATCTCACCTGGTCACAAAATTAAATTACAGTGTCACTATTCCACCACTTTTTTGAAGTATGCAGTATCATAATTTAACGCTAATAGAGAAATCCTTGCGTAACAAATGATAGTTCACTAGGCATCTGCATACCGATACAGGTTAATTACCTAAAGGTATAGGCAGGGGTTAGCAAAAGCTCAGTGGTGCAATAAGCTGAATTTGTGATTAACTTGACGCTGCCAAGTGAAATAGGTACAATCGCTTAGGAAGTGATTTTAATTGTTGAACAAGCGATTTATCTTGAATGTTTACAAGAACTACAGACTTAGAAGTGCTTAGAAAAAGTTCTTGCCACTCCACTGCTTCATTGCCGTTCACCGTAACTGTAAGCAGGCCTGTACTGTTCTGCTGTGGGTATTCTCAGTGTTCTTTTAAACAATCGCAGATGGCCTTATGGACGCGACTGAGAGAGTAAATATGATAGAAGCGGAGAATCCTTTGGTGAGTGGTGCCAGGCATTATTAATTGTGCTACCGTTTAGTGTGTAAAATCCCATCTGGCAGAATATTTTATACAGTCGTCGTTGAATGCGTGAGTAATGTTCGCGTGGGTGTTTTATCATTCACTGATGCCGCAACATCGTAAGAGAGTACGTTGGAAAGAAGAGTGTTCTGAATTAGTGGCTCCAGTGCAGTCTTCTAGAATTCTGATGTCACGCTCATAACGCTTTGATTATAAATATGATATGTCTATCAACTTAATTTCGCGATTATTTGCTGAGCAACCAAACTCTGCTCTGGTCAGCTATAGCATTCAAAGAGTATGAATTCGTCATAAGAAGGAGCGGAACGCCAGAAAAGATTATGCAGTGAACTTGAAGCACGTGAGGTTTGTAGGTTACAGCGTCGCCGAACTCGTGGACTTGTCTAATAAACCGTCTGGGGACGAGTCAGAGAAAGATTGTGCGTGCCTGTAGCCGGGATAGCCGACAATGCAGAGAGTTTTTCTTGTTGAGACAGTATATCTATACTTTTCACCTAACAGGTAGAAACCGTTGCGAAGTTAGGAAATGGGTGAATAAGTTACAAACTGACCGTTGCTAGCTGTCAGCAACATATGCTACAAACCTAGAATATTCATTGTTAGCAGCACTGTGCGTGGTGTCCGCATAGTGAAGATTTTTGCTTGTATTTTAGTTGGTGGTGATTAAGTCCCACTTAAAGGTGTCCTTACTACTTAAATGATTAAGTGTCAGACAATATGATGCTGTCTGACTACACTCAGGTACTTATAAATGGGATTCGCCAACAGCCATGTATGAGCCGTGTGCGGCTCTCTTTGGTACCATCGGTAGGTTGGCATCGTGTAATAGTGGTAGTGACGTCTCGTTTTCTTCTTCTGTTTACTGGCGCCACTAAATTTGCTAGCGTTGTCTGTCTGTGAGTGGCAGCAGCAGCGTTTATAGATATCTACTATCCATACCATCTTTGGAAGGACATGAAATGTTTTCCTGGGTCGGGTGTGTCGGGAGTTCAGTTGGGACGGTGCAGCAGAGAGGTCCGGCAGCACGAAGACATGCCGGGAACGCTGGTGGCACGCAGACACTGACGGATCGAGGGGCTGTAATTACGAGGGCCACAACCTCGTTATCCACTGGAACCAGCACGTTGAGTTGAGTGAACATTAATCCAGTAGTGAAATGTCCATTTTTGTGATCACACGATTTGTTCATGCGTTGCTGCTCACAGGGTCGCCATGAGACAATCAGCAACAAGTGGAGCTTGGCTCAAATGGCTCTGAGCACTATGGGACTTAACTACTGTGGTCATCGGTCCCCTAGAACTTAGAACTACTTAAACCTAAGTAACCTAAGGACATCACACTCACCCATGCCCGAGGCAGGATTCGAAACTGCGACCGTAGCGGTCGCGCGGTTCCGGACTGCGCGCCTAGAACCGCTAGACCACCGCGGCCGGCCAAGTGGAGCTTGTCGAGTTGGTGGAATCTATTAGCCGTTTTCTACTGCCTGTTATTAGTTTTTTAATTTTGTGTTATTATTTGGTGAAGTGCAACCAGCGGTATTTTTCTGCCTAGTAGCCGCTAACGCCCCAGTTACCTGCCCTGGAGGTTAGTGTATTTTTGGGGCAGTGTACTTTTCCTCGTCTTGGCGATGCTGTCTAGCATGACATGTAGTTCGACAGCCTCCTTGCTTGCGGTGTGGATTGTTGTTCCTTGTCTACCTAGGTTGTTGTGGTTCCTTCTGCCTTTCAGTGTTTTAAACACCAGATTCTGAAGACGCAGTGCTGTCTGTTACTTCGCCCTCTCTTGGATTATTCCATCGTTGTACTGGTTATCACATGTTAGGTGGATTTGGTAAGAGGATTGATCTGCGTTTAAACTGTCCCTAGTTTGAATTGCCATCCTGTTAGGTGAGCATAACTCTTGGCTGCCTGTCTCACCGCTTACGCGGCTGTAGGGACTTCTCTCAGGTCGATCCTTGGAGCCCTGTCTGTGGATCACTCCCCTTTTTTATTTGGTTTGATTGTGTCAATTGTTTAAAAATAATATTTTGTTTAAATTACTCCTATTGCTTGTGGCCTTCAGCTGACAAATAATTTGAATTCTTCTTAATAAGGCCTTTAGCCATCAGTTTAGCTTGTGTTACAGTTAATTTTTTAATGATTGTTTTAAAAATTATTTTGATATTTTAACGTGTAATTGTCTTCCTCATTTGTGATTCAGGCCTTCAGCCGTTAATTGTTCTGAAGTATTACTTGTGGCCTTCAGCTGACAAATAATTTTGAATTCTCTCTTAATAAGGCCTTCAGCCATCAGTGTAGTTTGTGTTGCAGTCAATTTTTTAAAAAATGATTGTTTAAAAAAATATTTCCTTAAAATAAGTGTTTGTGTTTACTGTGTAACCAACAGTAACTGATTAGGCCCCGTCCACACCTTTTCCTGCATCCCCTAAGTCCCACGTCTCAGTTTAATTGAGATGTTATTTTATTTTATTTGACCACCAGTTTCGGCATTCCATTACGCCAACTTCAGGCCCCATATGAATCTCTCAAAATAAACGAAATTGTCAGTGTGAAAGAAAAAGTTAGGGTTATAAAAATGTGCTACGTGTCGGAAACGAAGTGGTAGTGCAACCTCAAACTATCCCACTGAAGATGCCGTAGAGTAAAAAAAAAGAATAAAAAAAGAGGGGAAACGTGTCTGAGAGAAATAAATTATAGTTGCAGTAAGAAAAGACTGTTTTATTTATAAAAAAATATTTATGTACGTGCTGCAGAGGACGGCCACGCAAACAGACTTCTTAAAAATTGTGAATATTCAGTCGCACTAAGATCAATCACAATAATTACAAACAAAGATTTGTTTGTAAATAAATAACGTAGTATTCACGTACAAGTGGGCTCACATTAAATGACAACGAATTGTCATTAAATATTGTTTAAACAATTGTTATTGCCTTCTTCACGGAAGTGTCTTTTGGTTTTCTTTTCAGTTGTAGTGTCTGCTAACATATGAAACTTACTACTTTAAAATCGGCACAGTTTTTAATAACACTTACAATCGACGTTTATTTGCAGTTATTGGAAAAATAGAAACTGTTCATCAAGTAACTTCACGAGTATGACGATATGTGAGGTATTCATGATGTATTCATTTGCTGTATAATTATAGAGAAAACGATGTTATGACAAACAGCTATGTAATAAAAAAAGATATAAAAGATGTCATACGATAATAAATAACATAGATGCAGATGAATGGGTTTCTGGGATGATAGCTATCACGCAGTGCTATCATCTTAGATATCGAATGAAACGTTTAGATGTTGTTAATCCAGAAATTCGGTGTGAAAATGTTTATTCACTGTGTAAATATTAACTTCTGAACTTTTAAAGATATTGAAAATATCGTTGTGTCATTGAATCCACTTCATTTTTCTGAGATCGCAAATCTGTTCATAATTTGCTTTAATATTTGACTATATTCGCAAAAAGCTGCAAGAAAACATGTTTCAATTTGTCTGACACTCCAGCATTTTGATGCATCTTCTGTACAAACGCCATGCGAGCAACAGCTGTCCACATTCCCAGCTTTGGGTTTTACCCATTTCCGGCGACGTTGTTCGTCATTGTACCTGAACTAGCCCGTAACGGCACCCTAACCAGATCTGACACGGCGCCCTCTGAGCCCTGGCTTGCTAGTGTTCAGCCGTACAAAAATTTCATCTCCCCTTATACCAACTCCTGGCGGCCAAAATGCTCATCTAAATATGCGTAACTTTAGAAATGTACATGAGGACTTAGTGCTAACGTACTCCTGCATGTTCCTCACGTATATAATGAAACTCATAGAACGAAGTACCATAATCTGTCTCCTTTAGCAGCATACTTGAAGTAATGTGGTGTGTATTTGCAACACCTAATAACGCCTGGAAAATTCATGCTTCCATGGCAACGATATAATAGAGAGAACTTTCTTTTGCAGAAGTGCTAGTTAGTACTTCTTGCAATTAATTGTGCCAAAGTTAGCTCAGATGTTCAGTGTTCCACGTTCACTACTTGGCTGCCAGCAGGCTACTCTCTACTCTCCAGTCTGTCTGTGTCATACCTGTTACAAGAGAAAAGGCGTTCCCAAAACGGAAAACTGTAACGCACACCTTCCATCCTACCTCGGCTCTGTCCACTGGCTCAGTCTACTGTGAATTTCCCTTGTAGAAAAGGTTCTTACAAAGCGGCACGACAAGGGAAAAGGCTTGGCCATGCTCAGGCCTAAAGGCGGCCACACACCCTTTGTAGAATACTATGCAATGAGCAATAGTAATTTATAACAGCCTTAGGATGAACTTAGACCATTTACATTTCGTGTTCATTTATGTACTTATGGGTATAAGAATAGATAAATACCCAACATCATATCATCTTATATTTTCACGAGGTGTTGATTACATCTCTCTCTATATGAGCATAATTACCATAAATATTCATAAATCAATCAAATCTATTTTTATATTACACTACATTCAGATTATATGGAGTAACGTTGTTCCATTCTATACTGTTTCTTTAAAAGCTCATCGTAAAAAAAGACTACTTGGTCAGTTTTTGAGCGTCCATTGTTTTACCAATAAAAATGACAAATCTTTAAACAACAGTAATATCATATCTCAGTAGCGCCATGTAATAATCATTCGTGACAATAGCAATTTCGTGGTGTCGACAACCTGGTGCAAGACGTTCAAACGGACTCCACTTCGGCAACTTGCATGTCCTATCCTACTCTGTAGATAGACCTACAGGTGTACCGTAGAATCCCAACCACGCGTCGGTTCTGGCATCACTTAGAGGTGAAGACGAGGCAAAAGGCATATTGAAGAATCCCATGTCCGATCGCGGTGCTAACAATTTCTAATCAAAAGTTCGCCACCCTGATGAGCCTGACACAGTGACCAAGGACTATGACACTCGCTGAAGAGACATGTTCTCCTGAAGGTCTGTGGCTGAAACCCAATCCAAACTATGGTAAGTCCTTGGTGCTGGTAACGGAAGGCTGAAAACGGCGAGTGGTACCGTTTGGTCTTCCAAAGTCTGGTCGGACGGAGTTTAGTTTAGTTTAGTTTTAGTGTGCGCTACAGTCCTCAAGACGATGAGACGAGGTAAATATTCATCTGGTAACGGCTTACCACTCACCAAAGGACGGAACCATGGCAGAGAACGCGCTGTCGTATACATGGTTCAAATGGCTCTGAGCACTATGGGACTCAACTGCTGAGGTCATTAGTCCCCTAGAACTTAGAACTAGTTAAACCTAACTAACCTAAGGACATCACAAACATCCATGCCCGAGGCAGGATTCGAACCTGCGACCGTAGCGGTCTCGCGGTTCCAGACTGCAGCACCTTTAACCGCACGGCCACTTCGGCCGGCTGTCGTATACATGGGCTGACAAAAATGCTGAAGCACCTACAAGGGTAGAAGGAATGGACTGAAACTTTGTGAGTGGAGAGGGTCTGTGACCTTATTTCAGTGATCACAAAATCTAATAAAATTGGCAGTGTGAGCCCACTTGCAGTACGACGTTGGCCCCGTCTGACCTAGATGCATGCACTGATTCCATTGGCAAGTGAGTCGTAAAGCTGTTGTGATCTCTCCTGAGACAAGCTGATCCACAACTGTTGTAACTGGTCCTTGATATACTGCATGCTGACCCTGGGATGGAACTGACACACAAGTGGGTCCGACACATGTTAGTTAGTTAATTAATGATATGTTATGCAGATCAGCTGGAGTTACGGTCTGGAGTGCGAGTTCGTATGACAGCAGGAGAACATTCGTTGTTAGCCCACGCACACTAATTGCATATTTGTACTTCAATCTGGGGATTCGATCTGTTGTGCTGCAATTCATGAACAGTATTCGATGCGGTGTTCCCAAGAGGATAACGCTCACCCACATACCGCTGTTGCAACCCAACACGCTGCACGGTGTCGACATGTCGCATCAGACTGCTCGATCGCCAGTTATGCCTTCAATCGAGCTCACATAGCACATCATCGGACGACAACCCCAGCGTCATCCATAAACAATATTAACTGTCCGCATATTGGACGACCAAGTGCAACAGGCATGGAACTCTGTCCCACAAACTGACATCGACACCCGTATATGCGTTTGCAGGCAGGCATTCAACGGTCTGGCGGTTACACCGGTTATTAATTTAACGGTATTTCACATTTTGCAATTTTTTATCTCGCGCTTACGTTAACTTGTAATCTTGCAACGTTAATCACTTAAATATGTCATCTAGACAAATATAGTCCCGAAATTTCATTACTCTACAGCAATTATTTTTTGATGTTGCATCCCGGGTTCGATTCCCGGCGGGGTCAGGGATTTTCTCTGCCTCGTGATGGCTGGGTGTTGTGTGATGTCCTTAGGTTAGTTAGGTTTAAGTAATTCTAAGTTCTAGGGGACTGATGACCATAGATGTTAAGTCCCATAGTGCTCAGAGCCATTTGAACCATTTTTTTGATGTTGCAGTTTTTTCCGTCAGTGAATTTCCTTTGGTTTTATTGACTTTGCATGGAGGGAATCTTAAATCAGGCCAGTTTCAAGTGGAACTTTAATGTGCATTGTTGCTAGCGAAGTCATGCCCAATTTAACAGACACGATAATAGCTCGCCAAAATCAGTGTGCACTCATGAAACTAAGTGATGATGTTAGTCCTCCTCTTCATTTTTACCCTTCAATGCGACACATTTTTCTCAGAGATAGATGAATTGGCAGAAACGCTCGCTGTAGCACGATGTATTCTGGTTGTTCAGGTAGCTTTCTACCACGAAAATCAACTCGACATCATTCTGGACAAGCGTGCCACACAATGTTTCTCCACCCAAAGAAAGAAGAAGAAGTCAGTGGGTACCATTCCAGGAGAAAATAAGGGTGAGGGTGGGGAAGAAGACAAAATTTCGTATCCTGAAGACAGTGTGTGCTCCGGTGTCCTGTGTAGAATAAACTGGAGCGTTGTCATGGAGCAAAAATAGCCTCACTGACAGTCACCCGTAACCTCGTCAGTAGATCTGGTCCTGCGATGGTCTCCCACGCACAAGCATAAGCTGTTAGCACCATACCTTGGTAGACCCAAAGAGACACTCAGCACCACCCTGCGCGGCCATGACTCGATCTTTGCCTTTTCCGGTGGTGGTGAGTCCACACGTTTCCAGTGCTTGCTTTGCTCCTCTGTGTCTGGAGCGTAGTGATGCGCCCGACACTCGCCAAGGTGATTACGCGGCTGAGAAAGTCATCTTTATTCTCTGGAGGCAGCTGAAACATTTCCTCTGCTAAATGGACATCATTTACTTGTACTTGAAGATATCATTTTTATAATACACTTACAAATGTGCATCAGTTACATATATTTGAAGATTTCAATTTTATAATGCACATTTTTATCACAGTTGTTGCTTCATTTCTGAAATAATAACTGTATTTGGAAACACATTATTGCTAGATTATTTATATGGCAACGCTATTAGTATCCATGTACTGAAGATCTGACCATGTGCTAGATACTATGTCTTTTAAGGAAATTTTTCTTATTTTTATTAGGGTGTCTCTTATTTTGCCTCAAAATTTTTTTTCGGAAACTTTTACGCTCGCAGCTCACACCTTAATTGTTATCTATTCCGGTTAGATTTACTCTGGAAAATAATTTCATCTCCATAGGGTGGCGATAACCCATGCCGAATACAGCTTCAAGTTTTTATATTGGGAATTTTGGGTTATCTAGTTTGTAGTCAGTGTAAAAGCTATTGAGGACTGCATAAAATCGAAATTAAATACTTTTTTTGTCTTTTAGGATGTGTTTACTATTCTTGATAATATTTTCTCTTCCTTGCAATCCGGGTTCTTGAACACGACACAACACAAACTCCTCCCATTCCTAATCTACAGACATTCTTTAACTATTCTTCTAGCGTGTAAATATGAAGTGCTCATCATCCATGTCGAAAGGCATTCTTGAATAAAATTAGTGCCCATAATCCTCAGGAAAGAGAATAGATCATGCTTGACACGAAGTCGGCTAATGTTTTCTTTGAAATGAGGTTGAATTAGGAGATATAAATTAATGAATTGAAATCAATAACAGATGGTAATCAGAACGATGTTAAACTTACCCTATAATGGCCCATTCAGCTCTCTACAAAAAGGAATAATCTCTTTTAAATTTGTAGAGTTCCTCCGTCCACATTTTCTGCCATTCTGACTTTTTTTGTACGTCTACTACATCATCAAAGAGCGACTAGAGAGGTAATTGTTCTGATAAATAATGCCAATGATGATTAAATTTCATTAGACGCTGTTGAAATGGTGGTATCTGTCTCTTCACATGATTTCAGATCTCTTTAGGAAGCAGAGGTCTAGATGCGAAGCTTTTACAGCTCCACTGCACTGAAGACACGGTTTAACACAAACGCTTATAATGGAAACGGAGGCATCTTTCAAAGCATTTTTATTTTTAATGGATAGTTCAACTTGTGACAGTAGCAGGGACATTTTTCAGCAATAAATTGCTCATTCCCTCCATATTTCCTGGTGAATGCTCCAGGAGGGTTTTTATATCTTTTTTGGCGAAGTCGTCTTCAAAAAACGTTACCGAGAGCTGTATGGGTTCACGGTATCACGTCCCACTGTTGGTTTATCTAATTCACTTTCATAAAAGTCTAACATCTCCTTAATTTCTGACTCATTAAAAAGCAAGTCCACAACCTTTTGCCAGTGCGAGAATTACTGACATTGATACTTTTCCAGTTTTCCGTTAAATGTTGAGAAAATTGCCTTTCAGGGATACTTGTTACACCATTCAAACACACTTCTTAGAAAAAGTTTATATATATGATGACGGCATGGACATACAACTCCCTGTCCTATTTGTGTTCACGTAAAACGTATTCATCAATACGATGTCCGGTGTTCGAGGCAGTTGTGTCGCTGCGGAGAATTCATACATTGTCGTCAATATCTCAGTATGTTAACGCATTCCAGACAACTTTCGCTTTCTCTTTATCAGAACTATTCTGTAATTTTGGACCGCCAATGAGCTGTTCACTGTCCCCGAGCGTGACAATGAATGCCTCTCTTCTTCTGATTCTATGAAGATATTATTTATTAATGCAGAGATATTTAGTATTGTGACCAAGTGCATCATATGTCGCCTGACGAATATGTATGTAGAATCTGGAACACTCGGCTGGCATGTATGCAAACCAGCCGTTAATTTTTCACTAGTAAAATCTTTGATACTTCGCCTTCCAGCATTGTCCAATGACTTGCTCTCAGAAGAACATTATAAAAACTCACCATCACCAATGTAAATTTCGTCTGATGAAGAAGAACGTACAACAAAAGGTGTAGACGTAGATGCTGCACACTTCTCTTTTGCTTGCCAGTTCTCTTCTTCCAATTTTTCCCCTGCTTTTTGTCTTTTATCCACAAGTATTTGGCTACTCCTGCCTGGTAGCTTTTACGCCCAGGCCATTTCGTTCAAGGTAAAAACATCCTGTCTTCTTCCAACTTGATTGTTTGAGAAGCAGTGTCATGTGCGATATAAAATAAATTGTCGAAATTGCTTACAAACTTCTCTTCATAGCGGTTACACACTTATTGACACTTTTTTGCGATTTAGAATGCTAGTTAATAACTTTTTGTGAACAATGCTGAATAGCTCTTGCCGGAATTCTTACTTTCTCCCAAAATAGAACGCACTCGCGAACCACGAGATTAGTACTTTCACTAACGGTCAGTTTTACTTCCTGTATGTTCTAAAATAAAACTTCCAGCATTTGAACTACTTGATGGTAATTTGTGTCCAGTTATTTGGTGTTTTACATCTCCTGCTCAACATACATTCCTTGGCACTGGGTAATTGTTGTGAAATCTTAAATAGCGACTGGAAAATATGTGCGACGCGATTGGTAACAAATAAGTAACTGACTGCAAAGCACGTGTGCGTACGAAAATACTGAGATGACGTCAGCACGACATCTGTGGACATTTGCGCTCTGGTCGGCACCGGTTACAATGCTGCGATCGCAACAAAATTTTGTGCAGACATGTTTTAGAGTCATTCAAACAGTGGTGAAAGGTGAGTGCTCAATAATATTGAAGCTGAAAAATATGGGACACCCCTAATATATAACAAAAATCATTAAAATCCACTATAGAAAGCAAATATAATGTCTGTATAGTTTTTCTCGAGATTTATGTGAGACATATAGTTAACAGTTTTTACAACCTTATAAGCTTTTGTTTTATATTTTCTGACGGAAAGATTTTATAAGGTGCTTAATTTGTGTTGCCTGATTATTAATCGATAGTTTTGTCTTAATCTGTATCGCTTCTGAGAGAATGTACATGTAAATTTTAATCTAATATGAAGAGAAAGTGTCTACCAGGCTATAATACTAATTACCATAGACATTAACAGCTCGAGGTACCCTGTCAGACCTATAAACAAAATGAGTGCAGAGCATTAATTCAGTTCGGGACTTCACAGTGCCATCAGGTTGTAAAAACTGTTAACCATATGTCTCACGTAAATGCTAATGCCCCGTCAGAGGTTCGATTCCTCCCTCGGGCGTGGGTTTGTGTGTTGTCCTAGTTAGATTAAGTAGTGCGTAAGCTTAGAGACGGATGACCTGAGCAGTTTGGTCCCTAAAGACCTTATGACAAATTTCCAAAATTTCCAAATTCGCCCAGTGATAAGCAATCATGCAATGCTCATCAAAATTATAGACATGTGATACACATCATAAAAATTCTAAATTTCAGTCGGGCTTAGTCGTATTAATGATTGTCATATCGCATTATGCCTTTGCTCTTTCATCTTAGCAAAATATTTTACGATCTTGCTTGTGTATAGTTTCCAGATTCTGCCAGATGATGACTGGTTACGCCGCAAAATGTGTGCAGAGTAATAAAATTTAAAAAATAACACTTAGGTTTGGTTATATTAGAGTAAAACGTCTTTTATTATGTTATTTTGATCTACTTCATTATTCATCGAACCTTATAGAATAGCTTTTCAGCAGCGTGCATACGGGCTACACAGCGGGTTGGTGCCATAAACTTATGAAATGGAGGTCGTACAGGATCCGCCGGTGTTCACAATTCAAAGAAGCAGCAGACAATAAAGACAACTTAAACATATTACTTGATTCTTCCGTCGGTATTTGGTGAACAATTCCAATAATTACTGTTCACATTTGTCAAGTTTTGACATAGAGCAACAGCGAACATACTCTGTTTCATTACAGAGGTTATCTGTCAATGTTTCCGTACATTTACTGTTGGTTGAACAGGTTTCCTCATTTATGTCATTGTCAATAGCCCTAAAAAACAAGAAACAATATTCAAAATCGCACTTGTCAGCATTAAATTAACATATTAAGTAAACCCTTAACTACACTAAACGAATAAAAAGTGATACCACAGAACTCCATAGCCGATGGCTGCGTCAGTGTCTAGAAGGAGCTCGTATCTCCTACCAGAGGACTGAGATGAGCTAGCCAGTGAAAGTCTCTATATAGCCTGATTTGTGTGCGTGAGTAAAACTAAGTTAAATAAAACAAATGATATGCACAGACTTGTGGATGTTCTTTAGTATTTTGTGGTTTTTATTAGTAATGATAGCTGAGACAGATGTGTGACTACTGTGATAGATTCTGACCAAATAGTAGAACACGTCACTTATAAACAATACTACTGAATATATCTCGCGAGAAACAACGTATGTTCGACCTCCTAAGGCAAAACATGTTTGCCATTATCATAGTAGACGTATTTAGTATAGCCGAGGTAATCCCAATAAGGCTGCTTATGACCTTGAGCAGCAACACGGCACATGCATCGATATGTATTTCTGTTGACGACGTTGGGTATGAGCTGTATTGGAACTGAATACCACTTACCTTATAAAGATGCTCTCAGTTGCACAAAGATGTTGAAGTAGGAATGTGACCAGGAATTCGTTTCCTTAAATTACCTCAGATGATGTCTGTTGGTTTCCAGTAGCGGCACAGAATTGCCCCACTCACGCGTTTAATTGTAACCTGTTGGCGACATTCGTTAGCGAGAAAGGCTTGTGAGGTCGAGCGCTATAGTCTTGTGAGATAGAATGACTAGATGCTGAACTGGAATAAAAGTATTTATAAGCCTGAGTGTTGTCTGCTGGAAGTTCACAGACACAGTTTTTCGCAGCATATGGAGCACTGTGCGTCCGCATTAAAAACAATCACCTGCCCGCCAGCAACACTTACCCTTGTTGATGATTATTGTATGATAGGTGTTTCCGCCTTCTCTCTTAAATAAGACATGTCTATCGTCCCTTTACAAAGTACTTGAGGATCCAGTGTTGAAGAGATCTGCCCTCCATACAGGGTGAAAAGTATTTAAACCGACAAACTCTGGGAGGTTGTAGGAGACATCAAAACAAATATTTTTCCCTAATATCATTTTTTCCTGGGATGATTATTTAAACCGGTGGAAGCTGTATTACGCTTTTCAGTTGTTAGAGGCCGTATTACAATCTTCAGTTGTTAGAGGGCGAATTACGCTCTTCAGTTGTAAGCAACTGCTGTCCACCAGTGTGGTAGTGCATTGTTTCTTTTTACTAATGGAGCGATACACCTGGAGTGAGTACACTGATATGGTTGGTGCGAACTACGTAGCGCACCACAACAGTCGAGCTGCACAGCGGGTTTATCAATATTATCCTAATCGCCGTATCCCGCATCATATGACCTTTGCTGCTGTGTACCAACGTCTGCGCGAGACCGCGTCATTTAGCAGATTACCTGGACAGGAACACCGTCGAACGGTAAGAAAGCTGCAATTTGAGGAAGCTGTCTTGCAGGAAGTGGAGCGGGATCCTTGAATCAGCACTCGTGCAATTGCACGTAACATGGGGACGAATCAGACGAATGTAAGAACAGTCCTTTGAAAGCAATTGTTACTTCCATTTCACTTACAGCGTGTCCACAACCTGGAACCAGTTGATTATCCATCCAGAGTACAATTTTCGCAGTGGTACCTGGAACAGTGTGAAATGCATCCCTCATTTCCATCCTCTGTTTGTTTACCGATGAAACAAAGTTCGGGCGTGATGGATTCTTCAACATGCACAATTCGCATGTTTGGAGTGAGAATAACCCACATGCCACAGCTACTAGCACTCATCAAGTGCGGTTCTTCGTTAATGTGTGGGTTGCTGTTGTTGGCGACTGTTTAATTGGGCCGTATCTGCTACCTAGGCCATTAAATGGCAGGCGCTATTACAATTTTCTCCCCAGAGTATTGCCAGAATTGCTGGAAGACGTCCCGCTCCCTACAAGATAACGTATGTGGTTCCAACATGACGGGGCGCCGGCACATTTCACTCGTGTGCGTCGATTTCTGGAGCGACAGTTCCCAGAAACGTGGATTGGCAGAGGTGATCCTGTGCCATGGACTGCTCGATACCCAGATATGTCCCCTCTTGACTTTTTTGTGTGGTGAGAGATGAGCAACCTTGTTTACGCAACTCCTGTTGCATCAGAAGAGGCTCTGTTTGGCCGGATAGTAGCAGCAGCACGAACAATTCAGGATACTCCTGGGGTTTTTGCCCGTGTCAGACAGAAATGATCCAACGGTGCAATCTTTGTTTACGTGTCAATGGAGGAATTTTTGAATATCTAGTGTAATTGAAATTGGGTTGTGTTGATGTGTTTTCTCTTGGTCATAAGAAAATGGAGTAGTGTTTCTTGGTTTAATTAATTTGCCGCCAGAGAAATCTTCCTCCACCGGTTTAAATATTCCTCACAGGAAAAAATGACATTAGGGAAAAATATTCGTTTGATGTCCCCTACAACCTCCCATAGTTTGTCAGTTTAATACTTTTCACCCTGTATATCTGCAGTATGTAATACACTGCTCGACAAAAAAACTGAAGCACCCAGAGTACATAGTCGGATGTCAATGTAACTACGTGCGCGAGATCACCATCGACAGGTATTTAATAGCCAAGACATTTTACATAAAACAGACTTTGATAAAGCATTTAATATCAAAATTAAAACTTTCCAAGCAATGAAACAAAAAACCTCAATTTGCATACAATTTCGCTACCGAACATGTAAGGAGCCAACTTCTTTTAAACTTTGGTACAACAAGATATTAAATTACAAGGGCTCGCTAACAGGGAGGCAGAACTAGCATTTTAAAAGGATGCCAAGTAGATTAAAACAATCAAAGTAAAGATACAGTCGTTCACCTTTTACAATAACTAACAATTTTAAAGCCACGTAATTTTAAAAACTCACCAATGAAAGGCGAACTTAACCTTTTTAAACAGTGGCCAAAAACAATCAGAGTAAAATACAACCATTTAATATTTTACTATAACTAACAACTTTAACACCATGTCCTGCCACCAAAGTGTCCTCGGATAGAAATAATTAACCGTCCGGGTGTAGGGCGGCCACAATTATCTCCCGAAGGATGCTCAGGCTAGAAGCGGTCTAACAGAATCAAAACGCCTCACATTCAGCAATCACATCGACCTTACGCGAGGTCGGGGGGGGGGGGGGGGGGGGAGGAGGAGGAGGAACCATAATCCCTGCCCAAAAATACTCTTCCTCCCAGGCAGTACTAATAAGAAGCCAAAAGATCACTGTCTATCATGACACCGGCGACAGGGACAGGAAATCCGAACGCAGGAGGCCACAAGGCAGAAAAAATATGATCTAAAACAATAATCACTCCCAAAAAATACACTTCCTACCGGGCAGTACTAATAAGAAGCGGAAAAGATCACAGTCTATTTATACACCGGCGACAGGGACAGGAAACCCGAACGCAGGAGGCCACAAGGCAGAAAAGACGCTGGTTGCACAAACCAAAATTCTTCAATTAACATCTAAACCTTTAACCAGCTTAACTTGCAGTTTATCAGAGAAACAGCAGGTGAACTCCGATGCAAAGGTTCCTCACACCGGACCGTGTACACGTCGCCAGCGTACCCAACTGGGCACAGTCACGCAGCCACGCGCTCTGTCACTCCTCACGTTAGGCGAGTTACTGGTCCATCATTCCCGCCTCCAGACGGAAAATTTAAAGACATCCGTTGCGTCTCCCACCAAGTAGTGACTCGGAACCACAGCCGTGGCCCCCGGGTGCTCACAGCAAGAGCTTACAGCCTTCTCCCGTCAACTCGTCCCACTCGTCTCGCACCGCCAGGATAGACCATGCGGCTTCTCGGAACAACAGCCAACTCTCCACCGCCACGCCACACCGCGGTCTCCTCGTACGACATTATCTAATTCCCGATTTTAAAAACCGACCGACCGACTCGTCACCGCTAGACAACCAACCGGCCATCCCCCCAAAGATCTCATTCCCTTACACAAGGCTAACAGGAAGCAACGACTCGAAGATCGATAAGACCAGACACGCCGCCAGAGGGGAATCTCAACAGAATCGTACGCAGCATAACGATAAATATGAAAGAATCAATTAACGATGGAATGGAAGGACTCAGAACAATCTTTACAGCGCGATATATGTTGAGAGCCGACACAAGGCTTATTGGTGAATCAACTGTGCGCATGCAGGAAACGCCTATTATCCTACTAGATTTAATTGTGGCCGTAATCTCTAACTTATGGTGAAAGAACCCCTTGCAATCAATGCAAAAAGGTTTCCCTTACAACTGCCATATGAAATTCATAGATCTGGCAAGACATAATTTATTCAATAATTGAATTAATTGTTCGACATTGAAACAAAACTGAATGAACACAGAATAATACAAGGTTGCCACCAGCACAAGCCGCTGGACAATTAATATCCAAATGGTGGCCAGAAAACAAATGGCACGGCATTAAAGATTATAAACTCACAACTAAGTACAACACAAAAACAGAGGCAAAACCGACAAAATTTAATGAAAAAGAAGGACACCTACGTTTAACATCAATAACTTCGCGGTTATCTCCACCATTAATCACTAACTTGAGATCTAACATGAGTTATCATTTAAACCTGTTACCCACCACAACAGAGGAATACAGTAAGAATGCTCGTGTTGTACCTTGAACTTTCACATTCCATAGATACTAGAAACTCCCGTGAAGTTAAACCTTCTCACAAAAATATCCGTCTCCAAACTACTCCAGAATACTGCGACAATTTCTCGCATTGCAATGCCGTCTTAACAACGTTGGGTCGCATACGTGGCGGCCGACTGTGCGCCTCTGAAGTCCGCCGGAATGTCACATTAGGCGTGTGCAGAGTTCGCCGTACAGTGGCTGTGTTTGCAGACGTGGCACGCTCCATCGTGGCAGACGCCGTTCGAAAAGAAAAACGCTTGGACTCAGGACACGAATGGCCAGCTCACTTGCCGTCCCGGGTTAAGACTGTCCGTAGTCGGCTCTCTGGCTTCCCATCCAAGCTTTGAGCAGAACACACGTTTCTCCCCCGCAGCCAATCGTAGGGCAACCCCGAAACAATCCTCCAATTACAGTGAATTATAATGAACTTTTGCCCCTCCACCCACGTCCACCCCCATGGCCCCACCTGAATAGTGACTGGACCACTCAATCAGCAACTTCTATTTGGAGAAACGAATACATAGTCTAGTTTGTATTAATAGCCGCTAGACGTCAGTTGTCTTCTGTTTTGCTTGGAAACCGTAATATATTTAAAATGGGTACTCCGCAGCAGAAATAATTTTGTGTTCTCGAGTTTGCGAAGTGCAATTCCTTGACTACACTGCAAAGACGTTTCAGGTTGAGGTATCAAATTGATCTTCCGAACGCGTGGAACATTGGCAGATGGTTTCGACAGTTTCTAGATACAGGATGTGTATATAAAGAAAGAGTACTGACCACCCTCGTGTTCCCGAAGAAAATGTTGCACGAATTCAGAATGCTTTCCAATGTAGTCCCTCATAATCAATTTGTCGTGCCATTTACAACAACCTACAACGACAATTTGGCGTGTTTTGAGACGTCGGTTGGTTATGAAGCCGTACAAGTTACAGCTGTTACAAGCTCTGCGTCCTGATGACAAACGCAAAGGTGTGGCATTTTGTAACGAGATTCTTGATGCTATTGACAACGATAACACTATCGCACAACACATCGTGTTTAGTGATGAAGTGACTTCCCATGTTAGTGCTCAGGTTAACAAACACAATGTTC
Source organism: Schistocerca americana (assembly GCF_021461395.2). Lineage (NCBI taxonomy): Eukaryota > Metazoa > Arthropoda > Insecta > Orthoptera > Acrididae > Schistocerca > Schistocerca americana. The sequence goes on along the minus strand of NC_060121.1, from coordinate 261,951,136 downwards.
GAATTTGGGGCGTACAGAGCCCACATGTAGCCATTGGACATGTACGAGATTCGCCCAAAGTCAATGTGTTTTGTGCGATATCCCGATCATTTGTTTACGGTCCATTCTTCTTTGATGGAAACACGACTAACGGACAGCAGCATCTTGCTATGTGGTTGTTTCCGAGGCTCCACGAAGACAACTTCATTTTTCAACAAGACGGGGCACTCCCTCACTGGAGTCGCCAAGTAGGTGAATATCTGAATGAAACTCTATCGAACAGGTGGATTGGTCGTCAAGGAGCTGGCGACTTAGCATGTCTCAGCTGGGCTCCACGGTCACCGGATTTTGCACCCTCTGATTTCTTCCTCTGGGATTTCGTTAACGATAACGTTTATGTACCATCATTCCCACAGAACATGAAAGAGTCGAAGAACCGGATCCGTACTGCATATTGTTCGTGTCGCTAATGGAGGACATATTGAATATCTGTAATCTGAACTTGAGAGGTTCGTAAATATGTGTGTAAAGTTTCATATTCGTATGTCTTAAAGTTTAGTAAATATATGCATTCGAAATACGTATGTTCTTTTTGAAACACCATGTATTTTGACATTTCACGATATGACACCAATGTCTCCAAGAATCTTACAATTCTGTACGGGGAACGTGGATTCTCTTGTGACCTCATGAATCATACTAAACAAACTGACTGACATAGCATTCACCATAGAACCAATGTCCAGAACAGTTGTAGTCAGTACTTTACCTACAATAGCATGTACAGTAGCTTGAACAATTTCTTCACTATGAACACAGCATTTTGTCCCCATTGCACCCAACAATATATCGTTTACAGTTGATTTTAATCTGTTATACTTGTGATCGTGGGGCGGGGTTAATCCGCCATTACAGTAATTTTCACAGTGGGATTCAGTGTTCACCAGTCGGTTTCAACTGTACAGTTCTGTGTATGAAATTCTTGCGAGCGTGTATTGTTTGTCCTTATGTGGTTGTAGCTGCCATGGTGGGAATACGACTGGTTGTCATTGTAATAGCCTTGCCGGTGTCCTACACCGACATGAAGGTAATCGTTTTAGTGTCTGTTATCATCTCTGTTCCTCTAAATAAATTCTGTTGGGCAGCTTTAGACATGCCGAGCATTGTGTGATAGATGCGTCACCGGCTGCGACAAAGGGCTGACGCGATAGTCTTTTGATCTGCCGCAGCTGTGAAATTTCACGCGTGGCGAAGAGGAATAAGCCGCGCCGCTATTCCTATTGCTGTTATTGTTGATCATACGGGCAGTGGATACTCTCAGTAGTTCGCGGTCGTAAAAGTATTCACTTAACAAAATTGACTGAGAATGAGGTGGAGCCAGCTTCTGACAGGATATGTGCTTGAGTGACAGACATGCATGATTTGTTTCCTCAATATGTATTTCTCCATGTAATGGAGAAGTAATATTTTCACTACCGATACTAACATCTGCGGGTTGTGTCTCATGTGCTATTTCCGTTATAATGGACAGCTCCAGTTCTACGCTACTATTTTTTGACGTAACGCTATCTCGCCACTCCAGTAATTAGTTTCAAACGTGTCGATTTTAATTTTAGATACTTCTTCCAAAGCATCTTTCTGAGACGAGACTTCAGCATCAATTGCATATGGCAGCTCTGAAAATAATTTTTAATTGTGGTTAGTTGAAATCTCAGAGTACATTGGTTCAAATGGCTCTGAGTACTATGGGACTCAACTGCTGAGGTCATTAGTCCCCTAGAACTTAGAACTAGTTAAACCTAACTAACCTAAGGACATCACAAACATCCATGCCCGAGGCAGGATTCGAACCTGCGACCGTAGCGGTCTCGCGGTTCCAGACTGCAGCGCCTTTAACCGCACGGCCACTTCGGCCGGCCTCAGAGTACATTGTTTCTCCTTTAGGTAACATATCACACATCGTATTTAAGATTTCATTTTGCTTAGATGATATGTCATTACATTGCGATAACATTTCATCGTGTCAAGTCGACATTTCATTTACGTTAGATGACATTTCATTACATTCAGAGGACTTTTCATCTAGCTGAGTTGACATTTGATGATCTTTAGACGATATTTCATTTGACGATGGGCTGAACATCACTTTTTGTTGCATTAAGAAACTTTCTACATCTGATTTCATCAGTGCTTCTGCCTTATGATAAAATGCGTTAATCTGATCTGTTGTGTAGCCGATCTCTTGTTTAACTTTCTTATGAGGTGTATGTGTTTAAATTGTGACTGACTTCTTTATTTTTACCATAAAAGAAATAGTGGCGGAATCCTTATGCGTCAGATCACATATCTCAGTTTAATCTCGGCACACAAATAAGGATATTACTCAGCATGAACGTTCTGGAAAGACGCCATTAATTTGTGGAAAAAATAAGAAAGTCCTGCTTCATCCAGCGGTTTTTAGACGCAATGTCAGCCATCTTGTGTAAACTAGAGTCAGTATTGTTAAAACTAATTACAACAATATTTTTAAAATATTCAGTATTCAGTTTCGATTGATAATGAAACTGAAAATCGAATGATTACAGCTGTCGAGCAAATCTACTCTGCACACAGGCAAAGGAGAAAGAAAAATGTTGGACTTATCTTTCGTATTGTGCTATAACGTAGATCGCTGCCCACATTTTTAAAATTTGTTTTTGCTCGTAAATGCTTTTTGGAATCATAGTTGTTGATTTTAATTTCCTGCTACAATCACTTTGTTCATCTGCTGCTCATCATTTTTTCTATTACTTGTCAATTTTTGTGATACGGAAATACACACACACACACACACACACACACACACACACACACACACACAGACACACACACAAAATTTTGGTCCGGTCACATCGTCGCCAGTGTAATGTTGGCTTCGTTTCGACTGAAGCGAATTTTTTTAAAGTATTTTGTAATTAGAAGTAAAATGTTCACGGAATAAAGCTGCATCACATACACGACATCAAGAGAATACTAAAGGCATGAAAACCTAAGTTTTAGAATTATTGAACTAGAATCAAGATCCCCTGCTTCGTCTAATGCCTTCAACTGATTACATACGTGTTACCTTCATGTAAATGGCCCATCAGTCTCAGAAGTCGTTGTTGGAATACGGAAAGGTTTGGTGACAAAAGATCGAGTTAATCTTTAGTTTCAATGTAGCAAAATGATCTGCAAGATAATAACAGTGGTGATCGAACTTCGTAAAGAACGTTAGATTGCAGGCTCGAAAGTGGAAATGAAAATGCATAAACCATTGCGCACCGGTAGTGTAGGATAGTTGCGTCACCAAACAGCCTCTTCGAACGACTTTAAAAGGTTCAAACATTAACACAAGCTTTATATATTATTAGTAAAAAGTATCAGCCATATTACTAGAGAATAACGTAGTTAAGCTAATAGCTGTTACTATTCAAGTGAGATTAGAGAACATAGAAGATACGTGACCTTACAACAGTGCGGTAGGAACAAGAAGTGTAAGCAATAAGAAAAAGACTAACCGTATTTCACATTTTCCTAATAAAAACAGGATACAGTCGAAAATCAGGAAAAAGATATTAATTAATCACAGTGAGATAAATTCTGTTTCAAGCATATGGTCCCATCTCTTACATAGCGAAATATGATCCTCTACACTTGGCATCTGAAACGATGTACTAACTGTGACTTCATTATGCAACGTTGTCACAGACGGCGAGTCAGGTACTGAGTAACGATGGTTCCAATTGAACTGTCGATCGAATTCAAGTACGGAAATACTTCAGTAATTATGTCTGCATAAGGCCTTAGCACAGAGCTTCGTGACTATTCACTGTTCAGTATTACCGCCTTGCAAAAGTAATGCTCCGTTCAATAAAATTAACGGAAGGAGCGAAACAGCAATAAGGAATGAGATTTTCTTTTAACTTGAGAGTTATTATTTGATCGCAAAAAAAAGACAAGGAATCATCACAGAAAAATTAGGTTAATGGTACATAACTCACGTTTTGCCCTCAGCACAGTCATACATAGATTTCTTCCAAAAAGAGGATATGAAGAACATACAATAAAGAAAAACTTTCGGTGGCTGAGATATCTGCTTGCTGAACCCAATGGCGAATCGGAAATAACAAATGAACAAAACGGGATATGTCCAAATTTTATGATATCCAGCGACTGTCACCATTCTGCTATTCGTTCGCTGTCTATAAGCAACCAAAATGTTCCAACATAGCTCGCAAAACGCATTTCCTTGTGTTGCAGAATATATCCACAGAGAGGAGCTGTTTATGCTAGTTAAATCGCTTCGTCAATACAAGTCCATTGCTGCTTCCACGCGTGGCTATCTCTTTCTCTCAGTATGTGTTAATGCAGCCGCACTGGTTATCATACCACATCACTCACGAGCAAAACAATCCTCCCCTCCGGAGCAGTCCAAACGGAATAGACTGAAGCAGATTGCAGCCAGCAGTGTGCGGTAATCACGCCCTCGCTAAACACTCGCGGACGCCACACTCCTCTCAGTGGCCTCAGGTAGATACACCGTGCGACCGAAGCAGCCGTAAATATGCAGAAACTGGTCAATTTGCTGCAGACATAGTAGCAAAGATCGCTCGCGAGACGCGGTTAAAAAAAATTATAGCAAAGATGGCTGATTATAGTGTACACATTTCAAGGTTATAATTAACTGACATTATCAGTGAACTAGGAGACAATCTTCTATATTTGAGAGTCTAGCAACCTTTTAGAACCCTTTATTGCCTAAGTCGCAAGGTTTGTTACGTAGATCACAAGTTGCAGTCAGTTCAAGGGCCATGTTCAGATCTGTAAAGATTTACAGCAAAATACAGGCTATTACATCTCAGCCAAACCAAAAATGTAGTAATAAAATTATTTTACCATGTACCTGTTGCCTTATTGACATTTGGCCGGTAGTGACAGGTATGTTAGTTCAAATGGCTCTGAGCACTGTGCGACTTAACTTCTGAGGTCATCAGTCGCCTAGAACTTAGAACTTATTAAACCTAACTAACCTAAGGATATCACAAACATCCATGCCCGAGGCAGGATTCGAACCTGCGACCGTAGCTGTCGCTCGGCTCCAGACTGTAGCGCCTAGGACCGCACGGCCACTCCGGCCGGCACAAGTATGTTAGAAATATATTTCTGGGTTCGTAACACGTCTTATGTACTTATTGTGTTTATGAATCGAAATGTAGTAGCTGTCAAAAGTTCATATCCATTTCACTATTGGATGTCAGGCTGTTTATATGAACTTATTGCACTGGTGCTGCTCTGTCTCCCGTCATTTTCATTAACAAAATTGATAAAAACACTTTGGATCTCATACCTTAAAGATATGTGCAGCTCATGTATTTCAAGTATTTTAACATTTTATTGGGTGTTAGGTTGTTTATAAATATCATTTGCACTGGTACTACTCTGTTCCATGGCGTAGTCATACAATACAACAAATTTTTATGAAAAAACGTGAATCTCGTACCTTAAATATCTGTAGTTTATGTGTAAAGTATTTAAACCTTTGTAACAGATTCCATTGTGTTCTATTACATACTGTTACGTTTCACATGTTGTCTAATGGCTAATGATAGATTTTAGGTAACTGGCGTGTTTTATTTAATTTATAAAGTCCGCCGCTCGTGGCATCGCGGTAGCGTTGTCTCTTCCCGAGCTCGGGGTCTTGGGTTCGATTCCCGGCTCCGAGATGACTGGGTGTTGTTACGTCGTCTTCGTCATCATCATTCATACCCATGACGGTCGGAGGAAGGCAACGGCTAACCACCCCCATTAGGACCTTGCCTCGTAGGAGGTGCGGGTTTCCCCGCATCGTTCCCCTACGCTCTGTCAAGAAGCATGGGACTCCATTTCCATATTTTTCCAACGGAATATGCAGTGGTATGGCTTCACATGTTAAAAAATGGTTCAAATGGCTCTAAGCACTATGGGACTTTGCATATGAGGTCATCAGTCCCCTAGACTTAGAACTACTTAAACCTAACTTAGCCTAAGGACATCACACACATCCATGCCCGAGGCAGGATTCAAACCTGCGACCGTAGCAGCAGCGAGGTTCCGGACTGAAGCGCTTAGAATCACTCGGTCATAGCGGCCGGCTTTACGTGTTAGATGTACCATACTGTACTGATCTGCGGCAGTTAGTTTGCATGTTTCCGTTAGCGGGACAGCTTCAACTGTTCCCGTGCCATGCATGATGGCGTGTTATATTGCTTATGGTTATTATCTACCAAAGTTGAATATCGTCATATACGTGGGACCCCGTCCAGTTTTTATGTGAGAGAGGTCAGCACTCTACACAATGTTAATATGTTGCAAGTTCTGTGATTATGGCTACATAATGTACATACAGCACAATAGTGTCATTTTAATGGCAACTTGTGATCAGTTCCGTAAATTCCAGAATGAAATTTTCACTCTGCAGCGGACTGTGCGCTGATATGAAACTTCCTGGCAGATTAAAACTGTTTGCCGGACCGAGACTCGAACTCAGGAGTTTTGCCTTTCGCGGGCAAGTGCTCTGCCAACTGAGCTACCCAAGCACGACTCACGCCCCGTCCTCACAGCTTTAATTCCGCCAGAACCTCGTCTCCTACCTTCCAAACTTCGCAGAAGCTCTCCCGCGAACCTTGCAGGACTAGCACTCCTAGAAGAAAGGATATTGCGGAGACATGGCTTAGCCACAGTCTAGGGGATGTTTGCAGAATAAAATTTTCATTCTGCAGCGAAGTGTGCGCTGATATGAAACTTACTGGCAGATTAAAACTGTGTGCCGGCCCGAGACTCGAACTCGAAACCTTTGCATTTCGCGGGCAAATGTTGTACTAATGTACTGGCGGAATTAAAGCTGTGAGGACGGAGCGTGGTGTCGTGCTTGGGTAGCTCAGTTCGTAGAGCACTTGCCCGCGAAAGGCAAAGGTCCCGAGATCGAGGCACACGGTTTTAATCTGCCAGGAAGCTTCAGTTCCGTAAATTGTTATATTTTTTATGTGTTGAACATAAACATGCGAATAGTTACTTGACAGCACTGATATTACCGTATTGGTTATATACTTTCCTTAATCGTATTACAACATTTTTGATCTGGATAAGTTGGAAGGGTTTATACAAGGGCGATGTACTTGAGGACAATATTATAGAAACGGAAGAGGATGTAGATGAAGACGAAATGGGAGATAAGATACTGCGTGAAGAGTTTGACAGAGCACTGAAAGACCTGAGTCGAAACAAGGCCCCGGGAGCAGACAACGTTTCATTAGAACTACTGATGGCCTCGGGAGAGCCAGTCATGACAAAACTCTACCATCTGGTGAGCACGATGTATGAGACAGGCGAAATACCCTCAGACTTCAAGAAGAATATAATAATTCCAATCCCAAACAAAGCAGGTGTTGACAGATGTGAAAATTACCGAACTATCAGTTTAATAAGTCACAGCTGCAAAATACTAACGCGAATTCTTTACAGACGAATGGAAAAACTGGTAGAAGCCGACCTCGGGGAAGATCAGTTTGGATTCCGTAGAAATGTTGGAACACGTGAGGCAATACTGACCTTACGACTTATCTTAGAAGAAAGATTAAGAAAAGGCAAACCTACGTATCTAGCATTTATAGACTTAGAGAACGCTTTTGACAATGTTAACTGGAATACTCTCTTTCAAATTCTGAAGGTGGCAGGGGTAAAATACAGGGAGCGAAAGGCTATTTACAATTTGTACAGGAACCAGATGGCAGTTATGAGAGTCGAGGGGCATGAAAGGGAAGCAGTGGTTGGGAAATGAGTGAGACAGGGTTGTAGCCTTTCCCCGATGTTATTCAATCTGTATATTGAGCAGGCAGTAAAGGAAACAAAAGAAAAATTCGGAGTAGGTATTAAAATTCATGGAGAAGAAGTAAAAACTTTGAGGTTCGCCGATGACATTGCAATTCTGTCAGAGACAGCAAAGGACTTGGAAGAGCAGTTGAACGGAATGGACAGTGTCTTGAAAGGAGGATATAAGATGAACATCAACAAAAGCAAAACGAGGATAATGGAATGTAGTCAAATTAAGTCAGGTGATGCTGAGGGAATTACATTAGGAAATGAGACACTTAAAGTAGTAAAGGAGTTTTGCTATTTAGGGAGTAAAATAACCGATGATGGTCGAAGTAGAGAGGATATAAAATGTAGACTGGCAATGGCAAGGAAAGCGTTTCTCAAGAAGAGAAATTTGTTAACATCGAGTATAGATTTAAGTGTCAGAAAGTCGTTTCTGATAGTATTTGTATGGAGTGTAGCCATGTATGGAAGTGAAACATAGACGATAACTAGTTTGGGCAAGAAGAGAATAGAAGCTTTCGAAATGTGGTGCTACAGAAGAATGCTGAAGATAAGGTGGGTAGATCACGTAACTAATGAGGAAGTATTGAATAGGATTGGGGAGAAGAGAAGTTTGTGGCACAACTTGACTAGAAGAAGGGATCGGTTGGTAGGACATGTTTTGAGGCATCGAGGGATCACCAATTTAGTATTGGAGGGCAGCATGGAGGGTAAAAATCGTAGAGGGAGACCAAGACATGAATACACTAAGCAGATTCAGAAGGATGTATGTTGCAGTAGGTACTGGGAGATGAAGAAGCTTGCGCAGGATAGAGTAGCATGGAGAGCTGCATCAAACTAGTCTCAGGACTGAAGACAACAACAACAACAACAAGTTGGAAGGACCTGTATTTCTTTGTAAATTCTTACATATTGGAAGATGGCCAATAAGCTGGCAGAAATTGGTTATCTGTGTAACAAAACTTGAGATCTAGACAATAAAGTGTTCTAAAGGGTTACAAGACTTTCAGACATTTTAAAACTTTCTAGCTATCACTCACAAACACTGAAATCTCTCGGGAACACGTTTCCAACGTCTATAATTAATTCCTGTACGACGCGAGAATGGATGTGAGAACTGTAGGGATCGATTTAAATTATGCTTCGCATTGTGAGACATGGTTGCGAAGTGGTAATCCGCCATGGAGACAGGTTTCTATGCAGTAGTATCTGTGGAACACGGTGCAGAGTTTGGACCTTCAGAATGGGAACTGATGTAACTGTCATTGATACAGGTGACCGCGTGCTCCCCACCCGCGGCGGCCGGGGGGGCAGCCGGGAGGCGGCGTGGAGGCGGTGGGGGCGAAGCGGTGGTACGTGGGCGGGGGCGGCCCGTGGCCAGCGCGGCAGTCACTCTGCAGCCGCCGCCGCTGGCCACAGCGCCGCGCCGCGTCGCCGTCTGCGTCATCGTGGCCTCCAGTCGCCCCACCTCTGGACCCACCGACCACCCGACATGTAGCCTGGAGGAACTCTGTGAGTACTTTCTCACTAGTCTTACGTTGCATGACGATCGAAACAGTGCGGCCTTACGCACCGTCAGTGCCTTGCTCATTAATCACAGAGGATACACAAACCCTCATTAAATAGCTTTAGCTGCCTCGTGATGACTGGGTGTTGCGTGATGTCCTTAGGTTAGTTAGGTTTAAGTAGTTCTAAGTTCTAGGGGACTGATGACCATAGATGTTAAGTCCCGTAGTACTCAGAGCCATTTGAACCAAATAGCTTTAGAGTAAATTTGTGCTTAGCCTTACTGAGACAGTGTTGGGCAGTAGTAGAAAACTAACTTGTAGACAGCCGCAGTTTAATTTAAAATTTATATGACACGTTTCGGACCTAATACCTCATCTTCAGCGACATGTCATCTACAGAAACTGCACTGTATTTGGGTGAGTGACGTTGCTATGATACCTTGCCAGCTCGTGCTACATTTAAAAAACGGAAGTCAGACCATTAACTTAATTTTCCACCCGCGTTTTTGTATGTACTCAGCCATGTTGTCACTTAAGTTTCTTAAATTTAATTAGACATGATAGAACACAGCAGCAATGTTGATCAAAGGGACACGTATTGATGTTGTAGATAAGCTAACAAGCCTTGTAATGAAAAAATTAATATCCGTGCTGGTGACGCCGTACAAAAATTTTCAGGTTTCTAGACAAATTTAGAATCCTGTATCATTTCAACGATTAGGTCTCAGTGAAGGTAGGACATCACTATTTTCATTCGACATAATGGTGATGTGTCGTTAACTGTGTTGTGTGGATGCATGTGATAATATACCCAGGTTGTATGATAAATAGCAGCGACAAGTGACTCGAACGAAAGTATTTCAATTACATACAATTCAGTTTGTTGTCATGAATTTGCCGGGCGGAGTGGCCGAGCGGCTCTAGACACTACAGTCTGTAACAGCGCGACTGCTACGGTCGCAGGTTCGAATCCTGCCTCGGGCATGGATGTGTGTGATGTCCTTAGGTTAGTTAGGTTTAAGTAGTTCTAAGTTCTAGGGGACTGATGACCACAGCAGATAAGTCCCATAGTGCTCAGAGCCATTTGAACCATTTTTTGTCATGAATTTGAAACCTGTTATCATGAAACTGTGTATAGACCGCACGTATTCAATACCCTTAGTAACATACAGTCTTTTATATTATGGAGAATGAACCAAAACCCCACCGACAAGCTTTCGCAGGTGATAATATGGACCAAATTAAGGACAAAGTGTATAATAAATATGGTTTGTAAAATGCATACCTTAAGGTCTATCTGCACGTTTTCATTTTCACTGCTGTCGCTGCTGTGAGACACATATCTTCTACCGAAAGCTTTTTGCTTTCCACACTTTGGGAGGAAGCAGTATAGACCAGGCGTGTTAGGAGCGCTACGTCTGCTTGTTTCGGAGGCGAACTTCGGTAAGGTTTAAAAGGTAAGAGACGAGGTACTGGCGGAAGTAAAGCTGTGAGGACGAGTCGTGAGTCGTGCTTGGGTAGCTCAGTCGGTAGAGCACCAGTCCGCGAAAGGCAAAGGTCCTGCGTTCGAGTCTCATCTGCCACAAAGTTTCATAGCGGCGTACATTCTGCTGCAGAGTGAAAATTTCATTCAAGAAAAAAGTTCTGTAACCATAGTCTCTGAAGAGCATATATTAAGACAGTGCTTGATTGTATGGAAGATAGTAGACGAGTACTGGCGGAAGTAAAGCTCTGAGGACGAGTCGTGAGTCGTGATTGGGTGGCTCAGCTGGTAGAGCACCAGCCCACGAAAGGCAAAGATCCCACAACAATATCAGAAATTGAGTCCGCTTTGATGCAAAACACCTTGTTATTCGTTTATTTCTTTATTTCCCCAAATTAGTTTCGGCGACAAATATCACCATTATCAGTGGGTGCGAAAGTTTTGTTTTTATGTGTATAGAATCAGCTACACACCATCCAACGAACCTGCAGATGACATGATGTTCGCTGAGTAAAATCGGCAAAAAAAAAGAAAAAGAAAAGCGTACAGAAAAACATGCTGTAACATACGATAAATAAAATTTAAAAAAACCCACTGATATTTGTCGCTGAAACTAGTGTGGGAAAATAAAGAAATAAACGAATAACAAGGTGTTTTGCATCAAGGTGGACTCAATTTCTGATGCTGTTGTTTTTCTATGCAAACCCGGAGCAAATGGAAGAGTTCCAAGATAAAATTATTGGCACAGGTCCCGCCTTCGGGCCTCGAACCGGTACGCAGTTTTTATTTGCCAGGAAGTTTCACATCAGCGCAAACTCCACTGCAGTATAGTCATGGTCTCTGAAGTACATACCTCAAGGCAGTGCTTGATTTGTGACGGTACGCAGCGGTGTGCCGCATCGGTACCTCTGTCGAAAAAACGTCACAACCACAGATTTTGATATGTGGTACTGTCATACTTCTGCTGCACTTGAACCGATGTAAAACAAATGTTGTATTCACACTTTTGAAACGCCTAGAAAAGCGTTAAACGAATCTTTTAAGAAGTATAAATTTCAGAAACACCATCTGGAAGGTCACAGTACCAGATGCTGTTTGCTTACAAATCAAGCACTTCCTTAAGAGCCATGAGCACTTGTTCATCTTCGTTACTGTGAAACACGTCTCTTCTACTGAAAGCTCTTTGCTTTCCATTTTCTGGGAGGCTGTAGTATGGAGCAAAATAAGAAAAATATGTTCCGTAAGCATGTTGTCTAAAGTGCAAACCTAATGAGCTATGAGAACTTGTCCATCTTTGTTACTGTGAGACACGTATCTTCTACGGAAAGTTATCTGTTTTCCATATTTTGGGAGGAGGAAGTATGGACCAAAATAAGAAAAAGATTCAATAAGCATGGTCTCTAAAGCTCGCACCTTAAGAACTATGAGCACTTTTTCATACTCGCCACAGTGAAACCCATCTCTTCTACTGAACAAGTGATCATAGCCCTTAACGGTAAGAATTTTAGAGCCCATAGTTATTAGACATTTTTCCTTGTTTTGACCCATACTACCACCTCGGAAAGTTTATCAGTGGACTTCTAGTTCACTTTGTAAATATAGTTCTAAATTATATCAATAGTTTTAGCATTTATACATTATTTAAAAGCAAGAACAAAAGCTTTTTGCTATTGTTGGCTTAAGTGGCACTTACTACCTACCGTTCGTCTTCTCATTTGCCCCTTTTTGTGTACAATATTCCTCATTATTTCTGCTTGATGAAGGAGTCAACACCGCCGACAGAATCACTAATGTATGTTTTTATTTTATCTGTATGTTCCTGCCATCCATATTCAAGTTTTGAAAGGTGCTCTGCCGGCCGGAGTGGCCGAGCGGTTCTAGCCGCTACAGTCTGGAACCGCGCGACCGCTCACGTCGCAGGTTCTAATCCTGCATCGGGCTTGGATGTGTGTGATGTCCTTAGGTTAGTTAGGTTTAAGTAGTTTCAGTTCTAGGGGACTGATGACCTCAGAAGTTCCATAGTGCTCAGAGCCATTTGAACCATTTTTTTGAAATGTGCTCTGCGGTACATACCATACCCCACGTACAAGTTATGTGATGAAGGAACAGGCAATAAAAGAGGATTGATTAAATACCTGCGTATCGTCGGATTTCATAACACCGTTCGGAGTGATTTCGTAGTTACTGCTTCCCACGATATTAATTGTTTGCTCTAGGGCACTGTGCTCATGCTGTACTGATTAGCCCATAGCGAGCTATCAGATTAGTGCCGACAGACCCAAGATGTGTTGTAGTTACATTCAGTGACAGCGTACTCAAGGCACTAGCTATTTTCGTAAGCACATTGGAGCTCATTAAAGAATCATGTTATTTCTCTGACTACAAACTGGAAGAGACGATTCGCAGTTGTTTTAGCTGCGCTTGGCACTGGCGCTAAGGAGGTAAGAACTCTTATCGAGAGACAGGCAGGTCGCCCTATCGATCGCCCCAGGTGTGCATTTTTAGGATCCTTTTAATACTGTCTAAGCTGCGAGCGATGGAGCGCCCACCTGTACCCTATGCGCTTTGAAAGCGCTGCATAATTAACATAAACTCGTTCTGCGCAACAGAGCTGCAATACTTTTATTACTGCTAAATTTTACTTATGATCCGTTCATATTTTCGTTTGTGTAAGAAAATTGGGTGATCACGTAGCACGAAAAAGAGCTGCTGTCACTCATTCCCTCCCTCCCCCCCCCCCCCCCCCTCTCTCTCTCTGTGTGTGTGTGTGTGTGTGTAAAAAACGTATCACATCCACACTGTGCCGTGATTTTTATTACAGTCGTTCTGTATACAGGTAACGGGAATCTGTACCCAGCAGCGCGTCGTGTCAATAAATCACAAGAACGTCCACTGAGAGCCAAACGCTTAATAGGCGAGTGTGGTGCTTGTTTTTCGATATTCGTATGAAAAATGCCATTAAGCGAGAAGATTAGTGCTTAATGCCCCGTACTTGATGAGATCATAACAGACTATAACGACTGTATCACCCTCTTTTTCTATTCGTAAAATATAGCGTTCAGCGATCGTCTAATGTTATGAGTCTTTGGTCGCGTCTTGTAAAGTGGCGTTGCCTAGCCACCGCATTGACTGTCTTTCGTAATTTATATTAATTTTTGACTCGCAAAAAAAAGACAATATAAACAATCTGAACACTACTTTTTCGTAAACTGCACACACTTACTATAAGTAAACGCGTTTGTACCTCTTTGAAATTAGCCAGACAGTCTTACTTCATCTAAAGTGCTTAGTGAACAAACAAGGAGATCGTTGAGAAACAGTTACGCACTTCACTTCTTACCTTCATCAGTCGCTCTGATGGATGGTGTGTTCTACTAAAGCGTAGTGACATCATACAAGACAAGGCCAGGATCAGTACCGACTCACCCTGTGAACAATACTCCTGACAAACAATTTACTGCTTGCTACAACTGGGTGCCACGTCACGAAGCGACGAATTTTTGAATAATCAGTTAATTTTTTCAATTTACAACAGTTACTGAGTTCATTGTTTCATTAAAGTGATTAATCTGTGCTATACCACAATGAAAACGGCAGACTTTAAATTACTTCTTACTCAAGTGTTACTTTAAGAAACTTGTAAGTAAGCAAACTGAAGTTAGCACTGATCTTTAGGCATGAGTTGCTTTAGCTGTGGAACTTTAAGTGAGTGAATTTAAGGCAATGAAAATCAAGGAAAGACCGAAACAATGCGACCCGTCAAAGTCGTTATACCTCTTTTCTTACACTAACACACAACGACACCATTGCTGTCAAAGGTGCAACCTCCCAACCAGAAATTATTAGCTTCAAGTCTGCGATCTAAGCAAAGTGAAATGGGTGCTTGAAATGAAATGGTAATACTTGTTATAATTCATTGTCAGTGTATTACCCCAGAACAGCTTTTAACATAAGCCTGGCTCTCCCACACAGTACTATGGAATACAATGTCTGTAACTGGCCTTGTCAGATGCACTACAGATGAGGATGTGGGGCTCAGATATTCCTGCGTATTCTTCATGTCTCTATTAATTAGGATAGACCAAAGTGTGATAATGTCTATCATTTATCAGCGTACTTGAAATAATAAATGGTGTAAAATTTGCAACACCTAATAATGCTTGAAAAAATCTTGCATCAACGATAACGATATAACAGAGATATACACTCATAATCCAAAACATTATGACCACAGCTCACTGCAAGGTTCGATGCCTCCTCCTGGCGTTGCGGACACACGAAAGTAGGAAAGTATGTAAGCCGGCCAAAGACGGATGGGGGATTACCCTAGCTAAGATATGCGCTGCAAATGGAGAAATCCACTGAGATAAGTGACTTTGCCAAAGGGCAGATTATTACACTGAAGAGCCAAAGGAACTGGTACATTTGCCTAATATCGTATAGGGCCCCCGTGATCACACAGAAGTACCGCAAGACGACGTGGCATGGACTCGACTAATATCTGAAGTAGTGCTGGAGGGAACTGACACCATGAATCCTGTAGGGCTGTCCATAAATCCGTAAGGGTATGAGGGGGTGGAGATGTCTTCTGAACAGCACGTTGCAAGACATCCTAGATATGCTCAATAATATTCATGTCGAGGGAGTTTTGGTGGCCAGCGGAAGAGTTTAAAGTCAGAAGAGAGTATCTGGACCACTATGTAGCAATTCTGGACGTGTGGGGTGTGGAACTGTCCTGCTGGAATTGTTCAAGTCCGTCGGAATGCATAATGAACATGAATGGATTCAGGTGATCAGACAGGATGGTTAGTCCGCAGCTCGTGGTCGTGCGGTAGCGTTCTCGCTTCCCGCGCCCGGGTTCGATTCCCGGCGGGGTCAGGGATTTTCTCTGCCTCGTGATGACTGGGTGTTGTGTGATGTCCTTAGGTTAGTTAGGTTTAAGCAGTTCTAAGTTCTAGGGGACTGATGACCATAGATGTTAAGCCCCATAGTGCTCAGAGCCATTTTGAGCCACGGGATGGTTACGTACGTGTCACCTTTCAGATTCGTATCTGGACGTATTAGGGGTCCCATATCACTCCAAGTGCACACTCCGTACACCATTACAGAGCCTCCACCAGCTTGAACAGTCCCCTGCTGACATTCAGGGATTCATGAGGTAGTCTCCATGCTTGTACACGTCCATCCACTCGATACAATTTGAAACGAGACTCGTCCGACCAGGAAATATGTTTCCAGTCATCAACAGTCCAATGTCGGTGTTGACGGCCCCAGGCGAGACGTAAAGATTTGTGTCGTGCAGTCATCAAGGGTACAAGATTCGACCTTCGACTCGAAAGCCCATATCGATGATGTTTCTTTGAGTGGTTCGCACGCTGACACTTATTGATGGCCCAGCACTGAAATCTGCAGAAATTTGCGAAAGTGTTGGACTTCTGTCACGTTGAACAACAGAATCCGCTCTTCATCGCTACCTCGGAGGTGCTGTGTCCCATCGCTCGTGCGTCGACTGTAACACCACGTTTAAACTCACTTAAATCTGGATAATCTGCCCTTGTACCAGCAGTAACCAATCTAACAACCGCTCCAGACACTTGTTGTCTTATATAGGTGTATCCGCCCGTAGCGCTCTATTCTGCCTGTTTATATATCTCTGTATTTGAATACGCATGTCTATACTAGTTTCTTTGGCGCTTCAGTGTATTACGTTCAGCCTGTGAACGAGTATCACAAAACGGCGAAGCAAGTCGATTGTTCACGTTCTACTGCCGTGAGGATCTACGGAAAGTGCTACAAGGAGAGTGAAAGTACCACTAGGCGCTAACTGGTTGGACGTCCGTGACTCTTCACAAAAAGTGGCGTTTGGAGGCTTCACTGCTCTGAAAAGCGGGATAGAAGGCGATCTGTGACATCTCTGGCGAAAGAGTACAATGATGGTGAACACACATGTGTTTTGGAGCACACCATTCAACGTACATTGTTGAACTAGGGGCTCCGCAGTAGACGACCCTTGCTTGTTCACATGTTGACCCAACGACATCGTCAATTACGATTGTAGTGGGCTCGGGATCACTGAGAGTAGACGGTGTGTCACTGTAAACATGTCATGGCCGAGCGGTTCTAGGCGCTACGGTCGCAGGTTCGAATCCTGCCTCGGGCATGGATGTGTGTGATGTCCTTAGGTTAGTTAGGTTTAATTAGTTCTAAGTTCTAGGGGACTGATGATCTTAGAAGTTAACTTCTATGGTGCTCAGAGCCATCTGAACCATTTTTGTAAACGTGTCGGGTCGTCGGGTGAATCACGTTTTTGCTGCACCAGGTCGATGGTCGTCTCCAGAAACGTCGTCATCTGGGCGATCGGTTGCTCGAAACCTACACTGCGCCACGGTCGCGGGCTGATGGGAGCAGTATTATGGTATGATAGACATTATCCTGGGCTTGCATGGGACCTCTGGTAGGAATCGAAGACACCAGGTCAGCTGCGGACCACCTGCATCCCTTCATGGTTCATATCTTCCCTGACGACGTTCTCATCTTTCATCAGTGTAACTGTCCGTGTCTCGAAGCCAGAATCGTCCTACAATAGTTAGAGGAACATGTAGAGAAATTACGTTAATGTCTTGGGCAACAAATTCTCCTGATGTGAATCCGATGGCCCCATGGAGGTCGGTATCGAGTGGCATCACCACGTACACAAATCAGCGGGCAGTTATTTACGGGGATTACGCGACTTGTGCGCAGACGCCTGGTGGCATATAGCCCCACAAATCTAACGACGAACTGTAGAATTGATGATACGCAGAATTCGTGATATATTGCGGTACAAAATGGCCCAACTACCTATTAAGCAGGTGGTCATAATGTTTTGGCTCCTCAGCCTATTTCATTTGGGGAAGTGCTAGTTATTTGTTGAAATCAGTCGTACCAAAGTTTGTACAAATACGCAATATCTTCCTGAACGCACGACAACATGACCTCCCAAGTTCACTGCCAGCAGGCCACTCTTTACAGTCCAGTCTATCGGCGGTATGTCTCTTACTAGAGAAAAGGCGTTCCCAAAACGGATAACAATGAGGCGCACCTGCCACCCTATCTCGACGGTGTCCACCAAGTCAGCCTACTGCCTTTTGCTTTTTGGTGGTAGGTGGAGTTACAGCGACACCAGTGGATCTCGGTCTTACTGTCTTGGTGGGAAGGTAAAATTCTTCTGTCCTACAATGATGTCATTCCAAGGACATCATTGAAGTGCACATTGAAGGTGTGGCAGTGGGACTTGAAGTCCCATACCACCCTCTGATGGTGGAAGTTCAAGGTACAGGCAATAGGTGCCACAACTACATTAGGTACTGCTATTAGTGGTGTATGATGGTCGACGCATATCGAGTGGTCTCATCAACTATGAAACTTCAGTACTGGCTGTAAAAGGACTATCACTAGCCATGGTCTGAATCTGATTCCTCAAAGATGATGAGAGGAACAGGGTGGCGGTGCCAGTGCTGAGGGGTCGTGGTGTCAGTGTTGTATAAGCTAGCGACCGTGTCACACAGGGCATCCACTTTGTCATAGAGACATCTCGCCTTCTTTCGAATGGAGGACTTCAGAGTGAGCATATTTACCCTCATGAGGGGAGAAGCGTGCAGGCTCCACCGAAGCACTTATTCTGCAGGCACTAATTGTGGCCCAAACAATGGAGCCATAGATGAGGGAAGGGTGGACAATCATCTGGTACAGTCAGAGCTTGGTTTCCAGATTCATTTCTTGCTGTTGAACATTGGGTACAATGCCTTTATCAGCTTCTGTACTTTTTGGGAGACGTATTCTGCATGTCAGTAGAAGAGCAGTTTGTTATCCATATGGACACCTTGATATTTTGTATCAGGTGATCATGGGACCTGGACGCCTGCAATAGTGATGCAGCAGAGGACTGGACGCCGTTTGGTGAAGCAGACTGCCGTAGTTTTGGCGGCATTGAGGGCAATCCTGTTCGAAAGACACCAGGTCACTGTCGCATCCACCAGCCTCTGCAGACGAGCAATGAGCTGGTCAGTGTAGCGTCCGGTCGTATTGAGCCCTGCATCATCAGCGTATTGCGCCAGGTGGAAGTGGGGATGACTGGCATATCATTAACATAAATGTGAAAGAGTATGGGAGCCAACACAGAGCCTTGAGGAACACCCATCGACATGTGACGTAAGCTTGAGAGTTTTTATTGCTGAGTAACCAAGAAGGTTCTATCGTGGAGGAAATTATCCATGATATTGACACAGATGTCGGGGATGGTCGTCTATGTCAGCATTTTGTACACAAGATTGTCCTACTAAATTTTGTCATACGTGTTATGCAGGTCCAGGAAAACCGCTGCCTTCGACATGGTGGAGTTAAAGCCCTTGATGATATGTTCTCTGATCCTAAGAATTTGGCTGACAGATGGGAAGCGAATCCGAACTGTTCTGAGTGGATTGTCCCAGCCGCCACCAGAGGCT
Organism: Schistocerca americana; assembly: GCF_021461395.2. Lineage (NCBI taxonomy): Eukaryota > Metazoa > Arthropoda > Insecta > Orthoptera > Acrididae > Schistocerca > Schistocerca americana. The sequence continues at coordinate 261,931,808 of NC_060121.1, read as the reverse complement.
GGGAAATGCGGTGGAGGATCAAAGATTCTAGATCCTTTGTCATAGTATTCAGGAGGCTAATGGGCCTCTTGTTAGTAGGGACAGTAGGATCCTTTGAGGCCTTGGGGGATGGCAATCAATTTGGCCAGCTTCAACTATGGGGGGAAAAAGTCCGGTTGTGAGACAGCAGTTCAGGATGCCAATAAATAAGACCAATGGATTGCTTGGGAACTGGTGAGCCGTTTAAGATGCCATCCAAAGCTGGAGCTGACTTTCCACGCTTCCACAGGACGTAAGGTGAGGGGCAGTCAGAGGTGGTCTTTGTTTGAAAGCAGCAACAGCCGGCAGAATATCGTGTTCATTATGGACTTAATAGACGTAAAGTCCTGGATGACCAATTGGTTCTGGGACTCGTATCCATTGGCCAAAGTTTCTGCCACACGGAGGGCATCATAAGTTAACCCATCCACTGTGTGGATGGAATGAATGGTCTTCACTGTGTAGCGCTGTAGGACTGGGACACCAGCCCATTCTGATTTATTTTGGAGAAAGGTAGACGTCTTGTCTTCCCATTGTTCTGTTTTCCAATCAGTGAGGCTGTGGCAGAATTCACGTTGGAGACGCTTCATACAATGCTTATCCTAAAGGTCACGAAACTGCTACCACCACCAATGGTAGCGGCTCTTACGGACCTTGAGTTCGCGCAATAGGGGAGGCAAATCATTAAGTTGGGTTAAAGCCCTTGGGACAATGTAAGTTGGGGGCTTGATCGCCTTCTGGAATTTCGTGGCTAGGTAATCAACAACACTAACCAGATTAGCAGGCGTTGTCAGGTCGAGGTGTTGCTGAGTGATGTGTAGAGGATCCTGGAAAATTTGTTCCAACCCATGATGATCAAGGCAGAAGGACATCTAAAGACACAGCGACGTCGGTAAGGTGCAGAAGCGCGGGTCGTGGTCAGAGGCCAGTTCGTGGAGTGTTTCCAACGAAAACTGCACTGCACTGTTCTTGAAAATGGCCACATCCACAACATCTGGCTGGCATTCGGAGCAGATGGGTTTATGGATGGTAGTGTGCGGACCATAGACTGACAGCGCTAGAGAATCTTCCAGCCCAAGGAGGAGTCTGCCCTTGGGATTAGCAACGCGAGAATGCCAAACTGGATTTCTTTTGTAGAATACTATGCACTGTGTAATAATAATTTATAATAACCTTAGAAAGGGGCCTGACCATTTACATTTCTTGTCCATTTATATACTTAAGGCTAGAACAGCAGGTAAATACACAATATCAAATCAGCTAACAAAAAAAAAAAAAAAGGTTCAAATGGCTCTGAGCACTATGGGACTTAACAGCTATGGTCATCAGTCACCTAGAACTTAGAACTACTTAAACCTAACTAACCTAAGGACATCACACAACACCCAGTCATCACGAGGCAGAGAAAATCCCTGACCCCGCCGGGAATCGAATCCGGGAACCCGGGCGTGGGAAGCGAGAACGCTACCGCACGACCACGAGCTTCGGATAAATCAGCTAACAGTTTCATGAGCTTCTGATTACATATCTCTTTACAATGGTCAGCCAGAACATTATGAGGACAGTCCTACTATTGATATAAACCCGTCCAAACGATAGCAGCGTCACCTGGCGAAGAATGACTGCTAGTGAGACTCACATATGGTGCATGTAGCTTCAGTGAGTGTACTGTCCATGTGATGAATGGGAAAGGCGCATGATCTGTCTGACTTTGACCGAGGGTAAATTCTGATGGACTGGAGGCTCGGCCCAGGCATTTCGAAAACTGCAGCACCTGTCGGGCTTTTAAGGAGTGCTGTGACGATTGTCTTCAACATTTGGTGAAACCAAGGTGAAACTACGTCCAGACATCGTGTAGTTGAGTGTCCACCCCTCAATACAGCTGTCAGACTGGTACAACAGGTGGCGAACTGTGACAGAACTAACATCAGACTTTAACGCTGGGTGTGAACACACAGTGCACCGAACATTCCTAACGATGGGCTCCACAGCCGACACTCCATGAATGTGCCAATGTCAAGACCACGACATTGGCAACTACGATTGTAATGGGCCGGTGACACTGGACCGAGGGAGGTGGAGCAGTGGTTAGCACACTGGACTCGCATTCGGGAGGACGACGGTTCAATCCCGCGTCCGGCCATCCTGATTTAGGTTTTGCGTTATTTCCCTAAATCACTCCAGGCAAATGCCGGGATGGTTCCTTTGAAAGGTCACGACCGACTTCCTTCCCCGTCCTTCCCTAATCCGATGAGACCGATGACCTTGCTGTTTGGTCTCTTCCCCCAAAAACTCCACTCCACCATAGACACTGGACGTTGGCGCAGTGGCCAGGCACTGCATAGTCTGATGACTCCCGATGCCTTCTTCATCATGCCGATTGCAGTGCCTGAATGCGTCGTCTCCCAGGGGAACAGCTCTTTGGTACCTGTTCTGCGGGATGGAGAGAAGCTGGCAGCGACTCCATTATGCTCTTGGGAACATTCACGTGGGAATCCATAGGTCCAGTGAAGCTTGTGGAAGGATCCATGACAGCCAAGGTGTATCGTACACTGGTTACAGACCACATCCACCCCTTCGTGACGATCATGTTTCCCAACCGCTGTGACATTTTTCAGTAAGATAATGCACCATGTCACAAGACTAGAAATGTGATGCAGTGGTTTGGGGAACATAGTAGCGAGTTTCAATTGATGTGCTGGCTCCCCAGCTCATCAGATCTGAAACCGATCGAACACATCTGGGTTGTGATTGAATGTGGCATCAGAGCTCAGAGCCTCCCCCCCCCTCCCCCCCGCCCTCTCCGGAATTGATAGGAGGAATTATGTGTATTGTGTGTGCTGATGTGGTTACAGCTCCCTCCAGCGACCTATCAAGGCGTCACTGATTCTGTGTCATGATGCATCCGTGGCAAAGGTGGACATACCGGCTATTAGGTATATGGTTACAATGTTCTGGTCGAGCCGTGAATATGGGCGCCGTTACATATTTATAAATCAATCAGATCATATTTTTGTAAACAATATGGTCAATGTGAAGTAACTGTTCCGTTGTAAGACGAGTGTGTCCTCTTGAAAACAACCATTGTCACGTTTGTCTTAAGCTATTTAGTAATATGTAGAATATATGGATGTTCTGAAAAGGACTGAAATCCCATCCCAAACCCGCCCCCCTCCCTCGCAATACAAGTCTAATAAGTTAGCTGCTGCTCGATCTCACTCGATAATGTGATTCGTAGCAACGTTGGGATTATTCGCTGAATAATGTTTACGATATTCCAACAAAGACAAGGGAAGTCTTCCACGTGAACACCAATGCCATCTACTTGATGCCTGTTGGTACTTACGTTAATAAGTGGATCCTCCGAAAGTTTTCCGACTGCTGAAATTATAACTTTGGAACTCCAAGACGACTGATGCTAGCTGCCGCACGCCAAGGCGGGGGGAGGAGGGGGTGGGAGGGGGCGGGGTGTATAGGCTATCAATGGCGAGTGCCGTATCTCACGACGTAATTATTTTTGTCTGGAAAGTCTGCCTCGTAAAGTATACAGTAATGATCGTAGTACCACCAAACTTGGGTTCATACTTGTTTCAACATGTCGTGTCAGGACACAGCAGCTTACTGATGTCTTTGTTGTGGTTTTCAGTCCGAAGACTGATTTTCTTGTCCTCTTTACGCTAGTCTATGGTGTGCAAGCCTCTTCTTCTTAGCATATTTACACAATCGACAGCTACTTCACCCTGCTACTCCTTAACTTATATCTGCCCCCTCCTCAAAAAGACAATCTACCATTACAAACTGAATATTCTTTGATGTATTAGAATGTATATTATCAATCTCTGCCTTCTTTTATCAAACTTGTGCCATAAATTTCTTTTCTTCCAAATTCCATTCTGCAAATCTTAATTAGTTACCAAGCCACCCACCTAATCTTTAGCTATTTGAAAGTTTCTGTTCTTCTCATGTATGAATTGTTTGTCGTCCACGGTTCACTTCCTTGCGAACCTGCCCTACAGATAAAGTCTGTGCATTTTTTCTCATACCGGTCCTACAGAATATAGAGGTTGGTACTTTGAGGATTAGTGCGGAAACGTTCTCAGTGATCCTTGAGCTATACACTCTGGATTTACACATATGAAGGCAGGAAATCGCGTACTATGAGGGGCAGTCAAATGAAAACCGAACACATGCCACAACGGGACCGTGGAATGGTTCCATTCAAAAACAATCACCACACGCCTTAAGATATTTACCCTACTGGAAAGAGAGATGATCAGTATCTGTTTCATATAACACGATCGGCCGCTGACGCGTCCACAACCGCACCTGCTCTTGTGCTTCCTTGTCCGCCCGACACCGACGTCTTTCTTCAGGTCGCCAAAGATATAAAACTTTGTACGGCGTAAGTCACGCGCCTGCACGCCAGTCGGGAACGATAGAGAAGAGATGGCTGTTAGAAGACGTGCAGACGCGCTGACGAACCCCTCTCCAGGACGACAACGCGACAGCAGTGGCTCCTATGCGAAGATGACATAAGCGCCGCGCTCGTCTGGAAGCGGCCGAGTTCAATACTACAGTCATGCTCATAAATTAAGGATAATGCCGATACATGCTGAAACAACGCTCTGGTGGGCGGTTTGCGGGTTTAAATCACCTCGGGGTACAACCATGCGGTGCATTTGATCTGCGGTCGTCGCACGGTGGCGCTGGCAGCAGTCCACATACGCAGAGGTGTGTTGGTGCAGCGAGTAAGTGATCAGACGTTTTCAGACGTGCTAATGGTAACTGTGTGTTGAAAATGGCTCAAAGAACACACATTGATGACGTTATGAAGGGTAGAATACTAGGGCGACTGGAGGCTGATCAAATACAGCAGGTCGTAGCTTGGGCCCTCCGTGTGCCACAAAGTGTGATCTTTAGATTAAGGCAACGATTCCAGCAGACAGGAAACGCGTCCAGGGGCTACAGTACTGGCCGTCCACAGTGTACAAGACTACGAAAACACCGATATCTCACCATTAGTGCCCACATATGGCCGCGGAGTACTGTAGCTCAGAACCTTACCGCAGCCACTGGAACAGTTGTCTCCACACACACAGTCTACAGACGACTGAACAGACATGGTTTATTCGCCAGGAGACCTACAAGGTGCATTCCACTAACCCCTGCTCACAGGAGAACCCGTAAAGCCTTGTGTCAAGAACACTGTACATGGTCATTGGAACAGTGGTCCCACGGTCGAGTCCAGGTATAGTCTGAACAGTGAGTCTCGCCGCCTCTCATATGGCGTGATCCAGGAATCAGATACCAACCCCTTAATGTCCTCGAAAGGGACCTGTATGGATGTCGTGGTTTGATGGTGTGGGGTAGGATTATGTTTCGTGCTCGTACACCCCTGCAAGTCTTTGACAGAGGAACTGTAAGAGGTCAGGTGTATCGGGACGTCATTTTGCACTAGTATGTCCGCCTTTTCAGAGGTGCAGTGGGCCCCACCTTCCTCCTGATGGATGGCAACGCACGGCCCCACAGAGCTGCCATCGTGAAGGAGTACCTTGAAACAGAAGATATCAGGCGAATGGAGTGGCCTGCCTGTTCCCCAGACCTAAACCCCATCGAGCACGTCTGGGATGCTCTCCGGTCGACGTATCGCTGCACATCTTCAAACACCTACGACACTTCAGGAGCTCCGACAGGCACTGGTGCAAGAATGGGAGGCTATACCCCAGCAGCTTCTCGACCACCTGATCCAGAGTATGCCAACCCATTGTGCGGCCTGTGTACGTGTTCATGGTGATCATATCCCATACTGATGTCGGTGTACACGCGCAGGAAACAGTGGCGTTTTGTAGCACATGTGTTTCGGACGGTTTTCTCAACTTATCATCAATAACGTGGACTTACAGATGTGTGTGTTCCCCATGTGCCTATGCTATTAGCACAATTTTTGTGTAGCGCCACGTTGTGTATCACCACGTTCTGCAATTATCCTTAATTTATGAGCATGAGTGTAGCTTCAAGACTAGTGACATGGATAGAAGAGTCAACACTAGCTACTTCTCTTCCCCACTCTATGTATCACAGACTTGAGATTGTTTATACTGAAGAGATTGCCTATTTCGTACGTCGCCTATGCTTGCGATACATCCGTGTAATTGAAAAGTTAAGTATTGTCTCTTTTCATTTTGTAATAAAACTCATTAATATGATTTGTTTGATCTGATCGTCTAGCGAACCGAGTACGAAGGATTCGTAGACACCCAATTTTTGACGTCAAGGCTGGAAACATAATAAAAATCACACGCTGAATGATCCGAGCATACGGAGGACGTTGCTGCGTTTCTCAACCTGTCTTCGTACGACTGACAGTGTGGCGGTGGGCATTATCGTGCAACAGATTGATTCCGTCCGGCAGCAGTCCGACAACCCTGTGACAAACGGTGCAACAGTAGCTAATGATTACCACTGAGAGTTGCTCTTCCAAGCAGCATCCCATATGAGCAAACCAGCTGCGTCTTTACCTATGGTGTCCGGAGCTCATGGTCTCGTGGTCGCGTTCTTGCTTCCCGAGCACGGCGTCCCGGGTTCGATTCCCGGCGGGGTCAGGAATTTCCACCTTCCTCGAGATGACTGGGTGTTGTCCCCATCATTTCATCGTCATTAACGGAAGTGGCGCGATTGGACTGGGCAGAGGTTGGGAATTTGTATGGGTGCTGATAACCGTGCAGTTGAGCGCCCCACAAACCAAATATCATCATCCTCATTTACCTGTGGTTACTAGTACCACACGTACTTGAGCTACGCACGGCTTTGTTTGAAGAGAACGGCTCGACGTAGTCATAGGATCGACCCGCGCACTTCTACTTTCATGCCCAGATGCTAACTCACTGCAAATAATAATCTGTAGCTGTGCTGCTGTTGCCAAATAGTCTGTACATTGTCTAAAACTGCGAGTAGATGAGATAAACAGAATAATAAAATAAAAGACAAATGAATAATTTAATAAAAATGTTCTAGTCTAACGCCTGTAGTTGATGCAGAGGATAGAGAATCATTTTGAAAAATGTTTATTCGAGAAGATTCAAATGGCTCTGAGAACTTAACGCCTCACTACGGTCGCAGGTTCGAATCTTGCCTCGGGCATGGATGTGTGTGATGTCCTTAAGTTAGTTAGGTTTAAGTAGTTCTAAGTTCCAGGGGACTGATGACCTTAGAAGTTAAGTCGCATAGTGCTCAGAGCCATTTGAACCATTTGAACTTAACGCCTGAGGTCATCAGTCCCCTAGAACTTATAACAACTTAAACCTAACTAACCTGAGAACATCGATGCCCGAGGCAGGATTCGAACCTGCGACCGTGGCAGTCGTGTGGTTCCGGACTGAAACGCCTAGAACCGCTCGGCCACACCGGCCGGCATTGGAGAAGGGATATCTCACATAAACAGGAAGTGGTTCTACGACAATCAAGTATAATACAAACAGAAATACTCCTCTAAAACGCAGCTAAGTTACATTGAGAGCGTTACAATAATTGTAGCAAAATCCTCAAACTAAATAGTCATCAAAGATACGCAGAGATTAAATAGATTTCGTAATCGCAGTGCACGAAATATTCACAAGCTCAAAATAGTTCAGAGATCAACATAATGATTTACAATTTAACACACGTGACACAAAGAATAGTAACTCATACACTGTCTATCCTCACTTCCGTAATATAAGCGGAAAAAATTAAGAGCCCTTCTCCGGAGCACAGTTAGACCTCCAGAAAAATAAGGTCCTTTCAAACGTTAGAGAATTGCAGCGGCCGCACACCGCACAGAATCAATCACCTATATGGCTGAATACTACTTCTTGCCACAGGCAGGTCTATCTCCTTTTAACACTCGCATAAAAAGGTCTCCAGAATCACTCCTCTGAGCTCCTCACTCATAAAGTCCCAGTCTTCACTTCACTGCCGTAGTGTTTCGCTACCCTCTGCTTTTCCTTTGGCTCAAGGTCATTGCCACCAAAAATACTCGTTGCTAGGTTCTATAGATATGATCTGACTCAACGTGACCACTTCCCGGGCAGCGGAGGGTAGCCGCGCGGTCTAGGGGCGCCTTGCCACGGTTCGCGCTGCTCCCTCAGTCAGATGTTCGAGTCCTCCCTCGGGCATGGGTGTGTATGTAGTCCTTAGCGTAAGTTAGTTAAATTAGATTAAGTGCTGTATAAGCCTAGGGATCGATGACCTCAGCAGTTTGGACCCATAGGACCTTACCAAAAATTTGAAAAAAATAACCACTTCCCGAACTTATATATTGCAACAATATTTAAATAAAGAAATGTTAGAAACATTCGGTCACGCTCAGGTCATTCGCAATAATTACAGATTAAGGTTCATACATTAATAAATACGCCAGTATCCTTCCGACAATGCGCTCAAAATAAATGTCAACAGACTGTCATTAAATATTGTTTAAACAGTTAGGCATCCTTGTCAGAAGCACCTCTTGTCACTCTTTTACAAAGGTGGTGTCAGCTACCATTGACCACTTGATTTTGTATTATGAATTGTAATTAATATTGAAATAAAGTTGCTGGCAAAATACTAAACTGTTCATGAAATAAATACACAAGTATGACAAAATGCGTAGTATTCTTGCTGTATTCATTTGCTGTGTAATTGTGGAGGATGAAATATTCTGACAAACATATGCATACTGAAAAGATTTAAAAATTGTAATAAAACATGAGGTAAAACTTGTTAATTCGGAGGTTCACTGTGACATTTTTGTTCACCGTGAAATATTAACTTTTGTAGTTTTAAAGATATTGAAGTATTGCTGTGTCATTGGATGCGCCTGCCTCACTTTTCTGACGACTCAGATGTATTAAGATTTGCTTTACTACTTGAATATAGATTCTCAAAGAGCTACAAGAAGCCATCTTTCAATTTGTCTGACACTCCACCATTTCAGCCATTTTTGGCGCATCTCCTGCGCAGAGGCCTTGCTAGCAACAGCCGTTCAAATTCCCAGCTTTGAGATTTACCCATTTGCGGTGACGCTGCTCGTCTGTGCGCCTGGCTGACCTGTACCGGTTGCTGTGGCTTGCCCAGCAGCAGCGCCTTGGCTGGGGCGGCCACGCTGCGCCTTGAGCCCCGGGCCCGCACCTCACCTCCTACCAACTCAAGGCGGTCAACTTGCACGCCTACTTATGTGTCACTTTACAACGGCAAATCCATCAGTAGAAATATCCCACATCACCCCTGTCAAAGAAATTCACGGTTATTCTCACAGGTTCCGGTAAGATTGCAATGATCTTCTTTGACTGCAGTGGTCCTCTACTCGTCAAGTTCCTCGAGTGTGGAACCACAATCAGTGTGCAGCACTATGAAGATACTTGGCAGAAACTGTGACGCTCCATAAAGTCAAACGCTCAGAAGTGCTGTCGGATGGAGTCATTGTGTTGTACGATAAGGCCCACCCCCGCACTACCAATCGGATGAAGGCTAGGCTTAGCGAATTGGTTGGGAATGACTACAACATCCTCTGTACAGCCCGGATTTTTGACCGTGTGGTTTTCACATCTTAGGCTACCTGAGAAAAGACACGAGTGAACGCCGCTTTTAGTCGGACGAGGAAGTGTAAGATGGGTGCCCGACAGCGTTCTCCGACACAGGAATTGATCGTTTGGTCTCCTATTGGGATAAATGTCTCAACTCATTTGGTGATAAATTTTGAGTGCCCCTTATACACAGAAGAGCCAAAGAAACTGGTGTACCTGCCTAATATCGTATAGGGCCCCCGCGGGCACGCAGAAGTGCCGCAACACGACGTGGCATGGACTAGACTAATCTCTGAAGTAGTGCTGTAGGGAACTGACGCCGTGAATGCTACAGGTTTGTCCATAAATCCGTAAGAGTACGAAGGGGTGGAGATCTCTTCTGAACAGCACGTTGTAAGACATCTCAGATTTGCTCAGTAATGTACATGTCTGGGGAGTCTGGTGGACAGTGGAAGTGTTTAAAGTCAGAGGAGTGTTCATGGAGCCACTCTGTAGCAATTCTGGACGTGTGGAGTGTCGCATTGTCCTGCTTCAATTGCCCGAGTCTGTCGCAATGCACAATGGACATGAAAGGATGCAGGTGATCAGACAGGATGCTTACCTACGTGTCACCTGTCATAATCGTATACAGACGTGAACTGTTTAATAGTACAGGGTGATTCAAAAAGAATACCACAACTTTAGGAAATTAAAACTCTGCAACGACAAAAGGCGGAGCTAAGCACTATCTGTCGGCGAATTAAGGGAGCTATAAAGTTTCATTTAGTGGTACATTTGTTCGCTTGAGGCGCTGTTGACTAGGCGTCAGCGTCAGTTGATGCTAAGATGGCGACCGCTCAACAGAAAGCTTTTTGTGTTATTGAGTACGGCAGAAGTGAATCGACGACAGTTGTTCAGCGTGCATTTCGAAAGAAGTATGGTGTTAAACCTCCTGATAGGTGGTGTATTAAACGTTAGTATAAACAGTTTACAGAGAATGGGTGTTTGTGCAAAGCGAAAAGTTCTGGACGGTCGAGAACGAGTGATGAAAATATAGCACGCATCCAGCAAGCATTTGTTCGCAGCCCAGGAAAATCGACTCGCAGAGCTATCAGAGAGCTGCAAATTCCACAATCAACTGTATGGGGAGTCCTACGAAAAAGGTTAGTTATGAAACCTTATCGTCTGAAATTGGTTCAAGCACTGTCTGCAGCTGATAAGATTAAAAGAATCGATTTCTGTGATTTTATCCTTGCTCAAATGGAAACAGATGAATCTTTCGTTTCAAAGATTGTGTTTAGTGATGAAGCAACTTTCCACACTAACGGGAAAGTGAACCGTCACAATGTCTGTATATGGGGCACTGAGAATCCGCGGGAAACAACTCAGTATGAACGTGACTCGCCTAAGGTGAACGTTTTCTGTGCCGTTTCAGCCAATAAAGTTTTTGGTCCCTTTTTCTTCGAAGGTGCTACTGTAACTGGACTACAGTATCTGGAGATGTTAGAGAATTGGCTGTTCCCTCAGCTCGAACAAGAAGCACAACAATTCATATTTCAGCAGGATGGAGCGCCACCACATTGGCACTTATCTGTCCGTAACTGCCTGAACGTCAACTACCCGAGGCGATGGATCGGCCGCCAGGCAGCCCGTGACAGAGCACTTCATCACTGGCCTCTAAGAAGCCCTGATCTTACCCCCTGCGATTTTTTCTTATGGGGGGTATGTTAAGGATATGGTGTTTCGGCCACCTCTCCCAGCCACCATTGATGATTTGAAACGAGAAATAACAGCAGCTATCCAAACTGTTACGCCTGATATGCTACAGAGAGTGTGGAACGAGTTGGAGTATCGGGTTGATATTGCTCGAGTGTCTGGAGGGGGCCATATTGAACATCTCTGAACTTGTTTTTGAGTGAAAAAAAAATTTTAAATACTATTTGTAATGATGTATAACAGAAGGTTATATTATGTTTCATTCATTAAATACATATTTTTAAAGTTGTGGTATTCTTTTTGAATCACCCTGTATAAAACTAACAAAACTGTACGTTATAGATCCCAGTAATGATGCCTTAGAACAGCAAAAGGCGAAACGCGTATGGGATAAATAAAGTAACTAGCAGCAGGAAAAGGCAGTTTTATTTACAAAACAAGTATTTACTCCCTGAACAACCTCCGACAATTTATCTGTTGAGTTGGGAGTCATCCTGGATCTGCTTTGAGTGGCACGGCAGTCGGATCGGCGGAATAATAACTCGGTTGGTGCTCGCCACAAACCCGCACGCGGCGTGAGTGAGGAGAGCGCGGTGGGCGCTGTCGGCGTGCTGCGGGCCGCTGTGTGGCCTCCCCGGAAGGAAGGCGCAGCTCGCGCTGGCCGGAAGGCTGGCTGGGCGCGCCCCTCGCTTTGTGCGGCGCCGCGTGTGGCACCAGCCTGGCCACTGGGTCGGCGCCCCTCAGAGACGGCTGGTGCGGCTGCCTCAGAACAACACATTTCACTGTGGCTAAAGCCCGGTCCACACGCAGCGATCTGTCTGCGCAGACATCGGCGCAGATGTCTGTACATGCAAAAGATCGCTGCAAATGTGGTGTGTTCACACGACACAAATCCCAATCTACTACTCGCCCGCCATCGGTCGGTGTAGAAAAGAAATATCAGTGGCAAACGACTACACTCCCGTAAACGTCAAAAATTTAATTCAGTTATTTTGAAATATAGAAATGCGTGTTGCAAAAAACATTCAGACCAACCGCAGGAAACAGAGAAAGCGGTCAAAATAGTGTAGACAGTGGCTGCTAAAGCGAAAGCCGTTTTCTCACGTAAATTTACTGCGAGAGTTGCGGGGCGACCCTAACGACTGGCGAAATTATTTGCGGATGGATGTCGAAACTTATACTTAAAGCTTGTGAGAAAAAATACTTGTATAGAGAAGGGCAATTTCTCCTCAAGAACGGCTGGCGGTAACATTAAGATTCCTAGCAACAGGAAGGAGCTACAAGGATTTAGAATTTTCAACTGCAATATCGAAACAAGAATTGAGTGAAATAATACCTGCAATTTTTCAATTAGAGCATTGTATGCTCCTGTCTTTTTGTCTCGGTCGCTATATTCTTTACTTTAATCTTCCACAAACGTGGGTGGTTTCTATATATTTCAATGAATTCACTTACAAACTCTCGAGAACACCGACGAGTATCAGCCATTTTAATGCCCTGTGCGCACAAATACAAACACTAGACTGAGCAAACAGCTGTTTCGCGCCACATTTGCGGCGATCTCCTGTCCACACGCTCCAACTTGCCTGCGCAGATGTGGTTTGAACCCACAGATTTGAGAGGTTTCGCTCAAACCTCCAACTCCAACTTCCAGGTTTGCACACACCTCAGGTTCGTGCAAATCTTCTGTCCCCACGCAACGATCTGTCTGCGCAGATGTGATGTGCGCAGACATTTGCGCAGACAGATTGTTGCGTGTGGACGGGCCTTAAGCCATGTGTCCGCAGTATCCTTTCTTTCAGGAGTGCTAGTTCTGCATGTTCGCAGGAGAGCTTTTGTAAAGTTTGGAAGGTAGGAGACGAGATACTGGCAGAAGTAAAGCTGTGAGGACCGGGCGTCAGTCGTACATTGGTAGCTCAGTTGGTAGAACACTTGCCCGCGAAAGGCAAAGGTCCCGAGTTCGAATCTCGGTCTGGCACACAGTTTTAATCTGCCAGAAAGTTTCATGTTGGAGATAACTTTATGTGATGATGGTTTTAACAGTCGTTACAAATGAGTACGTGAGGAGGCAGTTTTCACATTAGTACATAGTGAAAGACATAGATATTATAGAGTAGCATAAAATTACTGTATGCAGGTTCTATTCTGTCTAATATTGATTACGAAACAGATAAAAAGTAGAATCATGATGCTGTTAGGTAAAATGGTGGCAATATTCGTGTACACTAAGGCAAATCCCGTAATGAGAAATACACTCCTGGAAATGGAAAAAAGAACACATTGACACCGGTGTGTCAGACCCACCATACTTGCTCCGGACACTGCGAGAGGGCTGTGCAAGCAATGATCACACGCACGGCACAGCGTACACACCAGGAACCGCGGTGTTGGCTGTCGAATGGCGCTAGCTGCGCAGCATTTGTGCACCGCCGCCGTCAGTGTCAGCCAGTTTGCCGTGGCATACGGAGCTCCATCGCAGTCTTTAACACTGGTAGCATGCCGCGACAGCGTGGACGTGAACCGTATGTGCAGTTGACGGACTTTGAGCGAGAGCGTATAGCGGGCATGCGGGAGGCCGGGTGGACGTACCGCCGAATTGCTCAACACGTGGGGCGTGAGGTCTCCACAGTACATCGATGTTGTCGCCAGTGGTCGGCGGAAGGTGCACGTGCCCGTCGACCTGGGACCGGACCGCAGCGACGCACGGATGCACGCCAAGACCGTAGGATCCTACGCAGTGCCGTAGGGGACCGCACCGCCACTTCCCAGCAAATTAGGGACACTGTTGCTCCTGGGGTATCGGAGAGGACCATTCGCAACCGTCTCCATGAAGCTGGGCTACGGTCCCGCACACCGTTAGGCCGTCTTCCGCTCACGCCCCAACATCGTGCAGCCCGCCTCCAGTGTTGTCGCGACAGGCGTGAATGGAGGGACGAATGGAGACGTGTCGTCTTCAGCGATGAGAGTCGCTTCTGCCTTGGTGCCAATGATGGTCGTATGCGTGTTTGGCGCCGTGCAGGTGAGCGCCACAATCAGGACTGCATACGACCGAGGCACACAGGGCCAACACCCGGCATCATGGTGTGGGGAGCGATCTCCTACACTGGCCGTACACCACTGGTGATCGTCGAGGGGACACTGAATAGTGCACGGTACATCCAAACCGTCATCGAACCCATCGTTCTACCATTCCTAGACCGGCAAGGGAACTTGCTGTTCCAACAGGACAATGCACGTCCGCATGTATCCCGTGCCACCCAACGTGCTCTAGAAGGTGTACGTCAACTACCCTGGCCAGCAAGATCTCCGGATCTGTCCCCCATTGACATGTTTGGGACTGGATGAAGCGTCGTCTCACGCGGTCTGCACGTCCAGCACGAACGCTGGTCCAACTGAGGCGCCAGGCGCGCCAGGTGGAAATGGCATGGCAAGCCGTTCCACAGGACTACATCCAGCATCTCTACGATCGTCTCCATGGGAGAATAGCAGGCTGCATTGCTGCGAAAGGTGGATATACACTGTACTAGTGCCGACATTGTGCATGCTCTGTTGCCTGTGTCTATGTGGCTGTGGTTCTGTCAGTGTGATCATGTGATGTATCTGACCCCAGGAATGTGTCAATAAAGTTTCCCCTTCCTGGGCCAATGAATTCACGGTGTTCTTATTTCAATTTCCAGGAGTGTAATTGACGCTAATATGTGACATAAACGTTACGTTACGTATAGAAATTAGAAGATAGAACCTCTATAACCAGGAGACCATTAGCAATATAAGAAAAATTGGGTATTTTTTGCTAGAATTGTTATATAGTAAATCTAAGTTTTATCATGAACGTAATGAGACAACAGCAATGGTTGTATCAAGATATATAAAATATCAAATATGTAAAAAGTATAAAAACAAAATTATGTCCTTGGCAGAGCAAAATATGGGAACACCAAAAACACAAGATGTTGCCACGCCCTATAGCGAGTAGGGAAAGTGTTGGCACTCAAAACCGCCTCCAGTCGTCTCGGAATGGATAAATAAGGATCCTGTGTGGCTTTCAAGAAAATCTTATACCAAACTTCGTGCTAAATAGTGGCAAGTTCAGGTAACGATGATTATGAAGGTGGATAGCAACCACACACTCTTATCTCCAAGACAGTTCACAAAAGCTCAATAATATTGAGATCTGGTGAATGTTGTGGCCAGAAGAGATGCGACAATTCATCTTCGTGCTGAGAGAACCACTCCTGGACGATGCGAACTGTGTGAACATAGGCATTGTCGTCTTGGAACACAGCTCTACTGAGCCGTGGTAAAATTTGCTGTTTTGAAGCGCGCGCCCCAGCGCGTAGTGTAAAGCAGTCGCTCTCCGTGTCTGGCGGCGGCGCCGCTGTTGCAATCGCAGCTTTGGTGTCTCGCTCTGGTGTGAAAGGGGAAAAGTTGCCTGTTCACGTGCATTTAAGGGGCGCTATGAGCTCACCAGTTGGTCAGTCTGTCAGTCTCGGCGAGTCGGTCAGCCGGGTCAGTGTGGGGCAGTCAGTGTCTGTCTGTCGTCCGGAGTGCTAATATGTGTTAGGCCGCCAGTCCGCTCGAGTTTGTTCTGGCAGTGGACATTGGCGGTTGGATTCATCGGTAGGTCGGTCTCTTCTCGGGGCAGGCATGTCGGGTAGCCTGAGGGCATGTTTCCTCTGCAGGGGTGGGCCCGACCGAGTGTATCGCTTAGTCAATGTCGGTCTGCCGTCTGGAGCGCCAGGATGTCTGTCGTTCGGGCCGACCTTTAAGGCCGGTTGGATCGGTCGGTAGGTCAATCGCACACTGAGACACGAGATGACTTGTCCGCCTTGAGCGTCGGCGCATGTGAGGTCCCCACGTGAGTCCAGTGGGCCGCGCCGTATAGAAAGGGGTAGTGGCTTCGCAGTTGACACGAGAGCAACAGGAGTGAAACTACGATATCGGGGTGACCGGGGCGAGCTGCGACGCCGTGAGACGGGAGATCGGCGCGCCTTCCTGCGTCCATTGACGCGGCTGGCAGCGGACGATTCGGGACAGCGTTGAGGTGCTGCCTCAGGTCTTCGCCAGAAATCACAGTTTATTAGAAGTTAAGTGACTGGAGATATGCGATTTTATTTACTTGTTAAATTCTACTTGTTTTCTTGGTGAGGGCACCAGTCGCTTTGTTTTGGGGTCGTCCCACCATTATTCTCCGTTTGCCCACCTACGGGAAGGAGGTTATTTGTGAATTGGGTGGTCCGTTTTTCCCTTGTGGAGTTGGGGAGAGTTAGAGCAAATTGCGGTTCGGGTTGTTCAGTAATCCCCCTCTCAATCTGCCATACGTTAATAGCTGCCTCTGTCATGTTTGTCGGATTCGGTGTTAACGAATTTATAGAATTAAAGTGTAAAGGCCGAATTGTTGAAATATGTTTTTATCTTGCCTATCATCTTGCGAGGCGGTATATGTGTAATGTAGAGCATGTTGTAAATTTTATGTAAGTCTGAATTTCATGGGTTGTATTTAAATAGTCATTTTTATAAAGTTGCCACCCTTCCACCGTAAGAGTCCTTTTGAAAAGAAATTGCACTTTCGGTGGCAAATAATTTCTTAGTGTGTTTGTACCATTTCCATCCCTCTTACTGGGTGCATAGTTAATGTGTTTGTGTGAGTTGTTAAAATTTTTAGTTTAAAGTAATCTGATGGGTTGCAGATTGGCACCAGTGTAGTCTTTCAGAGGTTATTGTGAGCGGTCGTGACTACGGCCGTGTTGAAAGGGAGCGACAAGCTTCTCAGCCCGAAGACTCATACTGTCAACATTGTTCTTTGTGCCTCTAAATAAAATTGTAACTTGATATTTCGAGGGTGCTTTTGTGCTTATAAATTTTAAATCTGTTTTTGAAAATGCTTTTATGAATAAAATTCCCATTTGTTAAAGGTAATTTCATTTTCATCAGTTACTCCCTGACAACTACTTCCATGGTCACCTAGTGTGATTCAATGTGTTAATGTTCTTGATGAATCGCTAGTAAATAAAGCATATTCTTTAAGAAAAGATTTTGAAAGTAAATTCACGGTTCAACTACCTTTGGGGAACAAATATTGTGCCATGGGATGGATCTGAGTCGGCCGGGGTGGCCGTGCGGTTCTAGGCGCTACAGTCTGGAACCGAGCGATCGCTACGGTCGCAGGTTCGAATCCTGCCTCGGGCGTGGATGTGTGTGATGTCCTTAGGTTAGTTAGGTTTAAGTAGTTCTAAGTTCTAGGGGACTGATGACCTCAGAAGCTAAGTCGCAAAGTGCTCAGAGCCATTTGATGGATCTGATCAGTCAGAATGGCCACATATCCTTCGCTATTGTGCGACCTTGAGGAGAAGCCACGGGGCCCACGGAATACAACGATATGGTTGTCAAAAGTATCACTGAATCCCCATCGTGTTTCACTCTTGGAACGTAAAGTCGGCCAGTAGTTGGGAAGAGTGTGAAATAAGGATTACTCGACCAAATGGCTTTCTTTCATTGCTCCGTAAATAAATAAAAATTGCGCCATAGTCTAGGTTTCAAGGCTTCGGCACTACTTTTCACTGTTACGGACATTTTCATCACTGATGAGCGGTTTTGGAATGCCACCTCGCTCTGCAGTTCCTTGCTTATGGAGATCCCTTCGTGTAGTTTTCGTGCTGATATGGTTCGCGATGTGGCATCCCGTTCTGGAGTGACTTTTGCAGCTGACGTCCTCTTATTTTCCGTCCACAATCGTTTTCCATGATCGTCTATCACGAGCAGTCAACACACACACTTTCTTGCGCATTGTGACTTAGCAAGTGATGTTTTTCCGCTTTCCCTGTATGTGGTTAGAATCTCCGATACAGTATCACGCGAAACATTCAACACTTCGACTGCCTTTGTTACGCAGACACTCACCATATGAGCACCAATAATATTCTCACCTTCGAAATCACTTAGCTCCGACATAACGCTGTCACAAGTACACAGAACACTGTTTTGATCACGAATGACACTTGCAGCATATTGAGGACAATGGGCAGGTGCCATTCGTGGTTAAATACAATATTGCCACTTCAGGCTAGGTTAGCAACTACGCTTATGTTCAAAGATGAATTCCTCGTCGTGTTTGCACATTTTTGTTCAACCCTTGTACGAGATTCTGTCAGAATGTTTTGCCTCCCATTTTACGTCCTCTTTAATTAAGTTAGTAATGCAACAACCGTAAATTTGTTGCACTAGCACAGACTGCCATCTGCAGCCCTTTCCACTAACAAGTGGCAGCATTGAATTGCTGTAGAAAATGGCCTACACTGATATACGTAAAAGAAAGCGTTCTGTGGTCGAATTATTTACTGCAGAAGGTGAAACATCACATTCATGAAAGGCTGCAGATGTATCGATGTGCTACTGTGGACGTCGTGACAGTTGGCTGATGCAACGCGAAGCGGCCGTCCAGCGACAACAATGACTTCATACAACATCCAGCGTGTCAGCCAGATCATCCGTGACGATCGCCGGGAAGCAACAAATGAATTGCGCTGGCAGTGTGATGGGCATTATTGAAAGTCTTGGCAACTCCAAGATTTGTTCACGTGGGGTACCGACAAAGTGCCATTATTTTTATTGCACAAGTTCTGGCGGTTCATTTATGGGGCTTGTCATGATTTAGTTAAATGGAGCAGGTGGAAAACCTGGTGCTTCGACCATGAGGAGAATAGCTGGATGGATAACGTTTTCTGGCGATGGAGAGAGTGTAGGTCGCTCGCTCGTTGACGACAGCACTGGGAACGCTGCACACAGAGTATTTGCCCCGTTCTTGGAAATGTTTATCAGGACACCCTATGACCCCCGGAGTCGTTGTGGATCCATTGCGGCTGTGGGAACTCCGAAGCTATTTCAGAAACATAGAACGGAGGTCTTCCGGGAGGTGCCAAATGCCAGACGCAGCCAAGTTAAACCGTTCCCGGAAGTGTCCACCACGACGCCTAGCGACCCCTGAACTGCCTCTGGGAACTTCGCGGCTACTCCGCAAACTCAGAATGGAGGTGGGTCAGCATTTCTCAGGCCACCGTTACAACGGAAAATTCATGTGGGAGGAACAAGAGAAGTGGTAGAGGTAGCAGGAAACTGAGTGAGCAATGACAGTTCGTCGCTGTGGTTGTTTGTAAGGCAACCAATCAAATGAGAGGAGAGGCCAAGATTTGTGTATCGGCTTACAAGGCTGAAAAGAGCGGGGAAGGCAGTGGGTGCTGGTCTGGAATCATGGCCGGCAGTGTATTTGTGAAATGGTGCCTGCGGCGTGAGGAGTTGGAAGCAACCAGGAGAACGAGGGTGGCAGTTCGGCAAGGACAGGTGGAGATCGGAGAGGCTGTCAAAGGTAAAGCGCAGCCGTAAACTTTCTGTAATTTCATTTACGGGTGGGAGGTAGTAATTCTGATCGGTCGGAAACTGAAGTACGGATAATTTGTGGGTTTTGTTAGTTGTCAGGCAGGACTGGAAGTGTTTAAGAGTGTAACAGAAGCTAGATTAAACCTTATTTGTCATAGTTTATGCTATAATATAAATACAGAGACTGTATGAAATTTTACTTGTCAAAAGTGTAAATGATGGAAACTGTTATTAAAGGATATAAATGAAACACTTATCACTTTTAGTTTATACTGCCACGTCCCTTTAATAATTATTGTCTCTACACTGGTACACCTGCCTAATATCGTGTACGGACGCCGCGAGCACGCAGAATTGCCGCAACACGACGTGGCATGAACTCGTCTAATGTGTGAAGTTTTTCTGCAGGGAATTGACACCATGAATCATGGAGGGCTGACCATAAATTCGTAAGAGAACGAGGGGGTGGAGATCTCTTCTGAACAGCATGGTGCAAGGCATCCCACGTTTGCTCAGTAATGTTCATATCTGGGGAGTCTGGTGGACAGCGGAAGTGTTTAAACTCAGAAGAGTGTTCCTGTAGCCACTCTGTAGCAATTCTGGAAGTGTGGGATGTCCCATTGTCCTGCTGGAATTGCCCAAGTCCGTCGTAATGCACAATGGATATGAATGGACGCAGGTGATCAGATAGGATGGTTACGTACGTGTCACCTGCCAAAGTCGTATCTAGACGTATCAGGGGTCCCATATCACTCCAACTGCACACGCCCTACTCCATTACAGAGCCTCCACCAGTTTGAACAGTCCCCTACTGACATGCAGGGTCCATGGAGACTTTGGAAATTTGTGGTATGGTCTTGTGGGACCAAACTGGGGAGGTCATCGGTCACTAAGCTTACGCACTACTTAATCTAACTTAAACTAACTTACGTTAAGGACAGCACACACCCATGCCCGATGAAGGATTCGAACCTCCGACGGGGGCAGCCGCGCGGACCGTGACAGGTGATGCCTATGGTGATGCCAGCGTAGCAGCAGAACCGCTTACTCGGATGCATGTGGCGGAGCGTATGGTTTCTGGTCGCAGCTTTACGGCTTTGGGTATAACACACAGGAGGGTGCGGAATCACACCGTGTATCCCACGAAGGAAGATAGGCCTCACCACCCTTGGGAGCGGAGGCGGAGAGCAATAGTACACCCATACTGGCCAACGTAGTTGCGCTGCTTCGCTGCCCTACTCTGCAGTGTAGGAGGCAGGCAGCGACTGGAAGTAGTCCCGATGAGGTCCACTGGGCGGAAGAGATCAAATCTACAGCACTGGACTCGCACTCAGTCAGTAGGCCTGCAGTCAGTGGAGGCTTGTAGAACCGTGTGTCGATTTTTAGAATGGCGTGGACCTCTCCTCGTATGTGGTGGCTGCCACACTGTGGAAGTCTCCACTTGGGGTAGTGGTCGATATTAAACATGAATGAAATACATTAATGTGACAGTGACGGCTAACTACCACTACTGCTGAATCAAAGGCGATATTGTAAATAACTTGTACTTATTGTAAATTATAGAAATTAGATCATATTGAACTAATCGTGAAGGAAAACAAATTAAACAAATTATACACTGTTCTTAGATATACTACACTGGTAAGATTGGCTCTCAGCTCTTAATGTTATGTTGATGCGAAGTTAGATTTAATTATGCCCCTGGATAAGCAAATGGTAAATGATATCTGACTGCAAACTTCCTGGCAGATTAAAACTGTGTGCCTGACTGAGACTCGAACTCGGGACCTTTGCCTTTCGCGGGCAAGTGCTCTACCAACTGAGCTACCGAAGCACGACTCACGCCCGGTACTCCTCTTCGCAGGAGAGCTTCTGTAAAGTTTGGAAGGTAGGAGACGAGGTACTGGCAGAAGTAAAGCTGTGAGTAACGGGCGTGAGTCGTGCTTCGGTAGCTCAGTTGGTAGAGCACTTGCCCGCGAAAGGCAAAGGTCCCGAGTTCGAGTCTCGGTCGGGCACACAGTTTTAATCTGCCAGGAAGTTTCATATCAGCGTACACTCCGCTGCAGAGTGAAAATCTCACTCTGGAAACATCCCCCCGGCTGTGGCTAAGCCATGTCTCGGCAATATCCTTTCTTTCAGGAGTGCTAGTTCTGCAAGTTTCGCAGGAGAGCTTCTGTAAAGTTTGGAAGGTAGGAGACGAGGTACTGGCAGAAGTAAAGCTGTGAGTACCGGGCGTGAGTCGTGCTTCGGTAGCTCAGTTGGTAGAGCACTTTCCCGCGAAGGGCAAAGGTCCCGAGTTCGAGTCTCGGTCGGGCACACAGTTTTAATCTGCCAGGAAGTTTCATATCAGCGTACACTCCGCTGCAGAGTGAAAATTTCATTCTGGATATCTGACTGAGTTTCTATAATCTCTTTTGTGACTGAAATAATACGTACTTCGGACACCACCACCAAGAAACAAACCAAACAACATGCAAAAAGACAAATAACCAATAATGAATCGTAAGAAAAACTGCACAGATACTCAGTGGATGGCAAGAACACGATCCAACAACTATTTCTGAACTTTAGTGCCGCTGCTGTAAGTTTTACAATACCGTCTACCCGTGCGCTGGCTCCATCGATACTGCTGGGGTGACGACTCCAGCTGCGAAGTCGCTGAATTAAGATAAGTCTCTCAAACATCTTGAGCAGAATAAACTACTCAGAAACTACTAATACCACAAACCCTATATTTCCTCTAAATGGCATACAACGCTTTCAAGACTGGCTCAACAACCTTTAAGGTGCAGCCCAGTGTGTCTTGTACTAACGTGCAATAACAGTATGATAGCTCTGTGCACTGGTTGACTACGTTCAATGGTGACTGCCAGCCTATAAGGCGGAATCAACTGCAATTATACCAGTAATCAATGCAGTGCCTATCGTGGACGCCGTTATCCTACTGTAGCTGCAGACTCTAGATCATACACAGCACAGTCTTCAGAGTGTAAGTCCCTATCTCAGAGCTACCGAACTTTGCGACTGTCCACTTTCATAGCACCAGACGCTCTCCCACCAGCCTTGCTCTTCATGATGCTCTTGCGACAATCTTGCCGCCAAACTCTAAATAGCCGATTCCGACGCTGCAAAGGTCTCCCACATCTCCCTAGCGGAGATGCTCAACGTTTCCCACACTTTCTTATGAACTTCCCAATCAGAGCTCAGCCCATTTGCCGCTAAAACAGCGCGCGACCGGGCTGCTCCAGCGCGTACGTTGGACGCTCTCTGTCTGCTCGACATTTCCCCTCTCTCTCTCACCTGGCACCCGGCGGTGTTCTTTTTGATGCTTGCCGGTCAGTGGCCACATCCCCTGGGACCCCCGGCCCCTGCGCAATGCTCTTCTGGCACTCGTCGGCCTTCGCCTGTCTGGCTGCGCCCATCCACTCCTCGCCTCCTCTGGCAACTTTACTTTGCTTACACCTACAGCATGCAACTAAATATTATCATTACCAAGGCCCGCATTATTTCAGACATGTGTTTAATCATCACGTATCTCTCTTTCTAATCCACCTAATAAGACTAATTAGCCATTATATGGGTTTATTTACTTCAAACATGCAGAATAATCCGCGAAATGAACGTTACAAATGAAAGCCACCTTTCAACTGCATACATCTATCTAAAAATGAGATTTATACTTGTTTCGCTAAAGCACTGCTTCCCATTACGTATTCCCCAATAGAACCACGACATGGGCGTGAAGTAACCGGACGTCTGCACAGCAGTAGCTTTATATTTCTGCTGTGTCGATCTTGTTACAACGATGCCGCTCACCTGGCTCACGGTATGCCAACTGCCGGAGGTCATAGCGCCGTTTCTTGTTGTATCTGACGAAACTGTGTTTGATAATTAAATCAAGACCCTACGCTGCTGACAGGCGTTGATATATATCAACGGGGACAGGTGAAAATGCGTGCCCCGACTGGGATTCGAACCCAGGATTTTCTGCTTAGATGGCAGACGCTCTATCCGTCTGAGCCACCGAGGGCACAGAGGATACTGACACTTCAGGGATTTATCCCTTGCATGCTCCCTGTGAAACCCACATTCCCAACTTAATGTCCATTCCTAGTGCTTCTGCCCATTACACTCATTGCTTGCCGCAGACAATCTTACCGAGTCCCGCAAGAGTTCGGGCAATGAGTGTGCATCCGCACCGAAGAAGAAGGTCAATGGCCGTTTAGCCTTAACTATGTGAAGATGGTTCCTGTTCTTTCGGATATGTCCGAAAGAACAGGTAACATCTTCATATAACTATGTTCGTAGGCCCTGGCCTGGCCTGTTCCCATGGCCTCTTGCAGTAGCCGTAACAACACCCATATTGTATTCAGTAGCGTCTAAAAAATAGTTGTAGCGCTATAAAGCGTAACAAAGCTGTAGGAGTGAGTTATATTTTAAAAGCTCTTGCTACAGTTCGTTATTTAAATTTCTTACTTTTAGGCATTATGTTTGTCAGAGCTTTGAAGAGTGTTAATGAACCATCTCTAGGTGTACTTTTGATGGTGTTTTGTCTGTCACCTGGATTCGCTAGATTTAGTGTCTTTGGACACTAGATTTTAAATCCTGTCACGGTAGCATGCTGTTGTTAAAATCTCAACTGTTTCAAAATACATGGCGATATTTTTGAATGGCCTCTTACCCTCTACGACGCGTTTTAAGACTAAATTTAAATTGTGAATTTTTTCTTTTTTGCACCCCACTGTATGCGTCACTTCTGACGAATGTCCCGATATAGCTTCGGCCGTAAGACTTATTCATGTCTAGTCCCTTTCGTTCTATAAATTCAGTTTTTCTGATGTTCGAGTCTCAATACAAACTGATGTTTACCTGGGTAACGAAGGTAAATGACACACATCTTTAGCTGTGAAACACACACCTCAACAAAAGTTTGAAATATCATAGAGTTTACAACAACGACTTCTTAAGTGCAGACACTGAGGTTTCTGCGATACTTTATTAACAAAATAAACGTAAAAGAACGATTTTGGTTAGTTTCAAAAAAATCCTCACAAAACAAAGCAGGCTCTCTCCTAAGTGCACATCTTGAAAAACAAAAATAGTGAAAATCTTTATCTCATGATAAGTAGTGAGTATATCCTCCTCGTACACGGATGGGTTCTTCTACTCTGTGAGGCGTGTTCTGGATGACACCATCAAGTTTATCGTGGGATTTGATGTCCCACTCCTCAACGCCAGCTCAGTGAGATCCTGTAGAGTGTGAGGTGGATTCGGACCCTGTGCAGTGGCCACCATCAATAACTCCCATGCATGCTCAATTGCATTCAGGTCTGGGGACTGTGGCCATTGCACTCTGTTGATGTTGCGTCTTTGAAGGTAGCGAGGCACTGCTAGAGTACGGTGCACTTTTCCATTGTCATCGACCAGGATGAAGTTGTCACCGACTTCACATCTGTAGTCTCTTACAATTGTTTGTAGGACCTCTTGGGGGTATCGGGGACCAGTCAAATTGCCGTAGACGGGAATTAGAGGGGTCTGCCGTCCCATCATTATTGTCGCCCTGAACATTACACTTCCACCTGCAAACGGGTGGACTTTCTGAATATATCGTCATCTAGTCCAGACGCAAACCAATCCTGGTCTCGTCAGTGAACATCACTATACTCCATGGTCCAATACTGATGCGCAGGAGCCTAGGTCCTTCGATTGCGTCGGTTCTGTTGGTTCAGTGCAAAACTTCTCATTGGTCTTCTGGAACGAAGACCGCCCTATAGTAATATTCTACGCATTGTTTGGTCTGAGATACGAATCCATGTTGCCCGGAAGGAGTCATTTCCAGTACTTATGGCTATTGATGCTGGGCGCCTGCGAGCCGATAGTTGCAGGAAACGATGCTACATTGGTGTTGTCATACGAGGACGACCAGTGCGACGATTGTCGTTCACATTTCCCGTCTCTCTGTACTGTCTCCACACCATAGACATGCCACTTTGAGAGACGTGTAACCGATCAACAACGTATTGCTGTGTATGACCAGCTGAAAATAAACCCACTTTCCTGACTCTATCAAAGTGTTGTATGGATCTACGTGGCATGTTACTGCAGTGCTGAACACAAACTGAATGAAGCTATTGTTGATACTGGACTGCTAGCGGCGTGCCGCTGCGGCAGCGGTATGTTTACATGACTGGAAAACGACCACAAAGCATGCCAGTAGTAAACATCGACCAGTATATGGGCTCTGACTGGATAACGCGCGAAGTGCTAAGGTCAGTGAGACCTCTGATATCGTAGACTACATCTTACGTCAGTATTGCAAGCTTTTGCTGGGCAGTGAACTTCCAAAACAATTTTTGATTATTATAATAATAGGAGAGATTTCTCTTGACTGATCTATTTTACTAACTCTTCCACTTTTCCGTCTCGTTTTAATTCTCCCTTTCTTTCCTTCGGGCAACAGCAGGCGTACGTTATCATCGGGGGCACTGTCTTGGTAGCCCCCGATTACATTCTGCGTGTCCTCTTACAGTAAACAGCAGATCGCGTGACGTGAGGCTGGTTACCAACAATACAGGAGTCCCTGCGCCAGCCCACACCGTTGCTAGGCATCAGTTTGAGGCGAGTGCAATGGCGAGCAACGTGAACGTTTCCGGCCCCATGCAACAAAATCGCAAAGACACCGTCAAATGCAGCCGGAGCACGGAGCAGCGATAGCAGACAGGAGGTAGGCCATCAATAAGCATGTCGTAGAACCATTCATTTTATGAATGTTGTATTTGCAGGAACATCCGAGTACTATAAATTATACAGACTTCTATGAAGTTTATGTAAAATGTTTTATGCATTCACTCCCATAGATAACGTCCGACAGGTTGAATATATCACAATGGTGTCTTGAAACACCAGTTTTACATGCACATATCATAAGAAATAATACATTTTTATTAGAATTTGCAGTGCACTATGGACGGCTTTCGCGCATTAAACAAACTTCGTCTTATTAACGGAAGGAAATGCAATTTGAACTTATTATTTTTGCTGCCGTATAGTTAAATGAGATGGGTCAGCTTTATTGGCTTGTGTCAGTTATAATGAAATCGTTAGTAACACCATTTCACTTTCTGTGTGCAACACTATGCACACATTCAAACTCGCTATATGATCCAGTAATAGTGCTTACATAATAAAATGTTTCACTTTTACTTGCATTCATAAGGGTATTGTCGCGTTGTTCACTTGTTTACTAACGTGAAACAGCTGTTTTTTATTAAGATATTTTAGTTCCAATATTATAAAACGTATTTTTTATTTTAGAAAAGAAAACCAGCAGCAGTATAAATAACGTTGTTGTTGTTGTTGTGGTCTTCAGTCCTGAGACTTGTTTGATGCAGCTCTCCATGCTACTCTATCCCGTGCAAGCTTCTTTATCTCCCAGTACCTACCGCAACCTACATCCTTCTGAATCTGCTTAGTGTATTCATCTCTTGGTCTCCCTCTACGATTTTTACTCTCCACGCTGCCCTCCAATACTAAATTGGTGAGCCCTTGATGCCTCAGAACATGTCCTGCCAACCGATCCCTTCTTCTAGTCAAGTTGTGCCACAAACTTCTCCTCTCCCCAATCCTATTCAATACTTCCTCATTAGTTACGTGATCTGCCCATCTAATCTTCAGCATTCTTCTGTAGCACCACATTTCAAAAGCTTCTATTCTCTTCTTGTCCAAACTATTTATCGTCCATGTTTCACTTCCATACGTGGCTACACTCCATACAAATACTTTCCTGACACTTAAATCTATACTCGATGTTAACAAATTTCTCTTCTTCAGAAACGCTTTCCTTGCCATTGCCAGTCAACATTTTATATCCTCTCTACTTCGACCATCATCACTTATTTTGCTCCCCAAATAGCAAAACTCCTTTACTATTTTAAGTGTCTCATTTCCTAATCTAATTCTCTCAGCATCACCCGACTTAATTCGACTACATTCCATTATCCTCGTTTTGCTTTTGTTGATGTTCATCTTATATCCTCCTTTCAAGACACTGTCCATTCCGTTCAACTGCTCTTCCAGGTCCTTTGCTGCCTCTGACAGAATTACAATGTCATCGGCGAACCTCAAAGTTTTTATTTCTTCTCCATGGATTTTAATACCTACTCCGAATTTTTCTTTCGTTTCCTTCACTGCTTGCTCATATACAGATTGAATAACATCTGTCTCACTCCCTTCCCAACCACTGCTTCCCTTTCATGTCCCTCGATATAATAAATAACGTATATTGTAATAAAAAATTCAAAATCCTAATTTGTACATTAAGTAGTTTTCATCTGTAAACATAGATAATAATGTAAACAGTATCTTTATTAGCTCAGTCGGCTTTTTGCCGCTTTCGTGCCCGGACGCGGTGACCGAGCGGTTCTAGGCGCTTAAGCCCGGAACCACGCGGCTGCTACGGTCGCAGGTTCGAATCCGGCCACGGGCATGGATGTGTGTGATGTCCTTAGGTTAGTTAGGTTTAAGTAGTTCTATGTTCTAGCGGACTGATGACCTCCGATGTTGTCCCATGGTGCTTCGAGCCCTTTTTTGAACCGCTTTCTTGGGAATGTGCTGTAGAGAGAGAGAGAGAGAGAGAGAGAGAGAGAGAGAGAGAGAGAGAGAGAAAATTGTTCTCTGTTATGTGGTGTGGAAAGACTTATTGTGTTACGGGAAATGAATCCAAGACGTTTTTATTACAATTTGGAAGAAGGGCGCTGCATTTAAGCATATTCATCAATAGTTTTATGTAAAACCCAATGAATCCAGAAATCTCTTTCAAAAAGCAGGAAACATCATACCTCGAGACTTCGTCAACTATATGAAGAAGGGGTAATGAACATAGATGAAAAATTGAGTGAGAAGCACAACCAAACATAATAGTTCAGATTTAATTTGAAAGGAAATTCTTACAATGATCCCTTTCTCAAGGCATTGAATAGCATTCATGCTAACCAGCTCACTGCAATAGTGTGGTTTGTAAAATATTGTATTAATTTCAACTTCGTCCATATTAAAAACATTTAGTTGGACAGTGTATTTCCTATCCTTAATCACACTGAAGTGCACCCACATTTTCATGGCTTCTCGTCTCCCTGTCACTTAATTGATTGAGATCATTGGAATTAAAGCTGCTAACGCGTTCATTCTTCTGGCTGCTAACCTTGACGATCAAATGGTCAGTGCTTAGCAGGCCTGACATTACAGTCGGCATTACTTGATACTGTGATTCAATTCAGTGATAAGTAATTTAAAGTGGCAAGTATCATTTGTACCTCAAGCATTACGCCATTGTGTATCTCTTGATCTGACACCAACTAGTTCTGTCAACGGCGAGCTTATTAGGGGTCCCAGACCCGAGAGGCATATCCCTCGCAATCTCAGGGGCAATATTGCCTGCATCGGTCATTCTCTTCGAACTTGCCACACTTGATCGATTCAAGTGATTTCAACCAATACTATGTCGGGAAACGCTGTTACGGTCTTCTATGATTAGAGGAAAAACTACATATGTCGGCCAATACTTGTACAACAACAACATTAAATGTGTTAAACTTGTTTTGAAATGTTTTTATTGGGAACAGTAACCAACGAAGGAAGTTTTCAAGCTTAAATTGTCTGATACTTACACTCCTGGCCATTAAAATTGCTACACCACGAAGATGACGTGCTACAGACACGAAATTTAACCGACAGGAAGAAGATGCTGTGATGTGCAAATGATTAGCTTTTCAGAGCATTCACACAAGGTTGGCGCCGGTGGCGACACCTACAACGTTCTGACATGAGGAAAGTTTCCAACCGATTTCTCATGCAGAAACAGCAGTTGACCGGCTATGCCTGGTGAAATGTTGTTGTGATACCTCGTGTAAGGAGAGAAATGCGTACCATCACGTTTCCGACTTTGATAAAGGTCGGATTGTAGCCTATCGCGATTGTGGTTTATCGTATCGCGACATTGCTGCTCGCGTTGGTCGAGATCCAATGACTGTTAGCAGAATATGGAATCGGTGGGTTCAGGAGGGTAATACGGAACGCCGTGCTAGATCCCAACGGCGTCGTATCACTATCAGTCGAGATGACAGGCATCTTATCCGCATGGCTGTAACGGATCGTGCAGCCACGTCTCGATCCCTGAGTCAACAGATGGGGACGTTTGCAAGACAACAACCATCTGCACAAACAGTTCGACGACGTTTGCAGCAGCATGGACTATCAGCTCGGAGACCATGGCTGCGGTTACCCTTGACGCTGGATCACAGACAGGAGCGCCTGCGATGGTGAACTCAACGACGAACCTGGGTGCACGAACTGCAAAATGTCATTTTTTCGGATGGATCCAGATTCTATTTACAGCATCATGATGGTCGCATCCGTGTTTGGCGACATCGCGGTGAACGCACATTGGAAGCGTGTATTCGTCATCGCCATACTGGTGTATCACCCGTAGTGATGGTATGGGGTGCCATTGGTTACACACTCGGTCACCTCCTGTTCGCATTTACGGCACTTTGAACAGTGGACGTTACATTTCAGATGTGTTACGATACGTGGTTATACCCTTCATTCGATCCCTGTGAAACCCTACAGTTCAGCAGGATAATGCACGACCGCATGTTGCAGGTCCTGTACGGGACTTTCTGGATACAGAAAATGTTCGACTGCTGCCCTGGCCAGCACATTCTCCAGATCTCTCACCAATTGAAAACGTCTGGTCAGTGGTGGCAGGGCAACTGGCTCGTCACAATACGCCAGTCACTACTCTTGATGATCTGTGGTATCGTGTTGAAGCTGCATGGGTAGCTGTACCTGTACACGCCATCCAAGCTCTGTTTGACTCGATGCCCAACCGTATCAAGGCCATTATTACGGCCAGAGGTGGTTGTTCTGGGTACTGATTTCTCAGGATCTATGCACTCAAATTGCATGAAAATGTAATCACATGTCAGTTGTGGTATAATATATTTGTCCAATGAATACCCGTTTATCATCTGCATTTCTTCTTGGTGCAGCAATTTTAATGGCCAGTAGTGTATAAAGAAAAGAACCGACTAAAAGTGAGCACATTTTTGCAACTGCCATTCATCACTTCTTTCCAGTTTTGCGAAAATATTAGTAAAATTGGACAAAACTGTATGTTATATATTTTCTAAGTGATCGTTATAACGATTTATCTTGTTTGTGTAATGGCTGAGATACAACATAACTTTCTGCGACTGTAGACGTCTGCATAGGTCGTAGGATCTTTACCAATCGACACTGAGCATCAAAAAATTTGCTCTTACTAACGGTGAGAACGGAATATTTTGTAAATAATCATAATTATAATTTAATAGGTAAAGTTACCTTTAGTGAATAATTTTTGTTTTAATTAATACGTAAGTATCGTAAGTATTGTAGCGTAGAATATACGATACATTTAAATTACATAACGGAACGGACGCTAAATAGGTGTAATTTTTAATCATTGCATCAGAAAATCCGTTAGGTGTTATATTTCTTCGAATAAAGCTTTTTCATCGAATATCTTGACTGTCGCAATGGACAAGTAGGCAAACCGTCGCGGCATCGTCAGAACTGATTGTCTCTGTGAGGAGTGTCTGCGTCATTTTCATGGTGGATGATGTAACACGAGATACATGCCGAATGAAGGTAGTAACTTTTGGAGATGCAATGTCTGTCACGACAACTGCAGTATACTTGACAAAGAACAGCTTACATTATCTGATCAAAAGTACGAGGGTCACACTAAAAGAAATGCACACTATTTTTGCAAAAATAAAGTTTTCATTCTGCATGTGTGAAAGTTTTACAGTGTGTCCATACATCCTTCCCCCTTGTTTTCAAACTCAGGTCAACCTGATCCCGTGAGTGGCGCCGTCACAGCATGTCTTCAAGATGGCTGCTACACTTGACGTCCGTCAGAAGCAACGTGCTGTCATAGAATTCCTGTGCTGTGAAAACGAGACAGTGGGAAACACCCACAAGAGGTTGAAAAAGGTGTATGGAGATGCTGCTGTCGATCTCAGTACAGTTAGTCGGTGGGCAAGCAGGTTACGTGATGAAAGCGGGCACGGCAATATTGAGGATTGTCCTCGCAGCGGCAGACCTCGTACTGCACAAACTCCAGACAATGTGCAGAGAGTTAACGAATTGGTGACTGCTGACAGACGCATCACAGTGAACGAATTGTCACGCTACGTTGGGATAGGGGAAGGAAGTGTTTGCAGAATACTGGAAGCGTTGGCGTTAAAAAAGTTTTGTGCCAGGTGAGTTCCCAGGATGTTGACAGTGGCTCACAAAGAAACAAGAAAAACGGTATGCAGCGAACTTTTTGGAACAGTACGAGAATGGTGGAGATGAATTTCTTGGAGGAATTGTGACAGGTGATGAAACACGGCTCCATCATTTTTCACCAGAGACGAAGAGGCAATCAATGGAGTGGCTTCATGCAAATTCACCCAAGAAAAAAAATTCAAAACCACACCTTCTGCTGGAAAAGTTATGGCTACGGTGTTTTTCGATTCCGAAGGACTCTTGCTTGTGGACATAATGCCAAGTGGAACCACTATAAATTCTGATGGATATGTGACGACAGTGAAGAAACTTCATGCTCGACTGAGTCGTGTTCGACCACATCGGCAAAAGCAGGATCTTTTGCTGTTGCACGACAATTCACGGCCACATGTCAGTCAAAAAACCATGGAAGCGATCACAAAACTCAAATGGACAACACTGAAAAACCCGCCTTACAGTCCTGACCTGGCTCTATGTGACTATCATATCTTTGGGAAACTGAAAGGCTCTCTTCGTGGAACAAGGTTTGAAGATGATGACTCCCTTGTGCAAGCTGCCAAACAGTGGCTCCAACAGGTTGGTCCAGAATTTTACCGTGCGGGTATACAGGCGCTGGTTCCAAGATGGCGTAAGGCAGTTGAGAGGGATGTAAATTATGTGAAGAAATGAAAATATTGTTCCTAAAGGATGTATCTACACACTGGAAATCTTTCAAACATGTAGAATAAAAGATGGATTTAAAAAAAGATAGTGTGCATTTCTTTTGGAGTGACCCTCCTGTATAGACATATCTACGTAATACGGAATTGACCAGTACATCTTACGAGAGATGGAGCCTCCAGTATAAAAGGAGGCGGGGAGTATTATGTAGCGAGTAGACAAGCAGTGACATAAGAATGGGTCGGCCAGTATACCTCAGTAAGTTTGAACGTGGACTAGTCATTGGATGTCACCCGAGTAAATAATTCATCGGGGACATTTCAATCCCTCTAAAGCTGCCCAAGTCGACTGCTGGAGATGTGATTATGAAGCGGAAACGCGAAGAAAGAACCACAGCTAAATAAAGACCAGATACATATCATGTACTGACGAACAGAGATCTTCGAGTATTGTGCAGGATGGTTGTAAAAATCGCTTTACATCAGCGGAAGGAATCACTCGTGAGTTCCAGTGTGCTATCAGCAGTTCAGGTAGCACAATGATTGTGCATAGACAGTTAAAAAGAATGGGATACAATGGTCGGGCAGCGTCTCATATGGCAGTTCGGAGGCGTTGAGTGTATCAACATGACAAGGCAGAACTGTCACAAAGCTGCATCTGTGAGGCAATGGTTTATGGACAAATACAGTCCTCGAATGAACTATCCTTCTCAGAAAATCCACCTTAACCAATTGGAGCACCTCTGGGACGAGTTAGAAAGTGTTTCGCTCCAGAACCCAGCGTCCAACATCATTGCCTTCTCTTATCACGGCTCTAGAGGAAGAATAGGTTGCCATTCCTTCCAAGAGATTCAGACACCTAATTAAAAGTGTTCCCAGCAGACTTTAAGCTGTCATATTGACGAAGGATGGACACACCTCATATTAATGTCCACTAATAGATGTCCGTATATTTATAATCAGATAGTACATCTTGAAACTTCGAGCTGATTTGGCAATGCCTCAAGAAGAGTTATCAGTTTTACATTCTGCAGTCTGCAGTAATAATTTTAGGACTAGGCCACAAGACTGGTATAAAGTCATGTCCTCCAAATCAATGTAAAGATCCACGATACGTTGCATTTCTGATACTTCTGGACTAGCTATCTCCAATTGCTTCAGTGCTGAGACGGATCACAAAAAAAGCATTCAGACATCTCAAGAAGTTCCGTAGCAGTCTGAAAGTACAACACATTAAGTGCACGCTATGAGTGGGAAGAGAAGTCTTAAGAAGACCAGAAAGGTATAATTGCTAGGTGGTAGCCACGTTAGGGGAATATCAGAATCGGTTCAGAACACTTTGAGAAATGATTACCCGATATGTAGCCTTTTAAAGCCAAGTGCAGGACACAGTGCTGTCACCTGTGGTTTAGGCTCTTTGGGGAAGGTCATGTGATAATATTAGGGGATGCGGTTAAAGGTTTTCACCGTAATCTCAATTGTACTATTGAGATTACTTCAGGCACTAAGCTGCAATTGCTCCTCATACTGTAGAAAACATCATGTCAATCTTTCAGCGATATGATAATCTGAGGATTAGGGTTGTGTGGAACTTGGAAAATCAATCAGTGGAGAGCGTGAGACTGATGCATCGCCCTTCACTCGGTCACTCCATAAACAGGATGGTTTGCATCTTAATGCTTCTTCTAAGAGGCTACTTGCATGGCTAGCTGTCAGGAGGACCCACTCTGATCAAAGCCGCATCCATCCGATCCAAGGGATTTCCAATGTGCTCACTAGGCCTCTATTAGAATAAATTCCTCCTAAAGACAGAGCTGCAGAATAAATTTACTTACAGTCGATACAGCTACTAGTTCAACAAAATACTACACCTTGAATATTAAAGAAAATCAATTTAGAGTTTTTCATCGAAACATCGGTTGTCTTATAAATAAAAAAAGATGAAGTTCTCATTTAATTCTGGACAATGAAAACGTAGATGGAATTTGAACAAAACTATTGTAACAGAACATCACATGCAAATCACTGAAATTGAACAAATTCATCTTCACGGATACAAGTTAATGTCATATTGCTGTAGCACGAATAAAAAGAAAGGGAGAGTGGAAACGTATGTAACAAATGGGATTATGTCCCAAGCCCATCAAGGTAACGTGGTGTTGCACATCTTTTCGAACACTGTGCGACCATAGTGAATTAGGGAACACACAGGCTCGCAGTACTACCGGCTTACAGACCAACGATAGGAAGTATCTTAAGCTTCAGGAGGCAGTTAAAAACAGCATTAAATGGGAAATCATTATTCGTGGAGAATTCAACGTTAATTTTCTGTCACATAGTAGTGACCGAGATCACACGGAGATGTAGATGTTCTGCTTTGGAATATTCTTCACAGTAAAATTCCCAGTGAAGACTGAAGGAAGTATCAACAACCTGCAGCGATTTAGTTGTAAAACCGATTGTCAGTGGTCATTGACCATTATGATTGAATGTTATAATATAATATAATGATATATAATATTTGCTCAGCGGTTAGGTACTGATAATAGAAGAAAGGTACTGTATCGTAGAATGCTAAGCAATGACTCAGTCGCAATGTTTAGGAGAAACTACGGAAAGAAATCTGGGAGAAATTTAAAAAGCAGACAGAGTTGGTAGAAAATTTAATTCTTTATTATTCCACAGGTGCTAGCGGAGCTTAAAATCTTGACTACTACTTGTTCTCTGAATTACGAAGAGCTCTCTCTTCCTAGTACAAGACAGTAACAGTAGAATGGATCGGTCTGGAGAGGTCAGTGAATCTGTATGTCAATTTTGTCCTTGTATGATTTAGGAAAGAAAGATTGAAAGTGGTGTTTGAATAATAATAATAATAATAATAATAATAATAAAGGATGTTCTCCCATTCTTCTACCAAAACATCTGCCAATTGCTTCAACTTTGTTGAAGCTGACAATCTGCTCCTCCCTCTTTGCCTTAAAACCCACCATAACGGTTCAGTGATGTTTAGGTCTGGCAGTTGTGCTGGCCAGTGAACATGTTTGATGATAGTCTGATGCTCCACAAGCCCGCCTGAACCTGCTGACTGTGTGTATGGTCGCATTGTCATCTTGGGATATGGCAGGTTTGGCAGCAATATACTAGTCACAGTAAGCACTTCACTGTCGAGATATTCATTTAAAGTAATCCAACCCGTGAGGGTAATGATAGGAACAGCTGAATACCACGATATAGCTGCCCAAATCATAGTGGTGACTCCCACGTGCTTGATTATAGTAAGCAGGCAGGCTGGATCGTAGGCTTGTTTTGGGGTCCTCCATATATAAAACCCGCCATATATAGGAAACAATGTAAACGATGATTTATTGGACCATACCACATTCTTCCAGTCATCAAGTGTCCAGGTTTTACGATCGTGGCACCACTACTTTCGCAGCTTTACGTTGGTTTCTTTTATTAAGGACTTCGATATGGCAACCCTGCCATGAATGTTGGCCTTGTGGAGCTTCCACAGTACTGTTTCTGGTGACTCAGTGTTTCTCAAGTGAGTGTTGAGTTCTGCAGTCACTTTCACCGCGGTAGTTTTACATTGTCTGACCACAACCCTTTTTAAAGCTCGTTGGTAACTGTCAAATTCAGTATTTCTCTTCGCCGATGATGCTTTACCATGCGTTGTGTATCCTGTCGTTACCGTGTATACTGTCATTCGTGAAACGTTGAAAAGTTCAGCAATTTTAGTCACAGACGCTGACCAAGCACCAACGGGTTTCTCTTTTTAGGAGTATAAGAAATCACACATTTCAGAGATCTCATGTGTTAATCGTCGCAGAACAAAGCGTATAATACACTCCTGGAAATGGAAAAAAGAACACATTGACACCAGTGTGTCAGACCCACCATACTTGCTCCGGACACTGCGAGAGGGCTGTACAAGCAATGATCACACGCACGGCACAGCGGACACACCAGGAACCGCGGTGTTGGCCGTCGAATGGCGCTAGCTGCGCAGCATTTGTGCACCGCCGCCGTCAGTGTCAGCCAATTTGCCGTGGCATACGGAGCACCATCGCAGTCTTTAACACTGGTAGCATGCCGCGACAGCGTGGACGTGAACCGTATGTGCAGTTGACGGACTTTGAGCGAGGGCGTATAGTGGGCATGCGTGAGGCTGGGTGGACGTACCGCCGAATTGCTCAACACGTGGGCCGTGATGTCTCTACAGTACATCGATGTTGTCGCCAGTGGTCGGCGGAAGGTGCACGTGCCCGTCGACCTGGGACCGGACCGCAGCGACGCACGGATGCACGCCAAGACCGTAGGATCCTACGCAGTGCCGTAGGGGACCGCACCGCCACTTCCCAGCAAATTAGGGACACTGTTGCTCCTGGGGTATCGGCGAGGACCATTCGCAACCGTCTCCATGAAGCTGGGCCGTCTTCCGCTCACGCCCCAACATCGTGCAGCCCGCCTCCAGTGGTGTCGCGACAGGCATGAATGGAGGGACGAATGGAGACGTGTCGTCTTCAGCGATGAGAGTCGCTTCTGCCTTGGTGCCAATGATGGTCGTATGCGTGTTTGGCGCCGTGCAGGTGAGCGCCACAATCAGGACTGCATACGACCGAGGCACACAGGGCCAACACCCGGCATCATGGTGTGGGGAGCGATCTCCTACACTGGCCGTACACCACTGGTGATCGTCGAGGGGACACTGAATAGTGCACGGTACATCCAAACCGTCATCGAACCCATCGTTCTACCATTCCTAGACCGGCAAGGGAACTTGCTGTTCCAACAGGACAATGCACGTCCGCATGTATCCCATGCCACCCAACGTGCTCTAGAAGGTGTACGTCAACTACCCTGGCCAGCAAGATCTCCGGATCTGTCCCCCATTGAGCATGTTTGGGACTGGATGAAGCGTCGTCTCACGCGGTCTGCACGTCCAGCACGAACGCTGGTCCAACTGAGGCGCCAGGTGCAAATGGCATGGCAAGCCGTTCCACAGGACTACATCCAGCATCTCTACGATCGTCTCCATGGGAGAATAGCAGCCTGCATTGCTGCGAAAGGTGGATATACACTGTACTAGTGCCGACATTGTGCATGCTCTGTTGCCTGTGTCTATGTGCCTGTGGTTCTGTCAGTGTGATCATGTGATGTATCTGACCCCAGGAATGTGTCAATAAAGTTTCCCCTTCCTGGGACAATGAATTCACGGTGTTCTTATTTCAATTTCCAGGAGTGTACATTAAAAGACAACTTCCAAAACTTGGCGCGTCAGCTGTGCATTGCAGCCGTGTCGCACCATTTACATGAACGCAGTGGTGCCAACTTGCAACAAGATGTACTGTATTACATGGCGTTCATGTTATTTTATCTATCCCTTTACATCACTCCTTCCGGTCTTTTCAAAACAGTTTGGCAAAGTTGCCTATGACAGAGTACTGACTCATGGAACTGAGCAGAACTTGTTGACCGCCTCTTAGTTCGGTGTTTGAGAAGGATGTTCCAGACAGAAAGCAATACAGGACCTCGAAAATGAGTTGCTAGCAGAGCTAAACAGGAAAAATTGTCCTGTCGCTACATTCTGTGCCCTTGCGGAAGACTTTAATTGTACGAATCACGAAATTATAGTTAGCAAACTAAAGTGTTATGGCATTGGTGATGTCCGTCTTGCATGGCTGAAATCTTACTTCCATAACAGAAAGTAGAATGTCTGATTAACAGACTACGTCTCGGATATGAAAATAACTTCAGAATGGGCAAACATAGCATGTAAAGTGCCACAGTACTGAACCCAATATTGTTTGTAGCCTGCATAAATGATCTACCAATGACTTTAAAGTGCACTCCGTAAACTGTAATGTTTGCTGACAAAACAAGCTTACAGGTCAAGGGTTCATACTCACTCTTAGAAGACACAACTCAGTTGATTGCTGAACAAGCTTAAGGGAGGATCACAGCATACAGTTTGAGTATTAATCTCACAAAAGTTCCTATTATGCGATCTCGAACAAGCACCACAAGTAAACATTAATGGTCATACACTGAACGAAGCACAATGTGTAGAATTCCTTGGGTCTAACTGGTTAGCCCGCATCTCGTGGTCGTGCGGTAGCGTTCTTGCTTCCCACGCCCGGGTTCCCGGGTTCGATTCCCGGCGGGGTCAGGGATTTTCTCTGCCTCGTGATGGCTGGGTGTTGTGTGATGTCCTTAGGTTAGTTAGGTTTAAGTAATTCTAAATTCTAGGGGACTGATGACCATAGATGTTAAGTCCCATAGTGCTCAGAGCCATTTTTTTCTAACTGGTTAACGGGTTAAAATGGGGACAAGGAGCTCACTTCAGCGTGTTATACCTTAGAAGCATCTCTCACTGTGCTGACCTAAAGACAAAATACTTTGAATATATTCATTTCCTAAGATTTCATACTAATTTACTGGATTAAATTTAGATGCGTGAAAATCATTAAGCAGTATAGTACTGTTAATTCAGTAAACTGGTTACATATCTATGATGGCTTTGTCTCAGGTTAATGTGAGACTTGATTCATTCTATATTCCTAAAGGATCCCCTTCTTGGCGTTATCTATTGACGAATGAATGAATTGAATGAAACTGATTTAGATTATTAGCCTATAAACCAATTTCCTCATTTTCCTAACTACTTTTTTTGTCCCAAATTTTTTACAATGTGCCAGTTAGTTTTTATATTGTTACTGAAAGAATCTATTTTTCCTTGAAACTACAGGCAGTGGTAACCCACAGGACTCATATGTGTGGCGACAGCGATTCAAATTCTGAATCCGATCATCCAGATTTATTTTTTGTTGATTTTTCTGTAGTGATTAACACGAATGCTGGGAAGGTTAATTTCTAAGGGAACCACTGAATTCCTTCCCTGTCTCTCCCCTACCCTAGTTTGGCCTCCTTCTCTAATCATCTCGTCGTCGATGGGACGTTAAACCATAACGTTTATTCTTTCTTTGAAAGTATATGCGTTTTGATCCTATGACGCGTTTGCATAGAATTTTACACTTCAATTTGAAACGTGATTTCAGTCTGTAATCATCTGAGTACCTTGACGCTTATTCTGCATGATGTCATGATTTTATTTCCACGCGCGATTTACGAAAATCAAATCTTGTTATACAGGTTAATTTTTTAAGATAGCGCTTTTCTATTTCACGGAATATACTGTATTTTTAACTCACGCGAAGTGTGTTATACATATCATTCCCAACTGCATTTCACAAATACATGTTGAAGTTCTCAGTAGCTTCATACAATTGTCCGCAACATTTTCTCACACTAGCCCCTTTCGCTCTGCGGTGTTTGAGTCCTCATGAAGATTGATCTCTGACCTGGCAGAACATGATTAGTGATTCTCTTATATTCATCTGTGAACGATTTTCAAAACAAACCAGTCAAACAACTTTGATTTTGAAACTTCCTGGCAGATTAAAACTGTGCCGGACCGAGACTAGAATTCGGGACCTTTGCCTTTTACGGGCAAGTGCTCTACCAACCGAGCTACCCAAGCACGACTAAAGCCCCGTCCTCACAGCTTTACTTCCGCCAGTACCTCGTCTCCTAATTTCCAAACTTCACAGAAGCTCTCCTGCGAACCATGCAGTACTAGCACTCCTGGAAGAAAGGATATTAAGAAAGGATATTGCGGAGACATGGCTTAGCCACAGCTTGGGGGATGTGAGTCGTGCTTGGATAGCTCAGTCGGTAGAGCACTTGCCCGCGAAAGGCAAAGGTTCCGAGTTTGAGTCTCTGTCCGGCACA
This sequence comes from Schistocerca americana, assembly GCF_021461395.2. Taxonomy (NCBI): domain Eukaryota; kingdom Metazoa; phylum Arthropoda; class Insecta; order Orthoptera; family Acrididae; genus Schistocerca; species Schistocerca americana. The sequence goes on along the minus strand of NC_060121.1, from coordinate 261,891,394 downwards.
CAGTTTTAATCTGCCAGGAAGTTTCATATCAGCGCACACCCCGCTGCAGAGTGAAAATCTCATTCTGGAAACATCCCCCAGGCTGTGGCTAAGCCATGTCTCCGCAATATCCTTTCTTCCAGGAGTGATAGTTCTGTATGGTTCGCAGGAGAGCTTCTGTGAAGTTTGGAAAGTAGGAGACGAAGTGCTGGCGGAAGTATAGCTGTGAGGACGGGGCTTTAGTCATGCTTGGGTAGTTCAGTTGGTAGAGCACTTGCCCGCAAAAGGCGAAAGTCCCGAGTTCGACTCTCGGCCCGGCACACAGTTTTAATCTGCCAGGAGGTTTCATATCAGCGCACACTCCACTGCAGAGTGAAAATCTCATTCTGGAACTTTGATTTTATTTAAAATAAGGAACTAAGTTTCTTTGCAATATTTTGCCTGACGCAATTGAAAATGTTCAACTTTATGTTCGGCGACAGCTATGATTTCAGTAGGATGGTGCACCGCCACACTTTGGAATGAATGAGTGTAACTATTTAAATGAAGAATTTCCAGGGATATGGAGTGTCATGGAGGTCCAATGTTCAGGCCTCCACGTTCTATGGACCTTAATCCACTAGATCTTTATTTGTGGGTAAATTTAAGGGAACAAGTTTATAGTACTCCATCCGTGGATGTACGCGACTCAATAGCTCGCTTGCATGCTGCTTCCGCAATGGTGGATGTAGGTGTTTTGTGTAGGGTCCAGCAAAGTATACGCATGTTCAGAAGAAATAGAACATCTCCAACGACTAGAGGTACGACGTTAATATTCACAGGATATGTACATTCGTATGTTCTACAGAAATGGTTAGCATTAGAACCATGTCGGCCAGCGGGTTCAAGGGCAACATCGATACCGTGGCGCAACACCACCTACCGGTGTAATGTGCCTGCGGCTTTTGTTGTCACTGTAAACCGATGGCAATGGATCAATGTGACTTGAGCAGACCTGCTGGATGCCTCGCAGACGTATGCTGGAACCTACCGTCAAATCAAATATATTACCCAGTTTCCCAGTTCTTCACGACGTGTGTTTAAAAATGATGGTACTGCGTCACATCTTACAAGAATGGTTCGCTAATATTCTCTGGCCCTGCAATATTTCTGGATTTCCTTACTTGAGACTTTTTTCCCTGTACGTCTTATAACGGCCCACTGCCTTAATATGATGAAAATTCAGTTTTATGTTAGTAAATAAAAGTCATATGCTATAGGAGAATAAAACTTCTCATCAAAATATTTCAAAGATGTTCTCAGGGTGGTCGTCACAACGCTGAGTAATACTGCTTCAAAGATAAAGTTTATGGCTCTTCACTTTTGTTGTCTAGGGTATTATATATTTATAAGAGGTCCGGATTTTTAAAAAAGGTAAGGCTGGAGACATCTAGTAGTTTTATAAAAGTCATCACACGTTTTTATTCCTCTTTAATAAACACACATAAAGTTTACATGGCGTCTCTGATAAAACAGTTACATCTTGTGCATCAACATCTTTGGTTCTGCGATCCTCACATGTTTACATACAATGGAATTAGCCGGCACTAAAAACACTGACCGACGTGACTTTCACAACTACACTGAGCCAACTGCCTGCCGGTCTTTGACAGTGCTGCTATTTATATCCTTCCAAAGAGATCAACAAATTACCTCTTTTTTTAGAGTCAATTAAATTGTTATTAAATGAATTATTTACATGAAATAGTTACGAATGATTCTGGTGCTTAGGTGTTTATATTAAAACCATAAATGGTGCATTTTACAAATAATTACAAGTGTCAACCAAGTGAAATAGCTGGATTAAAAAGTGTCGAATATGACCTTTCTCATTTGCACAATATTGGGGTTAAAAAGTGCAAATCTGCAAATTGCGTGAGTATACAGTACAAAAGTATTATTAAACTTATTTGTTTTTCATACTAAGTGTAGTGAATAATCAGGTTTTCCTGGCCAAATTTTATAACGAGCAATTTCGTAGTCACATATGTTGACACTTTGAATAAGCCTATGTGAGGAAAACATAACAGTTCCTAATGAAATATTAGTGTTAAAACAGTTTAGATAAATGTACCTTGCTTTTGCAATCTCTTTTGGATCCAAATATTATATATTAATGACGTTGCACCCATACGAAATTTAACTAATTTGAGTTTAATTTACTGAAAAATTGTAATTTATCCTCAGTATCATATACTTACATACTTCTTTTCCCTCCTATCGGGATCACTACAGTCTACCTAAGTATAGGTCGAGGACGCTGGATGTTTTAAGACAATGAATTCAAGAGAAAATTCGTGGTGTGGCGAAGTGTTTCAGCGCATAAACTAACGGAAGCTTGGATGAATGAATGCACAGACATGGGAGCCGTGTAGAGGATGTAATTTTAGATGCTAGTAACTTATTATTGTTTCGTAAAAACTGATTTGTAATAAGTCACCTCCAGTTAATGTGATACCTACATCAAGTTTCCTATAGCTTAGGTGGGTTTTCCAGAAGTTCAGTTTTTTTAATCTACAAACCTGTTGAGCTATCACTAGAGACGAATGAGAGTCGAATAACTTCTCGCACTTTAACAGCTAAAAAATATTCTTTATCGTGCTCTCCATAAATATTTACGTGCCTGACACTTCGGAATAAGTGTACTGTAGCACACAATAGACGAAGCAAACCAAATTGCTTCCTCTAATAACGGTATTTCTCGAACACGCAAGCAGAAGAATGCAGTGGTCGTTGCTTTTTGAATATGCATATTCAAACATGGATGTGATGAAGATGTCCGGTACCGCTTGGGACATTAACAGATTGCTCTCTATATGACGAAGGGGAGGCTAGTGGCTCAGTAATGCCATCAACGGCTAAATCAAGTTGATTTATCGGCCAGGTGGTAAGAGATCGTTCCGTCGGCATTCATTGTCTGGTAGCGACGGAGCGTGGCGTGCTGAAGTCGACAAGGGCAGTGACGCGACAGTTTGTTCCACACGAGGACCGCGGCTGCACAGACAATCGTTTAAAGCCGACATGGCGGCCGAGAAAGCACCAAACAGTAGGCAATACGGCGTGTTTGCAAAAAGCATGCAACACATATATCGGATAATACTCATAGCGGAAGCAGTGGAGACAGTTTCAGTATTGTAAATGTTGAGACTGAAACAATTCCATGTTATTAATGTCTCGCGATTTATACAGTTTCCACGTGTTCAAATCACCACGCGCCGTGTACAGTCAAAGAATGAAAGCCTTAGCTACTGGTGAATCTTTCGGATTGTATGGTCGTTGCCCATGAAATATTTTCGTTCCTAACGTTTCGTCCAGAGTTTCACTGCACATCTTCAGGGGTGCTCTTGCTTCCGCTGAGTCAGAGGGAGTAGGAGTACCATCTATGTCCGCGAACATGTACTTCCCTTCTGACGATATTTGTTTTAGAGATATTGAGATTCCATTTCAATCTTTGTGACAATCAGGTGTTACAGAAATCGTAATCGCTACCACCTGGTGTTGGTGAGAAAATTGCTATCTAGTATGTGAAATCACGTGCCACAGACGGCCAAAATGCTGCAGTATTGGTGGTTAAAGAAACGTAGAAAATCTGCTGCCATTTGTTTGTGTCGTGAGCAGAAGAACTGATATTCTAATATTCCTTCCACAGACCCGAAGTGAGGGAACCCATTTAGTATTGTCATAGGTCCCTAGTTTTAGGGGTGTCGCTGCCCGTTCCGAATAAGCCTTAAACGGCTCGTCGCTGCTAGCAATTCGAAATACAATGCGTATTCAAAAATAGTAGAGTCCGTTTAAGTTCCGAAATACACTAGAGGCTATTAAAATAGCTACACCAAGAAGAAAAGCAGATGATAAACGAGTATTCATTAGACAATTATTTTATACTAAAACTGACATGTGCTTACATTTTCACGCCATTTGGGTGCATAGATCCTGAGAAATCAGTACCCAGAACAACCACCTCTGGCCATCATAACGGCCTTGATACGTCTCGGCATTGAGTCAAACAGAGCTTGGATGGTGGGTACAGGTACAGCTGCCCATGCACCTTCAACACGATACCACAGTTCATCAAGGGTAGTGACTGGCGTATTGTGACGAGCCAGTTGCTCGGCCACCATTGACCAGACGTTTTCAGTTGGTGAGAGATGTGGAGAATGTGCTGGCCAGGGCAGCAGTCGAACATTTTCTGTATACAGAAAGGCCCGTACAGGACCTGCAACACGCGGTCGTGCATTATCCTGCTGAAATGTAGGGTTTCGCAGGGATCGAGTGAAGGGTAGAGCCATGGGTCGTAACACATCTGAAATGTGACGTCCACTGTTCAAAGTGCAGTCAATGCGAACAAGAGGTGAGACGAGATACGTAACCAATGGCACCCCATACCATCACGCCAGGCGATACGCCAGCATGGCGATGACGAATACACGCTTCCAATGTGCGTTCTCCGCGATGTCGCCAAATACGGATGCGACCATCATGATGCTGTTAACAGAACCTGGATTCATCCGAAAAAATGACGTTTCGCCATTCGTGCACCCAGGTTCGTCGTTGAGTACACCATCGCAGGCGCCTCTGTCTGTGATGCAGCGTCAAGGGTAACCGGAGCCATGATCTCCGAGCTGATAGTCCATGCTGCTGCAAACGTCGTCGAACTGTTCGTGCAGATGGTTTTTGTCTTGCAGACGTCCCCATCTGTTGACTCAGGGATCGAGACGTGGCTGCACGATCAGTTACAGCCATGCGGATAAGATGCTTGTCATCTCGACTGCTAGTGATACAAAGCCGTTGGAATCCAGTGCGGCGTTCCGTATTACCCTCCTGAACCCACCGATTCCATATTCTGCTAACAGTCATTGGATCTCGACCAACGCGAGCAGCAATGTCACGATACGATAAACCGCAATCGCGATAGGCTACAATCCGACCTTTATCAAAGTCGGAAACGTGATGGTACGCATTTCTCCTCCTTGCACGAGGCATCACAACAACGTTTCACCAGACAACGCCGGTCAACTGCTGTTTGTGTATGAGAAATCGGTTGGAAACTTTCCTCATGTCAGCACGTTGTAGGTGTCGCCACCGGCGCCAACTTTGCGTGAATGCTCTGACAAGCTAATCATTTGCATATCACAGCATCTTCTTCCTGTCGGTTAAATTTCGCGTCTGTAGCACGCCATCTTCGTGGTGTAGCAATTTTTATGGCCAGTAGTGAAAGTTTGTAAATGCGCCTGTAGTAGGAACCAAGGAACTTGAAACACTCAACTGTACAGCTTCCACCTTTTTGATATCATCATTCCATTACTGGATTTTGAACAGCGTTTCAACTTCGCCCTTCTCTCGTCTATTCACAGGCGGCGACTTCTCTCGACATGGCTATTAGTTCCTTATTAACTGGTGCTGAACTGTCTCGCAAAATTTTTTATTACCAACCTAAAGCTGGTTCCTTTAATGAACAGAGCAGGACTTTTGACTAAATTTGTACCTGTGTAGCAACTTAATTCACTATATATTATTACGAAATTCTTCTGTGATGTTTGCAAATTTTCATCGTTTCTTTATGTTTCTTTGTGCTGCACCTCCGATTTTTAAACCACCGGTACTTATTGCCTAATTTTTTGTATATCGCATGTACCAGTACTATTATTGGCCACGATAAGTTGATCCTTCGCCCTGTTGCTCTTGGGAGCGGCAGGAGGCATGCTTTGTCCGACATTTGGACTGCCAAAGGGAGAGGAGCTACGAGGGGAAACCAGCACCGAGCTCTTCCTGCGCTTCTGGCGTCATTACCACATGACACGTGCGGAAATTTTGGCAGCGCTCGGAGAGAAATGAATATCTTGCAACTAGTGTCGATATCCTTCGCTACTGGCAGCACAAGTAAAAAGGGTTAGCTTATCATGAGCAAACAGTAGTCCTAATGGATTTTAAAAAATCAAAACTCTTCGTCTCATTATATTCACACATTAATTAAAACGCTTAATGTGTATAAATACTGAGGTGCAGCAGAACATTATTAAAAAAGATAAAGATATGTTCAGCTTACTGAGACACATGACATTATTGCATTGAACCAGTGACGAAGTCAGGTACTAAACAGCAATCATGTCTTGCGGAACTGTTAACATAAGTTATTCTAAGGAATTCATCCCTGGCGCAGAAGAAATTAGCCACCAATAAATCAGGAACTTCTGAAACTAAATTTTTTAAGTAAATGATCCTTTTATGATACGTATGTTCCTGGGTAGTGGATGCATTTATGGAAAAATAGAGCGTCTTAAAATCGTTGTGACGATTACTCTTATTCTTGGTATTCATTTCGTGAACCGAATTCGTGGAGGAGAGGTACACTGCTCCAGAAAAATTTCCCTAAGAAATAAACGTGCTGAGAGCTAGTATACCTAGATCCTTGGACTGGCTTCTGCAACACGTTCTTCAATTCACATCACGTTTAATTTGTGTTAGGCGCATTTGGAGCCGGAAGACTGTAGCCTGGCTTGACGAGTTAGACGTCGTATGGCATTATACAATGAAACAAAACGAAATGTGTCAGCTTTTTAATGCTTTTTGTTATCGGCTGTGGGTGATAACATTTGCATTGCAAACAAAAATGTCTTTAGATATTTAGGCAGTTTAGTTGCATTTTCGTCCCAGTTGAATTTGCCGCGCGGCATTAGTCGAACGGTCGAAGGCGCTGCAATCATGGACTGTGCGGCTGATCGTGGCGGAAGTTCGAGTCCTCCCTCGGGCATGGATGTGTGTGTTTGTCCTTAGGATAATTTAGGTTAAGTAGTGTGTAAGCTTAGGGACTGATGACCTTAGCAGTTAAGTCCCATAAGATTTCACACACATTTGAACATTGAATTGAACTTATTATCAAGGTTTAATCACAAGAAATGAACACCGTCAACATTTTCTAACAGCACGGCCTCATTTTTGTTCTCTCTGTGGGTGGGAGATGTTTTGCAGCTTATGAACAATATATAAGTTAGTAAAAAAATGTCGTGTGTCTGGGGCCTCCCGTCGGGTAGACAGTTCGCCGAGTGCAAGTCTTTCGATTTGACGCCACTTGGGCAACTTGCACGTCGATGGGGATGAAATGATGACGATTAGGACAACACAACACCCAGTCCTTGAGCGGAAAAATCTCCGACCCAGCCGGGAATCGAATCCGGGCCGTTAGGATTGACAATCTCTCACGCTGACCGCTTTTATTTACTTATTTATTTTTTGCATTTTGTTCGGTATTGTTCATTGCGTTTGGTCTGAGCGGACGTCACAAGTCATCCGGTGTTAAGTTGATCGTTTATTCCTTTACTCAGTTTTTTATTACAGAGGGCGAGCAGCCCACTGACCGAACACGCTGAGCTACCGTGCCGGCACCACTCAACTACTGGGGGCGGACTATAAGTTAATGAGTATTATCAAACCTTATTGAGAGTGAGTTGCCAAGAAACGCTTTCTGGAAAATATTTATTTTGAAATAAATAGCAACTTCAGAGGGACTGGTAAAAACATAACAACGTCTTTATGTAGGATCTAAAGACAAAGATATTACTAAAGAGACTGGGTTTGTCCATCCTCTTTTGGAGTATTCCGACGCCGTACAGGATTCTTATCACAAAGGATTGACAGAGGATATCTGAAAAGTTCAAAGAAAGGCAGCTAGTATTACATTATCATGATATAAGGGAAACAGTGTCACAGACTTGATAAGCGAGTTGGTGTGGCTATCATTAAAACAAAGGCGTGTTTCGTTGCTGCGAAATCTTTTCACAAAATTACAATCAACTGTTTTGTTGACTGTCACCTACATAGGGAGAAATGATCATCATAATAAAGTAATGAAATCAGAAGTCCTACGAAAAAGTTGGGAGTTCATCCTCCACACGTGCTACCCGAGGGTGGAATGGTGGAGAAATTGTGTGAAAGTGGTTCTGTGAACCTCAAATGATTCAAATGGCTCTGAGCACTACGGCACTTAACATCTATGGTCATCAGTCTCCTAGAACTTAGAACTACTTAAACCTAACTAACCTAAGGACATCACACAACACCCAGTCATCACGAGGCAGAGAAAATCCCTCACCCCGCCGGGAATCGAACTCTGTGAACCTCTGCCAACCAAATAAGTGTGAACTGCATAGTAAACATGTAGATGTGGATTCATGTAGATGTAGATTCATGTAGATGTCGGTATTATAGATCAAGTAAACGAAAGGCTGTTTAGGGTAGAGTTCAACTGTGCAAACCTTTTGAGAAAAGAACAGTTGCAGTAATTAATTCAAAAACAAAAATTCACTTTTTAATACTCATATAATCCTTACTGCGCTCATTCCCTTGGTCCAGTAGAATTCACGGGCGTAACTAATGACGGACTCGAAAAAGAATATCTTGTCAACAGAAGTTGCATCATGCTCAACTACACAGTCAGGCGCATCATTTTAATATCAGTTTGAAGAAAACCAGAACATGAACTGGATTCTGATTAGTAGTAAGTGTACACACAAGCATGTCTCATGAAATCTTGACACTATTCCGCCATTCACCAGCATACTAACATGATCTGTCGCTCCCTCCCTCCCCGTACGTCGACGGAGCGGATATCTGTTTTATCTCAGGGGTGTAACGGTGGAATCACTTTTATCTACGTTCTGTAGTGCTAACACGATCGTATTTAAGTTCATTTATCCTGTAACAAAGTGGTCGTAGGCTCTCGTGAACACTCCCTTTGAACTTCAGTGAACTCATATTGCATCTGGATCACAGGCAATGTTTTAAAAATAAAGGAGCTTTATCCTTGCACTCACTAAATTTCATCCATTTCTACGAAGCGGTCGACACCGATAATTTGAACAGGGGCATTACATGAAACGTGCGAACCTAAAGTAATGTGACGTCACAAAATTTTCTTTTCATCAGAGATTCGTACGACGTGCTCGTTTCATTGTAGCAAATGTTTCGCTTTTTGTTTTATGCTTTCTCCGTTGGGCGTTTCACCATTTTGCGCTTCCCCGGAGCATCATCAAGCAGTAATTATCAGCGCTAACGCCTCCCCATCCCCCTCCCATACCGCCAATCTCTGCCAAAGTAATAACGCAGGCTTCATCACGCCACTTTGCACGAACGATCTGACGCCTCGCGCTCCTGTGTCGCTCGGAACTACGAGCTACAATCGTTGATCATATTATTGCAAATATAGGTGTTCTGTGTGCTAGCTGACGGCTTATCGTAGTATGTCGACACTTATTCAGTGACACTCCTAAATGGCAGCAAACTCAGATTTATTCCTGAACGATAGCAATTCCTCTAGATACCTCGAACGTTGTGTTGTACATTGCAGGAAAAAAAAGTAACACCATCAAGGACGAAGTCACTTTATTGAAAAGTGATACGGCAGGTAGTTCACTATTGCACGAGTATACGATAAGTTCAAACAAAATGAAACACACGTGTTACAGTCAGTAGTGCCTAAACAAGCGCATTAATTAGCAGTGTACCCCCTCAAGCAGGAACGCAGGCGTGTATTTTTGCATGCAAACGATCATAAAGGTGTCGGATGGCATCCCGAGGTAGATCGCCCCAACCATCTTGCACCTCCTGTTGCATTTCGGTAATGGTTTTTGCGGACACTGGCGAACGTTCAATTTCCCACTTCACCATGATCCATACGTCTTCAATTTGAGAGAGATCTGGTGATCTTGATGGCCAGGTCAATTGCTCCACACCATGTACAGCACGTTCTGTCGCAGCAACCGTACGTCGACGTGCATTGTCCTGCTGAAAAAGTACACCACATTCGTGTCGAAGAAATGGCAGCAGCACAGAGATAACAGCCTGTCAGCCTGTGCGATGTAGGAGGCACTGGTTACTTTATCCTGCAAATGTGACAGCGAGTTGTAACTGATGCCCCCCCCCCCCTCAAACACACACACACACACACCAAGAAGCCTGGGGTGGGACCTGTGTGTCAAATGGCTCTGAGCACTATGGGACTCAACTGCTGTGGTCATCAGTCCCCTAGAACTTAGAACTACTTAAACCTAACTAACCTAAGGAAATCACACACACCCATGCCCGAGGCAGGATTCGAACCTGTGACCGTAGCAGTCGCGCGTTTCCGGACTGCGTGCCTAGAACCGCGAGACCACCGCGGCCGGCACCTGTGTGTCGTGAGCAGTTACACTCCGGATGAGGTCGGTCACCCGGTATGTGCAGTACATGTGTCTGTTCATCATTTGCATGCAGACAGAACTTACTCTCATCTCTCTGAGGACTGCAGAGTGCCATCCCATTCTCGGGCGACTCTGTTCTTGCAGTTTCGTGGTGCCTGTGATAGCGAGGTCACATGCATACATGACCTTAGTCCTGCTGAAAGCTGACAATTACCTATGGAACTCGGTGGCGCAGCATATGCAACGCATACCCGGATTTCTTCAATGGATGATGTCCGGTCAGCCACTGCTGCTCACACAATGTGTCAATATCAAAGTGCGTCTGTACTACACGGACGTCCAGAAGCTCGTCCACATCTGTATCTACATCCATACTCCGCAAGCCACCTGACGGTGTGTGGCGGAGGGTACCTTGAGTACCTCTATCGGTTCTCCCTTCTATTCCAGTCTCGTATTGTTCGTGGAAAGAAGGATTGTCGGTATGCCTCTGTGTGGGCTCTAATCTCTCTGATTTTATCCTCATGGTCTCTTCGCGAGATATACGTAGGAGGGAGCAATATACTGCTTGACTCCTCGGTGAAGGTATGTTCTCGAAACTTTGACAAAAGCCCGTACCGAGCTACTGAGCGTCTCTCCTACAGAGTCTTCCACTGGAGTTTGTCTCTCATCTCCGTAACGCTTTCGCCATTGCTAAATGATCCTGTAACGAAGCGCGCTGCTCTCCGTTGGATCTTCTCTATCTCTTCTGTCAACCCTATCTGGTACGGATCCCACACTGCTAAGCAGTATTCAAGCAGTGGGCGAACAAGCGTACTGTAACCTACTTCCTTTGTTTTCGGATTGCATTTCCTTAGGATTCTTCCAATGAATCTCAGTCTGGCATCTGCTTTACCGACGATCAACTTTATATGATCATTCCATTTTAAATCACTCCTAAAGCCTACTTCCAGGTAATTTATGGAATTAACTGCTTCCAGTTGCTGACCTGCTATATTGTAGCTAAACGATAAGGGATCTTTCTTTCTATGTATTCGCAGTACATTACACTTGTCTATATTGAGATTCAATTGCCATTCCCTGCACCATGCGTCAATTCGCTGCAGATCCTCCTGCGTTTCGGTACAATTTTCCATTGTTACAACCTCTCGATATAACACAGCACCATCCGCAAAAAGCCTCAGTGAACTTCCGATGTCATCCACAACGTCATTTATGTATATTGCGAATAGCAACGGTCCTATGACACTCCCCCGCGGCACACCTGAAATCACCCTTACTTCGGAGGACTTCTCTCCATTGAGAATGACATGCTGCGTTCTGTTATGTAGGATCTCTTCAATCCAATCACACAATTGGTCTGATAGTCCATATGCTCTTACTTTGTTCATTAAACGACTGTGGGGAAGTGTATCGAACGCCTTGCGGAAGTCAAGAAACACGGCATCTACCTGTGAACCCGTGTCTATGGCCCTCTGAGTCTCGTGGACGAATAGCGCGAGCTTGGTTTCACACGATCGTCTTTTTCGAAACCCATGCTGATTCCTACAGAGTAGATTTCTAGTCTCCAGAAAAGTCATTATACTCGAACATAATACGTGTTCCAAAATTCTACAACTGATAGACGTTACAGATATAGGTCTATAGTTCTAAAGGTGTGGAAATTTTCTACAGATCACTGTGGAGAAGAACGACACACAAACGTCACAGTGAGTAGCAGCCAGTAGATGCATCCGTTCAGCTTCACGCAATCCCTCAAAGCGAATCCGTTTAAATGGCTGAAGCTGTTTAACAGGAGTACGTACTCGTCGGTGGGGCATGGTTGTACCCTAGATTGAATGTTTCAATCACTGTTCACTTCTAGACTCAGCGCAGCTAGTGCCTGCAGAGTCAAAACAAAAGACGCACAGACAGGCCTTCTGAGCACTATTTGATCGCCTCTGACGGCGAGAAATGAATCACTAACTCTACTACCCCTCTTCGTGCACGTCATACAATGGCACCCAAGCACAGTCCTTGAAGGTGTTACATTATTTCCTCCTGTGTGATTGTCTCCACTCTAAAAACAGATATGGTGCAACTTGAGAGGTGTCAATCCATTTCCTGCCTGACTCACCTCATTTTATTTCGTAAGTTTCATGTTTCTGCTGCTCGATTTTTGTTGCTTGATAATTGTGGTAATGATTCCAGTGATTTTAAAGCTCAACCTATGTTTTACTATCTACTGACCATCTGTATTCTGAATGGGGACCATTGCAAGTGGAATAGTAAATGTCGCTTGTGAGGTTTGGTCTGTGGAACTAGCGGTATGTGACATCAAGGGTTGAGGCCGACATCCCTGCCGAGATACTTTCTGAAGGACCCTTCTGACACGGAGTGGTGCCTCTTGGTCAATCAGGGCGCCATAGTTCTAATGGGCGTGAGCCAGAGTCGGAAGGTGCATGCAGCAAGAGTCAGGCTAAATTGCGAGGATTTCTTTTTTTTAAATTTTTGGTAAGTTCCAATGGGACCAAACTGCTGAGCTTACACACTACTTCATCTTAAACTAACTTACGCTAAGGACAACTCAAATACCCATGCCCGAGGGAGGACTCGAATCTCCGACGGGAGGAACGCGCGAACCGTTTCAGGGTGCCCCTTAGACCGCACGGCTGCCCCGCGCGGCAAAACACGAGAGTAATGAACTGTGGGGAGATAGGCCTGTAGAAAGTAAATGTCCTTTTTAAAATCGGTATCAAGTCGATCAAAGCACGTATTTATAGAGGGAATTGCTCTCAGCCCGCCGGCCGATGTGGTCGAGCGGTTCTAGGCGCTTCAGTCCGGAACCGCGCTGCTGCTACGGTTGCAGGTTCGAATCCTGCCTCGGGCATGGATGCGTGTGATGTCCTTAGATTAGTTAGGTTTAAGTAGTTCTAAGTCTAGGGGACTGATCACCTCAGATGTTAAGTCCCATAATGCTTAGAGCCATTTGAACCATTTTTCATCACTCAGTCCAGTGACTTCTCAGAAGGCAGCATGAGTGGGAAACAGCTGAATCAAGAACCCTGTCTCCTGCTGTTCCGAAGGAAGCGGTGCTATTCAGTTTTGCTTAATATGTTATCAATCTATCGGTGAAAGCGACTGGCATCAACCAGATGCCATCCATGTAGGCATCAGGATTTCTTCCACCAAAAGGTGAGAGATGTTCTTATTGGGAATTCTTAAAAGTACTCCAGAGTGAGAAACTAGGAGCTGTCGTCCAGGAAATTTTGTACGCGTGAAAATCACGGTTTGATGAACTAAACAAGATATTGCTGACATAGGAAATCAACATAGATTGTTCCAGAAATGGAAAGCCGGCTGATTGGAAAACATTTTACACTGGTTCTTTGCTGGGAGAACAGACAGTGTCATAACAATTACGTCATTGGCCAGAATTTGGCACTCCTTTTTTTCACTGGAGGATTGAATTTTGTGGCGCTGACTCCGGGCAGAGCAGGACCCGCAGAAGAAGTTTTGCAGGTGTCTGGCAGAAGGCGAGAGGTAGTACACACGTCCATAGCTAATACTGGAGACTTCACGCATCAGTCGCCAGGGTGCAGCAGCGAGCGGAGCTTCTGCTTTGAGAGACAGCCTGTGTGTTGTGTGACGAGTGGCAGTCATAGCGGCAGCAATCTGCATCACACACTGTTCGAATTCCTACATTATCAGGCAGCATCCGATGATTAGGAAGGAGTGAAATTAGGCGTTTTTCGACTCTTCGTTAAATTTGTGAGGAGGCATACATGACCGGGTGAGCAGGAGTTGCATGTTTGTTTCCTTTCGCCGTTCGATACAGTCTTACAATCACTGTATATCCCGCGGTAGTCATATTTCACGTGATTACGTTGTTAAGATGTTAATTACGAGGCGTGTTTTTTAAGTAAGGTCTGTTATGTTGTAGACACTAGTAGTTCGCGCGCATACCACAACGAGCGCGCGCGTCGTGTATCGCCATGCCTCAGGAACAACTGTGCTCAGTTTCAGCTCTGTAGCCGACCTGTACGGCTCTGTTCCGTGCTTTCAAAATGCTTTAAGACTATCAACTCGCCCGCCGCATGTGAGGTTCGCTCGGTGATACGGTTTTTGTCGGCAAGGAATCTGTCTGCTGCAGAAATTCATCGACAGATTTGCGGATGTACGGTGATACTGTATGAGTACGAGAATTCAAAGATGGCCGTGACAACGTTCATGATGGGGACCGCTTCTTTGATTACAGACGATTTGGTGGCTTCAGCTGAAGCGAGGATTCGTGAGAACAGGCGCTTCACAATAACAGGTCTTTCAAACGAATTTCCTGACGTGTCGAGATCAGTGCTTTACAACATTGTTTCTGAACACCTAAAGTTTAGGAAACTGTGCTCCCGTTGGGTCCTGAAACTCCTAACAGAGGACCACAAAATCCAAAGATCTGAGTGTGTGATGAAGCTCTGGACTCGTTATCACGAAGGTGACGGCTTCTTGAGTCATGTCGTAGCTGGAGAGGAAACATGGGTTTCGCATATCAGTTAAAGGCGCTACAGTCTGGAACCGCGTGACCGCTACTGTCGCAGGTTCGAATCCTGCCTCGGGGATGGATGTATGTGATGTCCTTAGGTTAGTTAGGTTTAAGTAGTTCTAAGTTATAGGGGACTGATGACCTTAGAAGTTAAGTCCCATAGTGCTCAGAGCCATTTGAACCATTTTTTTTTCGCATATCACGCCCGATTCGAAGCAGTAGAGCATGGAATGGAGACACACAAACTCGCCGGTAAAGGTGAAGGCCAAACAGACTCTGTCCCAGCGCAAAATCATGGCGTCGCTGTTTTGAGAGAGGCATGGTATTTTGTAGGTCGACTTCATGCAACGAGGAACCGCTGTCAATGCAGAAGCATACTGCCAAAACCTGAGAAAGCTACGCAGAGCGATTCAAAACAAAAGACGCGGCATGCTGACAAGGTGAATTTTACTTCTCCATGACAATGCAAAACCTCGCACTGCATGTCAGACCTGAGATTTATTGGACAGTTTTGGCTGGGAAGTTTTAGACCACCCACCCTACAGTCCTGATCTTGCGCTGAGCGATTACTATCTGTTCCTCCACCTCAAACAATACCTCAGTGGCAACCGTTACAATGATGACGAAGACGTGAAGACGGCAGTGAACTGCTGGTTATCGGAGCAGGTGTGAAGAGTGTATTTTAAAATTGGTTGAGAGGTATGATATATGTTTCAAAAAACTTGACAACTATGTCGAAAAATAGAGTGAAGTATGTACTTTCTGAAAATAAATTTACTTTTTTGAAATAACCTTTCGTTGAATACTTATGTTCAAATAGATCTTACTTAAAAAAAATGCCTCGTATTTCTGAAGTACTCGATTCCTCTTCTTTGAACCTTTCCATGTTAATCATTAGTCTTCTGTATAGTTTGATACGGACTGGCATGGATTCTTCTTCTGTGCAAACCTTTACATCTCAGAACAGCACTTGCAATCTATGTCATCAATTATTTGTTTGGTGTATCCCAATCTCTATATACCACTACAGTTCTTACTCTCTACAGCTCCATCTAGTACCATGGAAGTTATTCCCTAATGTCTTAACAGATGTCCCACAATCCTGTCCCTTCTTATTGTCAGTGTTTTCCAAACATTCCTTTCCTCGCCAATTCTATGGGGATCCTCCTCATTTATTCTCTTATCAGTCCACCTAATTTTAAACATTCTTCTGTAGTACCACACCTCGAATGCTTCGATTCTTTTCTGTTCCGGTTTTCCCAAAGCCGATGTTTCACTATCATGCAATGCTGTGCTCCAAACGTACATTGTTAGAAATTTCATCCTCAAACTAAGGCCTATGTTTGATGCTAGCAGACTTCTCTTGTGCAGAATGCCCTTCTTTCCGGTGCTAATCTGCTTTTATGCCCTCGTTGCTTCGTCCAGAATGGATTATTTTGCTGCCTAGCTAGCAGAGTCCGTTGACTTCATCTATTTCCTGATTCACAATTCGATGTTATGTTTCTCGCTGTTTTCACTTCTGCTACTGCTCATTACTTTTGTCTTTCTTCGGTTTACTCTCAATCCATATTCTATACTCATTAGACTGTTCGTTCCATTCAACAGCTCCTAAAATTTTTCATTTCACTGAGGATAGCAATGTTATCAGGAAATCATGTCATTGATACCATTTCAACCTGAATTTTAATTCAACTCATTAAGCTTTCTTTTATTTAACTTATTGCTTCTTGAGTGTAGACACTACATCCCTGTCTTACGCCCTTTTTAATCCTAGCTCTTCGTCTTGCAGTAATATTGTTCCCTCTTGGTTCTTGTACATATTGTATGTGATCCGTCTTTCCCCTACTTTTCTCAGAATTTCAAATCTTTTGCGCCATTTTACATTGTCGAATGCTTTTTACAGGTCGACAAATCCTATTAATAGTCTTGATTTTTTTATTAGTCTTTTAACCTCAACGTCAGAACTGCCTCACTGGCGCCTTTATCTTTCCTAAAGCCAAACTGGTTGTCGCTTAACAGATGCTCAATTTTCGTTCCCATTCTTCTGAATATTGTTCTTGTCAGGAACTTGGATGCTTGATCTGTTAAGCTGAAATTGTCGTACTTGATGGCTCTTGCAATGTTCGGAATTGTGTGGATGATGTTTCGCCGTAAGTTTGATGGTATATCGCCAGTGTCATACATTCTACACACCAAAATGTTTAGTAATTTTACTGCCAATTTCCCCATATTTTTAGAAATTCCGATGGAATATTATCCATCCCCTCTGCTTTATTTGATCGTAAGCCTTCCAAAGCTCTTTTTAATTTTGATTCTATTACTGGATTCCATATCTCTTCCCTGTCGACTTCTGTTTCTTCTTCTGTCTCTTCACCAGATAAGTCTTCCCCCTCATAAAGGTCTCCAGCGCACTCTTGCCACCTATCCGCTCTCTCCTCTGCATTGAAAAGTGGAATCGCCATTATGCTCTTAATGTTACAGCCCTTGCATTTAATTTAGTTTATTTGACATGACTAAATATTGCGATCCACGTTAAGATTATTTTTGATTAGTGCAAGTTTATAATAAACTTAGATTTGCTTGGCTCAGACTTTTAATTCAGCAGTTAGTGAATCCCTTTCTGCCTACGGAATACCTTTAATGATTTTTGTCAAGCCCAACACACAGGACTCATTTACTAGGGCCGCCAGATTGATGTAGCTAAATCTGTTGAGCACTGTTCTTAATTTAGTATCTGAGACTTTTGGGGAATGATCTGCGTCACTACTGTGAGAGCTGGTGGAGATCCTTATAGCAGTCAGAAGGCTCATGTTCATAGCCCAGCACTTGACAAATTCTTCGTGCTTCTTGCTCA
The DNA here is from genome assembly GCF_021461395.2 of Schistocerca americana. Taxonomy (NCBI): domain Eukaryota; kingdom Metazoa; phylum Arthropoda; class Insecta; order Orthoptera; family Acrididae; genus Schistocerca; species Schistocerca americana. The sequence continues at coordinate 261,873,834 of NC_060121.1, read as the reverse complement.
AAGCCTCCGTTTCTAAATAACTACTGCAACTAAAATCTACTCGAACCCACTTACCGTATTCATGCCATGGTTTCTCTTTATAATTTTTACTTCTCGTACTTCCGTGAACAAAAAAAAAGTGCAGATTAGTTGATGCCTCATGACGTTCCCCGTCAACCTATCCTTTCTTGTAGTCACGTTCAAACATAAATATCTTTAAATAAATCGTAGTCTTCCGCGGCCAGAGACTTTTTGAATAAAATAATTTTGTGTATTAGGTCGCGTCATTATAAAACAATATATACATAAAAAAGTAACTAAACTGCCGACGTTTCGACCGAACTGCTGTGGCCGTCTTTAGGATGGTTAAGGGGTAGACTACAGTACATCTGTCGAAACGTCGGTAATTTAGTTGCTTTAGTGTTTTATAATGATGCAGCCTAACACCCAAAATTAGATTATTCAAAACAAAAATTTTTACTCCAGTTCGATTTGGTACCTTCACACTAAGTATTTGATTTACCTATTTAATCTTCAACATTATTTTTAGCACTACATTTCAAAAGCTTCTAATCCGTTTCTCGCGTCTGCCGGCCGTCGTAATTTAATTTATTATTTTACTACGGAAATTGATTGGTAATTGTGATCGTTGCCGACTTACGGGGTGGGCCTTAATCAAAATGATGTTTCATTCAATTTTGATTTACAATTAAATGCTTTTGTGAAGTTATCTTTTTTAACAATATTAATCTTCAGTGGAAATTATTTGTTACGTTAATGAACGTTAGACTCACTGAGTCTTCAAACATGAGCATATAAGTTGAACAATGGAGTAAACTATTCATATTAATTTCCTCGGCTAGTCAGTTCACTTTAAAGCAAAAAATCTTTAGTTATTAATTGCAATTGCGGCCCACACACGCTCGAGAATATTTTTTCTTACCTCTGTTAACCATTGCATTGTAGTCGGAGTCCTGGCTCTGGCTCTCGGCCGTTGTACTGAAAATAAGAATCTTAAAGCTACGTATTTTATGCAACGTCGGGCGGCTGTGGAGAAAAATGTATATTATGTTAATAGCGGGCGAGTTTTCGCTTCCGCTAACTTTTATAAGTTAATATCGCCACGTAATGGCGTAGTTGCCTGCATCGGCTGCTGCGATTGTTGCACTGTAAATTACAAATTACAAGTGAACAATAATATTAAATCAATATATTATCTGCTTAATTAGCACAAATATGCTTACATTTGCCAGCACTCGCAAGATGTCTGTCTATACGCAACCAAGACAAGAGAAGAAGTGAAGACGACTAAAAAATTAACAAAAGAGCGTATCTTGTCGTCTCTTTAGATCGTTTTGTTATATGTCTTTGCCCTCGAAACTTACACAGAGAAATTATTAGAATACGGATACATGAGAAAAATGTATGTTCGCCTGAGCGGCTGGTGTTCACTAATTATTCAATTTTAAAATGTCTCTTCTTTATAAATACTGTTTTTTAAGTCTTTTCTTATTATTTCACTCGGGACGCTGTATGTTCTTGTTTTAAATGCTTATGATCCATGTTTATCTTCCTGCCCTCTGTACAAATACCTCTAGAAAAGCCTTCCTACCAATTAAATTTACCTTATACGTTACAAATTCCTCTGCTTTTGAAATGCTTTTTCTTGCTATTGAAAATCTGCAGTTTATATGCTCTATACTTTGACCATTATTTTGCTGCACAAAAAGCAGAAATTATCTACTACTTTTACTCTCTCAATACTTACTCTAATTTCTTGAACATCACCTGATTTACTTCGGTTACATTCTGTTACCATTGATCTGCGTTTGTTGATGTTCATATTATAATCACTTTTCAGGAGACAGTCCATTCATTTCAGCTGCCTCTGATGTCCATTCATTTCAGCTGCCGCCTCTGATAGAAATACAATATCATCAGCAAACATCAAAGTTTGTATTATAGGATGTAGGTTCCACCTTTCTGCAAAAACACTGTTTTTTCTGTTTGCTCAAACGTGTTTTGGTACTTCTGTTCCATCATAAGTAGATTTTGTTTATTAAAAACTGTAAAAGGTGAAGGTATTGTAGGTTGTAACCGATCCAGTGAAGTGAGACCTAAAGAAAGTTTTTGTTCGTTTCACTTCTTATCCTGATTTTACATTATATGGTTTTGCAAGACCATCTGCATGCCGTTCTGCACTGATATCTTGTTATTTGCACGCCAAAAAATGTTAATTTAAACGGCGAGTTAACACATTCACTGATGTTTTAAAAAACTTGATTTTGGCATATCAAAATGTTTTGCGTATATATTTATTATTAGTCACATTTTGATGTGATTCATCCTCCTTCTTACGTCGAAGACATAATATGCCTGGTTGATGAACCACACACACATATAGAACAGCTACATAACGAAATAAACAACTTACGTCCAATAATTCACTTCACCTTAGAAAAAGAAACAGGCAACACACTAAATTTTCTGGACGTCACCATACGAAAAGCGAACAACACCCATGAGTTCACAATATTCAGGAAACCGATAACCATGAGGATCGCCGTTCACATCTGTCTAACCACCCGGTAGGACACATGCAAGCAAGCTTCAGATTCACGCTCCAAAGATTGAACCATAACACCCGTACGCAAACAGAACTACACGCAGGAGCTAAACACAATAAAATGAATAGCGGAGGAAAATGGTTACAAGCCCCATATGACAGAGAAATTAAACCAACAAATTTGAACGAATGCACAACACACACACAAAAACTTATACAACACAGATCAACACAACATACAGACAATGACCACATGCAAGACACACAGTACAACAACACACACACAAAACAAAATGGCACTGACTCACCTACAATAACAAAATTGCCCACAGAATAGGCAACATATTGAAGAAACAGGGACTTCATATACGATAAAGGACAGACAACACAACACAGAAAAAACTCAGAACACAGGATACACCCACAGATAAATTCAGCAGATCAGGAATATATGAACTCACATTCAGCACTTACCAAGCAGTATACTTAGGACAGACATTCAGGAACTTTAAACAAGATAGTCAGAAAAACTCAGAGCCCTAAAAAGTAACAAAACCTACAGCACATTTGCTGACCAGCTAATAGTCCATAACCACCACCCAATTACAACAGCAACAGATTTAAGAATAGAAGGCAGAATAAGAGAACTTCCACATACTGAAGGCAATAGCAAAAGGCAAACAAGTTTTAAATGAAAACATTACACTCTGTAAAGGCAAATAATTTAACACATTAAAGGAACTTTATAGAAAAGGCAACAAAAACAACTAAAGGAGCTTACACACACACAAACACACACACACACACACACACACACACACACAGAGGGAGAGAGAGAGAGAGAGAGAGAGAAAGAAAAAGTAAATAAAATTCAAATTCGGCGCCAAACTCTCTCGGGAACAAATGAATGCTGACAAGGTTTGCTAAGTGAAAAAGTGTTCCAAAAACAGAAATTACATCAAGTACATTAATATATGTGCGCGGTGTCTTCAGAATGTAAAAGAAGAGGGATCAGTCATAACAAAACGTTGACTGATGACAGATATATACGCAAAACATTTTGACGCGCCAAATCACGTTTTTTAAAAATCAAGGGATGTGTTAACCCGCCGGTGAAATTCACATTCACATCGTTCGGTTCGCAGATAACAAGCTATCAGTGCAACACACAATGCAGATAGTCGTGCAAAACCATATAGACCTAATGTAAAATCACGATAAGAAGCATAACGAACAAAAGCTTTCTTTAGGCCCCACTTTGTTTGATGGGTTACAACCTAAAATATGTTCACTTTTTAAAGTTATCAATAAACAAAATCCACTGATGATCGCAGAGAGGTACCGAAACATGTTAGGGTAAAAAGAAAAAAAAACAGTGTTTTTGCAGAAAGGCGGAACTTAAGTCCTATAACTTAACTGCAAACACGGAAAGAAAGACAAGAGCTGCCAAAAGATGAATATCTCAATGTTTTGATTTCTTCTTCATCAGCTTTGATTTCGTTCTGAAAATTTCTCTTTGGTTTGCTTTTCTTTGTTTTCAACATGCAGATTGAATGACATCGGGAAGAGGCTGCAGCCATGTCTCACGTCCTTCAGAAGTACTGCTTCCCTTTCATGTCCTGCGACTCTTACTTTCTGAACAAGTTGATCTTTCGCTGCCTGTATCTTGATCCTGCTATCTTAAGATTGTTAGAGAGTGTACTTCAGTAAACACCGTCAAAAGCTTTCTCTAAATCTACCAATGTCATAAAGATAGGTTTGCCTTTCTTTAATCTGTCTTCTAACATATGTCGTAGAGTCAGTACTGCATTTGGTGTTCCTGCATTTTTCCAGAACCCTGACTAATTTTCCCAAGAGCGTTAAAGACTGTTTAATAAAATATAAGTGATTTTAGTCTTTAATTCTTGAACGTTTTGCAACGTAACCACTAAAAACACGGATGTGGAATGCATAATAGCATTATTGCTGGGTATTTGTAACAAAACACAGGACGATTTACTCAGTAATTCCATTGAAAGTCGGGTTTTCGTCAATGTGAATAAACGTAAGATAGTGCCCATATACAAGAGAACCTACCTGACTGAGTAAAATTACGGCAGTGGTGGTAAATCTCTGAGACAGGTCTCATCTTTTAAACATATTAAGGAAGTACTAAGAAGTGTTAGTAAATGGGGCAACCACCTGAAATGAATGGTAGGGCAAGCAATTGTAGGCTTTGGTTTACAAAATCCGGTGGTGTCAAATAAAACTTGGTCCAAGAACCTCAGACAGAAGCTAACAACCAATTTGTCAGATTATGATTTGTTGGGAAGATTCTGCGAAGGTAGAGTGTGCATATTATTAAAATAGGATAACAGACACTGGTTTCACCTGTTATAGACTCCTGCTTCAGTGTTTTGGGCCCTCGAATTTTAGTAAGGTGCAAAAATATGACAGGGTGGCTGATTCAATCAGTATTTGGCTTGACCAGCTGCATTCATATCCCTACATCATAATCTGAAGCTAATGTTCAGAATTCTTCAAAATATTTTAAACTGTCACGCTTACTAGCCGTTAAACCCTCGGAAACATCAAAGTTTATGACCGCTCGTATGCAAATGTGAAAGAAACCTTTGAATAATTGCGTTTATAAACATGCAGCACATTTTAAATGCATTGTTCTTATTAAAAATACGGATCCTAGGGACCTCACCGCTGAGCGACGTCATTAAAAGCCATCCATCTATTCTTTCGCAACAATCGCGCGTATCAAATGTGACTTGAAAATAATGATATAGGACCAGTAGCTCATTATGAGGCGTTTCTATTGTGAAAATCGATTAACGGTAAGTTGCTGGACCGAGCGAGGTAAGCTCCGAGAAGTATTTTAATCGTATAATAATGCCGCTTTAATGATATTAAATGTACGAGCGTCGGCGTGCCTTAACGAAACGGCCCTTGCTTTGCAAAGAGATTGACTTCGCTGCGATAACCGGTTTATGCTAAAATCCGGGCACCTCCTTTGTGATGCTGAATTACTGGTTCTGATGCACCCCTTTGATTTATTCATGTTTTAATGAATCTAATACCTACGAAATCATCATTAAATTCCGAAATTTACGCTTGAATCAGTAATACTAATGGATAAGATATGCTTTCTGGATTACTGTGAATTACTGATTGTAGCAGTCTTACCCGTCAGATATGCGGCATAATATTTTTTTCCTATTTTTTTTATTAGATCATAATTACATTTTTTTGGTTCATTACTCTGTAGTTGCAATTTAGCCAATCCTAATTCGGAAGGGAAACCTAGTCATTTACACAATGCGTGAACATCTAATTTTGGGTTTCGAAGTATTTCAAAAGATTCTAACTTCGAATAAACAGTGAAGTGAAGGTCGAAAACAGCTATCTTCTTATATAGGTAATTAATGCCAAAGTGGCCCTTTTTGATTCCTTTTTACTAGTATATTATGTTACTATAGTAATGGATCTACATTTTCACTTTCAGCATTCAAACATGAACCAATTAAGAATAGCCATTCCAACAGATCTTCACCTTAGGCTAACAGAGCTATAAATTCTGTGTGTATTCTGTTTGCTGCCCCTGAGAACTTTCTTGCTTCAGAGTTATGAATCTAATGTCACACATATTTAAACCAACGTTTAGCGCACGTAAGAATGGTGGTAGCAAGTTTTTTGCTACCAGAATTCATGAACTAGGTTTCTGTTTAGGAAACATACATAACATGCATACTAAGCATGAAGTTTTTCAAAATACCTGTACTACCGAAATCAATTACAAACTTAGTGTAAGATTTAGACTAATTACCACGGAGCCGAAGTTGCGACCTTAGATGTTGCGAACATGTAAACTGACGTCTTAATAGGGACAATTATTGAAAATATCCTTTGACGAAAGAGTCACTATCACAGGGAACTGTTGTACTGTTCTATAACTTTGGCTCTAAGTTCGATTACCTTAGATTTGAAGGCAAAATTTGTTTTCAGAGGAATGGGCTCTCCGATAAATATTTCAATTAACTTCATAAATCAGATATAATCGCAAAATAATTTAATGCAACGCGGATGGGGATTATGCTCTTTTTTTGGTTTGCAGACGAGATTGACAATTTCACAGGCGAACTCAATAGTTATTAAATTTATCGTTGAACGCCGACGTGAAAGTGTTATTTAGTTTTTTAAATAGCTCACTTACCGAGTGTTAGCAAAAGTCTTTGGAAGTTTCCTGATGTTCACGACTATCGATGTCATCATTTTAGCTAGCTGTTAGCATTTACCCGGCCATCAACAAGTGGACTGCTAAAGGTACAACTGTCTAAAAAAAAATTTAAAAAAACAAAGAGCTAAATTTACTACAGTAAATTGAGCAGAATAATGGATGCCACAAAACAATATTAATGTTAGCAAGCCTATAAAGCACTGAAACCCAAACACACCCAAACTCCTCAAATGTCTGAAGGGGAATCCAATGTTTATCTTTTCCGTTTTACTGCAATTTCAGCAGTGTGGATACTATCTCTTTGATCGTTTTTGGACTGCAAAGAATGTAAGTAATGACTACGTCACAAGGTCCGCCCCTTCCCGCCTCCATCTCCCCACTTAACCTCTCCCCTTCTCCCTCCTTACCGTCTCCGATCAATCAGAGCGTAGTATTAAAAATAGGCATCCAATCACAAAGCAGCTGTGAAATTACGCAAGTTTCTCAAGGCAAGGTCAAGGGTATGAATTATTTTCGTAACCTTCTCTTGATTAGCCGTCAAAGGCAAATATATTTACGTAAAATAGCAGATGTTCAAAAACATTTATCTCTTAACTGCGCCCACACACAAACAAACTTCTGTATTTAATTAAAAAGAGGCAGTCAGTTACCTGAATTACGTAAAAGTGGCGTCACGTTCGAATGTAAGCAGTATTACCGAAAAAATTATGTAAGCTACTCATAAATTGGCCTCACGTTCAGAGATGGTGGCGTAAAATGGTGACATTTTCAAGGATATTTGCCTGTGAACTGCGCACGCACGCACCCCCCCCCCCCCCCGCCCCACACACGTGCCTGAATTTTTGCATGATGTTCAAACCCTAATAGTATTTCCAACGTCAAAACCATTACGCAATCACCTAAAATTGTGTCTCATCAGTAAACTTTATCTCCGTCTTTGTAACATATTGGCAAAGGGTTGGGCTCTGAGCACTATGCGACTTAACTTCTGAGGTCATCAGTCGCCTAGAACTTAGAACTAATGAAACCTAACTAACCTAAGGACATCAGACATATCCATGCCCGAGGCAGGATTCGAACCTGCGACTGTAGCGGTCGCTCGGCTCCAGACTGTGGCGCCCAGAACCGCACGGCCACTCTGGCCGGCTATTAACAAAGGGGGAAATGGGAAAAACCCTGTATGCAAATTTCATTATAACGATATTATATGCCAAAGAAAAATTACATGAATTAGATGCATACTCTAAATAGAACAAGGAGTATTTAAAGTGTAATCTGTATAATGTATATACGTTCAATGTTTTATTTTTTCACACATTTAATAATTTTGCTTTTTCCACAGTACAAAAGTACCCTGGATGTAAAAAATGATTACATCCCAAAGAAAGGTAAATACAGACTTCGCAGACGGTGCACATTTACATAAACCGTTAAGAATAGCCTGCTATGACAAAGGATGTCCAGAGTTTAAATTGGACAATATTTTTACATTTGATGTTTGTGTATTTTGTTTTATAAGTTCATCATATGAGCTGTTACGAAGGACATTTCTTGATCACGAACAAACAAAATAATATGAATTTCCGATTTATCAAAAAGTTCACGTCGTACTTGAAATCAGTTGGACTCAAGAAAATAGGAACGTATCGTTGGGGGCTTAATCTAGGTCAGTCAGAAGGAGTGTGTAACTTCGCATCAGTTACAAATTTGGTAGTGACCTCAAGCAACAATGTGTAGTTCAAATATACAGTTTACATTTTTTAGGTATTCACATTTTTCAAGTAATTATATTATCAATATAAATCAGTCATCATCATTTTCCATCGTCAGTGATAGCTACGCAATGTATTTACTTTGTCTGGAAATACATGCTATTTATGATACTGTACAGATAAACCCAGTTGGTGTTGTTTAACATTAAAACGACATGTTGCTTTGACTGAATTATGTACTGCGCAGCTGCTTTTACTTCCGAATCCAACACGCATTGCCCCTAATCGTCGAGGGTTATCCTTTTAACAGACGACCGCTTCGTAACCATTGCTCTGTGCGTTATTTGCCCAGTCACAGTATTGAGATCGACAGATTCTGTAACTGGTTCACCGTTCAGTTCGTCTTATATTAATCCATCTTTTTTTTCACCAGCGGAAGATTGTAGGGTTGCTCGAAGTAACGACCCTTGTGTGCAGATTACTTCCTATGTCACTGTAGATGTTGTGAGCTTTAATGTGATAGATGAAGCTACCGTGGTCCGTGTAGCAAAGTTTTACACGGTGTGTCGGATACTAGTTTAGAATGTATCCAAAATGAAAGATTATAAGAAGCGTTCCTGAAATATGCAAAACGAACATTCCTACAGCAATGGGTTTATCAAAAATTAAATTAGACCTTCTCAATTCATTGACAACTAAATTTTCATTAAAAATGACGTTCCTTTGAGAGTTTGGATTGGCAATAATGCAGCTACCCCATATCTGCATTCGCACAGTGTTGTCAGTCTCAAGTTCCGCAGCTTCGCACATTTTACACGATTTATACTAACACACTATCATTCATCAGTTTGAAGCAGTTCCTGTTGAACTCATTTCTTGCACTCAAACGTTTTTATGGTTGATCTCAATGTATGCCTTCATGGAGGATGCTTGTCTAAATGATTAAATTCGATGAATCTTTTTTAAATATATTTATGTTATAAACAGTGTTTCAGATTTCTGAAACGAATAACATAATTATCAAATGACAAAGTTGTCATTTATTTTCTGAATTAATTTCTTTGGTTTTTTTATATTATCAGATGGTGGTGATATTTTTCCGGACGTAATGAAAATTCAAATGAAAATCGTGACTACCCTCTGGATGTTTGAGTTCCAACTGTAAAATCCAGACTATGTTGGAATCGTCTAGTATATTTTCCACATCAAGTTTCAACACTCTCTGTAGGAAGGCATTCAAAACTGGACACCGGAAGATACTGAAACATTGCCCAGCTGTATAGACAGTTCACATCAATTTTGTCACTATAACTGACCATGAATCTCTTGCTAGTAACGGCATGTCTGCAAGAACAATGGACGATACCACCTCTACTGCCCCTTTCAACAAATTAGAGCTGTTCGAAATAAGTTACAAACTGCATCTGCGCTTCAGTAATTTTTAGTAAAGTATCCCACGCAAAGTCAGGCAGAGTAATATAATGCGCAGGATCAAATTCTTGACCGCAGAAGTTCTCAGAGACGTTAGCAAGAAGTAGCATGTCAATTTTTAAATATAAATCACAAAACTTTCCAAATGTTTCACACTTGAATGCATTCCATACATTGCAAGCTCTTTGGTATACGGCTTCTCTTATCGTTTTGCCCGTTACTAAGCTTTTAAAGTTGTTGATCGAGCGTAGGTGATCTTCCAGCAAAATTGTTGTTTGCATCCTCATACGAAAAATTCCCTTCTGATTAACTGGATTAGACTCTCGATCATTCAGAAAATATCTTCTCATTGTCCTGCATTCACATGATTTCAGGTATGATGCATATTTTTTAGAGTGAGCACATCAAAAATTTGTGCGAATCAATGAATCTGAAATTTATATCACAGTATCACTCTTGCTGCAATACTGCAATACTTTTCGTGAAAGATTTGTATTTTTCCGTATTCTATGGCAGAATACAAGTGCGACCTCGATTTAATTTAACTTCTTCATCGCCAACTGTTGTCTTTTATTTACAAATGTTCATGATCAAGAAATGCCTGTCATAACTGCTGAGATTGTGGAATGCAACTGGGAGTATATAGATGGGTCTGTACTTGGCATTGCAACTGTAATGTGTTTTAGATTGATATTCACCGTGAAACAGGAAAGGTCTCTGTGTCTGATACTGCCTTCCTCAAATGGTTCCTGAGCAAGCGAAATGATATTATTCCAGGTTTATTTTCGTCTTTTTATTTTGCAACATCTCTCGCTGCCTCTGTACAACTTAAATTTGGAATAGCTGCAGTGTATGAAGTAGGCTACATTAAACGATGTATGAACATACCAATTTCTTGACACTACGCTATTTGCTGTTCATTGGTCGCAACTGTGCACAGTCAACTAAATGTGCATCTAACCTTTCTATGGAATAAAAAGAACACAGACAATAATCAGACGTTACAATATTCTGAAGAGGATGAATAATGCGAGCCTCAAAAAGGTTTTTATGCAACAATAATTGCATGTAACAGCATTATCAACATGCAACGTTAATAAATTTTGATGTTTCTTGTGATGGTGACTTGTGATATGTAGCAGTACAAGTCGGAATTCTTTCTCATCTGTCTTGCCTTCCATGGATGCCTTTTCATAATCTGAATGCTGGATCCCATAGAAATTTACAGAGACATCTTCAATCAGTTTTTCGAAAACGTGAACATGTTTCTGCTCTGTAGGGAACAGTAGGTTGGCAAAGATTAATTTGTTTGCGAATTTAATGTATATAGACGCATGTTACGTATGCTTATTTACAAGATATAAACGCGAAAAAATTGACCACATGAAATATACCTTGTCATATGACTGAACATTTATTACTGCATGTTTATTGGCAGTGTCGTGTGCACTCCTGTGCAGACCCTATTATTTTCATTTACATTAACAAACAGTTGAACTATTTCGTTCAGCACCCAGCTGGAAACTGACTCTTGAAAAGTCTAAAGTTTCTTTAAAGCTTATAGTAATGTTAGTCAAATACCAGTACTCACTAGTTTCGGATGGAATTAAATTCCCATTGTTTGTGTTGAGGTACCCTGATTCTCTTAACCTGACTTAGGCAAGAAAAACTTGCAAACTAGCAAAAAATCGGTTTTAATGTGTTGCTTAATTTGACGAACTCTGTTCTACAAAACGTGAAAGTAGGTATCCAAGAAATATCTAGACTCCTTAAACCCAACCCTATCAGCTATCATGCTATACACATTCGATTTACCTAATGTATGCGTTTTGGTGCTGCTTCACCCATTCTTGCTAATACAGTAGTATTCCTGGCCTTTAAGTCAGAAACGATGGTGTTCACGAAGTTCGGCCTACAGAGAGACTTAATCGTTGGTGATCTTCTTATTCTGTGTCAATCCGGCAGTAGTCAATGAACCACCGCATACTCTCCGCAACTAGACTGGGTTACTAGATGATCGATCGCCTGTATTGTTGACTTTCACTGCTCTAACTCCAGCTTTTGCAGTTTCTGCAACACTGAATGAGAAAAAGCATGTCTTAGGAAAGACACCATAGTTACATTCGCAGATATGACAAGCACTGAAACAGGAACACGTATAACAAATGCCTGCAGGAGAAAGGACATTGGAAGTGGGCTTGTGAATGATCACAGAAATATTTCAAAAGGAATCAGTAAGTGTAAGAAGTAGTACAGGCGTCAGACTTACATCCTTTTGGAGAGTTGCTGCACGTGTCGAATATTCCTTACAATTGCGTATTTTGTTGACAGCCACTCAGTTTTTCTACCACTTCTCTACTGGGGACTATCAATGACAGCCAGTGCAGATTCTGCAACAACGAATGAGAAAAAAACAAGTCTGAGTTACAGCAAATAATCTGTAAATGAAAAGATGTAAGACTGTTAATAGTGATACATGTTAAACTTGCATTTTTTAGAGTTGCTTGCAGGTTTCATCAGGAAGAAGCAAGCTTTGAACGATAGGTATGATGGTTCAACATCAGTAATTTGCCACAACTTTCTGCTGTGGATTTTATTATCTCTCTTACAGCTGAGTCAACAACTGCTTGCATCTGCACATCTGCATAGAAGCAATTTCGCAGCATATTATATTTCGCTGAGTCAACAACTCTAGACAAGTGGGCGCTTGTAAATTGCGTATGCAACAAGTTTACACTTGACGATGCCCTATAAGAATGTGTGTCACATTACGCCGACTGGATGTCAGCTTGACAAGACGTGTCGAAACAAATAAAATGCTTATTCAGCTAGTTCAGTCCTGCCGCCGCCTACCCAAAAGAATCGGCATGAGTGTCATACGCTCACTGGCAATAAAACTGATCACCCCAGTTTGCATACATAAATAAACCGTTAAGCCTTCACAGGTGTACCAGCAATCGAGTCACATGCGCAGTCGTGTGCGATCTACGTCTACGCGAGCATAAGGCAGTAGCTATCATTGAGACATTTATGTTTCAACCGAACATCGTACTTCAAAATGGGTAAATATAAGGATGTGGCAGAATGGCGGAAGGGGGCAGTTATGTTTAGCCATTCCCTTGGTCATACGGTGTGCGAAATTGCCGGATTTGTTGACGTTTCGTGGCGGATTTTTCAAATTCAAATGGTTCAAGCACTATGGGACTTAACATCTGCGGTCATCAGTCCCCTAGACTTAGAACTACTTATACCTAACTAACCTAAGGATATCACACACATCCATGCCCGAGGCAACAGGATTCGAACCTGCGACCGTAGCAGCAGCGCGGTTCCGGACTGAAGTGCCTAGAACCGCTCGGCCACAGCGGCTGGCGCGGATTGTTCAACCGCTACACGTAGTGGTACAACAGACGTCAGAATGGTGTCGGAGGCAGTTTATCCCATCCTATTAGCAGAGAACATTGCGATGGGAACTGCATACAGTAATTATTTGGAATCAATCACCTTGCGAGAGGTCATTGCTCACACAGACGCATAAGTATGAGAACCGCAAAGTTCATAGGGTTGGACGAATATGTGCCTGGTTTTCTGAGCACTCCCCCTCCCCATTACATCTCTGTTGGCCTGCAAAATCAAATGATTTGAACCCCATATAAAACATGTGGGAGATGTTGGAACAGCAGATAAAACGCCGACATCAATATCGCCGCTATTTAGTGGAACTGCGCCATCAAATCCTCAGTGAGTGGCTTAACCTGGAAGCGAGGTACCTGCGCAACCTTGAAGACTCACCTCGTAACGGAATCCAGGCAGTTATCGAGTCCAGGGGCGGAATTACACGGCATTAAATGACGCTTGTAATGATTTATGTAGGGGTAACGCATTTTTTTTTCCCCGCGAGCTTATTACACCGAGCTTTGTGGCACAGACGTGAGACACATTGCGAAGTGAACATCACATATTATTTCGTCAAGCATCATGTCATTAAGCTACATACATAGTATCATCGTTGATTATGATAAATAATGGAACATCATTAAGACATCCAACAAATCGCTGAAACTTTTGTGCATTACACTAATTTACGCAAAGTACAGATCGCTGGATACTTTTGCACATGACGCAAGGCTGAGGTACTTTTCAGTATGACGTCTCGTGTAGGGTAGTGGTAGTATGCATATCTTATAACGTGTCCTCACGCACGGCCTGAGCTCTGCGTGCCAGCTTTCTCATTTGAAATAAGCCGTGCGCCATGCACAATCTTCCACGTACTATGCAAGTGCTGAGTGGTCGAGACTGCTTTTTTGCGTCTGTAGATGCATGTCATATCTTTTCGAAATATCACAGGACACGCGTTCCGGCGACTTGCCTGATCCATTATCAAACGATGTCTTCTGCATTTTCGGCTTAGACTGAATATAGCATTAACTACGAGACATATCGATTTCCTGTATTTCTGATTTTCTCAGCAAATTTTCCTAGTTACAGCTTACGAGAGCTAAAAATGACACCATGATTTCCAAACACATAGAAATATGATGCACTAAGTCGCTACGCCAGAGTCAACAGCGCTACGAAGAGGTACAAGGCCACAAATACTTAAAAAAAAACAACAAAAAAACACTCAGAATCTCACACTTTCTGCGTAACTCTCTGTGAAAATTAGTGACATTCACACCACCAGGCTCATAATCCATCTACTTGCAGTATCTTTGGAGTACCAACTGTGAATAAATTTGACCCACGATAATTTGCTGTTGTCCGCAGCTCGTGGTCTTGCGGTAGCGTTCTCGCTTCCCGGGGTCCCGGGTTCGATTCCCGGCGGGGTCAGGGATTTTTCCTGCCTCGTGATGACTGGGTGCTATTGTGTCGTCTTCATCATCATCATCATTCATCCCCATTACGGTCGGAGGAAGGCAATGGCAAACCACCTCCACTAGGACCTTGCCTACTACAGCGGTACGGGTTTCCCGCATCGTCCTCTACGCTCCTCGGAGTATGGGACCTCACCACCACCAATTTGCTGTTATTGGTGGAGACTGATCAAAACTTATACATACGCAGATTGTTTTAAGAGTTTCAGCAATTTCATCATAACTTATTCCTATATTCTCTTTGTTTCGATTCATGCAATACCTTAAAACGTTCACATGTGTTCGGATTTTGTGATAAGACTCAAGATGATAATAATTTCTTCAAAGTTTCGTATTCGTTATAAAAACAAGAGACGAGGAAACAGCATGCCATTTTACATACGATCTGTTATGAGCTTTGTTCTTTGAGATCATATGACAGCTGTCATTCAGTCAGTAAGCAAATTATGCAAAGCGTGTAAAAACTGAACATTGGTTAATGTTTTTTTATTATTATTATAAAAGTAACTACTGCGATAGAACTAAGTGATAATACCAAAATTGAGGAAACTTTATTGGATTTTTAAAACATTTGCAAGTGAATCAGGTGTCATATACTAATTTCAATGAACAAAACTTGCTATTTAGTGTATAAATGAAAATGAGAAGCTGATGATATCGTCGACGTGTAAGCAAGTCTACATTTTAAATGGTGGATCTTCTAAAGAGTGCAAATACAGTCCGTCAGTGACACAGAACGTGCCAGCTTCATTTGTTAGGAGGATAAACGAAATATAAGTATTGTTCACTAGATTCCTAAATGTTCAACTGCAGAGTATGGAGTTGCTGAAATGTTTGTAATTTTACTTATTTCATTGCTAACAATACTCCGAACTATTTGTTGCTTAAAGTTTCGCTGCCATAAGCGAGAAGCCCACTAGTTCGTTTGAGGAGAAACGAAAAACTATTCACGTGCTATCTCACACCACCTCAGCACTGCTGAATCTGTAGAGAGTGAGATGCAAACAGAAAAAACAAGTACAGACGTTACGCTATGTGTGTACGTGTTTGTGTGTGTGAGGGCGTGCGCGCAATTCAGACGGAAATAATTTAGAAAATACGCTATTTTACGTAAATATCTTTGTCTTTGACTCCTATTCAAAGGAAGGTTACGAAAGTGAATTTGGTATTTGCGTAACTTCGCGACTACATTCCAACTGAATCCCTCATTTTAATGCTACACTGTATGTAGTTGGTGAGAGGGAGGGAAGGAGACGGAGAGAACAAGGATGAGAACGGGGAGGGAGGGGAAGGGAGGGGGAGGGGAGGGGATGAGACGGGTCGGTTCTAGTGACGTCATCATTCATTGGATTCCTTGCATTCCGAAATGGATCAAGGTGTTAGTATCCACACTTCTAATGTCTCGTACAAACTAAGTGGGTTACTACTAAAATACTGATTTTTTATCAGTAGATGTAAGGGACCCGTAAGTCATTGAAATTACAAGTCGAGCTACACGGGACAAAGCTTGTTGGTTTTTAAGACCGGATGCAATAATCTCATAGACGTAGCTAAGGGGAAAAAAACTATAAACCATATATTGCAGTCCATCTAATAACGGTGTATATCACGCGTGCGGAAGAGATGCTAATCTCGACGTTATCGACATTTTGAGAAACGTCCATTACTTAACTATCTTGATAAGATTTGACAAAATACGATCAATGAGCAACGAACGTTCAGAGTTGTAATTTTTTGATATCCTTGCTCCTGTTATTGATGACTTCCGATATGGGCAACTGTTTGCGCCTTTTGTGATGTTGTTTCGCGTAATATAACTTTTATCCATATCTCGCAAGCAGCTGACACGGCGTCTTCTCCATTGAGTGGTTCCAGTTGCCGCCCACAATACTGTGTTTATTTTCCTCATGTCGAGCTAGATGGCTATCTACTTCACTATATTGATGCATCGTTTGCTGTAGTATTGTTACGTACCATCTGATACAATTAACCGAATTTTTCGTCTGTGCCTGGTATAACACGATAATAACATTAAATAGGAAACACTTATAATATTCTGCAAAATTTGAGTTAATTCCTCACCAACCAGCTTTCGGCTACTTACGCCGTTTTCAGGTGACAACTGAATGTCGCATACACGGATAAGTTTACTTTCACTTACACATAAAATATTTTTCTTCAGAAAATACAAAATTTATGACAGATTGAGTGTTTACATAAGAAGGCATTACCTTTCTTGCCATGTTGAAATATAATTAACTATAAAAGAAACCAAGTTTTATTTGGCGATAAATTTGACAACTGATGGAAAAAGGACGTCGCATTTACAATTTCAATCTAGTAGAAAGGGAACTGATTTTGGTCGTTCAATACTAAGCTGGCGTTTTATTTATTTCCAGTGTTCCAACGGGATAATTTTTCCGTTTTTCTTAACAGAATATAACACTTCACACTCTACATCGTCTGAATGGCTTACTGTTAAAAGATGATCAGCAAAATTCGAATCTTTCATTGTTAATCTCCATTTTTTCTAAGGTGCAGCTATCCTAATTACCACAGCTCTTTCTGACTGACCAATATATACTTTTCGACAGTGTTTTCATGTGATTTCACACACATAGCTCTGTGACAACTGTTGCAGTTTGTCTTTAGTATTCGATGAAAATTTTTACATGCTGCTGGTATTACAAAATGGAGTTCTGTAGTTGCGAGACTTTAATTTCTTTGCGAGGTCATATGAAATTTTTCAGTATATGGGCTGATGCCGCAGTCTTTGTAGCTACTGACTGTTTGCTGTTGACCAGCGTACGATAGTTGTGCAATGTTACACACTTTCTTTTTTCGTACTATATTGTTAATCACGGAAGAGCTGTAGCCATTACTGGAAGCGATATGTTTGACTGTCTGTAGTTCTGTTTGAAAGGCAGGCTTAGATAATGGAACAGATATGAGATGATGCACCATCGAATGGAAAGCTGCATGTCTGTGGATGTGTGGGTGCTGGGAGCTTCCAGGGATTACTGTCTCTATACCTGTGGTTTTTCTGCAAATGTTGAATAACTGTTTGCTTGAGCTAGTATCTTTATTGAGGCCAAATAAATTTATAGAGGATCCTCTCACCTCCACTATAGCTTGAATATACTTATGTTGAAAGTTTAAATGTTGTAGTAACACATCTAACTGGCTTGAGGTACGACTCCATAAGCACATATCTAAACGAACAATTAATTTTGCAATTCAGTGGCTCTTTCTGTAAGAAACTTCGTTCTATTAGACTGACTATAATAGGGTCCTGAAACTGGAAATTATTCTGTTTTGTATAAATCTTCAGTAGTAACGATTATGTCACGCAGTTTTACAGGATTTACTTTGGGTTTGCACAAAACTTCTGTTAGTATTTTTACACACACATCAGCAGGAATTTTTGTAAATACTCTAATGACACCAAACGATACTAGTTTAGAACAGGGTGAGGTTTGTATTCCAGTAAAGCCAGTAGTCTCACCTTTGTTACCTGCTAGCGAGAGATCTAGATTACATCATCAAAAAGAAAAACAAATTTTAAACCTACGTTTGGTAATAAAAATTCCATAGCCCTTACTGGCAAAATTAAAGTTATATGAATTCCACTGAGTTGTAAATTAGTACTTCATACTTCTTATCATCCTACGCACCATCATTGTGGTAAGTGGACTGCTGTGAACACTTCGGGACTCATGAGGGATGCCCCTGCTGCTTTTACTTGTATGTAATTTTTCAACCACCCCCTGATCACGACTTAAGCAGTATAATTAATGAGAAAATATAAAAAAATTTGGTTGATGGGTTTACTTATTCTTTTACAACTAGCACATAGTTTCAAATTTTATTTAGTTTTTATTGCCGCATTTAAGTGCAAATTCTAACTATTTTACATAATAAAAATAGCTTTCCTTGTGCATGATTTGGATCAAGATGGATTAATAACAATGCATAGCGACCTTATTTGTCTTATAGCACTCGTGGTTTTTTTATGTGAAAGTAATGAGATTTCAATGAGTGTTCAGTGGTAATTAGTCTGAAAAATCATACTCCTTTATCTTGAGTTGTAGCAACAGGGGAATTTAAAACAGCTGACTTGCAGTTTGGTCGGTGGTCCTCACTATTAAGGATTCCTTTATGTAGTTCCATGAAGACATTTCGAATTAAGTGAAAAGATAAAGAAAGATCGTTGTGTGTCATTCATATTTATCTCTGTTGAACCAAACGCTTCACCTGACATCACGTTTGTAATTACTATCCTTAAAGTACATTGACTGCTACCAAGAAGATTCCATGCTTTTCTTTTCCACTTCAATTAGGCCTATCAATGTTGTTGTTGTTGTGGTCTTCAGTCCTGAGACTGGTTTGATGCAGCTCTCCATGCTACTCTATCCTGTGCAAGCCTCTTCATCTCCCAGTACCTACTGCAGCCTACATCCTTCTGAATCTGCTTAGTGTATTCATCTCTTGGTCTCCCACTACGATTTTTACCCTCCATGCTGCCCTCCAATACTAAACTGGTGATCCCTTGATGCCTCAGAACATGTCCTACCAACCGATCCCTTCTTCTATTTAAGTTGTGCCACAAACTTCTCTTCTCCCCAATCCTATTCAATACTTCCTCATTAGTTATGTGATCTACCCATCTAATCTTCAGCATTCTTCTGTAGCACCACATTTCGAAAGCTTCTGTTCTCTCCTTGCCCAAACTATTAATCGTCCATGTTTCACTTCCATACATGGCTACACTCCATACAAATACTTTCAGAAACGACTTCCTGACACTTACACCTGTACTCGATGTTAACAAATTTCTCTTCTTCAGAAACACTTTCCTTGCCATTGTCAGTCTACATTTTATATCCTCTCTACTTCGACCATCATCAGTTATTTTGATCCCAAAATAGCAAAACTCCTTTGCTACTTTAAGTCTCTCTTTTCCTAATCTAATTCCCTCAGCATCACCCGATTTAATTCGACTACATTCCATTATCCTCGTTTTGCTTTTGTTGATGTTCATCTTATATCCTCCTTTCAAGACACTATCCATTCCGTTCCACTGCTCTTCCAAGTCCTTTGCTGTCTCTGACAGAATTACAATGTCAACTACGAACCTCAAAGTTTTTATTTCTTCTCCATGGATTTTAATACCTACTCCAAATTTTTCTTTAGTTTCCTTCACTGCTTGCTCAGTTTACAGATTGAATAACATCGGGGAGAGGCTACAACCCTGTCTCACTCCCTTCCCAACCACTGCTTCCCTTTCATGTCCCTCGACTCTTATAACTGCCATCTGGTTTCTGTCAAATTGTAAATAGCTTTTCGCTCCCTGTATTTTACCCCTGCCACCTTCAGAATTTGAAAGAGAGTGTTCCAGTCAACATTGTCAAAAGCTTTCTCTAAGTCTACAAATGCTAGGAACGTAGGTTTGCCTTTCCTTAATCTATCTTCTAAGATAAGTCGTAGGGTCAGCATTGCCTCACGTGTTCCGATATTTCTACGGAATCCAAACTGATCTTCCCCGAGGTCGGCTTCTACTCGTTTTTCCATTCGTCTGTAAAGAATTCGCGTTAGTATTTTGCAGTCGTGACTTATTACACTGATAGTTCGGTAATTTTCACATCTGTCAACACCTGATTTCTTTGGGATTGGAATTATTATATTCGTCTTGAAGTCTGAGGGTATTTCGCCTGTCTGATACGTCTTGCTCACCAGATGGTAGAGTTTTGTCAGGACTGGCTCTCCCAAGGCTGTCAGTACTTCTAATGGAATGTTATCTACTCCTGGAGGTTTGTTTCGACTCAGGTCTTTCAGTGCTCTGTCAAACTCTTCACGCAGTATCATATCTCCCCTTTCATCTTCATCTACGTCCTCTTCCATTTCCATAATATTGTCCTCAAGTACATCGCCCTTGTATAGACCCTCTATATACTCCTTCCAACTTTCTGCTTTCCCTTCTTTGCTTAGAACTGGGTTTCCATCTGAGCTCTTGATATTCATACAAGTGGTTCTCTTTTGTCCAAAGGCCTCTTTAAGTTTCCTGTAGGCAATATCTATCTTACCCCTAGTGAGATAAGCCTATCATTAGTAACGGAAAATGTATTTTGCTGCTTCCAAAGTGTGTTTTTCTCAACAGTCCATGACAGATTAAAATTAAATTTGTGAATTTAAGAATTACAACTTACAAACGGTTTCCAAATACATGTTTCAACACAAAATAATACTGAAATTCGTTTCCGAAATTGTAGCAAATTTTTAATATTGTTGTCTCAAAGCAGCAGGAAGTGGCATAGGCAACTGTTTCGTTCCTTTTCGAGGATTAACTCAAATCTTTTCAATATTTGGTAAAACACGAAAAGAAGAGAAGCAAGCGTGAGATATATAGTTCTATGTAAGATTTCTGAAAATCAGATGGACTGATAAGATAACAAATGAGGTTCTCCACAGATTTAAAGGGGAAGGAAATAAATGGGAAACGCACTATCTGCAAGAAGGCAAAACGATAATAGGACTTTTTTTGTGACTTCGGGAAGTAACTTTCTTGGTACTGGAGGGAGTAGAAGACGACATAAATTATAGAGGAAGACAGAAATTGGAGTATATAGAAGCTGGTGTGCAAAATTTAGGGATGAAAGTAACTTTCGCACGATATCACTGCCAAATAACGTATGTTCATAAATCTTCCACCATACGTACAACTGAGACTGTATATTAGAGAAGGGAACTGGAAGAAATACACAATGAAGCGAAGAGAACTGACACTTTGGTGTGAAAGACATTTGTAATTAAGTGAAAAGGTAAAAAAGATCATTGTCTGTAATTCATATTTATCTTTGTTCAACCAACAGCTTCACCTAACGTCACGTTTGTAATTACTATCCTGTAAGTACTGTGACTGCTACCAAGTAGATTTCATACTTTTCTTTTCCACTTTAATTAGGTCTATCATGCTTCCAAATTGCGTTATTCTCAACAGTCCATGACAGATTAAAATTAAATTTGTGAATTTAAGAATTACAAGTTTCAAACGGTTTCCAAATGCATGTTTCAACACAAAATAATACAGAATACTGTTTACGGTCGTCCCATGGAATTACAAAAGGCGGAATATGGTTCTTGGTTTTTAAGGGGATGTGTGATTACTATGCGCAGCAATGCATGCTCTCATACTGGCCACAGTGCTGGTACTCACTGCTCAGCATTATTGTGCCACTGTACCCTTCCCCATGTGTTTCTCTTCAGGGGTCAGTTCGGCCCTGACTTCATTGTTATGGACTACAGCTCACGATCGCATCAAACAGCGCAGGTGAAGGAGCTCTCGGAACGAGAGGATATTTGGGCAATGAACTGACTTGCCCGTGACCCCGACTTAAATCCCACCTTGCATTTGTGGTTTGCGTTGGGGAGACATATTGCACGACGTTCACATGCGCCAACGACCATCCAGCAATTGTCAATCGTGCTACTGCACGAATGAACCATCCAACCACAAGAACTCCTTACCAGCGTTGTGGCCAGCATGGGAGCACGTTGCAGAGCGTTCTTTTCCGACCGTGGTGATCACACACATGATTAAGAACCATATTCCGCCTTTTGTCAACTCCAGGGACCCATTATGAATCGCGATGACTGTTGTGTAATTATTGTCTTTGAACGAAAATGTACCTCTTTGTGTATTTCTTTCAGTTACCTCCTGTACTTCACTGTAGCAGTTCTTTCTATATATACTTCAAGTACCATCGAGATATGGTACTTGGCAGTGAGACATCGTGTGAAAGCTACTTCGTTCTTAAGTTTTGTACACCGGAGTATAAACAATAGTTGCCGCGTGGGATTAGCCGAGCTGTCGAGTGCGCTGCAGTCATGAACTGTGCGGCTGGTCCCGACGGAGGTTCGAGTCCTCCCTCGGGCATGGGTGTGTTTGTTTGTTCTTAGGATAATTTAGGTTAAGTAGTGTGTAAGCGTAGGGACTGATGACCTTAGTAGTTAAGTCCCATAAGATTTCACACATATTTCATAAACAATAGTTGAGAACGCTGGGCGCAAGCACTACTCTGAGACGGCGTAGGAGGGGAGGTCGAGGCTGGCCATATCGAGCCAGTTATGAAAGTAAACAGATAAAATTTCTTTTATGTCTTTGTTGTCCAGTTACGAATGGTCGTCACTGTAATAACCAGGCAAGTGGACTATGTTTGGGCTGATAGGCTACTTTAATAAATGCCGGCCAGTGTATTCACAGACTTTTAACCAAAGGCAGTATCATATCGCTTGTATTGTTGTTTTTTACTTTTTTGTAATTCTGTTTCTGTTTGTGAGACCGACTAGTCGCTTGTTCGAATTCAAATACCCTCAATTAAAAATTATTAGTAAGTTTTGTTTCACTCTTAGCCTTGCTGTAGATTGAGGAAATTCGTAACCAGACCAATTTCGTTATTTCTGTCATAGCTTTCTCAGTGGTTGTACTGTAAACGTTAACAGTACTCTTTTGATAGGACGATAACCACAGATTTGTCGTCCCCCGGCAGCTGAATTGTCAGCGTGACGGATTGTCAATCCTCTGGGTCCGGGTCCGATTCCCGGCTGGGTCGGGGAATTTTCTCCGCCCAGGGACCGGTTGTTGTGCTGTCCTCATTATCGCCCTGTCATCATCATCGACTGCAGGTCATCGAAGTGGCGTCAAATTGAAAGACCGGCACCCGGAGAACTGCCTGCCCGACGGGGGACCCTAGCCGTACGATTAAATAAAAATAAAACCAAAGATTTAAAGACAGTGTTTTAAAGAGTGATCCTTCACAAGTTTCGTTTCTCCTTCTCTTGTGTTATGATAACTTCTGATTGTTTACTCGTTGTCAGCAGACGCCGAAGTTGCACTTTCAATGCACACTCATCGGTCGTTTCTTCTCGGCTTTTCACGAATACTTGGTGTTGTACACTCTGTAATCAAGAAACTCAGCATGTTGAGAACGTCAAAGTACTTGCCCAAAGAGTTTTCTCCATAGCGCAAACACACCAACTTCGTCGACATTAAAAAACTGTGCGCTGGGATAGGAATAGGGGAAGAACTCTTGCCTTTCACTGGGAACATGCTTTTATGTGCTGAGATATCCAGGCATAACAGACTTTCCACCACAGCTTCAAAACAATGGTTCAAATGGCTCTGAGCACTATGGGACTTAACATCTATGGTCATAAGTCCCCTAGAACTTAGAACTACTTAAATCTAACTAGCCTAAGGACATCACACAACACCCAGTCATCACGAGGCAGAGAAAATTCCTGACCCCGCCGGGAATCGAACCCGGGAACCCGGGCGTGGGAAGCGAGAACGCTCCCACTCGACCACGAGCTGCGGACACCACAGCTTCACCTTTATCTTACTTTCCAAACTTCGCAGAATCTCAATAGACATTCTGTTTCCACTACCTCATGGAAAATTACACTTCGATCAGGACATTAAGAACGATTAACTGAGATACGCAATGGAGACCACATACAATGCTGATCATGAGAAATGTTACATTTGGAGACTCTCTCTCTCTCTCTCTCTCTCTCTCTCTCTCTCTATATATATATATATATATATATATATATATATATATATATATATATATATAGGGTGAGTCACCTAACGTTACTGCTGGATATATTTCGTAAACCACATCAAATACTGACGAACCAATTCCACAGACCGTACGTGAGGAGAGGGGCTAGTGTAATTGATTAATACAAACCATACAAAAATGCACGGAAGTATGTTTTTTAACACAAACCTACGTTTTTTTAAATGGAACCCCGTTAGTTTTGTTAGCACATACGAACAAATAAACAAATACGTAATCAGTGCCGTTTGTTGCATTGTAAAATGTTAATTACATCCGGAGATATTGTAACCTAAAGTTGACACTTGAGTACCACTCCTCCGCTGTTCGATCGTGTGTATCGGAGAGCACTGCAACATACATCGCGTTTCTACAGAATGATCTGCCAACGTTGCTCGAAAATGTCCCACTGGAAACGCGTCGACGTATGTGGTATCAGCATGATGGTGCACCTGCACATTCCGCAATTAACACTAGGCTGACCCTTGACAGGATGTTCGACGGGCGTTTCATAGGACGTAGAGGACGCATAAATTGGCCAGCCCGTTCTCCTGATCTTACACCTCTGGACTTCTTTCTGTGGGGTACGTTAAAGGAGAATGTGTACCGTGATGTGCCTACATCCCCAGAGGATATGAAACAACGTATTGTGGCAGCATGCGGCGACATTACACCAGATCTACTGCGGCGTGTACGACATTCATTACGCCAGAGATTGCAATTGTGTGCAGCAAATGATGGCCACCACATTGAACATCTATTGGCCTGACATGTCGGGACACACTCTATTCCACTCCGTAATTGAAAACGGAAACCACGTGTGTACGTGTACCTCACCCCTCATGGTAATGTACTTGTGCGTCAGTGAAAAAGACCAATAAAAAGGTGTTAGCATGTGGACGTAATATGCTGTTCCAGTCTCTTCTGTCCCTAAGGTCCATCACCGTTCCCTTTGGATCCCTACGTAATTCGGTGCTCTCCGATACACACGATCGAACAGCGGAGGAGTGGTACTCAAGCGTCAACTTTAGGTTACAATATCTCCGGATGTAATTAACATTTTACAATGCAACAAACGGCACTGATTACGTATTTGCTTATATGTTCAGATGTGCTAACAAAACTAACGGGGTTCCATTTAAAAAAACGTAGGTTTGAGTTAAAAAAACATACTTCCGTGCATTTTTGTATGGTTTGTATTAAACAATTACACTAGCCCCTCTCCTCACGTTCGGTCTGTGTAATCGGTTCGTCAGTATTTGATATGGTTTACGAAATATATCTAGCGGTAACGTTAGGTGACTCATATATATATATATATATATATATATATATATATATATATATATATATATATATATATTCGTCTCTTTCGTTGTTTCGTATGGGTACCTCAGAAAAGCAGAAACGATGTATGTATTATTTTGTGTTCTGGAGTTGGATCATCATACGGAGGAACTATTGTAGCATCCACATACGGTCGTACTTTAGTAAAAGGTGATTATTCACTCTTAGCAGCAATTATCATTTCCAGCCTCCTCAAGGGTATTTTATTTTTCGAGAATTATCAGTATTATTCGCTATCGGGTTTGCTAGACTATAATGGTAAAGTTAACATAACTTACAGTGTTTCGACTACTTATAGGTGGCGGCTCGCTGTACGTCACAGCAACGTGCTGCACTTCGTGCATTGTCAGGTTAGGAAAATAGGGGCTGACAGCTTCTGACGGCTACCACCTGCTCCGGTCGATACATCCGCATCAGCCTGATCGATTTCCTGTCATGGTCGATGCCGGAAACATTGTGGCTATGCTGGAAGATGGAGATATGTCGTCGCAAGAATCCACCACATTTTCATTCAAACCATAAATATTTCTGCATATACGAAAATTTGTATTGGTTCCAAATTTTTTATCACTACTAGAATCAAGAGCAAAGCTATCTCAGTGATTATAATATATGACATGAATTTCAACCGGATTCCAACGTAAGCAGTAACATTATTGTGTTACAAACAGTTACTTTGCAAATAGGTTATTCGTCGTCTTTACAATATTTATTTTCATCTGGAATATTTGTATGGCGCAATTATCACTTCTTTGTTTAGCGATTATTTAATCGTTTCCATATGATTAACACAGTTAAGCTTGAGCGACGTGCAACGCGTAAAATTTGTCATTAATATTATTATCATTATTACTGAACCTATTTCGTTCAAGCTGAATTTCGTTATACAAAAAGCGCACTGTAAAACATGGACCAAAGTTTAAGCCTCAAAAGAACCCATGTTGATAGTTATTACATTTCTGTATCAATCGTACAGAAATACTAATTGTGACTGTCCAAATCTCAACAACGCATAACATTATTTGTCATGTTGTGAGTGTATAATAATGTCTCATGGTAAAGAAAAGGTTATTTTTCGCATTACTGCAATATAAAAAATTACAGGCAACGATGAAGGTTGTATTTCCGTTCCCTGACGCTGCTGAAAAGAGTTTTAGCTAATTCTTGAAAATATAAAGAAAACTAGTTCCCTACACCCCTTTTTGTTGCTTTCAAAAAACAGTACTTTTAATTCTCCTGCTACGATTTTGAAAATGATTTTCACTATTAGTCAGTGTTTAAACATGCATCTTGAAACTGTTTGTAGTTTGTAATTTTCCAATCCACAAATTTAATTTTAATCTATGTTAGGATAGTTAAGAAAAATAAACTGTGGAAGCAGTAAAATATATTTTCATTTATTAATGACAGTCGTAACCCAACCGATAAAGATTATGAAAGTTTCATGGCAGCAATCAAGGAATTGACTCGTTCCACATCATTTCGATAAAAGAATCGTTCAAATAATCCACGGAACATGTAACTAACCAACTCGTTAACTAACTAGCTATGGAGTCGCAGCATAATAATTCAAATACGAAGTCAGTTGAATTTATTGGCTAAATTAATATATACAGGGTGATTATAATTAAAATTAAACTTTCAAAATTCTGTAGAAAATAACCCCACTGGACAGAATGACGTCAAATTGCAACGGAATATTATCGGAGAAGAGCCGGCCGAAGTGGCCGTGCGGTTAAAGGCGCTGCAGTCTGGAACCGCAAGACCGCTACGGTCGCAGGTTCGAATCCTGCCTCGGGCATGGATGTTTGTGATGTCCTTAGGTTAGTTAGGTTTAACTAGTTCTAAGTTCTAGGGGACTAATGACCTCAGCAGTTGAGTCCCATAGTGCTCAGAGCCATTTGAACCATTTTTATCGGAGAAGAGGGAACATATGGCAGAAGAAAAAATAGTGTGAAAATTGATCAATAGATGACGCTGTATGTGTCAGAATACGTAAATGAAAACACTTGTCTTGCGCACTACCCATTGAGGTTGGTATAAACACGCCGGGTACACGGCTTTTATTCCTTTCGCGTCTGCGGCGTTCGCCATGACTGTCTCAACGCAGAAGGGCGCTCTGCTGTATAACAAGAATGATGACTGTGCACACGTCGCTCTGCGGAAGTTCCGGACACTGAAGGGTTTGAAAAAAGGTGTTGGTCCGATGACTGCCGTGGACCCGGAAAAAATGATTCGGAAATTCGAGAAGTCGGGTTCTTTTGGTGTGCAACCTGGTAGAGGGAGGAAACGATTTGATTCGACGTCAGTGGAAGCAGTGGCCACAGCAATACAGGAAGAGACGAGTGATGGTGTGCAAACGTGTAGTGCACGGAGAATTGCCCAAACATTGGACATACCCGTGAACACGGTGCGTAAAATCCTACGAAACATCCCTCTTTGCTATCCATTCAAAATCACCCGTGTGCACGAGTTGCTTCCTGTTGACCTGCCAGAAAGAGAGACCTTTGCTTTAGAATTTCTTGCTCTCGCAGAACTGGACAATTATTGGCCATGGAAGATTTTGTGGACAGACGAAGCCCACTTCCATCTGACAGGATAAGTCAATACATAGAATTGTCGAATATGGGCAACGGAAAATCCACACGCAAATCAACCAGTACCACTTCATCCTGAAAAGGTCACTGTGTGGTGCGGGTTTACGGTATCGTTTATCATAGCGCAATATTTTTTGGAAGAGACAGTTGCTTCCGGTCCTGTTACCTCTACCGTGACAGGTAAGCGCAGTGAGTGTCTTTTGCGCAACCACCTCATTCCAACTCTCCAACAGCCTGGATGTGTGGATGGGATAGTTTTTATGCAAGATGACGCACCTCCGTACACTGAAAATCTAGTTAATCAGCTGCTGAAGCGCCATTTCAGAAAAGCTAGAATTGTCCGCCGCCATTTCCCTATAGCCTGGCCGTACCGATCACCTGATCTTAATCCGTGTGACTTCTGGCTGTGGGGCTATCTGAAAGATGTCGTGTTCAGTGTTCCGATTGCAAACTTAGCTGCATTGAAGGCATGCATTGTGCAACGCATTCTGAAGGTGACCGCGGAAACACTTCAAAATGGTTCAAATGGCTCTGAGCACTATGGGACTTAACAGCTGTGGTCATCAGTCCCCTAGAACTTAGAACTACTTAAACCTAACTAACCTAAGGACATCACACACATCCATGCCCGAGGCAGGATTCGAACCTGCGACCGTAGCAGTCGCGCGTTTCCGGACTGCGCGCCTAGAACCGCGAGACCACCGCGGCCGGCGGAAACACTTCGATCAGGTGTGGAACATGCTGTTTCTCGATTTAAACTTGTTGTAGAAAACGGTGGACAGCATATTGAACACGTTTTGCGCCAGTCACACGGAAATTAATAACCCGATTTGATTTTTAGTGATGCTTTTTGTGCGGTTTTTGGCATCAGGACAATTAAAACCGAGGTGAATGATGCTTTTTATGCGGTTTTTGGCCTCAGGACCATTAAACACCGATTTTTCCCATCCGATGTGATATGACCTTCCCGCGGTGGACGGGTTCACGTAATGAACAGTATCACACCTGTACACCCATGCACATTGAGTAGTACAGTTTGTTTAACGTCACACGTACGCCTTAGGCATTGTTGTATGATTCATTTGTCATTTGTACTCGACCACTATTAAATTATGATGCTTACAGCGCCATCTGTTGCTACATTTTGTAACTATTTGTTTTTCTTCTGCTATACGTTTTCCCCCTTCTCCGATAATATTCCGTAGAAATTTGACGTCATTCTGACCAGTGGTGTTATTTCTAAAGCGTTTACAAAGTTTAACTTTAATTATAATCAGCCTGTATATGAATTTACAAACAAGTATCTTTGTAACTTACACACAAGGATATTTGTCTATCACTTTCATGCAATGATGTGCTCCAGTTGTAAATTCCCAGAAAATTTTCTCAAATTGTGGCCAATTTTTGATACGACTAGACTCCTCTTGGCGGGAAATGCTTTCTCTACATGTGCTACGTTGCTTCTTATATTCTCCTTGCCTCAACTGTGTCACTGTGTTATTTACTTCTAAGGTAGAAAAATCCTTCACTTAGTCTATTGTGTGGTCACCAGTCTGAATGGGGGAGGGACGAATTCGCAGTCTATTGGCAATGGAAAGAGCATCATGGCATTATTGCAGTTAAGGGCCACATTTCTTGTGGACTGACATTATTTGACTTCAATGCAGTGGTTTCCATTGTCTTCTACATCTTCATGCCGTTGATAACTGCTGATTCTTCCACCTTTTAGGGGCAGTTACACACCTCAAGGACAAGAGAGTGCCTTGCACCCCTGTCTGCTCATCCACCCTCTTTGACAAGGCCTTTGGCAGAATGGGAGTGACTGCTTACACCGCCATTGCTGAGATATTATTTCTTCAAAATACAAGCAGTTGCTGGAATCGAATCCAGGGCCTGTGACTATTTTAATAGACTTCGGTGTAAATACTTCTTGAGTAGCTGATATAAGGACCGCTGTGTGCCAGTAATCCAGTGCAGTTGTGCTCCATCCGCTCAGAGTGAACTCTTATTAATTGTAGAATACGCATATTGTACACTTCAGTCTGTAACTGGGCGCTAATAGTTTACTACGTTATTATAATCCTCAGATATATTAACATAACCGGATAGTGGACGTTACATATTTTACAAGGTGATTCATATAAAACTGAAGTGCTTCAGTAGGTCATAATTTCTCTCCGAAAGCACGTAGAAATGGGAAAGTCGTTCCAGTGATCACAGTAGCTCTGGGAGAATCAGAAGGACCGCCCGTTGTTGGCAAGTTGATTGCTGTATCTGCGCATCAGGTCCTTCGTCCGGTATAATGCAGCACTTGCTCGGCTCGTGTTAGTTCGTTCGGAACATCGTTGGCCGCAGATTGCGAAGTCTGTGAGTGTATAGTTAGGCCCACGTGATAATGACGAGCGAATTAGTGATTCGTTCGCTATCTTTAGCTGGCAGAAAAATGTAATACACACTTCGAGAGCTGGTTTTTATTGTGAAAACTTACTGGGAGACAGACTCATTGGTTACAATACGACAGGCTTTCCACAGAGAATTCAATGT
Organism: Schistocerca americana; assembly: GCF_021461395.2. NCBI lineage: Eukaryota > Metazoa > Arthropoda > Insecta > Orthoptera > Acrididae > Schistocerca > Schistocerca americana. Next base: position 261,842,939 of record NC_060121.1, on the reverse strand, counting down.
TCGCGTTGTTCCAACAAAGGCAACAAATTTAACCATTGTAAGGAAGGTGGAGGCAACTGGTGTACTAAACAGTGACAGTAGTAAACATACACCATTACTGAGTGCACAGGTTATTGACAATGTTAGAAGATGCTTGGAGAACTTTCCAAGGAAATAGTTGCGTCAGTTAAGCCAGGGGACATGACTCTCATAAGACACATGTCAGAGAGCTGCGAGGAAATAGCGTCCATGAAGAGTACAGGAAACAGATCATGAGAAAAGAATGCGTTTCTGTGGATGGTTTCAGGGGTTTCTTATTCAACGTCCGGACATTCTCTCCATAGCTTGGTTTACAGATACACGGCTCCATTTGTCAGGTTACATCAACACACAAACCGGCAGATACTGGGCCGGTGTGAACCCCCATATCATCCAAGAAACGCCACTGCATGAAGAAAAGGTTGGAGTGTGATGCGCAGAGTCAGCTTCCAGGATTGTTGCCCACTTTTTTTTTTATTCGATCGTAGACACTACAGTTTGTACGGACATTATTTGAGAAGCAGGTGTATGACGTCGAACCTACAGAAGGTTTTTTTCCAGCAATATGGAGCAACGTGTTACATGTCTAACACTTCCATGCAGCTTGTAACCAGATTCTTTGTTGACCGAACAATCTCAAAAAAATTGTGAGTCCCCGATCACCTTACCTGACGTCTCCGAGTGCTTTATTATGGAGGTATCTTAAAAGCAAAGTCTACAAGAGTAGACCACGGACATCTGCAGAATTCCGCGAGTCCATTACACGTGAAACCTGCAACATTGGCGAGGATACACTTCACTGAACGTCGCGGAATATGGCGAAACTAGTGCAACTGTGCATCGATTCTGGTGGAGAGCACTTTCAATATTTGCTCCCAACTGTGTATTACCATCTCCCAAAATTGCAAATGTGGCTCAGTATTGGTTCAAATGTTACGTCTCATTAACGTAGTTCAGGGGTTTATATGGATCGAACTATATGTTACTGTTAAAATATCGGCTCAGCCATCTATATAGAGGGTAAAAAAAACTAGAATTTACGCGTTTCTAAGGTCTAGCCTTCATCATTAGAACTATTGTACAAGAAACTTCAAAAGTGACCAATATAAAACACAAACAAGAATCACAAAAATAAAATGACTTGCATCCACATCATCACCAACTGATAAAATAGACTCAAATAGATTGGCATAGGCTGGACTGGGAATTGGCAGTGTCAGCTATATGCGTGCACGGCCCGTTTATCTTCCTGAAAGCCGCATGCCGCATGCAAACACAGGAGTAAAGTAAGTGACAACTTCGTGAATCAAAGAGATACCGAGGAAACGAAGATGGTAGATAACCTTGCCGCGTAGCAAGGATATTCAGATCCAGTCACGAACAGAAAGACAATACATACTGTAATTAAAAATCAAATGTTCAAATGTGTGTGAAATCTTATGGGACTTAACTGCTAAGGTCATCAGTCCCTAAGCTTACACACTACTTAACCTAAAGAATCCTAAGGACAAACACACACACGCATGCTCGAGGGAGGACTGTGCGGCACTGTAATTAAAGCCACTAAGTAATTTAACAGTCATGGATCACTGGAATTCTATAGCAGGAATAGCAAGTGAAGGAAAAGTAGTAGATGAATAAGGACTGGGAGAAAAGAATGAAAGAGGAAGCCGCCTGTCAGAATTTTGCACAGAGCATAATTTAATCATAGCTACCACTTGTTTTAAGAAGTATGAAACAACGTTGTAGGCCTACATGTGGAAGAGATCTCGAGACAAGGAAAATTTTAAGATTGATTATATTAGGTAAGACATAGATTTCGGAACCAGGTGTTAAATTGTTAGACATTTCCAGGGGCAGATGTGGATTCTGAACACAATTTATTGGTTATGAACTGCAGATTAAAACTGAAGAAACTACAAAAAGGCTGGAATTTAAGGAGATGGGACTTGGATAAACTGAAAGAACCAGAGATTGTATAGTGTTTCAGAGGGAGCATGAGGGAACGACTGACAAGAGCAGAGGAAAGGAATACAGTAGACGAAGAATGGATAGCATTGGGAGGTGAAATAGTGAAGGCAGCAGAGGATCAAGTACGTAAAAAGACGAGGGCTAGTAGAAATCATAGGGTAACACAAGAGATATTGAATTTAATCGAAGAAAGGAGAAAATATAAAAATGCAATAAATCAAGAAGGCGAAAGGGAATATAAACGTCTAAAAATGAAATCGACAGGAAGTGCAACATGGCTAAGCAGGAATGGCTCGAGGACAAATGTAAGAATGTAGAAGCATATTTCGCTAGGGTAAGATAGATGCTGCCTACAGGAAAATTTTAGAGACCTTTGAAGAAAATAGAACGTCAAGAGCTCAGATGGAAAACCAGTCCAAAGCAAAGAAGGGAAAACAGAAATGTGGAAGGGGTAGGATGTCTATACAAGGTAGATGTACGTGAGGACAATATTACAGAGATGGAAGAGGACGTAGATGAAGATGAGAAGGGAGATATAATACTGCGCCAAGAATTTGACAAAGCACTGGAAGATTCACATCAAAACAAGGCCCCGGGAATCGAAAACATTCCGTTAGAGCCACTGATTGCCTTGGGAGAGCCAGGCATGGCAAAACTCTTCCATCTGATGAGCAAGATGTATGAAACATGCGAAATACCTTCAGAATTCAAGAAGAATCTAATAATACCAATTTCAAAGATAACAGGTGCTGACAGGCGTGAAAATTGCCGAACTATCCGTTTAATAAGCCATGGCTGAAAAATACTAACACGAATCCTGTACAGAAGAACGGAAACACCGGTAGAAGCCGACCTCGGGAACGGTTTGGATTCCGGAGAAGTGTAGGATCACGCGAGGTAATACTGACCCTACGACTTCTCCTAAAAGATAGGTTTAAGGATAGACAAACGTACATTTATAGCATTTGTAGACTTAGAGAAAGCTTTTTACAGTACTGGCTGGAGAACTCTGTTTCAAATTCTAAAGGTGGCAGGGGTAAAATACAGGGTGCGAAAGGCTATTTACAACTTGTATAGAAACCAAATGGCAGTTATAAGAGTTGAGAGGTACGAAAGGGGAGCAGTGATTGAGAAGAGAGTGGGATAGGTTTATAGACACTCCCCGATGTTATTCAATCTGTACACTGAACAAGCAGTAAAGGAAACCAAAGAAAAATTTGGAGTAGGAAGTAAAGTACAGGGAGAAGAAATAAAAACTTTGAGCTTTGCCGACGACATCGTAATTCTATGAGGAAGCAAAGGACTTGGAAGAGCAGTTAAAGGGAATGGAGAGTGTCCTGAAAGGAGGATATAAGCCGAGCATCAACAAAAGCAAAACGAGCGTAATGGAGTGTAGTCTTATTAAATCAGGTGATGCTAAGGGAATTAGATTAGGAAATGAGACACTTAAGGTACTACATGAATTTTGCTATTTGGGAAGCAAAACTACTGAAAATGGTCGAAGGAGGAATGATATAGAATGCAGACTGGCACTGGCAAGAGAAACGTTTCTGAAGAAGAGAAATTTGGTAACGTCGAGTATAGATTTAAGTGTCAGGAAGTCCTTTCTGAATGTATTTGTATAGAGTGTCAAGAAGGGATCAGAAGATTTTGAAATGTGGTGCTACAGAAAAATTTTGATGATTAGGTGGATAGATCACGTAATTAATGAGGAGGTACTAAGTAGAATGGGGGAGAAGAGAAATTTGTGGTACAACCTGACTAGAAGAAGGGATCGGTTGATAGGACAAATTCTGAGACATCAAGGGATCACTAATTTAGTACCGGAGAGAAGCGTAGGGGTAAAAATCGTAGGGGGAGACCAAGAGATGAATAAATAAAGCAGACTCAGAAGGATGTAGGTAGCTGTTGTTACTCTGAGATGAATAGCCTTACACAGGATAGAGTAGCATGGAGAGCTGTATCAAAACAGTCCTTGGACTGAAGACCACAAACGAAAAAAATAACAAGTAATTGAAGATATTAAAGAAGGTGTAGAAAGTTTCTCAAGACGTTATTTGCGTTACCTAGAGGAGTTCATTTAATGTATTATGATTTTCTACTCTAGATATAGTAATTTCCAGTTGACGTAGTAGGTCCAGCCTCTTGCCTTTTTCTTGTATAAGACTTCATCAGTTTCCAACATGGGGTGGCCAGTTTCATGAATACACGTGGCTACAGCTGATTTCTTGAAATTGTTGAGCCGAAAAGCGTCCATGCATTTTTTGCATCTTAACTTAAAAGACTTACCAGTTTGGCCAATGTAGTTCGTATTACGAATGTTATATTAAATTTTGTAGACGCAAACTCTATCGAATTTGTCTATTTCGTGTTGAAATTCTAGTGTTTTCTATGCTTTAAATAATAGATGGATGAACCGACACTTTATCACTGATTGTTACAACCACGATTTCATGTCAGTTATGAATATAATCAAACATTCAAGTCTTTTTAAGTGTGAATAAATGCCAAACAGAAGCAAATTTATTGAGTCATTAAGATACATTTTCTTATTAGTGTTCCGTCATGAAAAAATATTTCCCATGGACTTCAAATTTCATTGCGTGATACAGTATGCCTTAGAGGCTTGTTCAAATGTGTTTATTCCTTTGCGTCAATGTAGATGTAAAGTGAAGTTGATTAACATCTCTAATTCGTCCAGGTGACGGAGTTTGTAATTTGTTATCGACAGCTCTCTAATGTAAGAAAATGAGACACCTACAACAGTCCTTATGATCTTATTTATTATATAGCTATCAGTTTCGGCGCTTCAGTGCGTCATCTTCAGGCCTTAGTTGATGCTGAAGTTATTATCACGACACATATATACGCTGTATCGCTAGCCATCGTAACTGCTTTACGCATACTGTAACTGTGATGTTAGCATTCCAACCATCAACTACCAATTGAGTTGGTATGGTTAGAGTGCTGACATCATACTTACAGTTTGCGTAAAGCAGTTACATTGGCCACTGATGCAGCGTATGTATGGATCGCGATAACCCATCCAGCATCAACGAAGGCTTGAAGATGGCGCACTGAAGCGCCGAATTTGGTAGCTACATAATAAATAACATCACATCAATGTATGTTAGAGTATGATTAACTAATTGGGACAGTATAGAGACTGGTACTTTGAAAATTTCATTTGAAGTGTTTCAGGTCGCACCTGTTTCGGAAATGTATCCAGTACCTACGTTTTCTTTATACGCAGCTGAGGTTCCTTTGGAGGTAGCTTCACAACCAGTATGAGTAATGAATGAGCGACCTTGAGATAGGCAACATTGGTCTTCCACTTCTTCTGCTCGGAAGGTTAATTGAATTAAGCACACACTGTGTGAAGCTGCTGTATTTGTTGGTGTTCCGTGGCGGACTATTCACCGAGTGTACAATCAGTGGTGTATCACACGTGGCCACGAAACACGAAAATTGTGGTCAGGTGAAGATCCTGGCTCAGAAGGGCCGGACACGTTTCACGGCTTGTGAATCAAAATCATATCCAAACCTGACAGCAATAGCTGCGGGCAGTGAATGGAGGTCCATCTCAGCCTGTTAGCAAGAGAACATTGCGATAGGAACTGCATGCAATAATAGCTGGGAATCGGTCTCCACGCAAGAGACTAGTGCTCACACAGGCACAGAAAGACGGCAACAGCAAAGTTCATCGGACTGGAAGAATATGTCCCCGCCCCCTCCCCCACCGTTTTTCATATCGACTGGCCTGCGAAGTCACCCGACTTGAACCCCAACAAAGATTTGTCAGGCATGCTGGAACAGCAGGTAAGACGCCAACATCTGCATCCTCGCAATTTGGTGGTACTGTGCAGTCATATCCTCAGGGCTTGGCTTAACTTGGAAGCAACGTGCGTCCAAACTCTTGTGGATTCACATTCTAACCGAATGGAGGCGGCTACCAAGTCTAGGGGTGGAATTATATGATATTAAATGATGCTTCTAATGGTTTATCTAGGAATGACTATTTTCTTTGTTAGGTCGGATTATGTTAACTGGAATATGTGTGTAAAACGATGAAGAGGCTCACAAAAGGAGAAAATTACGACAACATTATTATCATGGCTTTCAATGGGACAGGAATGTACCCTCGGACGTTTAAGAGCAATAAATGAGTCGTATAGCACCCTTCTGTAAAGTCTTCTTGTGTTGTGAAAAAACACTTTTATTTCTTGCCCCCAGCCACTGAGGTGACAGAAATCATAGGATACCTCCTGATATCGTGTCGAGCCTCCTTTTGCCTGGTGTAGTGCAGCAGCTCAGCGTGGCGCTGGCTCAACAAGTCGTTGGAAGTCCCCTACAGAAATATTCAGCCATGCTGCCTCTACAGCCGTCCATAATTGTGAAAATATTGCCGGTTCATCATTTTGTGCACGAACTGATCTCTCGATTATGTCCCATAAATGTTCCATGGGATTCATGTCGGCGAAATATTTCGCTAGAATTGTCCAGAATGTTCTTCAAACCAGTCGCGAAGAGTTGTGGTCCAGTGACATGGCGCATTGTCATCCATAAAAATTTCACCGTCGCTTGGGAACATGAATTTCATGAATGGCTGGCTGCATATGACCTCCAAGTATAACCATTTCTAGTCAATGATAGGTTCAGGTGGACTAGAGGACCCAGCCCAAACCATTATGGAATCACCACCGGCTTAAATAGTGCCTGTTGATAACATAGGTCCATGGCTTCGAGGGGTCTGCTCCACATTCGAACCCTACCACCAGCTTTAACCAAATGAAATGAGCGCTCATTCGATAAGGCCACAGTTTTCCAGTTCTCTAGGGTCCAAACGATATGGTCACAAGCTCGGAGAGGCGCTGCAGACGATGTCGTGCTGTCAGCAAAGGCACTCGCGTTGGTCGTTTGCTGCCATAACCCATTAACGTCAAGTTTCGTCGCACTGTCCTAATAGATACTATCATTGAAACTTCCAGATTCATTTCTGAGGTTATTTATCGCAGTGTTGCTGAATGTTAGCACTGACAACTCTACGAAAAAGCCGTTACTCTCGGTCCTTAAGTGAAGGCCGTTGGTCATTGCCTTGTCTGTGGCTAGAGGAAATATGTGAAATTTAACATTCTCAGCACGTTGTTGACGCTGTGTATCTCGGAATATTGAATTTCATAATGATATCCGAAATGGAATGTCTCATGCGTCTAGCTGCAACTTCTATTCCGCGTTCAAAGTATTTTAATTCCTGTCGTGCAGCGCGCAGTAGCCGCGCGGTCTGGGCGCCTTGCCATGATTCGAGGGGCTCCCCTCGTTGGAGGTTCGAGTCCTCCCTCAGGCATTAGTGTGTGTTGTCCTTAGCCTAAGTTAGATTAAGTAGTGTGTAAAGCTAGGGATCGACGACCTCAGCAGCTTGGTCCTGTAGGAACTTACCACAAATTTCCAAAATTCCTGTCGTGCGGTCATAATTACGTCGGAAACCTTTTCACATGAATCACCTGAGTAAAAATGACAGCTCCGCCAATGTACTGCTCTTTCATACCTTGTGTATGCGGTACTGTCGCTATCCCATGATTTTTGTCAGCTCAGTGTATATGCGCCCGGTTCAGCCTGTAGTTTCATTCCATCAGGACTCTGCACTCATCTGGTGCAGTTGATGCCAGTCACCAGTCGGACGTGCAACCAAGCAGCTACAGTTCAATCTGACAGCTCTGTAAACTAAGCGAAGCGACTGATCTAAGAGCCATCAGGTACCCATGATGGATTCTGTACCACCACCTGACACTCCAGCCAACCTATGAGATTCCCCGTTTCGACTGCACGTCCCTGCCAGCCGCCTTGTGCAGCGGACAGAATACGTTACTCCATCTGTAAGCTCGTTGTGACCTGTAGTGGACACTGGTCTTGCGTCAGCAAAGGCGCCATCGCCGCCAGCCGCTGCTATGCTGCCTCAGCATTCTCCTGCGTCAGCGGACTCACTCGCTGCCGCTATCCACATTCAACGCCAGAGCCGCAGCCGTTTACAGACTTTATAAGAACCGTCGAATAATAAAGAATGTTTCAATGAGTCAGCCTTTTGACTACACTTTCTCTGAAGTACTGGAAGATCCCATTCCCACAGCCACTCACAAACGCAATTCCAGGGTCATAAATGGTCGCCCTCCAATGCTGAATATATGTGAAACGCTCCACTCCATCATGGCTTGGACGAAATGAAGTGCGACTGCAGGCGAAGTATTCGTCGCCGAAGTCACTGTAATATGTTGTTCTTGGCCGCACTGTGCTTTATCTTTTACCACTCATCAATGTCAGATCTGATTTCTGGTAGTGAGGGATCTTGCCTGGAGATAATGGGTCGGTCTATGTGTAATACTTTTAAATTGGTTGTGATCATCTATGATGACTTGTTGGAGACTGGTTTTTCTGTTGTAGTGCTGCAGGCCTGTGTAACTGCTCATGGCCGTAGTTGCGCTGCGCGCCATAATCAGCTAGCATGGTATTTCGCCACCGCACCAATTTTGTTATACTAGTGGGACCACTTGACCAGTGACCAATGGCAATATTATAGAGCAAGATAATTCAGTTGCATTGCAGCACGTGCAGTATTTTCCAGCTGGGGCATCCGCTCACCAACAAAGCCACCCTAACGAGTATAGCTACTGTCTATTCAGCTGGCAAATGGTGTCGAATCGACGGCTACTGTATGATGGGCTACCACTGTGAAGTCGTCGTTGCTCACCTGCCATCCACTGGAGCAACCCCCATTCGCATGCTACACGACTGCTTACTTGGAGGTCCAACGCCTGCACTGACAGGAAAAGGGTCGAACTGAGGCCCTCCGAGCCACCAGTCCATTGGGCGTCTGGCGATGCCAGATGACCCCTGCCAGACACGACGGCACGGTTTTTACGGGGACGCCACCACTGCCAAAACACGCCACAGTAGTGACATAGCTGCACCAGACCGCAGTGCTAGCACGTAACACAGCTTCTTAGCCATCGCCCAGGAATGTCGACCATGCAAGTCCATCGCTACTGGGCCACACTGTGTGTAGGACCACAGGTGTCTTCATGACCATACATCGCTCACCGATGGCCGTGGGATCGACGCTTATCCCCACTCTCCGTAAGTCAGCACAAAACTTCTGTAGTAAACTGTTGCAAATGACTCACCTGTTTCCAAGCTAAACGTGAACGGAACTCCCCGTGCCTACCTGCTACAGAACCCAACAACCTACATTGTGATGACAGGTGTTTTCCAGCACCTGCTGGTAATAAACTTTTGAAAAGCTCTAGTAGGAACAAGCACTTTGGACACGATTGGTATTATCGTGAGCGGAGGATGACCAATGAAACTGCCTGAATTATACTTATGAATCTGATTGCCTGAAAAGCGTGGATTTAAAACAATTTACGTGGAACTGCTTTGAGCTTACGAAACCCAAGAGTCAGTTCGCAACCTTTGGGGATGTAGGAATCAAGTCATGTTCCAGTGGGGTGAAGAAGATATTGTAAGAAATTACGTTTATTATGTCGAGGGTAACATCAACAAAAGCAAAACAAGGATAATGGAATGTAGTCTAATTAAGTCGGGTGATGCTGAGGGAATTAGATTAGGAAATGAGGCACTTAAAGTAGTAAAGGAGTTTTGCTATTTGGGGAGCAAAATAACTGATGATGGTCGAAGTAGAGAGGATATAAAATGTAGGCTGGCAATGGCAAGGAAAGCGTTTCTGAAGAAGAGAAATTTGTTAACATCGAGTATTGATTTAAGTGTCAGGAAGTCATTTCTGAAAGTATTCGTATGGAGTGTAGCCATGTATGGAAGTGAAACATGGACGATAAATAGTTTGGACAAGAAGAGAATAGAAGCTTTCGAAATGTGGTGCTACAGAAGAATGCTGAAGATTAGATGGGTAGATCACATAACTAATGAGGAAGTATTGAATAGGATTGGGGAGAAGAGAAATTTGTGGCACAACTTGACCAGAAGAAGGGATCGGTTGGTAGGACATGTTCTGAGGCATCAAGGGATCACCAATTTAGTATTGGAGGGCAGCGTGGAGGGTAAAAATCGTAGAGGGAGACCAAGAGATGAATAAACTAAGCAGATTCAGAAGGATGTAGGTTGCAGTAGGTACTGGAAGATGAAAAAGCTTGCACAGGATAGAGTAGCATGGAGAGCTGCATCAAACCAGTCTCAGGACTGAAGACCACAACAACAACATGTCGAGGGTGATTTTTAGTCATAAATAAAGTTGTTTACTGACACGTGTGGTCTCATCAACATTGTGTCATACCAAAATTTTTACTTATTATATTCTATACTCTCCGAGATTGTGGAACACCACATAACAATTCAGACATCAAAGAATCTCAGTCAAAATGTTATGTTCTCTGCTGTGTACCGAAGTTCTTCATTGACTGAAAATGTTAATTTCCATTCGTTCGCAGGTTCGACATACTATAGCGCAAGAAGGAAAAGATGATAGGATACGTAGAGCAGGGATGGAGGATCTGATAAACTTCGAATCCGTTTGTCGTCAATAGCATTAATTAAATCGCAGCTGAGTGGTAAGTAACTTGCACATACGATTCAAAAATAATAAATAAACTGCTTTTCTTACGTGGCATATATCTAAACTCTTCCAAAAATCATTACCTTCTTTTTAAAATATTCTGTAACTAATTTTTGTGTTTTCTCAACTGATAAAAAGAAAACATATCCTTTGGCTAAGAAAATCTTCGTCATATTAATGAATCGGTGTATTGCTTGCCATTAATACACAATTTGATGTCAACAAACACAATTTTTTTTCTCTTCGAAGTTAAGCTGACGAAGTTTCGACAACTTCTCGGTAATGGCACTAAAATTATCCAATTCCATTCACTTGAAGTTACAAAAATTAAGACAAAAGACTCACGGGGGAAAACAGGGATAATATATGGCCGTTACTCCATTGCATTACAACGTGTGACTAGCTGTTCGACAACGCAGCCCCGCTTCAAACTCGTGACACGTTCTCCCCGTGATCGGAATTTCATAAAAAGAAAAACAATGCAATTTCTAACCGCGTAAGGTACATATCTACATACAATACACTAGTATATACATAATACAACAGCAATTTTAATAAAACGTGTCGAATATATGTTAGACCGGCGGTTGTGGAATCCCAGTGACACTATATACGAAAACTTATAAGAAGCTGAAAGTGTACTCCCGTGCTGTGGTGGTAATTCTGCTTTTTACTGTTTTTCTCGGCGAGTGCTGCGGTTTAGTCAGCGTGGACTGGTTCGATATAAGAGGCCTCAGAGCAGAGCGTGAACCCATTAGCTGGCTGTAATTGCTTTTTGACAGAAGTGACAGACTTGGGGAGGTCTAAGTGAGCCAATAAATTACAAGTACATTATTTTTCTGTGGAAATTCAAAGTCAGGTGTTTTATTTTTTTGCCTGACTCACTTCTCTGTTGACTTTGAACTTTTGTTTTTGCAAAAGATTATAAGCGGTTGTTCTAGAAACTAGTTCAAGGCGATGTAGTGACTAATGAGTAGTTCTGGCGGTGGGCGGCAGTGATAAAATACCGCGATGTCTAGACGAATGTCACACTTATCATATTCCGGTTACATTCATATGTGGTGTAGTGACTGTTTGTGACGTACGTTTTCCAATCTAATGGCCGTCGCCAAGAGTCCTTCTGGAAGTTGTTGGATTGTTACAATGTGTTTATTAATGGTACCAGGGTTGTGACAATGTTAACCCTTTCCCGCGAGTCCTAGCGAACCTTATTTAGAGTGATTTAATAGTGTAGCAGTGTAGAGGAATAATAGGATCCTTTAATAAACATATAGAAGCATACTTCCAGTGCAATTTGTCTCATAACTTATCTGATCGCCGCACATCTTAAAAATTGATAGGGCCCTGAGGCTTCCGTACAAGTTTAATTATGTATATAGTCAGTTCATCCACTCTGGAAATCAAGAATCTCGACCATTTTTTGTTTTTATCGACATTAATATTGGCAAGATATCAGTCCCAGGAATTCTATGATTTTCGAAAATGTTTTAATTTCAATGATATAAAATCATGCAGGAAACAGGCGACCATTACTACAATAATCAGCAGTTCTGCATTCAGGCCGACTGCGTCGCAAAGGTAAAAATCAAACATCAGGCAGACAATGGGTTTATTTGATGAATTTTATCTGTAGTGGATGCTGTCGAACTCCGTGACTGTTCCTTTATCGGGTGTAGAAAAATATCCGCTACCAGTCACAATAAAAGGTTATTCATTTGTCAAACGACCGGTTTCGGGCTTGCGCCCATCCTCAGGTGTTTATACATTCATTTACACGTTTATACTGTTGGAGATCACTGTATACATATAAAAAATTATTTGCTGGTGACTACACAGATACAAGTGGAACAATTGTAAGTGGTAAGGCAGCATTTCACGAAAATATATCTGTACTTACATAAAGATGAAGCATCATTAGTACAGTTATGCTGTGGTGACAGTTTTGCCACTTAGTTACACACTTATTGTCATTTTCACGTGCACATTTTAGTTTTACCAAGTGTGGCTTCATATTTCACTATTATGAGGTGCACTCGTGAAATACACTATGTTTACATACAATCATGTGGGCTATGGTCACAGAAGTTAGATGTAGCAGATGTAAAGATGTTGCTTATACAGAAACTTGTAGGTTATGGTCAGAGAACTTAGCCACAGGAAGTGCAAGGGTGTTGCATATATAGAAAATTAAAAAGCTATTATAGACTGCGTCGTTTTTTGATATACATTTTCAAATTTTTTGATTCACCTTTTTGTCGGAGAACTTAGATCTAGGAAGTACAATGATGTTATATATGTGAAATTACTCAAAGCTATTACAAATTAAAAAACGATAGCTAGAACTGTCTTGAACCACACTGTTGTCAGAGAACTTAGATCTAGGATGTGCAATAATGTTACACACATGAAATTTTGAAAGCTATTACACATTATACAATGATAGTTACAGCTTGTGTTTACAATATGACTATTACAAATTGCTATAATGACACTTGGACTGTTGTATGACTGCTACATCGAATTTCCATAGAATATTACTTTGTTATTATATCAGAGGATAATTAGTTTCTGTTTTTGAATATTTCGTGAAATATGTGAAGATAGGAACATTTCAAGTTCTTGATAGAATTTCATATCTACTCGAGGATGTAGGTACTACATACATCTCTGTATTATTTACATTATTAATATACGTGGTACTTGAGCCGTTTGCGTCTATACTTCACAGAGGGATGGAATTAGAGACACCTGCCGTGCCTGGTAGGTGGCTCCATCACAACGTCGACGCGCAGTCCTACGGAGCCCCTGACTCCATGAACGTTGTGCAGCCACCTATCACATCTACCACAATTCATGTCGTGTGGAGCTGGGCCCAGTGAGGCATATGTTACTGTGTAGTGTTGCATAGGTTGGGTCGGGTGTGTGACTCGAAGGGGCTACGCAAGCGCCCTTATGCGAAACCCAAACTCGCATTTCTCTCACCTGCAATTCTAGAGGCCATAGATGAAGTAATAAGGCAGATGTGCTGTTCCTTAATTTGACTCAGTGTCCCACCTACGCTTATTATCGAAAATAAGGTCTTAGGTGTGACTGGATAGAATATTTATTAGTAGGGAGGACGCAGCATATAATTTTGGTTATTTTAAAATAACTTCGGCATTTTTACAGATGATACATTTATCTAGGATGAAGTACAGTACCTTGAGAGAAAAGCTTCATAAATATAAAATTAGATTTTGATAGGATTTCAAAGTACGGTAAATATGGAAACTTGGTTTAAATATTCACAAAAGTAAAATTAGGCACTTCGTCAAGTTCCTAAGGCTACAATATCAGTGAGTCACAATTGGAATCAGTTAATTCACACAAATATCGGGGTGTAACAGTTTAGAGTTTGTGGGGATATGAAAGGCATTGCTACGGTCGCAGGTTCGAATCGTGCCTCGGGCATGGATGTGTGTGATGTCCTTAGGTTAGTTAGGTTTAAGTAGTTCTAAGTTCTAGCGGACTGATGACCTAAGATGTTAAGTCCCATAGTGCTCAGAGCCATTTGAACCATTTGAAAGGCATTGATCACACAGATTCAGTAGTAGGTGGAACAGATTGCATTCATCAGTTCACTGCTGGGAAATCTCTGTCAGTCCATAAAGGCGACTGATTACAAAATGTTGTGAAGTGCGTAAGACCTAATCGCACCGAACAGGACAAGAACAGGTTGTATATTGAACACATAAGAAAAAACACAGCACAGATGGTCTCATGTGTGTTTACGTCACGGGATAACAGCACGGAAATGCCCAAAACACTGAATTGGCACACTATTGAAGATAAACGTCAAATATCCCGCGAGAGTCTAGTTACAAAGTTTCAATAACCAGTATCAAGTGATGAACCTACAAACATATTACGTATCGCTCCCACACTGACTGCAGTGCGCACAGAGGCATTTAACCGGTCATTATTCTCGTGCTCCATAAGGAATGGAAAGTCAAGAAACCTAGCTACGCAACGCAATGGGCAGTACCTGCCGGTATGCACTATTAAGTAGTTAGCTAGAGTAAAGGTGTAAAGTGGAATGTTACTCAATCCATCCCGACATAACTGACGAGGGATGTGGCGGTGCTTTGTCAGGCTGCAGCAGCCGGCCGAGACAGAAGCAGCAACAGGGAAGTAACCGATCTTGTGACTTTTAGGAGTTCCTAACCATAAGCGAATTGTATAATTTCATCTATGTGCTATGATAGTTTAGTTTCTTGAGTTTTTGCGCGGTAATTCAATATCTAATAGACACAGTTCTCCTGTTTTGGTTTGCATCCGAAAGTGTTGGCTTCTGTCACACAGCTTGACGCTGCTGCCAATGGGCATCACTGTGAGGGACGTCGAGCACGTCTCATGTGTCCCTCGATCGGTCCACTGCTGTGACCGCCCCAGGTACCGCCTGCACTAAACTTGACTCCTCATCCGTGGTCGCGTGGGAGATCAAATGGTACAAATGGCTCTGAGCACTATGTGATTTAACATCTGAGGTCGTCAGTCCCCTAGAACTTAGAACTACTTAAACCTAACTAATAACCTAGGGACATCACACACATTCATGCCCGAGGCAGGATTCGAACCTGCAACCGTAACGGTCACGCGGCTCCAGACTGAAGCGCCTAGAGCTGCTCGGCCACAGCGGTCGGCACTGGGAGATCATTCCAAAGTCTGACAGGCAGTGAAAGACTTTCCGAGGCGCCGAACGAGGGCCTCCCTGGTTCGCTTGGCGACCAGGTCCTGGGCGTTATCTGTGGCTAACGAAGTCTCTGAGCCATATGCAATCGTCCACACTTTTCCAGAGGAAGCTCCTCGCCCTGCAAGGTCTGGGTATTCACAGAGGGTGGGTTTGCTGGTAATTGGCAGCTGCAACATTAGGCGTGTAATGGGGCCCCTTAGGAACATGTCTGCCAAGGAGGGGTAGAAAGCCAGTGTGCACTCCGTGAATACCGGGGAGAGTCATTCCGGATGTGGAAAGGGTGTTCCCGGATGTCATGAAAAGTACAGGGTGCAGCCAACTGCAGGTGGTGGCCTATGTCAGTGCCAATGACGTGTGTCGCTTTGGATTGGAGGAGATTCTCTTTGGTTTCGGGCAGCTAGTGAAAATGATAAAGACTGCCAGTCTTGCTTGCGAGATTAAGGCGGAGCTCACCATCGGCAGCATCGTCGACAGAACCAGCTGTGGTTCTTTGGTGCAGAGCCGAGTGGAGGGTTTGAATCAGAGGCTCAGGCAGTTCTGTGACCGTGTAGGCTGCAGATTCCTTACTTGGACCATCGGGTGGTGGGTTTCTGGGTTCCACTTAATAGGTCAGGAGTAGTTCATTACACACAGGAAGCGGCTATTCGGGTAGCGGGGACTGTGTGGAAGGGACTGGGCGGTTTTTTCGGTTAGAAGGTCTCAGAAGACCACAGGAAGGGCGTCTGTCTGAAAGGGGGCAAGTAGAACACAGTAAGGTAGTTGTAGAAACGATGGGAATTGTATTTGTAAATTGTCATAGCTGTGTTGGGAAAGAACCAGAGCTCCAAGTCCTAACAGAAAGCACTGAAGCTCAAATAGTTATAGGTATAGAAAGCTGTCTAAGAGTGAAATAAGTTCAGCAGAATTTTTTTCAAAAGATCTAACAGTGTTCAGGAAGGATAGATTAAATACAGTTGGTGGTAGAGTATTAATTGCTGTCAGAAGTAGTTTGGCTTGTAGTGCAACAGAAGTAGATAGTTCCTGTGAAATAGTGTGGGTAGAGGTTATACTTGACAATCGGACTAAACTATTAATTGGAACGTTTTACCGACCCCCCGACTCAGAAAATACAGTTGCTGAACAGTTCAAAGAAAACTTGAGTCTCATTTCAAATAGGTAAATCACTCATACAATTATAGTCGGTGTTGACTTCAATCTACCCTCGATACGCTGGAAAAATTATGCGTTTAAAGCAGGCGGCAGGCATAAAACGTCATCCGAAATTGTTCTGAATGCTTTCTCAGAAAATCATTTTGAACAATTAGTTCATGAGTCCACTCGAAGCGTAAATGGTTGCGAAAGCATACTTGACCTCTTAGCAACAAATAATCCTGGACAAATAGGGAGTATCGTGACGATTACGGGGATTAGCGACCATAAGGCAGTAGCTGCTAGGCTGAATACCATAACACCTATAACCATGAAAAACAAACGCAAAGTACGTCTATTTAAAAAAGCCGATAAAAAAGGCTCTTAACGCCTTTTTAAGAGACAGTCTCCACTCCTTCCGATCTGATCACGTAAGCGTAGAAAAAATGTGGAATGATTTTAAAGGTATAGTATCGACGGCACTTGAGAGATATATACCACATAAATTAATAAGTGATGGTACTGATCCCCCACCGTACACAACACGGGTCAGATCGCTGTTGCGCTGTTGCAGAAGAACGAAAAAAGCACGCCAAATTTAAAAGAACGCAAAATCCTCAAGATTGCCAAAGTTTTGCAGAACTTCTTCAATGCAAGATGCTTTTAATAACTTCCACAACGAAACTCTGTCTCGGAATCTGGCAGAAAAACCAAAGAGATTCTGGTCATACATAAGGCACTCCAGTCTCAAGACGCAACCAATACCGCCACGGCGCGATAACAGCGCTGAAGTCACTGATGACAGTGCCATTAAAGCAGAGTTATTAAACACGGTTTTCCGAAACTCTTTCACCAAAGAAGACGAAGTAAATATTCCTGAATTCCAATCAAGAACAACTGCGAGGATGAGAAACAAAGAAGTAGATATCCTCGGTGTAGCAAAGCAGCTTATATTACTTAATAAAGGCAAGGCCTCCGGTCCAGATTGTATACCAGTTAGGATCCTTTCAGAGTACGCTGATGTGATAGCTCCATATTTAGCAATTATATACAACCGCTCGCTCACAGAAAGATCCGTACCTCAAGACTGGGAAATTTCTCAAGTAACATCAATACCAAAAAAGGGAAATAATCCAATGAATTATAGGCCCATATAACTAACTTCGAATTGCAGTAGGGTTTTGGAACATATACTGTATCCGAACAGCCGGCCGGAGTGGCCGAGCGGTTCTAGGCACTACAGTCTGGAGCCGCGCGACCGCTACGGTCGCAGGTTCGAATCCTGCCTCGGGCATGGATGTGTGTGATGTCCTTAGGTTAGTTAGGTTTAAGTAGTTCTAAGTTCTAGAGGACTAATGACCGCAGCAGTTAAGTCCCATAGTGCTCAGAGCCATATGAACCATTTTTGTTTCCGAACATTGTGATTTACCTCGATGACACACAGTCAGCACGGATTCAGAAAATATCGTTCTTGTGAAACACAATTAGCTCTTTATACTCATGAAGTGATGAGTTCTATCGACAGGGGATGTGAAATTGATTCTATATTTTTACACTTCCAGAAGGCTTTCGACACCGCTCCTCACAAGCGTCTTCTAACCAAACAGCGTGCCTATGGAATATCGCCTCAGTTGTGCGACTGGATTTATGATTTCCTGTCAGAAAGGTCACAGTTCGTAGTAATAGACGGAAAGTGATCGAGTAAAACGGAAGTAATATCCGGTGCTCCCCAAGGAAGTGTTATAGGCACTCTGTTGTTCCTGATCTATACTAACGACACAGGAGAAAATCTGATTAGCCCTCTTAGATTATTTGCAGATGATGCTGTAGTCTACCGTCTTGTAAAGTCATCAAATGACCAAAACGAATTGCAAAATGATTTAGATAAGATATCTACATGGTGCGAAAAGTGGCAATTGACCCTGAATAAAGAAAAGTGTGAAGTTATTCACATGAGTACTAAAAGAAATCCGCTAAATTTTGATTACGTGGTAAATCACACAAATATGAAGGCTGTAAATTCAACTAAATACTTAGGGTTCACAATTACAAATAACCTAAATTGTAACGATCACATAGATAATGTAGTGGACAAGGCAAATCAATGACTGCGATTCATTGGCAGCACACTTAGAAGTTGCAACAGATCTTCTAAAGAGACTGCTTACACCACACTTATCCGCGCTATTCAGGAGTATTGCTGTGCGGTATGGGATCCGCATCAGGTAGGACTGACGGATCACATCGAAAAAGTTCAGAGAACGGCGGCTCGTTAAGTATTATCGCGAAATAGGGGAGATAGTGCCACAGACATGATACGCGGAGTGGCAGTCATTAAAACAAAGGTGTTTTTCGTTGAGACGGGATCTTCTCATGAAATTTCAATCACATGTTTTCTCCTCCGATTGCGAAAACATTCTATTGGCACCCACCTACATAGGGAGAAATGATCACCACGATAAAATAAGAGGAATCAGGACCCGCACAGAAAAATTTAAGTGCTCCTTCTTCCCGCGCGTGCGAGAGATTCTTCGATGAATTTTGCACAGCACAGAAATCATACTTACATGTGTATGAAACTCTAGAATTTTCCAAATCTAATAAAAACTGTGGTAAACATTGAGATAATTAGCTATAAAATTCGAGTTTTTTCTAAACATGAAGTTTCAAATGTAACAGCTCATTCATTTTTCATAAATTAAATAAACTCTAGTGTTTCATACGCCTATAAGTATGGTTTGTATGCTGTTCAAAATTCTCTTACTTGTGAAGAAAAGCGTACCTATAGCAACAAATGCAGCCAACAGTACGTGAAAAAATGATGAAATTTCACATGAAAAGAAATTTATTTTTATGTTTTTGAACTTCCACTGCTATGAGTGTCAATCCTGAATCCTTCCTGGTCATGCTGACGAAGTTTTATGAATTTATTTGTAAAAGAATAGACACTGTAAATTAAAATGTCCTGTCGTGCCTCTCCTGCTCCAAGTCGGCCCGTATGACGTTCTACCCCCATTAAGAACGGAAAAGACCAACCGTCGATTAATAACAAACTTCGGAAAATGCTGAGGAAGCAAAATATGTTGCACACTTGGTTCAAAAAAGTAAAGCACAAATGACAACAGACAGAAGTTAGTGTAAATTCGCGCCACCGTAAGAAGATCGATGCATATGGCATACGACTTCCACCGTCATACCTTTGCAAACGAACTTACCGGAAACCCGAGAAATTCTGGATCCAAGTGCTTCGAAGGCTTCTATTCAATCACTTTTTGACGTGGTAATAGAAGATAGCAGTAGGAAAGATGATGTTTTAAATTTCGCGTTTCAGATGTCTTTCACGCAAGAGGAGCGCGCTATCATATCGGCATTCGACCATCGCACAGAGTGCTGTATGTGTGACTTAGTAATAAGCATCCCTGGCGTAGAGAAACAACTGAAAGAGATGAGAAAAAAATAAGAGTCGTAGTTGGTTTTTACAAAGAGTACTCTACGGCAGTGGTTCCCAACAGGTGGTCCGCGGACCCCCAGGGGTCCGCGAGCTTTGCCATAGGGACCGCAAGACGCTATTAGAATAAAAAATGTATTAAATATATTTCTTATGATAACAAATTTTTTGTTTTGGCCATATCCTGCATGAGCAGTTTTAAGCTCAATATTTTTTCAATAATGAATACGTCATTGTTTTTCCGACGTACCAAAAATAGAAAATGTATAAAAAGACTCTTAATTTTGCTTTTTTAGGTACTTGATACTGTAATGTGACAAGGTACCAATCATGCTTGATGAGGGGGTCCTCGAGAAAATTTTGTTGGGAACCCCTGCTCTACGGCATCGGCCCCCTATTTAGCTTGTCTTTATCGCGTATCTCTCGCACAGCCCAGTGTCCCAAGTAAACGGAAAAAAAACGAAGATGACTCCTGCATATAAGATGAATAAAAGAACGGACCCCCAAAATTACAGACCCGTATCCTTAACATTGGTTTGCTGTAGAATTCTGGCACATATTCTGGATTCGAACATAATAAATTTCGTTGACACGAAAAAAGCATCGGTTCGTATATGAGCACGGATTTAGAAAGCATCGCTCGTGTGAAACTCAGCTTGTCCTTTTCTCGCACGATATCCTATGAACCATGCACGAAGGGCGCCGGATAAATTCCATATTCCTAGATTGCCAGAAAGCGTTTGACACAGTACTCCACTACAGATTTAACGAAGGTACGAGCATACGGAATATGTTCCCAAGCATGTGGTTCGCTCGAAGATTTCTTAAGTTGAAGAACCCTCGAGGATGAGTGTTCATCAGAGGCACAGGCATCGTCAGTAGTGCCGCAGGGAATTGTGGTAGGAGTGCTCTTCTTCTCTCTATACATATTTGATCTGGCGGACAGTGTGAGCAGCATGCTGTAACTGATTTGCTGATGACGATTTTGTGTTGCGGTGGCCCGGTGTAATGTTACGCTCTCTCTATACAGCTTAAGCGTTTTCGTGGACTTACTTGTTCAAGAAAGCTGGTTCTGCTTTCTTGCAGCGCCGATGTCTTCTGCTAGCACCGGACGCTTCTTCGAAGATTTCACTGCTAGGAAGGGGAAATTTTCACTCTCTCGCTCTCTCTCTTCTTATTTAAAAAAATACGCTACTCTTGGATTATCGTTCAATGCACCAGAACATACACTCCTGGAAATGGAAAAAAGAACACATTGACACCGGTGTGTCAGACCCACCATACTTGCTCCGGACACTGCGAGAGGGCTGTACAAGCAATGATCACACGCACGGCACAGCGGACACACCAGGAACCGCGGTGTTGGCCGTCGAATGGCGCTAGCTGCGCAGCATTTGTGCACCGCCGCCGTCAGTGTCAGCCAGTTTGCCGTGGCATACGGAGCTCCATCGCAGTCTTTAACACTGGTAGCATGCCGCGACAGCGTGGACGTGAACCGTATGTGCAGTTGACAGACTTTGAGCGAGGGCGTATAGTGGGCATGCGGGAGGCCGGGTGGACGTACCGCCGAATTGCTCAACACGTGGGGCGTGAGGTCTCCACAGTACATCGATGTTGTCGCCAGTGGTTGGCGGAAGGTGCACGTGCCCTTCGACCTGGGACCGGACCGCAGCGACGCACGGATGCACGCCAAGACCGTAGGATCCTATGCAGTGCCGTAGGGGACCGCACCGCCACTTCCCAGCAAATTAGGGACACTGTTGCTCCTGGGGTATCGGCGAGAACCATTCGCAACCGTCTCCATGAAGCTGGGCTACGGTCCCGCACACCGTTAGGCCGTCTTCCGCTCACGCCCCAACATCGTGCAGCCCGCCTCCAGTGGTGTCGCGACAGGCGTGAATGGAGGGACGAATGGAGACGTGTCGTCTTCAGCGATGAGAGTCGCTTCTGCCTTGGTGCCAATGATGGTCGTATGCGTGTTTGGCGCCGTGCAGGTGAGCGCCACAATCAGGACTGCATACGACCGAGGCACACAGGGCCAACACCCAGCATCATGGTGTGGGGAGCGATCTCCTACACTGGCCGTACACCACTGGTGATCGTCGAGGCGACACTGAATAGTGCACGGTACATCCAAACCGTCATCGAACCCATCGTTGTACCATTCCTAGACCGGCAAGGGAACTTGCTGTTCCAACAGGACAATGCACGTCCGCATGTATCCCGTGCCACCGAACGTCCTCTAGAAGGTGTAAGTCAACTACCCTGGCCAGCAAGATCTCCGGATCTGTCCCCCATTGAGCATGTTTGGGACTGGATGAAGCGTCGTCTCACGCGGTCTGCACGTCCAGGACGAACGCTGGTCCAACTGAGGCGCCAGGTGGAAATGGCATGGCAAGCCGTTCCACAGGACTACATCCAGCATCTCTACGATCGTCTCCATGGGAGAATAGCAGCCTGCATTGCTGCGAAAGGTGGATATACACTGTACTAGTGCCGACATTGTGCATGCTCTGTTGCCTGTGTCTATGTGCCTGTGGTTCTGTCAGTGTGATCATGTGATGTATCTGACCCCAGGAATGTGTCAATAAAGTTTCCCCTTCCTGGGACAATGAATTCACGGTGTTCTTATTTCAGTTTCCAGGAGTGTATTTATTTCCACTTTGTACAAAAAAACAACTAAACTTTATGACGTAAGCCCACACATTACCGGGCACCCAGAATCATTTAATTACACATTTCTGAACGCAATTAATACATAAGCTTTTATCGTGGCTGACTATCCACGTCCAGTCCACGTACTCTCAACAGCAGTTCAACGTCTAATAAACAGTCACTATTTCGAGGCTCTCCATTTCTTTTTTAACAATACAATGTTACGTTACTATTTGCAGCCGGCCACGGAGCTTCCGGGCCGTATTTGCTTGTTCTTGGCAGGTCGCGCTGAACACTTGCCACCGCCGACGAATTATCTCAATCCAGTTTCGCCTGCACGAACGATAAATGGGTGCAGTATCCCATGCTCATCCTTACGCCCTGCTTTAAAATAACGCGTGTTCGAAACGGCTGGAACACAAGTGTATCCAGACTTTCGTAAAATTCTGAGGGCACTATAGTGTACGGGAAGGTGACGTCGTTGAACGGCTGTAGGAGGATACAAGATGACTTAGAGATAGTATATAGTTATATGCAAAAGAGGGTGGAGAGGGAAGAAATGAAAAGAAAGTAACTATTGATGTCAGCCTCATCGCGACTTTACGCGGAATCAGCGGCGACCAGTGAAAACGTGTGCCGAACCAGGATCTCTTGCTTATTCGGCAATCGCGATAAACATCGTGTACGCCACGCGCACACGGTGTTTATCGCAACTGCACAGACTACCTCGGCACGCCTCTCTGCCGACCCACGCTCCCACAGAGCGTCAGCTATCCGCAGTCCCTGCCCATGCCCTCAATGTTCGCTACTATGAGATTCCCGCAGAAAATCAGACCTAATTGTGCACCCGCACTGAAGGAGGTACATCCATTGCCCATTAAGGCGAATCAGTTATATGGCTGTGTGGTGTCTGTTCTTTCGGAAGTACAATTCGCAATCAAGTAGCATTGGAAAAGCAATAAGTACCCTGAAAACCAACAAAGCCAGTGGAGAAGACTCAATTACATCTTATTAAATGGTCTCAACAAAAAAATTATAACTAACTTTCAGCTCATGTTTGAGGAAATATCGGAAACTGAAAATATACCAGAAGACTGGAAAGTGGATCTCATCCATCCCTCGCTCAAGAAAGGTGATAAGCAAAATGTAAATAACTACAGAGGTATATCTTTGTTGCCAGTGGGTTACAAAATATTTTCAACAGTATTACTAAACAAGGTAGGAGCAAACACTTGATAGCCAATTGGGAGAGTATCAGAGTGGATATAGAAAGGGAAGATCTTGCTCATAATAGATTTTCAACATAAAGTCCATAGTTCTTCACAGACTTACAAACTCCAAAGATATAGTTGTAACATTTATAGATTTTAAGAAAGCATTTGACTCAGTTGATAGGGAAACACCAGATAAAGAGATCGGAGAATCTGGCATCAAATCTAAATTAGCAAGCCTTATTCGTGAAACGCTCACACACACCAAATCAAACGTAAAGTTTCAGGGTGAAATATCGAAGGCAGTCAACATAAAAACACGTGTAAGGCAAGGTGATGGTCGATCTCCACTCCTCTTTAACTGCGTACTAGAGAAAATAGTAAGAGAATGGAAACAAAAACTAAAAGAAGAGGAGCTATCACCAATCCGACTGGGAACTAAAAACAATGGTATTGAAATTGATGTTTAGCATTTGCGGATGATTTTGCCATTCTTTCTGAAAACCTAACAAATGCTGGAATACAAATCAATCTCTTGGAAGAAATACCCAACAAAGCAGGTTTAAGAATATCTGTAGAAAAAACAAAATTTATGACACATATAAAATATACTCCGGAATCCCTAGCAACAGATATTGGCCAGATAAAGAGGGTAAATAAACTCAAATATTTGGGAGAAATTATCCAAGAAAATGGCTTAGAAAAATTCGCTATAGAAGAAAGAGTACATAAAATGGAGAGAGCTGATGAAATAAGTAGGAATGTCTATAACAAAAGGTGTCTGTCTAAAAACTGGAAGATACAGCACTACAACACAGAAGCAAAACCAAAATATCTTTATGCAAGTGAATGTTTAGTCCTGAACTACAAATTACACAAACTTGAAGTCCTAGAAGGAAAAATCATTCGAAAAATACTTGGACCACCAAAAAATGCAGAGGTATGGAAATCAAGAAGCAATGTAGAAGTTTATAACAAAATAGAAAATATATATGAAACACTACGAAAGAGGTGACTGCTATTTTTTGGAAATTTATACAGAATCAACAGCAACAGGTTAACCAAATAAATTTTTAAATATCTTTGAGACAAGAAGTCAACAATAGCCTGAAGAAGTTAGCAAAGATTTGGAAAGAAACAACATTAAGTGAAAAAGATGCAACAGAAAGAGAGATTTTCAAGAGGAAAGTATTAAAAATGGAAGGATTCAAAGGCAAGAGGGAAAAGAAGACAGGGTGAAAATGGTCCGAGGAGAGAAAAAGGATACATAGTGAAAAGATGAAAGAATACTGGAGGAAAAGGAAAGAACAACAAAGAAAAACTAATGCCATGGATTTCAGTCTGAAGAGGGAAAATGACAGTGTTAAATTAAATGTACATGGCACCTCAATGGACTGCGTAACAAATGCAGAATTTCGGGGGAATGAATATTGATTCTCAGTTGAAGTGATGTGAACACACAAAGGTATTTGCAAACAGTATGGCACCAGCATGTTATGCTCGTAGAAACCTATCACCAGTGTGTAACATGCAGTGTCTTTAAGTTACATACTCCTCATATGTACACTCAGTTCTTAGCTATGGCATTCTTGTTTGGGGAACAAATGCACAAAATATAAACACAATTTTCAAACTCCAGAAAAGAGCCATAAGAATAATAGCCAAAAATAGTAGTCGAGCTCATTGTAAAGATCTGTTCAAAACAATGGGGATTTTAACTGCTCCATGTGAATACATATACCTGTCAGTTGTACACATCAGAAATAACATTGGTAATTCCTACACATACAGCTCTGTCCACGACCATGGAAAAAGAGCTGTACTCAAATGACATTTAGCAAGAAAAATAAACATAAAACTCAAAACAGCATTTTCTACCAAGGAGTAAAACTGTACAATAAATATCCGAAAAAGATTAAAGATATTTCAAATATACACTTATTTAAAAAGGCAGCTGTAAATTACTTGTTAATGCAATACATTTTATACGTTGAAGGATTACTTAGGATAAAACAGAGTAGGGACTTGGTAAAAAGAAGTTATAAAAATCAATAATAATAATAATGACTATAAAACATCCAACGTTCCACACCTTCACACTAAGTTTTTTCCTTCTTTTTCCTTTTCTAGGAAAACGTACCACTAAGCTATGCATAACACAATACTAACACCTCCTCCTGTTTCTGAACTCAACATCTCACTCACTATAGAGGGATGCTGACTCAGTTTTTCAGGATAGCGAGTGGGAAGTCGCGGTACAGAAAATGGGACAGACATCAGCAGTGTGCGTAGAGTGTGCAGTGTCAGACAGTGAGATATGAGTGAAAAGCATGGCATACATTATTTAATAAGTTATTTGTATAAAAAGTATTGTATACCAGGAGTAAATCTAATGATTTTCTCTAACTAGAAGTCTGTAAATATATGTGTATACGAATTACCTTATTTTAAATTGATCTAAACTTGTAAATACTTTGACATGTCCTATATCCTTGTAAAAAGAGATCTACGGATGAATAAAGCTACTACTACTACACCGGAGTATGTATAAAGATGTAGATCTAAATGTAAGGGGAGAAAGTTACGATTTACTACATTTGGGTGGTTCATGAAGTGAAATTGCGCGTCAGGCGTGACGTTTTAATTTGCTCTTTCTTTGCTTCTAACGCTTTTCGTAACATGTGTTTCAGGCGGCATCTCCATATGCGACTGAAAGTACTTGAAAAATTATGTCATTGTACAATACATAGTTCAGGAGATATGACATCACAAACACTGAGGTGCGTGAAAAACTAACTTTTGCTTAAAACGGAGCGCAAATAACGCAGCCAATACTCGTACTGTGTTTGATGCTGGGAGCACTTAAGCGACTTCCAACAAAGTATAATTCCAATCTGAAAACTTTTTCTCGTTTGCATACTTAATGTCAAGTATTTAAAGCATTAACTAATACCTGAAATTATCAGAAATTTGAAGCTCTTTCGTGCATGAGAGTTCGATACTTTATAGATTCGGGAGGGGGTTTACTGCTTTCAACATAGAGAACAGCCGAACCATGAACCATTCCTTTGTCTGGCTAGTTCAATAAACGACAGATGAATGAATAGAACTAACAATGTAGTCACTGTAATCGATCAACACAAAGAATATGATCTTAGCACCCCGTGTAATTCCTATTATCAGATATAGTAGAGTTTTCTCAAGTTAGCTTCTGTTGTAAGTTAACTATCTGAAGCTCCATCTATGATTACTGCCCCTGAGCTAAATATTAAGAAGTTACGAAATAGTAATCAAAGAGATTTCACGGATTTCGTATGCGACTTCCAGCAAAATGACACCGCTGGTAAGTTGCCTATGTGAAGTCTTGAAAAAAGTTCATCAAGAGCTCGCAGCTCCTTCGAAACAGGAATACAACTCAGTTATGACACTGGTGACCGTTGTTCATCAAAGATACAAGTTACTACATTTAACAGATTCTCCAGCTAAAAATAAATTCACTTACTTAAATGAATTGGTACAGCATGCCAATAATGTAGTTCGAAGACCTGAAATTCCCGACGAGAACTCGTCGGAGAAAAAATAAAACTTCTGAAAGAATAAAGTATCTGTAATTATCATAAACATTTAGAGCATAAGATCGTGAAGTCGATACAGATATCTTCCACAAATACAGACTCGTCAGTTCAAACACATCTTGGATCAGTAGTCGCTGCGGTTACAGAAAACACAACGGCAGAGCGGAACGATACGAGATCTATGTTCCCAAGACTGTTCACTTACGCTTCGACATGTTTAGTCATCATGCCGATGCCATTTCTAGGCGGAAGAATATTTTCTATAGCCCGTGCGACGATTACTCAATAGCGAAATCGTTTATCGGTAAAATGGGTATCAAAACTGTTCTTAAATTCTGTTGTAAATACATAAATCTTGATTTTAATATATACCCTGATGGAGTATCGTTGCCATCAAACCTGTTTCATTGTTAATTTAATGCTCTAATTGACCAACACTGTGCTTTCATTAGTAAAAACAATTAAATATTTTTTGTTTTGCTGTGCTAACCATTCCCCGTTCAGCGTTTTACACAAACTGCATTAAGTACCTACTGCCAGAACAATCCTTATACAGGCTGTCAGTATTTTCTTAAGGCATCGATGTTTCGATACACTGACATTTTTAAGACGATTTGCCAACACTGACGTTTTCCTAAAAATATCCATGGATCGGGCTATCGATCGTTCTGTATAGGTGTTTGCATTCCTATTCGGTGTTTTTGTGGCCTTACTGATCATTGTGCACTATGCCACGCCCTACACGTGTGGAGTAGCGACTGCTTTGCCCCACAGTGAATAGGTTGTTCGGGAGGTATGGTTCATTTACTGCATGGTGCTGTGGTCTAGTTTTGGACGGGTGAATCCTTGTGTGAACGTGGGTTTTCGCGGAGTACGCTACTGATGATAAGCTCTCCGATTTCCAGCCGGGTAGCAGTGTCAAAACACCATGACTTTTCAAAAAGTATCATACTGATCATTTTCTGGCGAAGTGTCGAGATATCGCTGCTGATCTTATATTTACACAGGAGGGGCGCCCGCCCGCCTTAGTTGGCTGTGGGTACTTTTTTTTTCTTTATTAAACAGTCATATAAGCACATAAGCACAAAAACAAAATAATGAAGCACTGGAACTGTTTCAACACGAATTGTATCTTAAAATAGACTGAAGAACGCATTTTAATATACTTAGTGCCATTTTTAAGCTTACAAAAGGTAACAAAAATTTTAAACTGACAATAGCATCTGCAGTCCAGACAGAGACATAGAACCAAAACGCAAACATATTAAAGAGAATTAAAAAATATACAATTGACTGTCTAAACTAGAATTGCAGTTCTCTCAATTGATTCAAAACCGTCCAAACTCTTCACAGAAAGTCATTTGGAACATACAAAGGAATAACAAGACATGCAGAGGCAACATAAATCAAAGAAAACGTCAAATGAAGTTAATAACACCGTTGAGAAGTCGTGAGCAGTCCTGGGAACAGGTGTAAACCCTTAATCATTGTGTATTTGGTCCGTTACATCGTCGTGCATGTGATTTGAGTCCTTACCGGCGTCGAGAATTACCCTACGCCTTGTTTTTAAAAAATTATGTCTAACATGTTACCAGACATCGGCCTGAAATTTGGGTAACGTTTCATCTTCCAACATTCTGTTCTCATATAACCCTCGAAACAAATGAAATTATCTTCACTATTGTGGATGATGGTATAGTCACACACTGTCCTAACAGCCACATCACGGTGTTGCTCTTGGTAGCGGGAAAATGTTTCGTGTCCGGCCAGAGCAGGATGTCGGTGCAGTGGCTGGCTGGGGTGCTGCAGGTAATCGGGCCCAGCCTCTGGTGCACCCATTTCCAGTTGATAAGATGATCGCCACAAGTGAAGCGATGGCTTAAGGTGTCGACCAGACCACAGCGGACGCATTTATCACTGTCACATAAGCCGATTCTATGCAACCTTTCATTAGTGGGTATAACATCGTTTACCACTTTGTACCATGTGGACGCCACCTCAGCAGTGTGGACGGTTAAACTAATGTTGTCCCAAACTGCCTTCCAATTAAAAATAGGGTATTTAAGTTCAATGGGATTCCGGACTATTGGAGATGCACATCTCTTTAATAACAGGTGCGTCGTCGGTAAATCATGCGTGAGATAGTTTCCATCTATATAGCTTACTTCAAGAAAAAACTGCTTGACATGTCGT
Organism: Schistocerca americana; assembly: GCF_021461395.2. Lineage (NCBI taxonomy): Eukaryota > Metazoa > Arthropoda > Insecta > Orthoptera > Acrididae > Schistocerca > Schistocerca americana. The sequence goes on along the minus strand of NC_060121.1, from coordinate 261,813,427 downwards.
AGTTTGTAATGTACGAGGGTTATTCCAAAAGTAAGGTCCGATCGGTCGCGAAATGGAAACGACTATGAAAATCCGATAAAGCTTTGCGCAGATGTGTTGGGTAGTGTCTCTAGTATAACCCCAGTTAGCATCACGCCGCTCTTCTCATTTCTGAGCTCGCAGTGAGTGCGTAAAGATGTCTAGAAAATAGTGTCTGCCGCCAAGTACGAGGGCCTGGTGAGAAATTTCGCCTGAAGCTATGCAGCCAACATTACATAACTGTCGTGCTGTTTCGTCTTCACGACAATTCTCAGCCGCATTCTGCAGGGGCAATGAAGATGCTCCTGCATCGTTTTCAAATGGAAATGTTAGATTACCCACAATACAGTCCGCAATTGTCTCCCCCTGAGTTTCATCTCTGGTCACATGAACCGCTGTCTTTGACGACAACATTTTGACACAGACAACGAAGTGTAGGCCAGCGTGGAGAATTGGCGGAAAGCACTGGCGGCTGCCTTCTATGATGAGGCTATTGAAAAGTTGGTACAACGCTATGACAAAAGTCTAAGTCAGAACGGCGACTACGTAGAGAAGTAGCTGAAAGGTGTAGCTAATTGTTACAAGTAAAACATTTCTGATGTTCACTGTGGTTTCAATTTGGCAATCAATCGGACCTTACTTTTGGAATAACCCTCGTATTTTACCCACACCAGTGGGTAGTAGGGTCTTTTGAGGACGGCGAGAAGTGGTGCGAGTTGTGAGGTGCAAGAGTGGGTCAGTGGTGTGACAAAGCATCTTTCGTGTGGGTTTCAAATTTTCATTTTATACTGGTGTTTTATAAAATTTATGGCCGTTAACATTTTCGACCCTAATGAAGTTCTACATATCTTTATGCAGAGAAAGAATGAATACTCTTCACACTTATATGCCTTAGTTAGCCTATTTATTTTTGTTGTTGCAGTGGCAGAAGAATGGAAAAACCGAAGAAAATATGTGGTGCTTCATAGGACAAAAGAGGTATGAACAACTGTTTATATATTAATTTCTTGCTTAAAACTTTTTTTGTGATTTATGTTCCAGTGAAACATTTAGCTATTCACAATGATTATTGCGTAAAACATCATGCATCGATGGAAAACCTGTAAGGATAAATGTTCAAGTGAATTGTAATTATATATTGACTCGAGAATTTTGTAGTTGCATCTTGCACAGCTAATCAGCGTTCCGATTTTGTGGGACTTTTTTGCTGTCTGTCTTATACTGCGGTAATGGTTTCTAGAATTCGTAGCTTTTTAGGATAGTTTCCTATTGATCTTTCTAATGTTAGAAACACGTCGTCACGAAGCGCCGAAAACGCTTTTCAAACCGGTTTTGAAGTCACGTAAGTAACGGTAATAAAATGTCTTAGCTACAGAAACAATAATTATTTTGCCTTCTTAACGTTGACAGATCCTCTCTGTAAGTCTACGTGGTGCTGGAGGACATTTTTCCCCTGTAATACATGGATGGCAGGACAGGCAGTGCATGCTAATGTGCGTTCATTTGTTACGTTCTCGGGTAAATTAGCGCGTTTTTCAATAGCTTCCCAGACAGTAAGTACTAACTCATGCAGTTGTCGCTGCGTGGAAAAGCCGGAAAAGAAAAATAATGATGCGGAGGAGCACTGGCGTTGTGCGAGGTAACACGAATAGACATAAAACAAGTGCCGCAGTTCATTACCAGACAGTACCGTAAGGACAGAGTCAGTGCTAAAGATTAGCGTGAATAGGGAGTCGACTACAATTCCCTATATGTTTTCCCCTGTCGGGAGCAACACAAATTTCGTGCTAATTACGCATTGCAAGGTCACTAACATAGAAACATCGGCCACACAGATAATATAACGTAACTTTGAAAAATATTACAACTGAGAAAAGAGAGGTACCGCCGAAAGCTGATTACGCAAATCATTAGCGAATTCATAAGTTGTTTTAAAAAAGGGAAACCAGGAGTACTGCCCCAGTTTAATTATCGTAATAATGAAAAAAAGAGTGGTATAAATATTACTGTCGCTGTTGTAGACGAATAGCTGTAATCGTTAATACTGAACAAAGCTGTATGGTCCGAAGTAATCCTTATCGATTCTATACAGAATTAGAGGCTGCGTTATCTCCTCTTTTAACGATAACATATCGCATTTGCCTCTAGCAATAAACTTCGCCAAGTAATTGGGAGAAAGCGAAAATCGGACCAGTCTACAAGAGGGGTAGCAGAAGAGAGCCACTGAACTATCATGTAATATCCTTTACATTCATTTACTGCATAATCTCAGGGTATAATGTGAAGTCAAACAGATGAAGATATCTCGAACAGAATACCTCTTCCATGTCAACCAGCATGGATTCCGAAAACTTCGATCATGTGAAAGAAAACTCGCGCTTATCTGATATGACAAGGTAACTGAGATGATGCACTTTTCATTGGCTTTAAAAAGCATTTGAATCAGCTCCACACTAACTCTTTTTATGGAAAGTATGATCATATGTGCATAAAATCTGGCCGGCCGGGGTGGCCAAGCGGTTCTAGGCGCTACAGTCTGGAACCGCGCGACCGCTACGGTCGCAGGTTCGAATCCTGCCTCGGGCATGGATGTGTGTGATGTCCTTAGGTTAGTTAGGATTAAGTAGTTCTAAGTTATAGGGGACTAATGACGTTAGAAGTTAAGTCCCATAGTGCTCAGAGCCATTTGAACCATTTGTTGCATAAAATCTGTATTAAGGGTTTCTTAACAGGGAAGACGTAGAACGTAACCTTGGATTGGAAAACACGGACAGATTTCGAAGTAACTTCAGGCAGTAGTTTTGTGACTCTTACTGTTCATATCTATACTTCTAACAACAAGGAACCATCCCGGATCCCGAAATTCGGTACTAGTTGGAGGCTACCTATAAACGACTTTCGGGGCCACCGAAATTTGACTTTCAATATTTCGCGTAATTATTGACCAAATTTAAAATTTTTAAATGTATCATAATGTACTCATTAAGAATTATACCCTTTTCTTAAAAGCTAAACACGTTGTGACAAGTGTTAATCTACAGATAAAAGCTGTGTTTATGTCTTCAGGCAATATAACGAACGACGCACGAATACCCGGATTTTAGCCATCCAGTATTTGAGAGAGGCAGCACTTAGCGTCTTCAGACAAAGTTTGCCCATAATTTCAAACCTTCACGAAACATTTTATCGTTGACACCTCCACAAAATGACGGAAGGGAAAAAAGTTTATCACTTACGACATTTTCGTTGATGATGCAGTAAAACTTCAGCGTCAGGGTTGACGCTTTAATTTATTACTTCTTTACTACCAACTCCAGACGCAACAAACTTTGCAGACAGTATCTGCATATATCACAGAACGTACCTGCAAAAGTATATCATTGTACGACGCATAATTCAGGAGATATGACATCATAAACACTTAAAACGTGAAAAACTAGTTTTTGCTATAATGGAGCACAGTTTACCCAGACTATACGCATAGTGTTCCATAATGAGAACACTTAGTGACTTCCAACAAACTTTAATCATAATTTCAAGCCTTATGTGCTTAAAGTCAAATATTTAACATATTAACTAACTTGTAAAATCAGAAGTTTTAAGTTGGTTTCTATATGGGAGTTCGATTGCTTATAGAACCGATGGTTTACTGGTAGTATTATAATGACCTTGCAGGCAATGTTAAAAGTAACCTCAGACTTTTCGCAGGTGATGCAGTTGTCTATACGAAAAATTATTTGAGAAAAGGTGCGCAAACATTCCGCAAGATCTAGATAATACGTCAAAGTGGTAGAAAGTCTGACAACATTCTTTAAATTTTCGTAAATACGACAATGTACACTTTGCAAACCGGTAAAGAAGGTGATATCCCACGGCTACAATATGAGTGACTCACAAGTCGAATCAGTCAACTCGTACAAATACCTGGGTATGACAATTTATGTAAATGTGAAATAGAATGATCTACATGGGCTCAGTTGCAGGGAAAGCAATGACAGACTTCGGTTCATTGGTAGGAAACTAAGAAAATAAAAACAATGTACGAATGGACTGCTTCCAAAAACTTGTTTGACTCATTCCAGCACATACTGTATGGGATCCCTACCAAATAGGACTAACTGAGGGTATTGAACGTATGGAGTAGAGGGCTAAAAGAATGGTGACACGTCTGTTTGACTCACGACAGAGCGCCTTGGGACTGCTCAAGAATCTGAACTGGGAAACTCCTGAAGAAAGACGTAAACTGGCCCTCGAAAGCGTAGTTATTTAACTATTTAGCTTCACGTTCCATCGATCATTTTGCACAATAAATCTAAATGATATGGAACGAATCACTTTACATTCACATCGCAAGTTAATTTGTACATATGGTTACATGCTGAGCGTTTTTAATTATTAAAAAATTTTTATATAAAGAAAAAGGATATACAGATGTGAGTTAGTAATTCCTACCCACTATGTTTTGCACATTACCATAGTGGAATTTCTTGAACGGAATACGAGTTGTCAAGGAGGAACTTTCTCAGTTTGTTTTCAAATTTTACTCTGCTTTCGATCAGACATTTTACTTACATCACTGGGTAGGTGAGCACAAAATTTTTTTGTAGCATTGTGCACCCATTTTTGTGCTAAATACAACCATAGTGTGGAGTAATAAACGTCAGTTTTCTTCTCGTATTTTCTTTATATACACCATCCCCCCTTTTGAACTGTTCAAATGGTTCAAATGGCCCTGAGCACTATGGGGCTTAACTTCTGAGGTCATCAGTCCCCTAGAACTTAGAACTACTTAAACCTAACTAACCTAAGGACATCACACACATCCATGCCCGAGGCAGGATTCGAACCTGCGACCGTAGCGGTCGCGCGGTTCCAGACTGTAGCGCCTAGAACCGCTCGGCCACTCCGGCCGGCTTTTGAACTGTGGTGGATTATTTACAATAAATTTCATTAGGGAAAATATACTGTGAAGCAGTAGTCAGAATGCCCAACGCCTTAAACAAATGTCTACAAGATGATCGTGGATGAGCAGCAATTATTATTTTTACGTTTTTGAGCAATGAAGACCTTCTTTCTTAAATATGGACTATCCCAGAACATTATTCGAGATTACGTTATTGAATGCAAATATGCAAAAAATATCAGCTTATTTATTTGCCTCTCCGCATGATTTGCCATGATCTTAGTGAAAATGTGGCTGACCTGTGCTTTTTCCAGTTTAAATTCTCATTTATAAAGAAATTTTGAAGTTTCTACCCTATTTATTATTTCCGCACTGTGTGTTACACTTATTATGGGTGCAGTACTCCTAGATAATCAGAACTGATGATGTTGTGTGTTTTTAAAATCGAGGGTGGCATCATTCGCAAAAAACCAGTCTATGATACTTTTAGGAACATAGTTTACATTTTCTTCTGGTTATGCATGTGTGCTCGAATTGATTACAATACTAGTGTCATCAGCAAAAAGAATTAATTCTACTAGTTACATATTATGTGTGAAGATCGTTTACATAGAATACAATAATGGACCTAAAACTATGCCTTGGGGCACCCAATGCGTGATTTCTCCCCAGTCAGTAGTACTTTCACGGGCTATATTGTTCGAATTACTAAATTCTACTTTCTTCATTCTTTTGGTTAGATATGATATTATCCATTGGTTGGCTATACCATTAACCCCATAAAACTTCAATTTATTTAGGAGAATATTGTGGTTCACACAGTCAAATGCCTTAGATAGGTCGCAGAAAATTCCAGCCGGTGCTAATTTATTATTTAATGTTTGTAAAATCTGGTGAGCGAAGATGTAAATGGCATTCCCGGTGAGTAAACAGTCTGAAACCCGAACTGTGATATACTGAGGATATTATTGTTGCTATGGTGAGATACCATTATAGAATACATCACCTTCTCAAAAATTTTGGAAAATCATAGCAGTGAAACTGACCAGTAGCTACTGACATCTCTCTTATCATCTTTCTTGAAGAGGGATTTAACAATAATATATGCAAGTCTCCCTAGAAAAGTGTCATCAGTAAGTGATGCATCATATATTTCAGATAGACTGGGCTTATTGTATGGGAACAAATCTTTAGTACTGTATTGAAAATACCGTCAAAACCAGATGAGCTCTTACATTTCTGAGAAAACGTATAATTTTCTTAATTTCCGAAGGAGAAATTGGTGATGAATTCATATGACTGAATTTTATGAGAGTTAGTTTTTCAACATACTGCTGCGATTTTTCTCTTGAACTGATAATGTTCCTATTCTTACAAAGTTTCAACATTCAATATGAAGTGAGGAATCCCTCTACATATCACTCATGTGTCGCTCCTAAGGAGACAATAATGATTTTGAATAAAGCCAGAGAGCGAGATGTCTGCACCAAGAAGACTCATATCGACAACCAAACTAACCGGAAACTTATAAGTGGCACCAAGCAAACTTTCAGTTTCTGTAAGCAATTTAAATCTAATCCAAACTATTAGTATTCATTCATATGGAAGATATAGCGTATGTGGACTCTTTGTGAAAGGCCCTGTACTTACCTGTATCAAAAGGTAACTGAAGATGATCAAGAAGGGAGGATTATGAGAAACATTCTTTAAGATAGGTATTATTTTTTATTTATGACCCAACAACTTTTTATGATACCATTATAACCGGTGTCGGCCTTCAAGGGCCATCTTCAGATGCTACGGGCGGCATTTTATGAACAAATGGTCCTGCGTTGTCGAAGTGACTGTGTCAGAAATAAAAGAATAATACCATACAATAAGTTAATCACCGTCTCCGCAGGCGGAACGTCGCTTTTTCCAAAAAAATTTGAAATGACAGAGTACTTGAAAAGGAAAGGATGTAAGAGTATGACACTAGGAAATCATTTATAACTCTTGAATGACTGTATTAAAGGAGGCGCCATCTTCACTATTCTCGGAAGGAAACGCATGTTTGGTGGAAACTACTCAGACATCATTTACGTGAGGAAACAGTCCCAATACAGGGATCAGAAAATACTATCCATTATAGTTGAGATTTACCTCCAACTTATTTTTGAGTGGCGTTAGTAAGAGAACCCTCTAATAACGTAGATTTCCAAATTGAGAACTGTACGTTAAAAAAAGAAAGGACACACCGCGAAGGAATGGGACAGAAGTCGGAACATGTGATGTACATGTACAGACAAACAAATAATTACAATTTCAGGAAAAAGTTATTACTCATGTGGCGGTTCAAATTTTTTTGATTTTAACGTAGAACTCAATTTTGTATTTTAACGTTCTGGGAAAAGCTTCTGAACGTTGGAATTATTGAGTGGAAATGCTTTTTGACGTAAATATTCCGAAATACCATCGTCGTATAAAATGAATCTTTCAACTGGACTCGAAACATTTTCATGCTTTTCGTGGAACGATTGTGAAAATTGCAGTTTCTGTAGTAGTTTACTTTTTAAAACTAGCTGCACAATCAGGGGAATGATAAATGGACTTAACCCTTTTAAAAGGTATTTTTCATTATGGATTATGTCTGTGCAAAATTTACTTGCGTTTTAGATACATCATCAACCGTAATAATGGACGTAGATGCGCTCATCGTTGCGTGAAATTTTCATTACAAGCTAGTATTTTATCATCGTACTTGTAGTACATATTCAAACATGCGCAAAGTGGTACTGCAGCTACAAAAAATGGCCCAGAAAGGGCCTTAACATGGCTGAAAACAATTTCTGCCAAAAATTATGCAAAACTGGAAAGACTGCAAATTCAACAAAATAATTCTAATAACATTTTTACTCTTAGAATACAAATCATAAGCTGGGCGTTTTCGATGTATTGCGATCGTTGAGTGAAGGCTCGTGAGTAAATGGAAACCAAACGATTATTGTATGTACTTATTTCTTGTTAATGTGTGCCAAAGTATATAAATCTGTCAAAGTGTATAAATAAATTGTCAAAACTTTACTGAACTACGGAATTCGTTTTAGGAGTATATGAGCAGCATACTATGCTGTAAAAAAGGAAAGAAGGGAATGAGAGTAAAAATATGTTCCTATCAACAAAAAAGCGGAGACGGGAAAGTGGGGAACCAGCTGTTTCAGCCCTCATTCTGCCCTCCTCTCCAAAAATTTGGCAATTTTCCCCCATCATCTTCTACCCGCGAGTTACAAAAATTGCCCAATTTCCCCCATCCTCTATGCCCCGCATGAAAGCTTCCCGGTCAAGGGGTAAAAAGCCCAATCAAATCTTCCCTAAGGTGCTGAGACAATTATCGCTGTAGAGAAAGACAGCAGACTGTAAGCGAGAAAGAAAGAGACAGTGGTAATGGAAGGGAAAAAATAGGACAAAAACAGTGGCAGTGGGATAGAGAAATAGTGAAAGAGTCAGAGAAGTACACTACTGGCCATTAAAATTGCTACACCAAGAAGAAATGCAGATGATAAACGGGTATTCATTGGACAAATATATTATACTAGCACTGACATGTGATTACATTTTCACGCAATTTGGGTGCATAGCTCCTGAGAAATCAGTACCCGGAACAACCACCTCTGGCCGTAATAACGGCCTTGATACGCCTGGGCATTGAGTCAAACAGAGCTTGGATGGCGTGTACAGGTACAACTGCCCATGCAGCTTCAACACGATACCACAGATCATCAAGAGTAGTGACTGGCGTATTGTGACGAGCCAGTTGCTCGGCCACCATTGACCAGACGTTTTCAATTGATGAGAGATCTGGAGAATGTGCTGGCCAGGGCAGCAGTCGAGCATTTTCTGTACCCAGAAAGGCCCGTACAGGACCTGCAACAAGCGGTCGTGCATTATCTTGCTGAAATGTAGGGTTTTGCAGGGATAGAAGGAAGGGTAGAGTCACGGGTCGTAACACATCTGAAATGTAACGTCCACTGTTGCGTCCACTGTGCCGTCATTGCGAACAAGACGTGACCGAGACGTGTAACCAACGGCACCCCATACCATCACGCCGGATGATACGCCAGCATGGCGATGATGAATACACGCTTCCAATGTGTGTTCACCACGATGTCGCCAAACACGGATTCATCCGAAAAAATGACGTTTCGCCGTTCGTGCACCCAGGTTCGTCGTTGAGTACACCATCGCAGGCGCTCCTGTCTGTGATGCAGCGTCAAGGGTAACCGCGGCCACGGTCTCCGAGCTGACAGTCCATGCTGCTGCAAACGTCGTCGAACTGTTTGTGCAGATGGTTGTTGTCTTGCAAACGTCCGCATCTGTTGACTCAGGGATCAAGACGGGTTGCACGATCCGTTACAGCCATGTGGATAAGATGCCTGTCATCTCGACTGCTAGTGATACGAGGCCGTTGAGATCCAGCACGGCGTTCCGTATTACCCTCCTGAACCCACCGATTCCATATTCTGCTAACAGTCATTGGATCTCGACCAACGCGAGCAGCAATGTCGCGATACGATAAATCGCAGTCGCGATAGGCTACAATCCGACCTTTATCAAAGTCGGAAACGTGATGGTATGCATTTCTCCTCCTTACACGAGGCATCACTACAACGTTTGACCAGGCAACACCGGTCAATTGCTGTTTGTGTATGAGAAATCGGTCGGAAACTTTCCTCATGTCAGCACGTTGTAGGTGTCGCCACCGGCGCCAGCCTTGTGTGAATACTCTGAAAAGCTAATCATTTGCATATCACAGCATCTTCTTCCTGTTGGTTAAATTTCGCGTCTGTAGCACGTCATCTTCGTGGTGTAGCAATTTTAGAGGCCAGTAGTGTAGATGGTTCTGAGGTGGAGTGAAACTGCTAAGGATCGATTTAAAAGAAAGGAGAATTTAAGGTTATAGGTTTTCTTGAGCCAACTAGTGGCAGTTGCTGGATAACAACTGTCAGCTTCATTATTGCCATTTCTTAAAACTACAAATATTTTTTCTTTCTTGTATTGAGTTGTTTTTAAATATAGTTGTAAGGTAACAATATTGGGAAACAGTGATCTGTCAGAAAAATTAGTTAACAACAATCTCGATCACATTGCCCCTAATTAGAAATATGACAAGTTTTGTGCTCTAGCAGTAGGCCATTTTCAGATAATGCATCATCCGGCTGATGACATTGACGCTTTGAACTGCTTTACTGACCCGTATTTGCGACTGGGGTCAGCATAGCTGTTCCAAATGCCATCATCGTCAGCTGTATAGTACACTATCTGAAGACGGCCTTCTTCTAAAGGCCGAAACCGGTCATATTTTTAATAAACGACCGTGCGATCGAGACTCTTTATTACTAATTATGTATTTGTAAGCGGTTCCTTGTTTGAATGGGTTGTTGTGTCTATTGCTAATGAATAGCTTGAATTGCAAAAGCCGAGCTATGTGGCACAGTGCTTAGCACACTGGCTCGCATTCGGGAGGACGACCGTTCAGATCCCCGTCGGCCTTCGTGATTTAGGTTTCCCGTGATTTCCCTAAATCGCTTCAGGCAAATCGCTCATCAGTGTGGGATCCATACCAGGTCGCGTTGACAGAGGAGATAGAGAAGATCCAAAGAAGAGCGTCGAGTTTCGTCACATGCTAAGCGTGATAGCGTTGCGGAGATGTTTAGCAAACTCCCAAGTGACAGACTTTGCAAGAGAGGCGCTCTGCATCGCGGTGTAGTTTGCTGTCCAGGTTTCGAGAGGATGCGTTTCTGGATGAGGTATCGAATATATTGCTTCCCCATACTTATACCTCCCGAGGAGATCACGAATGTAAAATTAGAGAGATTCGAGCGCGCACGGAGGCTTTCCGGCAGTCGTTCTTCCCGCGAACCATACGCGACTGGGACAGGAAAGGGAGGTAATGACTGTGGCACGTAAAGTGCCCTCCGCCACACACCATTGGGTGGCTTGCGGACTATAAATGTAAATGTAGATGAAAATGTTGGGATGGTTCCTTTTAAAGGGCACGACCGATGTCCTTCCCCCTCCTTGACAGACTCCAAGGGTTTTGCTCCGTCTCTAACGACCTTGATGTCGACGGGACTTTAATCCAAATCATCCTTCCTTTATTCCTTCCTTTCTTTCCTAGAATTGTAAGAGATTTGAAGGTTAGCTATTTCGCAGAGTCAGCAAATGAAGTGTTTTAGTTAGCAAGCCAGTTGTGAATTTAATGATGCTGCTACTTGAAACTAGAAGAAAATTTAACTTTTGGTGTTTAGTTTTAAAACGTTAATGCTGCCGAATTTTTGTGTGTTTGTCAGGTTAAATGTATTTGTCAAATTAAAACTGTCAATATTTAGTTCTACATTTTTCTCGCCAATCAACCCACAACATCAAGGAACAGATCTAGTGGCGCCACAGAAGTTGCAGGAATGGTGTGTTCGACTGAAGGCAGTACTTGCTAGCGTGCTAGAGGTGCGAAATGCGGTTAGGCAGCATCTGCTAGGGAGCCCGGTCGCCGCGTGCACGCGTGCTCGCAGTATTTAAAACCTCGCTTTGGCGGAGAGCGGAGCATCCGGGACGCAAATTCGCTGCTCGCCCCGACCCCCCTTCCCCTCCCCTTTCCACGCCCTTTCAGAAGCGGCGTTTCGGCGCTGGAAGCGCAGCCAGTGCCGGCGTCGCATATTGAATCACCCGATTCAAATAAGCTGATGGCATAATTGAGTTTGTGTTCGGCGGGAGGGGAAGCAAGCTGGCAAATTGTGTCTTCCGCTGCCGCCGCCGCCGCTGCCGCAGCAGCAGAAAGCGCCAGCCCGGAGTTTTGAACTCGCTCGTGCGTCAGCGTGGAACACACGTAGCCTGCTGGTCGCTGACAACCGAGCAGAGTGCTGCTTACTGCCGCACATCGCAACACGCCATGTCTGCCGAGAGGGCGACACCGGCACGGAGCTTGCAACGTCCCTGCCTTCTGTTGGCATGCGGACAGTGGAATGTCAGATCCCTTAATCGGATAGGTAGGTTAGAAAATTTAAAAAGGGATATGGATAGGTTAAATTTAGATATAGTGGGGATTTGTGAAGTTCGGTGGCAGGAGACACAAGACTTCTGGTCAGGTGAATACAGGGTTATAAATACAAAATCAAATAGGGGTAATGCAGGAGTAGCTTTAATAATGAATTAAAAAATAGGAGCGCGGGACAGCTACTATGAACAGCATAGTGAACGCATTATTGTAGCCAAGATAGACACAAAGCCCAGGCTTACCACAGTAGACAAGTTTATATGCGAACTAGCTCCGCAGATGACGAAGAATGAAGAAATGTATTATGACATAAAAGAAATTATTCATATAGTGAAGGGAGACGATAATTTAATAGTCGTGTGGGACTGGAATTCGGCAGTAGGAAAAAGAAGAGAAGGAGAAGTAGTAGGTGAATATGGAATGAGAATAATGAGTGAAAGAGGAAGTCGCCTGGTACAATTTTGCAAAGAGCATAATATAATCACAGCTAACACTTTGTTTAAAAATCATGAAAGGAAGTTGTATACGTGGAAGAGGCCTGGAGACACTGGAAGGTTTCAGACAGATTTTATAATGGTAAGACAGAGATTCAGGAACCAGGTTTTAAATTTTAAGACATTTCCAGGCGCTGATGTGGAATCTGACCACAATCTATTGGTTATGAACTGTAGATTAAAACTGAAGAAACTGTAAGAAGGAAAGAATTTAAGGAGATGGGCCTGGATAACTGAAGGAACCATATGTTGTAGCGAGTTTCAGAGAGAGCATTAGGGAACGATTGACAGGAACAGAGAAAGGAAATACGGTAGAAGAAGAATGGGTATCTTTGAGGGATGAAATAGTGAAGGCAGCAGAGGGTCAAGTAGGTAAAAAGAAGAGGGCTGGTAGAAATCCTTCGGTAACAGAAGAGATATTGAATTTAATTGATGAAAGAAGAAAATATAAAAATGCAGTAAAAGAAGCAGGCAAAAAGGAATACAAACGTCTCAAAAATGATATCGACAGGAAGTGCAGAATGGCTACAGGACAAATGTAAGGATGCAGAGGCGTACACCACTAGGTGTGAGACAGTACAGGAAAATTAGAGAGGCGTATGCAGAAAAGCGAGCTACCTGTATGAATACGAAGAGCTCAGATGGAAAACGAGTCGTAGGCAAAGAAGGGAAAGCAGAAAAGTGGAAGGAGTAAATAGAGGGTCTATACAAGGCCGATGTACTTGAGGGCAATATTATGGAAATGAAAGAGGACGTACGTAAAGATGAAATGGAAGATATGACACTGCGTGAAGAATTTGACAGAGCACTGAAAGACCTAAGTCAAAACAAGGTCCAGGGAGTAGAACTACTGATAGCCTTGGGAGAGCCAGCCCTGACAAGACTCTGCCATCTGGTGAGCAAGATGCATGAGACAGGTGAAATACCCTCAGACTTCAAGAAGAACGTAATAATTCCAATCCCAAACAAAGCAGGTGTTGGCAGGTGGGAAAATTACTGAACTATCAGCTTAATAAGTCACAGCTGCAAAATACTGACACGAATTCTTTACAGACGAATAGAAAAACTGATAGAAGCCGACCTTGGGGAAGATCAATTTGGATTCCGTAGAAGTGTTGGAACACTTGAGGCAATACTGACCCTACGACTTATCTTAGAAGAAAGATTAAGAAAAGGCAAACCTACGTTTCTAGCATTTGTAGACTTAGAGGAAGCTTTTGACAACGTTAACTGGAATACTCTCTTTCAAATTCTGAAGGTGGCAGGGATCAAATACAGGGAGCGAAAGTCTATTTACAATTTGTACAGAAGCCAGATGGCAGTTATAAGAGTCGAGGGGCATGAAAGGGAAGCAGTGGTTGGGAAGGGAATGAGACAGGGTTGTAGCCGATCCCCGATGTTATTCGATCTGTATACTGAGCAAGCAGTAAAGGAAACAAAGAAAAAATGTGGAGTAGGAATTAAAATCCATTGAGAAGAAATCAAAACTTTGAGGCTTGCCGATGACATTGTAATACTTTCAGAGACAGCATAGGACTTGGAAGAGCAGCTGAACGGAATGGACAGTGTCTTGAAAGGATGATATAAGATGAACATTAACAAAAGCGAAACGACGATAATGTGATGTACTGGAATTAAGTCAGGTGATGCTGGGGGAATTACATTACGAAATGAGACACTTAAAGTAGTAAAGGAGTTTTGTTATTTGGGGAGCAAAATAACTGATAATGGTCGAAGCAGAGAGGATATAAAACGTAGACTGGCAATGGCAAGGAAAGCGATTGTGAAGTAGAAATATTTGTTAACATCTAGTATAGATTTAAGTGTCAGGAAGTCTTTTCTAAAAGTATTTGTATGGAGTGTAGGCATGTAAGGATGTGAATTATGGATGATAAATAGTTTAGACAAGAAGAGAACTGAAACTTTCGAAATGTCGTGTTACAGAATAATGCTGAAGATTAGATGGGCAGATGACGCAACTAATGAGGAGGTACTGAATAGAATTGGGGAGATGAGGAATTTTGGCACAACTAGACTAGATGAAGGGATCGCTTGGTAGGACATGTTCTGAGGCATCAAGGCATCACCAATTTAGTACTGGAGGGCAGCGTGGAGGGTAAAAATCGTAGAGGGTGTCCAAGAGATGAATACACTAAGCAGATTCAGAAGGATGTAGGTTGCAGTAGTTACTAGGAGATGAAGAAGCTTGCACAGGGTAGAGTAGCACGGAGAGCTGGGTCAAACCAGTCTCTGGACTGAAGACGACAACAACAACAACAACAATTGTCGTATTTACATGTCGTCAACCGTTTCAGTTTTAACCAGTTGCTTGGAGTGGCTATTTTGCGCAGCAGCTTCTAAGAAGGCTGCATTTCTCTTAATATTCGGAATACATGTAAATATGTGACCAGAACCATCTCCTCAATAAATGCACTCTCCTAAGGACAGTTTGAACCCAGTATAATTTGAAAAGGTAGGTACAGCTGTGTGGTTGTCATATGTTTTGTGCCATTTGCCATTCTAAATAATTCACCTTGTATTGTATTGTATTGTATGTTAACTGGGGACCTGGAAACGACGGAGAGGCTCCGTCCCCGCCGCAGTGGTCCGCAACCCCACGACGACTACCGCAGTCCACTTCATCCCTCCGCCGCCCGACACCGAACCCAGGGTTATTGTGCGGTTCGGCCCCCGGTGGACCCCTCAGGGAACGTCTCACACCAGACGAGTTTAACCCCTATGCCTGCGTGGTAGAGTAATGGTGGTGTACGCGTACGTGGAGAACTTGTTTGCGCAGCAATCGCCGACATAGTGTAACTGAGGCGGAATAAGGGGAACCAGCCCGCATTCGCCGAGGCAGATGGAAAACCGCCTAAAAACCATCCACAGACTGGCCGGTTCACCGGACCTCGACACAATTCCGCCGGGCGGATTGGTGCCGGGGACCAGGCGCTCCTTCACGCCCGGAAAGCCGTGCCAACCGGGCGAGCCAATAATTCACCTTTATTGTACTGGAACAAAGATGCGTGAGCACGCTGCACAAGTTGTGGATAACATACTTGACTCTGTGTATAATGTAATCTGTAGTGCGCTTGGACATCAGTCATTTGAGCAGCGCTGGGGCATTCTTATTAAAGACATAATAGCGAGAAACTGAGTTTTAGGGAAGGAGAGCTCATATTTGTGTATCTGGGAGAAATTACCTGAAATACTTTATTATGAAGATGAGAATTTATTTATAAAGCAATTTTACTAATTGTGCTGATGGAGAAGCCTTTTGGAGGAATATTTCAAGGTGACCCTTCCACGCGCTGGAATGAAATGTTGAAGGAAATTCATCATTTGTGTTACTTGATCTCTCTGTCTTCATTATGTCACAAATTAAGCAACTGGTTGTATCGTCTGTAACTTTTATAATGAGAGAATTTTGTAATTGTTAAAATTCATGGTGAAACCTTCAGCTGTCATTTATTTTGCACAATTCGCTACTAATTTAGATCAATTATTATTGTATACAGTTATTATTGACGAGATATTCTTTACACAATAGGTGGGCTCGAAACAGCAAATTACTTTTGTTAAAATTATGGTATTTTCGTGCCGTTTATGCAAGCTAAGCTTGACAACGGTCATTGATCGAAACCTTTAACGAATTGTGCAAAATAAATGACAGCTGAACGTTTCACCATGAATTTCAACAATTATTTGGCGGGTGAATATCCCCAACTGCAAATATACTTAAATTTCGTAATTGTTGGAGTCTTTTATGTTGTACAGACTTTCTTGACAATAACCAGAGTTTGATTTTTCAAGAATGCTTTTCTTTTAACTAAAACCCTCCTCCATCGTTTATAGTAAAGTCTGAAATGTCTTGTAGTATGTGCATTGTGTATTACGCTACAATCACAGATTGTTTCTGACAAGGAAAGAAAAATTTGAGGTACATTACTTTTCTTTAGCTGCTGCATTTGCTGATTTCGATTTGCTTTCGAGAACGTCATTAGACTGGACACAAAATAGCATCCTGAGCAAGCGAGATGTCACTTTACATCCTTGTGAGTAAACAGTACGTCGTCAGAATTTTGAAATGTCGTACTAAGTAAGCAGATTAATTTACAGTGAACGGTGAAGGTAATAATCAACTGTTACTTTTTTCCAGGTTGAGCAGTATTTTATTTCGTGGGTATTTCAAGTCTGGTATTGCACTTCACGTTTCGTCATACTGTACTTCAGTATTCAGTCTCAGTTAAATGGTTTTCACTGAATTAGTTTCTTTAGGGATTTAATTAGATTAAAAAAAATGGCTCTGAGCAATATGCGACTTAACTTCTGAGGTCATCAGTCGCCTAGAACTTAGAACTAATTAAACCTAACTAACCTAAGGACATCACACACATCCATGCCAGAGGCAGGATTCGAACCTGCGACCGTAGCGGTCGCTCGGCTCCAGACTGCAGCGCCTAGAACCGCACGGCCACTCCGGCCGGCTTAATTAGATTCATTGTAATTATTTCGACTTCAGCATTTCACTAAGATTTAGATTTTACTTCACGAAATTGTTCGCATGCGCAAGACAGGTCTAACCAACAGCCAGTATTGCTCAGCAAAAATGGTTCAAATGGCTCTGAGCACTATGGGACTTAACTTCTGAGGTCATCAGTCCCCTAGAACTTAGAACTACTTAAACCTAACTAACCTATGGACATCACACACATCCATGCCCGAGGAAGGATTCGAACCTGCGTCCGTTAGCGGTCGCGCGCTTCCAGACTGTAGCGCCGAGAACCGCTCGGCCACCCTGGCCAGCTATTGCTCAGCAGTTGAATATAATGTCTAAAGCACACGTTGCACGAGGAGAAAGTGTTTGAAAAAATAATATTCTGTGCTTCACATATAGATGTATTACTTAGAAGGCTTACGCAACTTTTAAGGTGCAATGAAAGAATAGCGAACATCTAAATGAATTCTATCATGATACACACTTCTAATTGGTACATAATCCGTTCTTAAAAACATGCACGTAAACCGCCCTGTAGAAAGTTACGTGCACTGGGCATGCGGGGCTCAGACTATTAATCTAAACTTTCTATTTAGAAACCTCAAACCTAAAGATACGCAGTGCATAAGGTTATGTACCGCCAGCTCTCTCTGAATCCGCAGATTACCTTGTGACTTGAAAAACACGCAAAGAACTATCATAAGATAATGCTGATTGCAGTTTTGAGAATCGTATATACTGAAATTATTATAATAGTGTCTCACTATCTGTGATAGTGCATATAGTCTTAGAAATGTGTGCTTGAAGAATGGTGAAAGGGAATAATACCAGTAAGGATAAAGAAAAATATCTGTTAGCCATCGAGGTTCACACCCATACCACAAGTAGTAAAAATAATGTAGAGAATAATGGAAAGAAGACAGTGGAAAAAAGTGGAAGGTCAGTTAAAAGTGGAGCAGTATGGCTTTCAACATGATAGGCCAACAGTGAACCCAATCTAAGACAGTTGACAGAAAGGTATTGGGAGTGTTGGAACGATCTAGTGATGACTTTGCTTGGCTTAGTGAAGACCTGTGATAGTGTCCTCAGAGAAAAGATAAGGGAAGCAATAAGAGTGAAATGAAGTTGGGAAGCAAACAAGTGAAATTCTTCAAGCAATGTATGACAAAACCTTCAGCTATGTCCAGACCCAAGTTGGAGGAACGGATTGGTTTAGGAAAGTTATGGGGACGATATAAGAAAGTGTGGTGTCACCATGATTATTTATAATGGAGATGGATGCAATTGTGAAAGAGACAAGAAGCTCATAGAGGAATGGAGATATCGTTATTGCCATTTGCCAAGGCTATTGTGGTGTGGGGAACCAGCAGTAAGGGTGTACAAGAACAGACACATTAATTGAAAAAACGGAAATACAGAATGGAATGAAGTGTAGAGAAAAGCAAGTCTGTGGTGGTAACTAGAGAAGACAGAGAAGACAAAGGAAAACAAATATTAAAGGACATGATATTGACATTGTGGATAACTTTAAACATATACGAAATGTGATGACGGATAATGCAAGAAAGGAGGCAGAAGTTACCAAAGGGGTACAACTGAGCAATGAACTGTACCAGTGTGTGAGGAGCTTAGTCTGGGGAAGGGAGGTGCCAATGCAATGCAATGAAGTGCTGTGCAAGACATACTTCACGCTAACGCAGACATACACTGATCAACCAGAACAGTATGACCAGCGACCTGCTATCGATATAAAGACGTCCAGGCGGTAGCAGCGTCACATGACGAGGAATGACTGCTAGTCAGACACACGCACAGTGTATGAAGTATCAGTGAGCGGGCTGTCCACGTGTAGAGTGGGGAAGACGCGCGATCTATCTGAGTTTGACCAAGGGCAGATTACGGTGGCCCGATGGCCTGGGGGCTCGGCACGAACATTTCGGAAACTTCACGACTTGTCTTGTGTTCGAGGAGTGCTGTGATAGGTGTTTTAAGTACTTGTCGAAAACAAGGTGAAGCCACGTCCAGATGTCGAGTGGTTGGGTGGCCACCCCTTATTACCGATGTTGGACGTCATAGGTTTGGCAGACTGGTAAAACAGGATAGGTGGCGATCTGTGTCGGAACTAACATCGGAATTTTATGCTGGACAGAGTACAAGTGTGCCTGAACACACAGTGCACCGAACACTCCTAGCGAAGGGCTTCTGCAGCCGATGACCTATACATGTTCCAATGTTAGCACTTCGACGTCGGCAAATATGACTGAATAGCGCACGTGACCACTGGCGTTGGACGTTGGCGCAGTGGCAGAGTGTTGCATGGTCTGATGAACCCCTGTGTGTTCCTCGTCATGCGGATGGGAGGGCGCCAATCCGTCTTCTTCCAGGGGGCAGCTCCTTGACATGTGCACTGTGGCACGGAGACTACCTGGCGGCGGCTTCATTATGCTCTGGGGAGCATTCAAGTGGGCATCGATGGGTGCAGTGAGCTCGTTCGAGGCACCTCGATGGCCAAGGAGTATGGCACACTGGTTCTGCAACCAGCCAGGTGTACCCCTTCATGAGGATCATGTTTCCCGATGGCAGGGGCATTTTTGAGCAAGGTAATGCACCACATCGCAAGGCCAGGAGTGTGATGGAGTGGTTCGAGGAACACAGTGGCCAATTCCATTTGATGTGATGGCTCCCCAGCTAGTCAGATCTTAACCCGATCTAACACATCTGGGATGTGATTGAACGTGACGTCAGTGCTCATCACCCCCCCCCCCTCCCGCCCCCCTCCCTCGGAATTTACGGGAGTTAGGTGATTTGTGTGTATAGACGTGGCTCCAACTCCCTAGAGCGACCTACCAATGCCACATGGCTTCCACCGCTGTTATTCGTGCCAAAGGTGGGCACACCGGCTATGATGTAACTGGTCATAATGTTTTGTCTGATCAGTGAATGCATCAGAAATCTGGACAAGGACAAGAAGAGAAGAGAGTAAAATCCAAGTCAGTGAAATGAAGTTCCTAAGAAGTATGTTAGGGAAAACGAGGAGACACAGAGAGGAAATGAATATGTTGCGAACGAAACTGAAGTAGCAAAGCTGAATGGGAGAACTGAGAAGAGGAAGTTAAAATGATTTGGAATTGTAAAGAGAGTGGAAGATGGAACAGTACCAAAACGACTAACGGAGGCCAAGTCTGAGGGCATGAGGGAGACCTAGAGCAAGTTGGATTGACTCAATAATGGACAATTTAAGAAGAAGGAATCAGGTCTAGAACAAAACAGTTATAGAAGAAGAATGGTGGAAAGATTGGAGAAAGTGATGAAGTACCATAAATGTCTAAATGCAGCCTGAAGCCGGCTAAAGGGGAATCGAATACGACAACAAACAGTGGCCCACTAGGACAGATATTCCTGCTGAAGGTAGAAAGTATCTAACGTTTAGTGTTGTAGTTCGATACCGGTCGCAGCAAGCTAAAAATACCATGAAATTAATAGAATCTTTAGACATGAATTTGACAGAGTCATGCGATTATGAATAAACCCCATAAATTTTGATAATTATTTCATGTAAAACATCAATATTGCTATAATAAAGCATACATTCCACCGTATGCGAAGCACGCCGTGTTATGGATCACCAAAAGAGGAAGAGGTGACCAGCAACAATTCCATATCCGTGATAAAACGTTGGAAACATGTTGCTAGCCGAGACTGTGATGAATTCAGCGGAGAGACTAATGGAAACCCGATACTGTACCATGTCTCACGAAATAGGCCACCTCACCTAATAACGAACGTTAAGTTTGAACATAAATAAATGCAGATTCAGGCTTTGGAAATACAGCTATAATGTTACACCAAGATGTGCTACGGGAGCTAGAATCCTACCAAACGTGTGTAGCACGTAACCTGAGAATGATGAACAGAAGGCAACTTCAAAGCAACTTTGTACATTGCTTATCCACGGCAGTGCCACTGCACTTGGAAAGCGCCGACACGAAGGCTCATACAGGACTAGACTGCCTTTGTGCCGTTTAATCGGACTGCTCACATCAAAGCAAGCAGTCTCTTGTTGCTAGCCAAGATGTTTCCCACGAGATATCCCTTGTACTTCGTCAAAGACTGCGATATTTTCAGTGACCGATTATTTGGATTTAGAGCACGCGGAAGAACTAAGAGCTCTGAAAGTTGTCGTTGTGACAAACAACTTCCTGCGTATGTAATTTGCATCACCTACTGATGATGCCTTGTTAATAAAGGCGAAACGCGTCTGGGTGATTAAAGACATTCATTTTCATCAAGCAAAGGGCGTTTTGATTGATACAATGGAAACGACTGTCAGCGCCTTGCCTAGGGAAATGGATAAGGCTGTCTTAGTTCTGTTACATACACGAAGATGGAGAGCATTCATTGCATTAAAGTAAGATATCGGCAAAATTCTTACTCTATATGATTGTAAATTACATGGTATTCACGAGTATACTGTAACTAATTTGTAATGACACATTCTGTTCTGAACTAGAAAATTATCAGCATAAGTTTTATTCAGTTATAAAGAACGAATAGTGACCTGAAATACTAAAAAAATAAACAAAGCACTTCACTATTCGTTCGTTACAGTAAAATAATGCTATAAAACCACTTTCAAAACTTTTCTGAACTAAGTGCAAAAATAACCATTTTAATGAACAGGAGTGAACGATGTGAAATTTGGATAGCATGGGATGGTCTATGTTACCTAATATTATCGTATACATCGCTGCATGTTTTACTGCGATTATTCTGAACTATGCAGCTTTATCTGACTTCATTACTGATATTTGACATTTCATTTCAAACGCCATTACAAAGACGCGTCAAAAGAAAGAACACAGATTTCTACATATACTGGTAAACATAATACAGTGTCACAAATGCACGGCAAACATTCAGCAACATGAAATTCTAGAAACATGAAATTAATCAAATTATTGAAGGATTACAAAATGGAGTTATAATTTAAAATAGTGTTAATGAGAGGTGTTCTGTACGCTAAATTAAATTTTGGATGCCAGTTAATTTAGTGATGTGACATCGGTACAATATGCAACAGGTGTAGTATCCTAAGCGATAGACAAGCGACTTTTCGACAAATACATTTATAAAATGAATGTAGCGTTTTTCCATTTATGCCGTTATTTCTTTAAAATATTTCTTCGTTTCACAACTAATGACGGCTTTTTAAGCCGTCATCAAGTGTGTAGCTAGAGAAAGATGCTGCGATACTTATAAAAATGACATCATATTTACCATATGTGCTTCCGTTTTCTAGCTAAAAATTGGACAATGGCTTAAGAAACCAACACTGGTTGTGAAACGATGAAATGGTTTAAATAATTAACAACTGAAGAGGCAAAATCCCGCATTCATTTATCAGTCAATACTGCCTCTGATACCTGTCCTAACACGGTTCTAATGTAAGCGTACACCTCACCTTGATGAGATGAACACGAACTACAGGAAGATGTGAATTTACCGTACTACAGCACTCCATGTTTTATTCCACAAAATTCTCACATATGTTTGTGCTTGCCTCAAGATTACCGCCGGTGTAATATTGCTGGTATACCCAGACAGCAAGTCTTATTCCAATTTTACACGCTTACGGAGCACATGTTGTTAACGCACGCTTGTGTGTCATCGCTCGACTCGGAGATAAGTCGGTTTGCATCCTGGTGGTGGTTGAAATTTTCACTGCTAGTATTTGACGGTCAAGGAACGAGGCTGTGGCATAAAGTTGCTGAACATCAGACTTCGCGCCAGTGCTCAGTATTGAATTCCAAACCTCTACGCTGGGTATCATGAAGTGTGAGCATGTGACGCTGTTGATGGTTAACCATCTGTCGGATGGGAACGCTAAGCTCGACGGCAACGTTAGAACTCTTCCAGAGGACTAGGGTATGTTCAGCACCGGATTTCACCTTTTACCATCTCTCTTCATTATCATACAACTCAAACCTAACACTAACTATAGATTCATCCATTACACTCACCCACACTCTACAACTACAGGAAGATTCAGCTCTCACATATCGGCAAGGGATATGCGCGCGGAGGAAAAAACGCTTTCTGACTAGTCCGCTGAACCCACCATTTGGGGTCTTCCGGGCAACAATGCCATTGGAATTTAAATTAGGCCTACTTATTCCAATTACACTGAAACGCCAAAGAAACTGGTACAGGCATGTGTATTCAAATACAGAGATATGTGAACAGGCAGAATACGGCGCTGTGGTCGGCAACGCCTATACAAGAAGATAAGTGTATGGCGTAGTTGTTACATCGGTTACTGCTGCTACAATGGAGGGTTATCAAGATGAAGTGACTTTGCACGTGGTGTTATAGTCGGCTCACAATGGCATACAGCACCTCCGGGGTAGCGATGTAGTGGGGATTTCTCCGTTCTACCATTTCACGAATATGCCGTGAATATCAGGAATCCGGTAAAACTTCAAATCTCCGACATTTTTTGTCAGTATAGCTGGCTGATACTCAGACAGCTGATTATTAGTGACTGTCTGTCTCATTTAAGTCATCGAGAGTCAAAATATACGGAATTAGAAAAAAATGCGATATAGCGTACGCGCGCTGTGGTCTTACTAACAGGACGCGCGTACGGGTAGGACCCACCAATCCACCCCCTATAACCGCCCACCGTGCCATTGCACAACACATCATGCTGTTGCTAAATACAAGTTTGTTTTCCAAGCTAATAATAGGTTTGTAAACTGGCATGCGGTGGCGGCGATGACGATAGACACGTCGACGAGGCATAGTGCTTCAATGCTGTTGCAGATAGAGCTCACAGCGGAATGATTCCGCTGGCGTGCACTGCCCGCTTATATAGCGAACGCGTGACCTTCGTTACGTAACGCGCTGATAACGGACTTAGACTCTGCAGGCACCAGCAGGCAACGATAATAGCGTACGCGCGCTGTGGTCGTACTAGGAGCGCGCGACCACTGGTGCGCCGGCCTAGCGCCGAGCCAAGCGGGTTGCGTAACCAACAGGCTAGGCTCCCAGCGGGCAGTGCGGCACTGTGCTTCGTTAATTTTTTAAAATTGTTGCATCCTTGAGCCCCCGATTACCGGATGTACATCTAGCGGTTCTCGGCTGACGCACCCGGTTACAGGTGTCAAGGATAACACTTTATTAATAATTGTAATACAAAGTAATATCACCAGTAACAGTTACATTTTCAGCATGTACACCAAGTCCTTTCATCCATACATGTATTTTCTCATCATTAGAAACTTTCCTACAAGAACGGGTATACAGAGTGAAAGGCATATTACTATACACAATACAAAAAAGGCCACTGAAGAGAATCGTTCAACGTGACAGAAGTGCAATCCTTCCGCAAATTGCTGCAGATCAGCAAGAGTCAGCATGTTCACCGGCCATTTGACCATCTTCTTCTGTGCGGATGCACAAACAGTGCCCGAGCTCATACGGGAATCGGCAAAAAGCCGCGCGTAATGAGTATGATTGGCGGGGCACTATGAATACGGTGCGGGACAATAAGTTGGGAATGTGGGTCTCAGGGGAGGCGTGACAGAGATAAGTCCCAGCAGTCGCA
This sequence comes from Schistocerca americana, assembly GCF_021461395.2. Classification (NCBI taxonomy): domain Eukaryota; kingdom Metazoa; phylum Arthropoda; class Insecta; order Orthoptera; family Acrididae; genus Schistocerca; species Schistocerca americana. The sequence continues at coordinate 261,788,878 of NC_060121.1, read as the reverse complement.
CTATCCTCTGTACCTTCGGTGGCTCACATGGATAGAGCATCCGCCATGTAAGCAGGAGATCCCGGGTTCAAGTCCCGGTCGGGGCACACATTTTCAATTGTCCTGGTTGACTTATATCAATACCTGTATGCAGCTAGGGGTATTCATTTCATTGTAGTTCCACTCGTGTACCCTTGATGACTGCACGACACAAAGCTTTACACCTCGCGTGGGCCCGTCAACACTGACATTGGACTGTTGATGACTGGAAAAATGTTGCCTGGTCGGACGAGTCTCGTTTCAGATTGTTTCGAGTGGATGGACGTGTACGGGTATGGAGACAACCTCATGAATCCATGGACCCTGCGTGTCAGCAGGGGACTGCTTAAGCTGCTGGAGGCTCCCTAATGGTGTGGGGCGTGTGCAGCTGGACTGATATGGGATCTCTGATACGTCGGGATACGACCCTGACAGGTGACACTTACGTAAGCATCCTGTGTGATCACCTGCATCCATTCTTGTCCATTGTGCATTCCGACGGACTTGGGAAATTCCAGCAGGACAATGTGACATTCCACACATCCAGAAATGCTGCTGAGTGGCTTCAGGAACAATGTTCAGAGTTTAAACAGTTCCGCTGGGCACCAAACTCCCCAGACGTGAACACTATTGAGCATATCTGGGATGTCTTGCAACGCACTCTTACGGGTTTATGGACAGCGCTACAGGATTCATGGTGTCATTTCCCTCCAGCACTACTTTAGACCTTAGTCGAGTCCATGCCACGTCGTGTTGTGACACTTCTGCGTGCTAGCGGGGGCCCTACAGGTGTTCCAGTTTCTTTGGCTCTTCAGTGTATAAGCGTTGCCAATGCTTTAGTCGACTTTTCTGCAGGTCTGAATAAGGCTGTGACATCAAAGATTCTGCCTCCTACATCCATTCGGCCAGCCATCCCGTGACAGACTGCAGTCAGTTTTCTGCATGTACCTCATTTTTCGTCCCTTGTCAGCTCCGGCAATCAAACTGCTTCCACTGGGCACAGTTCATAATCTCATATGATTTTCAGCTTGGCTTTATAAATTTATTATTTTACGTAAACACTGAACACAAATCAGTGATTGTTCAGTTTCTGTACACATTTTTCTTGGCCTGGTATCATATATAGGTACAATCGACTAAAAAAAAGGGACGGAAGTGGGTAGATCTGATGTAAATGTACAGAGAAAAGGAATGATTAAAATTTCAGAAAAAGAAAAAGTCTATGATTTATTCAAGAAAAAGAGCTTCACAAATTCCTCATGTCAGTAACGCGTTGGTCCACTCCTGGCGCTTATGCAAGCAGTTGTACAGCTTTTCACTGATTGACTGAGGTGGTGTACGTCCACTTGAGGGACAGCGTGTCAAATTTTGTCCAACTGGCCCTTTAGATCATCAGCCGGTTGGAGGGTCCTGCCCACTGTGCTCCAAAAGTTCTCAACATGGAGAGAATCGGTGGTGTACCTGGGTAAAGTAGGGTTTGGCAAGCGTAAAGAAAGGCAGTAGACATTCTCGCCGTGTGAAGGTGAGTATTATCTTGCAGAAAGTAATCCCAGGATGGCTTGATATGAAGGGCAACAAAATGGTGCATAGAATATCGTCGACTTACCGCTGTGTTGTAAGGGTGCCGCGGATGACTCCAAATGGGTCCTTCTGTGTGAAGAAATGGCACCCCAGAACATCACTCCAGGCGTATAGAGAGCGATAGTTAGGTTGACATAGCACCGCTGTCCATGGTGTCTCCAGATCTATCTTCCCTGGTCATCGAGGCTGTGCACTTCTACAACTTTCTCACAGACGATTATCTCGTCGATGTAATATCTTATCTGGGCGTTTTTGTGAAAATGGAGACTGTGACCTGTTCGTTCTGTTTTCTTGTTTGGCTGTTACAAGTATCTCCGTCTCTGTTTGCTAATTTGTAGCAGATGAAATAGCTTGGAACACATTTTAAGTAGGTTTTAAACTATGCTATGGCAAAAAAGGCGAATATAAATACTTTGCATTTTTGGATGAAGTAGAGAGTATAGTTGTCAAGGCAAAGTGTTTCATATAAATATATTTCATAGTTTCGAAAAGAAAGTGCACTGAATATTTCACATTATGTACATTTGGCTCAAAGAGATCCTACCTACATCCTTCTCTGGATTCAAAGAGTGGATAATGCTCAGTTTTCAGGTGGTATGTTATATCTTTGAGCCTCCCAAATATTGTTCCGGATGTAGAGACTGAATTACGTTGCGTTCACAATACAAATTAATTACCCAATGCAGTTATATGGAAAGGTTCTGTAAATATTAAACCCTGCTTTCGGTGATAGATATTTCACAAATTAATAAATGTGTATGCAGGGCTTTGGTACATTCCAGCTGTACAAAACTCTGGTGTTATGCGAATGAATACCGTGATATCAGGCTATAGAGGTAGTCAGGAAGAAAATCATAAGGCAGAGTAAGAAGGAAAGGAAATCTGAGGGCTTAGAAAAACTATCTGGAGATATAGCCTATGGGTGTACCTTGTTTTAGAACATACAGTATATTGAAACATAATGAGAATTTTACATATGTTCTTTGAATGCATATTTTCCATGTCTTATTTTTTGCTTAATAAAGGTACCTTTTCTCAAAACCTGCTCATCAGAATTTTTGTTGCTCCCAGCTGTTATCCAACGATCGAATTTTCTAATATTTTGTACAAGTAAAGATACAGAAATAATATTGAAAATTATAATTTAAAAACCGTTTCTGAAACCATAAAATGAATATTACCGTAAGTATAACAATTTTGTTACGTTAGATTGTCCCATACTTTTTTACTGACGGTATCTTAAGTTGTACTCTTCTCCAGTTAGTGTTTCAGAAGAGATGCATGAAGTAATTCATCTATAACAGTCAAAACTGGTAAAATCTAGACGCTGTAGCATGCAAACGCTTTAATATAATGGACTGAATATTATGTGTCTAGTATTTGAGTAAAAATATAGAGAAACTCGTAGAAATTTTATTAGAAAGTGATTTTTCCTAACAACTCTGTTAAAGATTTAGTTAATGTCGAATTAAATTGCTCAACAATAATCCTTTTATCCGCGGGAGGTTTTAGTGAAATAGAGAAGTGAGCACAGTTCGCTAGTATCAGAGTACCAACTAAAGTTGAGTGCCAATGTCTGATGTGGAATTATCTACCATTATGTCATAGAGTCACATGTGTCATCACCAAAACTGACAGGAGTGCGACATTTGCCAAAAGTGGTTCATACATGATGGACCTCCCACTTACTACTGCGCCACAGCAGAACACCACACAAACCGTTACTTTCCTTCAAAATTGATTGTTCGTGGAGCTCTTTAGTTTTGTCAGCTAGTCTGTCAGACCTCAATCCATTACATTTCTTGAGGCCATTTGAGTTCCTTAATTTATGAAGGACAGATTTTTGACATCTACAACCTACGACGCAGAATGCAACTAGCCTGTGACTTCACACGAGAGGACACAGAAATTATGGATCATGTTCAGTAAACCCGTCTGAGAGGAGTAGAAGTTTTACTATGCACGCCGAGACCGTCGTTTTGAACAATGGAAACACCAATGCAGCTTAAGGTCTTGTGTTTCTGCGTAATTCACGATTTTTACGCTTGTATTTCTTTCGTTTAGTTGAAACATAACCTAGTATTCTGTATTCTGATTCTTTGTATACATTCTTTAAATCAAATTCCAGCAAAAGAAAGGGAAAAACACGTAAAAATGAACATACCGCAATACTGTTCTCCTCGGTTTCCTTTTCCTTTGCCAACTATCTACAGTGCATAGCACTAGTTGAAAAAGAGAAAGATAGTCTGAAAGAGAGAGAGTGAGTGAATGAGTGAGTGAGACAAAGAGAGAGAGAGAGAGAGAGAGAGAGAGAGAGAGAGAGACAGACAGACAGACAGAAAGATGCATTGACGCTGTTGTGTTCCTTGCTTACTTAGCTTAATAAGTTCCATTAGTTCACTGCCTTATCTAGGGCGACAACAATGAACATTAGACAAGAAAAGCTGCTAAAAACTGACACCATTGTGTGTACCCTTAGACTGCGTTCTTTTAACAGTTTGTCTGCTGAAAGTGTGTTGAAAAATAATTAATTCCGTTTCAAAATCAAGAGGTCACAAAAAACAGCCTCCAAGTCGATACTAAAACAACAAGAACATGATTCTGACGCACAGTTCATGGTATAGAAGTTATTGTTCATCTGTTCCTTCATTATTCAGTTCATTCAAACGAAACACTCTCACTAACAGTCAGTATCGATTTCAGACCCAGGACCTTTCTGTTAGAAATCACAACGACGTCAGTTTACTAACACTCAAGTCTTCACACGGTATTTAATGATTAATTATGCTCGCCAAAATAACCTAATTTCTCTATGCAAATTTTGCAAAATACGCCAAGCAGTGTTACAATATGCAGTGAAAGGGGCAATTTTACTTCAGCCGTACAAATACCATATTAAAGCTCTTGTTTACTGTTTGCCGACCTCCGTTCCACTAAACCTGACCAAAACACATTATTCAGACATGCTACATACATTTTCAGTGCCACTCTAAACGTATCCGAATGCGCCGAAGATTAACTCACGGCTCTCAATACTTCAGCTCGTACTCCCTCACCTGATTCCAGGAAGCGGTAACGTGGTGTGTTCTAATTGGCTGATAAAAGCTGCGATTAGTGAGTGTCGTAGCGTATTTCATATAAATATCTACTTTGCCCACTTTACCAATCATAATCTATTTATGAATTAAGGTGAATTACCAAAAGATTTTCTCTAAAATTTCCAGACAAATTCAATAGCATTTTGACGTGTCTGAAGGACACAGGATATTATTTTTCGATATACGTACTGGTTGTTTTATCATATTGTGTGTTACATAGTCTATGTGGTATACTCCATGATTCCACAATACACACTTAATCACTGACAATACATTCGTCATGTACACTCCTCACTCATTCCTTCACACATTATGACAACATGAAAACTGTACACTGTGATGCAATATGAAGAGTTCGAGTTTTAAGGAAATTTATTTATCTCAGCCGTTAGTAATGTTAAAAACCACTCAACAGCCAAGAAATAATTTTTTATTTATATTTAGGACAACCGATTTCAACAGACTACGCTGTTATCTTCAGGTCTTAAGTCTTTTGTTGTAAAACTTGTTCATTTTAGGCTGACCTCACGAACAAGATGTCAAGTGAATAAAAATAGCACACTATAAAAGGTTTGTCATCGTTAAAATATTTAAAAACTTGATGCACCTTGTGTAGCAGGCTATGTCCATATACATACTGGTCACAGTTGCTTTTTGCATCATACAAGCAAGGTGCACAATAGCATAACTGTTTACATATCCTGGACATACTCTAAACAGTGAGAATCAACTTTAAATGGCGTATAAGGTCAGTTGTGCCTTATACGAGAATCGTCGAGATGCCGCGTGTAATGAGGCTTTTGTACAGGGGCACATCAGTAGTGTGTGGTAAAAGTTGAGAATTTAGGTCTGATAGGAAGCATGATAGGGTAGCCCGCGGGGTGGTGGTGATCACTGCGGCCGGATGGTGTAGTAGTCATCGCATTTGCTTAGTAAGGGGAGAGCCGAGTTCGAATCCTGTCTGGCTTAAATTTACAAATTGGCCCATTGATATAAATCAATGTGCACTGACAGCTAATGTCTTTAATTTCCCTGTGTCTTGAGCTGTCACTATTTCCTTTTGGCGGAAAACCAGAGCATCGCAGATATTCCTAGGTGTTTGCAGAATGTCTCCAGAGACCTGGCAGTGAACGAAAGAGCGGTGAGTCGTTGGGCGAGGCCTTTGTCATCACCGTCACAAGGTCGCGCAAACGTATCTGATTTCCCGCTTGCCGGCCGGCTGCACACAGCTGTGACTTCTGCAATGTTGGAACGTGTGGACACTCTCATTCGAGGTGATCGGTGGTGTATGTCTGCTGGGTTCCTCGCCGCCTAACTGAAGATCATAAAGAGCAATGAAGGACAGTCTGTGCGGAATTGCTTGCACGTTACGAGGCTGATAGTAACGGTCTTTTGTCGAACATGACAGGCCGTGGAATGGAACTACACTACCTCTCCTGCGAAGAAAAAGTTAAAAGCTGCACCCTCAGCAGGTAATGTTTGGGACTCTGAAGGTATTATTCTGTTTGATGTCCTTCCTCATGGTCCAAGGATCAACTCTGAAGTATATTGTGCTTCCCTCAGAAAAATGAGGAAACGACTTCAGTGTGTTCGTCACCATGGAAATGCAATCGAACGTCTCCTACTCCATGACAACACAAGGTCTTACACAAGCCTATGCACTCATACAAAATATCATTGGATTGTTCTTTCTCATTCACCCTACACCCCAGATCTCGCACTTTCCAACTTCCAGCTATGTTTCCCAATGGGGGATGCACTCCTTGGGAAGCAGTACGTGGATAATGGGGAGGTTATCGATGCAGCAAGACGTTGTCTCCGACCAGTAGAGTGGTATCATGCGAGCATACAGGCACTCCCAGGAACGTAAAGTAAGCCGGTAGCTTTGAACGGAGATTACGTTGAAAAATAGGATTTTTTAGCCAAAAGTATTGGGAATAATATGGTGTACTGGAATCCCGAATGAAACCAACCTGCTTTCAGAAAAAAAGTATATCCACTACTTATCAAACCCCCATTGTGCAATGGAACGTTTCGTGCGATGACAAAAGTAGCGTCACTTGGGTGACGCCACTGAAAACCGGGAGGTCACACGTGCATCTGTGGTGACTCTGCAGTATGCCACTAGCTGTGACGCCACCTAGACTAAACACATATTGATGGGCTCCAGGTTGAAACTCAGTCACTGCTTAAAGTTTGAAAAAAATTATCACCAATAACTGCCGCAGACTTCCAGTGTAAGAAATCAATCAACGTTCTGCTGGCGACATAGTCAAACAGGACGGGTTCCCACCCCCCTCCCCCCCCCCCCCCGCCCCGGTTAGCGGAGCGGTCTAACGCACGGCTTTCCGGAGTGGGAGTGGGAAGGAGCGCCTGGTCCCCGGCACGAATCAGCCCGACTTGTGTCGAGGTCCGGTGAGCCGGCAAATCTGTGGAAGATTTTTTAGGCGGTTTTCCATCTGCCTCGATGAATGCAGGCTGGTTCCCCTTCTTCCACCTCAGCTACACTATGTCCGCGATTGCTGCGCAAACAAGTTCTCCACCTGTGCGTACACCACCATTACCACGCAAACATAGGAGTTACACTCGTCTGGTGTGAGACGTTCGCTGGGCTGGGGCAGGGGGGGGCCACCGGGGGACTAACCGCTCAATAACCCTGGGTTTGGTGTGGGCGGTGGAGGGGTGAAGTGGACTGCGGTAATCGTCGTGGGGTTGTGGACCACTGTGGCTGCGGCGGGGACGGAGTCTCTCCGTCGTTTCTAGGTCCCTGGTTAACACACATACATACAAAGAGGGCGGAGGAGTAGAGACTGCGACCTTCTGCCATTAGTGTGGGAAATTGCTCCTAAATGGCAGATTAATGAGTAATGATCAACAGCGTGATGATGAAGAAGGCAATGGAAACCACTGCATAAAAGAAATAACGTGTATTCACAGGATGTGTGACCTGTTACTGAAAATGTGTTACGATGATTTCTCCACTGGAAAAGACTTTCTGGATTAGTCCCCACATTCGGATCTCCGGAACGGTACTATCAAGGTAGATTTTACCATGAAAATGTCAGACGTGATAGGGAAACTAGAAAATCTGAAAAGAGAACTGCATAGGCTCAATCAACTTAGATATGGTGAGAGTCAGTGAAGTGAAATTAAAAGATGAGGATGTCTGGTCAGATGAATGTAGGTAATATCAACATCAGCAGAAAATGGTATAACGGAAGTAGGTTTCGTGATGAATAGGAAGGTAATGCGAGGACGAATTACTGTCAACAGTTCTGTGATAGGGTTGTTTTCATCGGAATCGACAGCAACCCAACGCCAGGAGAAATAGTTCATGTATACATGCCGGTGTCAGAAGCAAAAGATGATGAGATAGAGGAAGTATATGAGGACGTTGAACTAGTAATTCAGTATTCAAAGGAAGATGATAAGGCCGGCCGCGGTGGCCTAGCGGTTCTACTTGCTTCAGTCCGGAACCGCGCGACTGGTGTGGTCGCAGGTTCGAATCCTGCCTCGGGCATGGATGTGTGTGATTTCCTTAGGTTGGTTAGGTTTAAGTAGATCTGAGTTCTAGGGGACGGATGGCCTCAGATGTTAAGTTCCACAGTCCTCAGAGCCATTTGAAGATGACACTCTAATAATCGTGAGGGACTGCAAAGCGGCAGTAGGGGAAGGAATAGAAGAAAGAGCTGCTGGAGAGTGTGAGCATGGTAGCAGGAATGAGAGAGGAGAAAGACTTATACAGTTTTGTAATAAATCTCAGCGCGTTCACTGCCCAAGAGTCAAAAGCGGAGGAGACACGGGAATATTCCAGATGAATTACATCCTGGTCAAAGAGAGATGCCGGAATCAGATAATGAACTGTAAGGAGTACCCAGGAACAGATACAGACTCAATTCACAATTTAGTAATGATGAAGAGAACATCTGCATCTACATGGATACTCTGTAAATCACATTTAAGAGTCTGGCAGAGGGTTCATCGAATCACCTTATCAATTCTCTATTATTCCAATCTCGTATAGATCGAGGAAAGGATCAACACCTATATCTTTCCGTACAATGATTTCCCTTATTTTATCGTGGTCATCGTTCCTCCCTATGATGGTCGGTGTCATCAAAATATTTTCGCATTCGTAGAAGAAAGATGGTGATTAAAATTTCATGAGAAGATTCCGTCGCAACGAAAAACGCCTTTATTTCAATGATGTTCAGCCCCAATACTGTATAATTTCTGTGACACTCTCTCCCATCTTTCACGATAATACAAAACGTGCTGCCTTTCTTTGAACTTTTTCAATGTACTCCGTCAGTAGTATTCTAAAAGAGGACGGACAAGGGTAGTATAGGCAGTCTCCTTAGTAGGTCTGTTACATTTTCTAAGTGTCCTGCCAATAAAACGCAGTCTTTGGTTAGCATTCCCCACAACATTTTCTACGTGTTCTTTCCAATTTAGGTTTCTCGTAATTGTAATACCTAGGTGTTTAGTTGAATTTACGGCTTTTAGATTAGACTGATTTATCGTGTAACCGAAGTTTAACGTGTTCCTTTTAGCACTCATGTGAATGACCTCGCACTTTGCGTTATTTAGGGTCAACTGCCACTTTTCGTACCTGCATTATTTAGGGTCAACTGCCACTTTTCGTACCATTCAGATATTTTTCCTAAATCGTTTTGCAGTTTGTTTTGATCTTCTGATGACTTTATTGGTCGATAACGACAGCGTCATCTGCAAACATCAGAAGACGGCTGCTCAGATTGTCTCTCAAATCGTTTATGTAGATAAGGAACAGCAAAGGGCCTATAACACTACCTTGGGGAACGCCAGAAATCAATTCTGTTTTACTCGATGACTTTCCGTCAATTATAACGAACTGTAAACTCTCTGGTAGGAAATCACAAATCCAGTTACATAACTGAGACGATATTCCATAAGCACGCAATTTCGCTACAAGCCGCTTGTGTGGTACAGTGTCAAAAGCCTTCCGGAAATACAGAAATACGGAATCGATCTGGAACGATGTTTTCTAAACCCATATTGACTGTGTGTCAATAGACCGTTTTGTTCGAGGTACTTCATAATGTTCGAACACAATATATGTTCTAAAATACTGCTGCATATCGACGTTAACGATATGGGCCTGTAATTTAGTGGATTACTCCTACTACTTTTCTTGAATATTGGTGTGACCTGTGCAACTTTCCAGTCTTTGGGTATGGATCTTTCGTCGAGCGATCGGTTGTATATGAATGTTAAGTATGGAGCTAATGCACCAGCATACTCCGAAAGGAACCTAATTGGTATACAGTTTGGACCAGAAGACTTGCTTTTATTAAGTGATTTAAGTTGCTTCACTACTCCGAGGATATTTACTTCTACGTTATTCATGGTGGCAGCTGTCCTCGATTTGAATTCTGGAATATTTACTTCGTCTTCTATTGTGAAGTCATTTCGGAAGGCTGTGTTTAGTAACTCTGCTTTGACAGCACTGTCTTCGATAGTATCTATCGCGCAGAGAAGTCACTGACTTTTTCTTATCGCTGATGTACTTTAGATACGACCACAATCTCTTTGGATTTTCTGCCAGGTTTCTAGACGAAGTTTCGTTGTGGAAACTGTTATAAGCATCTCGTATTGAAGTCCGCGCTAAATTTCGAGCTTCTGTTAAAGATCTCCAGTCTTGGGGATTTTGCGTCTGTTTGAATTTGGCACGTTTTTTTCGTTGTTTTTGCGACAGTGTTCTAACCCGTTTTATGTACCAAGAAGGATCAGCTCCGTCGTTTGTTAATTGATTTGGTATAAATCTGTCAATTGCTGCCCATACTATTTCTTTGAATTTAAGCCACACTTAGGTTCAAGCGAGTCGTACAGAAGACTGAATGTGGAAATCAGTGGGTTACAGGAGTAATGAGGAGTAATGAGATACGTTCAAAAAATTCTGTAAGGCTGTTGATACTGTTCCAGTGAAGACAACAGTAGGCAGCTCATTTGAAAAAGAATGGTTATCTGTAAAAAGGGCAGTCACAGGTGTTGGTCAGACAGTCTTAGGTACAAGTGAAATAACTGTGCAGATACTGAAAAACAACGCTTACGATTTTATATTCTGTTCTGGATATTGGTTGAGGTACTAATTTGTCTTGCCTACTGCTCGGTCGACTTTCACGCTTCTCTCACGCAAGTTGCAATCCTCTCCCGCCAGAAGGCTCCGGATTGTAGCGTGTAATATGGCTCTATGTTACGTAACTACGTCATCCCGTGCGAAACAGCCTGCTGTAATCGAGTTTCTAACCGCAGAAATCCTCATCCATACAGGGAGCACCGTCACCGTCAGCGTGACAATCCCACATCACACACGAGCGCGGCGACGTCTGCAACTGTCCGACACTTTGGGATCACTGTTATCGTTGCTCTTCTATACAGTACCGACTCGGCACCATCCGATTTTCATCTATTTCCAAAACTTAAAGGAGACCTTCGAGTACTTCACTTTGATAGTGACCAAGCGGTGCATGCAGAGGTGGGGTTGTGGCCGCGTCAACAGAGTCAAACATTTTACAGTGACAGTTTCAACAAACTGATCTCTCATTGCGAGAAATGTGTTCTTCGCCAGGGAGCCTACGTTGAGATATATATGTAGACTTGAAGAATAAAGATCTATAAAGTTAAAAAAGTTGATTTTATTTAAAAATATTTACGAGATTTCACATATAAATTAGGAGGCATCATTTTTCAGCATGCCCTCATAAGAAGATATACTTAAACAAAAGAAATACTTAAACTGATCGTCGAAAGAAGGAAGTACAAAAATATTCAAAGAGAAACAGAAATACAGCTATATAAGCCACTTGAAAATGAAATAAACGGTACGGACAGGGAAGCCAAAGCGAAATGATGCAGGAAAAATGTGAAGAAATTGAAAAAGAAATGGTCGTCGGAACGACTGATTCAACATAAAACTTAAAACAACCTTTGGTTAAATTAAACATTTGGTTTAATTAAAAGCAAGGGCGACAACATTAAACATGCAATGGAAATTTCACTGTTAAATGCACAGGAGAGAGCGGATAAGTGGAAACAGTACAATGCAGGCCTCTACAAGAGGGAGGAAATGTCTTATGCGTGACAGAAGAAGAAATGGCAATTGATATAGAAGACATAGAGGATCCAGTATTAGAGTCAGCGTCAAACCAATCAGAAATCTGACGGAAAAAAATAGAATGCTATGCTGCAAACTGTATGCTGCCATTTTTCGCATTCAGTTCCACAGGCCGGCTTATAACCTGCAGGGTAGCAAACCACTCTCGCTGCTTCTTAGTCATTGACACAGTCAAGTCGCTTAAATACCTGGATGTAACGTTGCAGAGCGACATGAGGTGGCACGAGCCTATGAAAACTGTAGTAGAAAAGGCAAATCGTCGACTTCGGTTTACTGGGAAAATTTTAGGAAAGAGTGGTTCACCCGCAAGGAGATTGCATATACGTCGCTGGTGCGACCTATTCTTGAGTACTGCTCGAGTGTTTGGGATCCGTACCAAAATCGGATTGAAGGAAGACATCGAAGCAACTCAGAGGCGGCCTGCTAGATTTGTTACCGGTAGGTTCGAACAAAACGTGTTACGGAGATGCTTCGGGAACTCAAATAGGAATCCCTAGAGGGAAGGCGGCATTCTTTTCCGGAAACACTACTAAGAAAATTTAGAGAACAGGCGTTTGAAGCTAATTGCCGAACGATTCTACTGCCGCCAACATACATCGCACGTAAGGATCACGAAGATAAGATACGAGAAATTAGGGTTCATACGGAGGTGTAGAGACAGTCGTTTTTCCCTCGCTCTATTTGCGAGTAGAACAGGAGGAGAAATGACAAGTAGTGGTACAAGGTACCCTCCGCTACGCACCTTACGGTGGCTTGCGGAGTATCTATGTAGATATAGATGTAGATGTAGATGGTTTAAGCAGGCTCATAGGGACACTCAAAAGATATCTTCACAATTCAATATTTTATGAAATTTGTTAGAATTGCCATATTTTGAAATAAGAGCATGGGAGAAATAAATTTATGATTCCAGTTTAACGTATGAGAATATGTACGAATTGTTTTTATTTTTCTTGATGTGCCTTGCATTACCGCATACGATCATCGTTGGCGAGTATGGCAGTGATCTGGGGATAGGTGTCATTCATAGATATAATTCTTCCAATGTTTTGGACAGTCACGACGGTGTCACAGTACCCATGAGAATACGGGCCCTGAAACGAACTTACGACGTTACACTAGTGGGCCTGTCTGCTACACTTTGCGAACGTTCGGCTCCTTGCAGAGCCCACGGAAAATATATAATTGAAAAGGTACCCAATAAAGGTCTTAACTTTGTCGAGTGCTATCGAGAGCTGGTATGCGCTTAAATACCCAAATAAGAGTTACTAAACTCGTCTGAAATAGTTACTCGCACCTTACCGCAGACCTTACTCGTAAGACCTGCAGTGTCACGTGCTTTGACGTACGCACCACGGCCTGCCTTTCTCATGGACCTTGCTGTGTTACTCCTAACGTCTTGATGTGATGAGCCATCGGGTATGATTTCAGGCCACGGCTGGTAGCGATTGAGTAAACTCTCACGGCACAAGGATAGTTCACGGATATCCTGCATCCTTTCCTTTTGCCTCACATGCGACAGTATTATGATGCCATTTTTCAGCAAAACAATGTTTATCCACAAATGGCAAGCGTCTCTATGAACTGCCTGCGTGGTTCGAGGTTCTCCCATGGCCAGCAAGATCCACAGACTTGACCCAGATAAAATGTGTGAGAATAACTCGGCCGTTGAGAGCCAGTTGCAAGGAAAAAAAAAAAAATGGTTCAAATGGCTCTGAGCACTATGGGACTTAGGGGCTTAACATCTATGGTCATCAGTCCCCTAGAACTTAGAACTACTTAAACCTAACTAACCTAAGGACATCACACAACACCCAGTCATCACAAGGCAGAGAAAATCCCTGACCTCGCTGGGAATCGAACCCGGGAACTAGGGCGCCGGATGCGAGAACGCTACCGCACGATCACGAGCTGCGGACACAGTTGCAACAGTTGTAGGCGAGCTACCCTGAGGAAGGGATGTAATGACTTCATGATATCCTATCCAACGGAATCAGTGCGCACTTCTAGGCCATAGGGAGTGCAACATCGTGCTGATAGGTGGGCCACTTTTCGTGTAGAGCGGTGTATACCGATCTAGAGTATACAGTAGCGCAAAATATGTCAAATGATTTCCTGGATATGGCCACTATAGCAGAACCCATTGACAAACACTAACTTTATACCACCACACCTAGAAGAATGGTGGACGCTAAAGCAAACAAACCACATGCACATCTGTTCATATTTTAACTTAGAGGTAATGTTGTCGTCAAACCCAAGATTTCAACACCACGTGCTTCAACTAAGCATGGTCCACTTGGTTACGGAATGCCTTTACCTTCCTCCGACCATTCAAAGGACTTACTCCGCCATTTACGGGCCTTTTTCGCGGACAACTGTGGCTACGTGACATGGCGCATTGTTATCCATACAAATTCAGTCGTTATTTTGAGAACGCGAAGTCCATGAATGGCTGCAAACGGTCTCCAAGTAGCCGAACATAAACATTTCGAGTCAGTGGGCGATTTAATTGGACCAGAGGTATAGCAGAGAGAGCTTTGAGACGACGTCAGCCAATAGTACCTTGACGAACTCCTCTCTAGGACGATATCGGGACAGGAGAGGCCTCTACACGAAGAGAATGTAAGCGTCGCGTCGTCTAGCCGCGCCCGGAGTTGAAGACCAGCCGTCCTACGAAAGCCACAGCAGTGACTCATGAACTATATTGTTTTGCTTGTATTGGAGTTGTACATACTGAAGGACAGTGATTTCTTGCATGTGGCCATTTGCTTGCGACACACATTTGTAAATGTGCGAAGCTAAGTATTGTCATTTATCATAATACACTCCTGGAAATGGAAAAAAGAACACATTGACACCGGTGTGTCAGACCCACCATACTTACTCCGGACACTGCGAGAGGGCTGTACAAGCAATGATCACACGCACGGCACAGCGGACACACCAGGAACCGCGGTGTTGGCCGTCGAATGGCGCTAGCTGCGCAGCATTTGTGCACCGCCGCCGTCAGTGTCAGCCAATTTGCCGTGGCATACGGAGCTCCATCGCAGTCTTTAACACTGGTAGCATGCCGCGACAGCGTGGACGTGAACCGTATGTGCAGTTGACGGACTTTGAGCGAGGGCGTATAGTGGGCATGCGGGAGGCCGGGTGGACGTACCGCCGAATTGCTCAACACGTGGGGCGTGAGGTCTCCACAGTACATCGATGTTGTCGCCAGTGGTCGGCGGAAGGTGCACGTGCCCGTCGACCTGGGACCGGACCGCAGCGACGCACGGATGCACGCCAAGACCGTAGGATCCTACGCAGTGCCGTAGGGGACCGCACCGCCACTTCCCAGCAAATTAGGGACACTGTTGCTCCTGGGGTATCGGCGAGGACCATTCGCAACCGTCTCCATGAAGCTGGGCTACGGTCCCGCACACCGTTAGGCCGTCTTCCGCTCACGCCCCAGCATCGTGCAGCCCGCCTCCAGTGGTGTCGCGACAGGCGTGAATGGAGGGACGAATGGAGACGTGTCGTCTTCAGCAATGAGAGTCGCTTCTGCCTTGGTGCCAATGATGGTCGTATGCGTGTTTGGCGCCGTGCAGGTGAGCGCCACAATCAGGACTGCATACGACCGAGGCACACAGGGCCAACACCCGGCATCATGGTGTGGGGAGCGATCTCCTACAATGGCCGTACACCACTGGTGATCGTCGAGGGGACACTGAATAGTGCACGGTACATCCAAACCGTCATCGAACCCATCGTTCTACCATTCCTAGGCCGGCAAGGGAACTTGCTGTTCCAACAGGACAATGCACGTCCGCATGTATCCCGTGCCACCCAACGTGCTCTAGAAGGTGTAAGTCAACTACCCTGGCCAGCAAGATCTCCGGATCTGTCCCCCATTGAGCATGTTTGGGACTGGATGAAGCGTCGTCTCACGCGGTCTGCACGTCCAGCACGAACGCTGGTCCAACTGAGGCGCCAGGTGGAAATGGCATGGCAAGTCGTTCCACAGGACTACATCCAGCATCTCTACGATCGTCTCCATGGGAGAATAGCAGCCTGCATTGCTGCGAAAGGTGGATATACACTGTACTAGTGCCGACATTGTGCATGCTCTGTTGCCTGTGTCTATGTGCCTGTGGTTCTGTCAGTGTGATCATGTGATGTATCTGACCCCAGGAATGTGTCAATAAAGTTTCCCCTTCCTGGGACAATGAATACACGGTGTTCTTATTTCAATTTCCAGGAGTGTATAATAAACTTCATTAATACGATTTGCTTGCATTGTTGTCTGGCGACTCGAGAAAGCAGCGTTCCTAGGCACCCTATATTAGACAAGTGGGCATAACACTACAAGAGGACCAAATCCATTCCATGTAAACACAGTCCACACCATTATGGAGCCACCACCAACTTGCATTGTGTCTTGTTGATAATTTGGGTTCATGGTTTCGTGAGGTCTACGCCACACTCTAAATCTGCCATCAGCTTATACCAACTGAAATGTTGACTCATCTAGCCAGGCCACGGTTTTCCAGTCATCGAGGGTCAACCGATATGGCATCGAGCCGTGGAGAGGCGCTGCAGGCGATGTTGTGTTGTTAGCAAAGACACTCGCGTCGGTCGTCTTCTACCATAGCCCATTAACGACAGATTCCGCCACACGGTCCTAACGGGTACGTCCGTCGTACATCCCACGTTGATTTCTGCTATTATTTCACGCAGTGTTGCTTATATGTTAGCACCGACAACTCTATGCAATCGGTGCTGCTCTCAGTAGTTAAGTAAAGTCCGTCAGCCACTGAGTTATCTGTCGTGGGAGGTGACGCCTGAAATTGGCTATTATCGGCACGCTCGTGACACTGTGGATCTCGGAATATCGAATTCCCTAAGGATTTCAGAAATGGAATGTTCCATGCGTCCAGCTCCAACTACCATCCCGCGTTCAGGATCTGTTAACTCTCGTCGTGCGGCCATAATCACTCTGGGAAACGTTTCACATGAATCACATCAGTACAAATGACAGTTCCGCCTATGCACTGCCCTTTTACCGCCATCTGTATACGTGGATAACGCTGTCACATGACTCTTGTCACTTCAGTGTAGTAAATATACATATAACAATTTCAGTAGTAAAATACTGAAATGCTGTGAGTGAAATAGAAAAATTGTAATACGACAACGATAGAAAAGGACACTCTGCATGCCTTCACATAAGCCGTTCAGCTTATCCAAGGTAGAGAAAAGACGTAAGAAAAAGTTTCCACATCTTGACACTTCAGCAGAAGATGGTAAGCAGTGACAAGCCTCGAAGGATCGCGCCATTTTGAAGTTTTTCAATTTCTAGAAAAATGAGGAGTTTGTACTGACGTGAAAGACATTTGAATCACTACTGCGGTCAAATGGATTTGCTTTACTCTTGGTGCCCACAAATGATAATCAGTACGATGCTTCGCATGAAACAGTTTATTCCATCAGGAAGCGACATACACACACCAAAACAAGTTTTGCATCACCCCGGCTCCCAGAACTCCTGAAGATAGACGTTGACTGTGGATGTTGTATCACAGACGCAGTACCTTTGACAGCTAGAGATGTCACCAAACCCGCCGAAAGATGTAAACAACCATGCATAAGAAGCGCCTGTTAGACGGAGGGGGTCCGACAGCCAATCAGTTCCAGTTATTCCACCAGGAAGGATGTACACGGCTCGTGTTGTTTGCAGTTCAACCAGGCCTAGACGGTCAATACCGCGGTTCGATCGCGTCCGCATTGTTCGTTTGGGGAAGGATACCAGACAGCGTGGTCATCGGTCTCATCGGATTAGGGAAGAATTGGGAAGGAAGTCGGCCGTGCCCTTTCAGAGGAACCATCCCGGCATTTGCCTGGAGTGATTTAGGGAAATCACGGAAAATCTAAATCAGGATGGCCGGACGCGGGATTGAACCGTCGTCCTCCCGAATGCGAGTCCAGTGTCTAACCACTGCGCCACCCCGCTCGGTGTCCGCATTGTTACTTTGTGCCAGAAGGGGCTCTCAAAATGGAAGTGTCCAGGCGTCTCGGAGTGTACCAAAACGATGTTTTTCGGGCATGGAGGAGATAGAGAGAGACGGGACTGTCGATGACGTGCCTCGCTCAGGCCACCCAAGGTCTACTACTGCAGTGGATGACCGCTACATACGGATTATGGCTCTGAGGAGCACTGACAGCAACGCCACCATGTTGAATAATGCTTTTAGTGCAGCCACAGGATGTCATGTTACGACTCAAACTGTGCGCAATAGGCTGCATGATGCGCAACTTCACTCCCGACGTCCATGGCGAGGTCCATCTTTACAACCACGAAACCATGTAGTGCGGTACAGATGGTCCCAAGAACATGCCGAATGGACCGCTCAGGATTAGCATCATATTCCCTTCACAGATGAGTGTCGCATATGCCTTCAACCAGACAATCGTCAGAGACGTGTTTGGAGACAACCCGGTGATGCTGAACGCCTTAGACACACTGTCCAGCGAGTGCATCAAGGTGGAGGTTCCCTGCTGTTTTGGGGTGGCATTATGTGGGACCGACGTACGCTGCTGGTGGTCATGGAAGGCGCCGTAACGGCAGTACGATACGTGAATACCATCCTCCGACCGACAGTGCAACAATATCAGCAGCATATTGGCGAGGCGTTCGTCTCCATGGAATACAATTCGTGCCCTCATCGTGCACATCTTGTGAATGACTTCCTTCAAGATAACGACATCACTCGACTAGATTGGCCAGCATGTTCTCCAGACATGAACCCTATCGAACATGCCTGGGATAGGCTGAAAAGGGCTGTTTATGGACGACGTGACCCATCAACCACTCTGAGGGATCTACGCATAATCGCCGTTGAGGAGTGGGAAAATCTGGTCGAACAGCACCTTGATGAACTTGTGGATAGTATGCCACGACGAATACAGGCATACATAAATGCAAGAGGACTTGCTACTGGGTATTAGAGGTACCGGTGTGTACAGCAGTCTGGACCACCACCTCCGAAGGTCTCGCTGTATGGCTGTATGTATGGTTTTCATGAGCAATAAAAAGGGCGGCAATGATGTTTATGTTCATCTCTATTCCAATTTTCCGTACAGGTTCCGGTGCTCTCGGAACCAAGGCGATACAAAACTTTTTTTGATATGTGTATATAACGTATGGCAACGGGTCCGCGTGCTGTGGGCGTTGTTTCCAGGGGGGGGGGGGGCGTTTTGTGCCTGGACAAAAAATGAGAAATGGTAACAGAAAAGAGGAAGAAGGAGGGCGAAATTGAGGGAATGGAGCAGGAGAAGAAGACGAAGAAGAAGGAAAAGAATTGGAGGGTATTAAAATGGTAAGAGGTGGAAGTGGATGAAAGAAAAACAGCTCCGTAAAACCAAGCTATACCTGGTATGGAGACGCTTGTGTCTTGTTTTCTCGCTATGGCAAGTGAGCCAACGCAAGAGTAAAGAGTATGTTTTGTGTTTTTTGTTTTGCGGCTATCCATTGACCGGTGATGACACAATGAAAAAGGAATCGTGCTATAGTTGCAAGCAACGTGACTCTGAACTGTGTGTCGTTCTATCTTTTGAATTGCATCATATAAAAAAGGATCGTTGAATGTATACATCTTACTTCGTTGTAATGAAGTGTTGATCGCAATAAACGGATAGGGGCTAAGCAATAATGAGGATTAAAGAAGAAATGGAGTGGCGTCGGCATGGAGTCGAAAGAGGGATGGGAGGGGGGAGAAGTCGAAGTTAGCCCTGGGCGCTTGGCAGCTTGGCTACGCCAATTATATACAAAGGGTGCCATTCTGTTATGCTGCTGAATCAGCATTTTTTCACAAAATAAAGGATTTCACGGCTTCATTGCTCTGCCCAGGAACTCTGCATATTGCCTAACTGAAGTTCTCTGGCTGCTCAGGGTTATTACAGTACATTACAGACCCGGACGCTTCTCTGGGGAAATTCCGATACCTCTGTCCCAGGTTTCGGCGAACAGCGTGACCGGCTCAGCCACAGCAGTAGTTACGTGTGTTTGCGGCGAACATTGAAGCCAGTAAGTACGAGATAGCGAGCGACAAGGCCGCTTACTTTTAGTGTGTCAAAACTGTCGGAGTTCCACCTCTTCATGTGAACAAAGCCTGTAAATACACAAATACTGAAGTAAAAAAAAATATGTGGTGAAAGTGGTTCTAATTTGTGTTAGTCATTTCTGTCACAAACGATCTTGATCTTAATTCTCATCGGGATAGTAGGACCTACTAAAATTTTGTGAAATTGTGTGAAACAGTTTTCTATGAGAAGATTCGAAGTATTTGCTTCATTAAAAGAAACCAATATTTGCAGACAGGCTGAGTACTCGTCCTTGCCCTGGTATGTGTTTATTTCAAATTCATTGGTCAGTCTCCTTCTTCTCCCTCTCTCTGTCTGTCTCCTCTACCAACTCTCCCTGTCTGTATCCTTCTCCCTTTCGTCTCTATTCATCCACCCCGATCTCAATTCTCTGTCCATCTACTCCTGCCCCTCCCCCTGTTCACCTGCTGTTCTCTCCTCTCTCTCTGTCCATGCCCTCTTCCTAAACTGCCTGTTCATCTCCTCCTCTTTTCTTTCTATATCCATTTCCTCTTCCCAGCATCTCCCTGTCCATCGCCTCCTCTTCCCTTTCTCTGTTCATCTCTTCCTCCTCCTCTTTCTGTGCTATACAATGATATAATTTTATAGATAGGGTAAGGTTAAGGGTAACACGTGGCTACTTTCCGCTAAATGCATAGCGAGTAGAGTTAGTATCCGAGATGTATCAAAGATGCAGCAGTTTTCACGAATCTCAATGACGTCATTCTCCTGAAGTATGAGCCTTACAGTGATATAATTTTGCACATATATTAGTCGGTAGGTGTGGCCGAGCGTTTCTAAGCACTTCAGTCTGGAACCGGGCGACCGCTACGGTCGCAGGTTCGAATCCTGCCTCGGACATGGATGCATGTGATGTCCTTAGGTTAGTTAGGTTTAAGTAGTTCTAAGTTCTAGGGGACTGATGACCTCAGATGTTTAGTGCTCAAAGCCATTTGAACCATTTGCACATATATTCAGTGCCATACGGTAACACCGTCTGCAAAATATGTCGTGATTACAGACAGTAGTATAGAAGTAATGCCTGATGCAACAGCTTTACTGTATGAACAGAAAAAAATCTAGTAAGCGATTACCTTTTTCCTTTTCATCATTTTGTGGAGCCTGTGAGCATGGGAAACCTTCGGAAAGTTTGGGAATTTTGGGTAAAATTTGTTGCAAGTTACTAAGTGCTTTCGTCCTTAGAGACTAGATGAATAAAATCTGGATCTTCTTGCGTCGTGGCTTACACACCTGTACCCCTTTGAGAGGCAGGTGATTCTGAATAGCACAGCGATTCTTTCCAGACCGTAAGCGATATATGTGCCAAATTTGGTTAAAAATCGGTCTAGTGGTTTCGAAGGAGATGGCACATTTTTGTAATATGTATGAATATCTTTTTTTAGAGACCCGATTTTGATTAAATATAGCCTTTATGTTACCCTTAGCTACTCTGGAGTTACCAGTGAAAACCCTGTAAAAATCGATGTAATAGTTTTGGGGATTAGCGTATTTAGACAGACAGACAAGTAAGTTTTAGTAAAACTTTAAATCACGATATACTTTTTCCCGTGATTCGATTTTAATAACCAATGCCTGTAAACTAAAGCTTTTACAGTGCTACAAGCTGTGCTCAAGCTTTCTGAGAAAACTCCATGAAAATTCGTCTAATAGCTTTGGAGGTTAGTATGTTCAAAGACAAACAGACAGACACCACGGTTTTACAGATTTATCAATAGTAGAGATGAAGTTACGTGTAGGTTTACACAAGATCTGTCTTCTGAAAAGCAGGGGTCGTGGATGTACGAATATTGAAGAGTTACAACATCAGACAGTCGGATGAGTGGTTTTTGAGTACCCTGCATAACGTGTGTTAGTAAAGAAATGCCATTGTTTGTTAGATACATTGCTTCCAAGAGAAAATTACGTTACGAAACTTGGCTACTTGTAATTAAATATAAAGCTCACAGACAAAATAATACTTTTCAATAGTAATTATATAGTTTAGAAAGCTCGAGGAACATCCTTTAAATTTTTACTTGTTAGTTTAGTTTATCTTCAGTTCTTCTCTCCAGTATTTGCCGCCATATATATGTCTTTGTGCGGCTGTGGTTGGGTGACCACTTAACATGGACGTTCATAGTCTTTCAGAAATGGTTGAAGATAGGGTAACATGTTTTGCAGAGAAATGAAAGAGTATGTTACTGTACAGCTATTTCTATACAGGGTGGTTTTGCTAAATGGAGACAAACTGCAGGAAACGGTCCCTGAGCGAATAAGGAGCAAAAAAGGTCAGATAGACATTATGGCCACATGCCTTCCAAGGAAAGTACATCCCCTTCAAGGTTGAGATAAAAGATCTTTGACAGTGCAGGCTTCAGTGATTCAGCCTACGCATGTAGACACCCTAGACATGTGGGAATGTTCTGCCTGTACTGGTGTTTTAGCTCCGCACTTAAGAGGGCGTAGGAATTCTCACACATCGGTACATGGGGGCATCCACTTCACTACTGTTGGCCTCTCATTCTGTTGTGGATGAGTATTGTGCAGTGCAGTGCTGACAGACGACGGCCAGGTATACCGACCAGGAGAAGGCCGACGTGGTCTTGACTTAAGGACAGGCAAATGTCAATGGGCGGCCAGCACCACTACTGCACAGAGAAAAATATCCCCGCTGACAACGGCGTACCACAAGCTGTCTGCAACTGTGTTTCGTCGTTTGTATGAGACAAGGCGGTTGCACCCAGTATGTACAGAGACGTTGGAGGAACACTATAGGATATGACCTGGTATCATTTCCAGGCTGGTGGCCCGCCAAAATGCGATAAGACAAACTACAGTGTGGAACATTCTCCACGGCAACTGTTACTACCCGTACTACCTTCAATGCGTCCAGGCGTCATTGCCTAAGAACTTGCCTCCATGACAACAGTTTTGTCGGTTGTTAGCACGGTTCCAGACTGCAGCGCCTAGAACCGCTCGGCCACTCCGGCCGGCCGCACATTCACAAGAGAGGCTACATTTACGAGGCATGGTATCGTCAACCTTCACGACACCAACCTGTATGCTACGGGGACTCCCCACGATACGATGGCGGCGAACCATCAGCACCAGTTCAGCCACAATGTGAGAATTAATGGGACCAGTTATCCTTCTACAACGCCTCACAGGCGAGGTATATCTGCACTACCTGGTGTGAGCCTGTCCTGAAAGAGATGCCTTTGGTGATAGGAAGGGTAAGTGGCTACCAGATGATGGTTCTCCAGCTCAGTTTCGCATTTCTGTGCGGAGGCATCTCGACAACATGTACTGCAGACGATGGATCGGACGAGGTCCAGTCGCATGATCCATCCGGTCGCCAGACCTCGACCCCTTAAATTTTCATCTGTTCGGCACCTGAAAGAAGTCGTGTATGTGGAACTCCTCCGAGTCGTACATACAATGGAACAAGGCATTCATGCTACCTGAGCAGGCCGTGGTGGCCGAGCGGTTCTAGACGCTACAGTTTGGAGCCGCGCGACCGCTACGGTCGCAGGTTCGAATCCTGCCTCGGGCATGGATGTGTGTGATGTCGTTAGGTTAGTTAGGTTTAAGTAGTTCTACGTTCTAGGGGACTGATGACATCAGAAGTTACGTCCCATAGTGCTCAGAGCCATTTGAACCATGCTACCTGTCACACCATTAGTTTGCAGGAGGGCGCATTTCGAGGTGTGCGTCAGAAATATATTGACAAACTTTGAGGGGTTGTAGAGGGTATCTTGAGGAACAAATTAGGCTGGGAAACAGCATCTGGCAATGTCATCCAACACGTGCGTGGCAGCTACAGAAGACAACGCCTATTGTTAGGCTACCATTCGGTAGCAAACTTGAGTTGTAACGCTGACGTATCTGCCATCACTGCGCTTACCGATTGCTACAGTGTTGTTATGACAGGCTTGGGCGAGTTAGACGTAATCTATAGTCCTGAACACTGTCAGGTCCAACGTGAGGAGTACGGCCTGCAGTCTGTCAATGTTACAACTCACATTTGGTTTCAGAGGGGTGGTTTGGCCCCAACGCTTTCCTCTGTGACTTCACTGCTCTGTAGTGTTGTTGGATGATTTTCCCGGACATGTGTTTCATTCCTCACTTTGTTTACAAGACATTCCCCACAACCTCTTGAAGTTTTTCAGCATATTTTTATACACCTTGTATACAGGATGGTCAGAAAATGTCTGAAACGCTTGTAGGTATGCTTCAGGGCATAGATGTTAAGAAAAAAATTATACATTGCTCGGTTTCCGAGTTACTTAGCGTTGAAATTAGTTAATCGGGGCGTCGCGCGCTCACATTCGTGGGGTATGCAAGGGGCGGTGCTGACCAACGAGTGCTTTGTTTGGTTAACTGAAACTTGAATTATGGCGCGCGACGACCTGGTTAGGTAACTTCAATGCTAAGTAACTCGGAAGCGACGCAACGATTCGACTTTTTTTCTTAAAATTAATGTCTCAGTACAGTCTGCCCTGAAACATACCTACAAGCGTTTCAGACATTTTCTGACCACTCTGTATTATACTCTTGTGCGAAACGTAAGGAAGACATGTCACTCCGAAGTAACCGCTCGCTGGTTGATACACATGTCGTATCACGTTCCTTCAACTGCCTTCTGTTGCGGGGTCAGCCCAATACGTCGCTACAGCCATCCTGAACTCGCACCTCGCGACGTCTATCTTTCTGTGCATGACAGGGAGACTTCTGGCAACATACACCCTCACTTTCATTCCTTTCCACCGAGTAGCTTACATTGTAGCACACCGATTATATTTGGTCAGAAACACGCAAAGTAGCAAGTACATCACAACAGAGCCAGACGCAGCCAAGCACAGATATTATGTCCTACAAGACACAACACAGCCGTCGTATGTTGCGAGGCGAGCTGGCGGGGAGAGGTGGGGAAATAGTTGACACAGCAGCATCTAAGCTATAAAAGGCGGAAACCTTTCCACACCAGCAGCCGCGATAGTGTTTACTATATGTACAGGAAGGCACAGCAAAGCTCAAGCAAGCACCCCTGTGAATGCATAAATACACTATGTGATCAAAAGTATCCGGACAACCCGGCTGAAAATGACTTACAAGTTCGTGGCACTCTCCATCGGTAATGCTGGAATTCAGTATGGTGTTTGCCCACCCTTGGCCTTAATGACAGCTTCCACTCTCGCGAGCATACTTAAAGTTAGGTTCTGTAAGGTTTCTTGAGGTATTACAGCCCATTCTTCACGCAGTGCTGTACTGGGAGAGGTATCGATGTCGGTCGGTGAGGTCTGGCACGAAGTCGGCGTTTCAAAACATCCCAAAAGTGTTCTATAGGATTCAGGTCAGGACTCTGTACAGGCCAGTCAACTACAGGGATGTTATTGTCGTCTAACCACTCCGTCACAGACCGTGCATTATGGAGAGGTGCTCGATCGTGTTGAAAGATGCAATCGCCATCCCCGAATTACTCTTCAACAGTGGGAAGCAAGAAGGTGCTTCAAACAGCATGTAGGCCTATGCTGTGATAGTGCCACGCAAAACAACAAGGGGTGCAAGCCTCCTCCATGAAAAACACGGCCACATCATAACACCACCGCCTCAGAAGTTTACTGTTGGCACTACAGACGCTGGCAGATGATGTTCACAGGGCATTCTCTGTACCCACACCCTGACATCGGTTCGTCACATTGTGTACCGAGA
The DNA here is from genome assembly GCF_021461395.2 of Schistocerca americana. Classification (NCBI taxonomy): domain Eukaryota; kingdom Metazoa; phylum Arthropoda; class Insecta; order Orthoptera; family Acrididae; genus Schistocerca; species Schistocerca americana. The sequence continues at coordinate 261,763,189 of NC_060121.1, read as the reverse complement.
TTCGTCACACGACACAACGTTTTTCCACTCTTCAATCGTCCAATGTTTATGTTGCTTACACCAAGCGAGGCGTCATTTGGCATTTACCGGAGTGATGTGTGGCTTTTGAGCAGCCGCTCGACCATGAAATCCATGTTTCCTCACCTCCCGCCTAACTGTCATAGTACTTGCAGTGGATCCTGATGCAGTTTGGAATTCATGTGTGACGGTCTGGATAGATGTCTACCTATTACACATTACGACCCTCTTCAACTGTCGGCGGTTTCTGTCAGTCAACAGACGAGGTCGGCCTGTACGCTTTTGTGCTGTACGTGTCCCTTCACGTTTCCTCTTCACTATCACATCGGAAACAGTGGACCTAGGGATGTTTAGGAGTGTGGAAATCTCGCGTACAGACGTATGACATAAGTGACACCCAATCACCTGACCATGTTCGAAGTCCCTAAGTTCCGCTAAGGTCGCTGATATGGAGTACCTGGCGGTAGGTGGCAGCACAATGCACCTAATATGAAAAACGTATGTTTTTGGGGGTGTCCGAATACTTTTGATGACATAGTGTATCTAAGAACTTTGGCACTGAAACCGTGTCGTGTTATAATTGCGGCAGTACCACCGCAGTGCCATGACACTACGGGCGTTATGAGGAATATTGGGCGAGGTCCACAGTTGGATCCCACGTCAGGGCAGATACGGGCCGTAGAGCCGCAGCCACCACGGGGTAAGCCGAGCCCTGAGACATAGCGTGCCAGACACAGCGCTTCTACAGTGGGTCATGGCCGCTCGGTGCTGGACACATAAGCCTAGTCTCGGCCGGCGCTGTCTTAGCTACCGAGTCCGGGAGACGTCGCTGACAGAAGTGGTGGTAAATGATTAATTAATTGAAACCCTGAGCTGCCAACAGGTGTTGTTGATATACCTCGATGGGGACAGCTGAAAATGTGTGCCCCGACCTCGACTCGAACCCGAGATCTCCTACTTACATGGCAGACGCTCTATCCATCTGAGCCACCGAGGACACAGATGAATAGTGCGACTGCAGGGACTTATCCCTTGCACGCTTCCCGTGAGACCCACACCTTAGTTGGCGCGAGTAATGAGTGGATGGGCAAATATCTGTTAGGAACATTACGTATGTAGATTGTGGACAGTTGGGAATGTGGGTCTCACGGGAAGCGTGCAAGGGATAAGTCCCTGCAGTCGCGTTATTCAACTGTGTCCTCGGTGGCTGAGATGGATAGAGCGTCTGTCATGTAAGCAGGAGATCCCGGGTTCGTGTCCCGGTCAGGGCACAAATTTTCAGCTGTCCCCATCGAGATACATCAACAACACCTGTCGGCAGCTGAGGGCTTCAATTAATTATCATTTATTCTAGAAAAGCTGCACGGTCATCAATGGCAGCTGTTCTTTCGAGAACTGTTACTATTTTTATAGAAGTGGTGGTGTTGCACCACAGCTCAGCCACACCGCGCTGTCAGCATTCTGGGACCTTCTGCATACACACACATGAGAGGCAACGGGATGCATAGATGACATTTCGGCAGCTTGTGATGAGTCACTGTGAAGATCTGTAACAAAGGAATTTTTGAAGGACGAAACAAGGCTACTAACTCCAGTCCGATTTTACTCTCGTCAGCATACTGCTATTGACACGGGATTTCAAATCGATTCCATATTTCTTGTTCTCCAGAAGACCTTTTATAATGTACTTCACAAGCGACTTGTAGTCAAATTGAGTGCTTATGAAACATCGTCTCAGTTATGCGACTAGATTCGTGATTTCCTGTCAGAGAGGTCACGTTTTGTAGTAATTTACGGAAAGTCATCGACTAAAATAGAAGTGATTTTTGGCGTTCCCCAAGGCATCTGCTGTTCCTTATCTATACAGGGTGAAAAGTATTTAAACCGACAAACCCTGGGAGGTTGTAGGGGACATCAAAACAAATATTTTTCCCTAATGTCATTTTTTCCTATGAGGAGTATTTACACCGGTAGAGGAAGATTTCTCTGGATGCAAATTAATTAAACTAACAAACACTTTTCCATTTTTTATGACCAAGAGACAACACAATAACAAAACCCAATTTCAATTACAGTAGATTTTCATAAATGCCTCCATTGACACGTAAACAAAGGTTACACCGTCGGATCATGTTCTGTCTGACACGGGCAAAAACCCCAGGAATTGTTCCTGCTGCTGCTACTATCCGGGCAACCAGATCCTTCTAATGCAACAGGAGTTCCGTAAACATGGTGCGCATCTCTCATCACACAAAAAAGTCCAGAGGGGATATATCTGGGGATCGAGCAGGCCATGGTACAGGACCACCTCTGCCAGTCCACGTTTCTGGGAACCGTCGGTCCAGGAATCGACGCACACGACGACTGAAATGTAACGGCGCCCCGTCACGTTGGAACCACATGCGTTGTCTTGTAGGGAGCGGGACGTCTTCCAGAAATTCTGGTAATGCTCTAGCGAGAAAATTGTAATAGTGCCTGCCATTTAATTGTCTAGGTAGCAGATACTGCCCAATTAAACAGTCCCCAACAACACCGACCCACACATTAACGAAGAAGCGCACTTGATGAGCGCTAGTAACTGTGGCATGTGGGTTATCCTCACTCCAAACATGCGAAATGTGCATGTTGAAGACTCCATCACGCCCGAACGTTGCTTCATCGGTAAACAACACAGAGGATGGAAATGTAGGATGCATTTCACACTGTTCCAAGTACCACTGCGAAATCTGTATTTTGGGTGGATAATCAACTGTTTCCAGGTTGTGGACACGCTGTAAGTGAAATGGACGTAACAATTGCTCTCGAAGGACTGTTCTTACATTCGTCTGATTCGTCCCCATGTTATGTGCAATTTCACGAATGCTGATTGAAGGATCCCGCGCCACATGATGCAAGACAGCTTCCTCAAATTGCAGCGTTCTTACAGTGCGACGGCGTCCCTGTCCGGGTAATCGGCTAAATTACCCGGTCTCAAGCAGACATTGGTACACAGCAGCAAAGGTCGTATGATGCAGGATACGGCGATTAGGATATTGTGGTTGATAAACCCACTGCGCAACTCGTCCGTTGTGGTGCGCTACGTAGTACGCACCAACCATATCAGTATACTGACTCCAGGTGTATCGCTCCATTAGTAAACAGAGACAGTGCACTACTACACTGGTGGACAGCAGCTGCCTACAACTGAAGATCGTAATACGGCCTCTAACAAGTGAAGAGCGCAATATGACCTCCACCGGTTTAAATAATCCTCATAGGAAAAAATGACATTAGGGAAAAATATTTGTTTTGATGTCCCCTACAACCTCCCAGAGCTTGTCGGTTTAAATACTTTTCACCCTGTATAAAGGATTTAGGATACAATGTGAGTGGCCGTCTTAGATTGTTTGCAATTGATTTTGTCGCTTATCGTCTAGTAAAGTCACCAGGAGATCAAAAGAAATTGCAAAACGACTTACAAAAGTTATCTGCATGGTGCGAAAATGATCAACTTACCCTAAATAAAGAAAAGTGTGAGGTCATCCACATGAATGCTTAAAGTTACAATTACGAACAATTTGCATAGGAAAGAACGCGTAGAAAAATGTTATGGGGAAGACAAATCAGTGACTGCGTTTTATTGGCAAAACACCTAGAAAATGTAATAGATCTGCTAAAGAGACTGCCTACACGACGCTTGTCCGTCCTCTTTTGGAGTACCTCTGTGTAGTCTGGTCTTCTTACCAGATGGGATTAACGGAGTACATCGAGAAAGTTCAAAGAAGAGCAGCACGTTTTGTATTATCGTCAAATAGGCGAGAGAGTGTCACGTACATGATACAGGATTTGGGGTGGAAATCATTGAAACGAAGGCGTTTATCGTTGCGGCGGAATCTTCTCACGAAATTTCAATTATCAGCTGTCTCCGCCGAATGCGAAAATATTTTATTGACGTCGACCCGCGTAGGGAGAAACGATCATCATAGTAAAATAATGGACGGAAAGACATAGATGTTCATTTTTCCTCGCACTGTTCGAGACTGGAATAATAGATAATTATTGTGAAGGCTATTTGATGAACGCTCTGCCAGGCACTTAAGTGTGATTTGCAGAGTATACATTTAGATGTAGATGTAGATGCTACCTTTTTAGAGAACCGTCTGAACCTGCAGACTACAGTGCTGTGAGTCAAGAAAATTTAATTGTTGTTGAGTGTTCTGGTCCCGGGTTCGATTCCCGGCGGGGTCAGGGATTTTCTCTGTCTCGTGATGACTGGGTGTTGTGTGATGTCCTTAGGTTAGTTAGGATTAAGTAGTTCTAAGTTCTAGGGGACTGATGACCATAGATGTTAAGTCCCATAGTGCTCAGAGCCATTTGAACCATTTTTGAGTGTTCTGGTCATGGAAAAGACGCTTGACTGCTGTGCTATTTCTTAGAAGAATTTTGTTACTACCAAAGAGTCAGTAGACTTGTCACACTTCTGAGGTAATGTGAGTCACGATTGGCTAGTACCTGTTATATGTACGCAGTGTAACTTAGAAGTTCATTTAGCGCCTTCTACAGTAGTAAACGCTACGATCATATTGCTAGGCAATAATTAATGACTAGACGTAAGAAATAGAGTAATATATTTCACTGTGTATGTCTTGTGACTATTGGTGTTTATAAATGAGTGCCGGGAAGGACAAGGATTCTGCAGAGTCAAGGGCGTCAGAACCGGAGGAAGTTCGCACATTATTAGAAAGTTTAGCCCTTGTAACAAGAGTTAATAAGAAGTTACGTGGTCTAGTGGAGTCGCAGTCACCACGGTGAGGTATAGATTTGTCAGCCGCAAATTTAGTTGCTCCTTTCGCCGTAAAATCAGCTGAGGATGTACAAACATTTGTGCTAGATTTTAAGAATTTGGAAGGAATGGAAGGATGGTGTGACACGGAAATTTTAAGAATAGAAAAGTTGAGATTAACGAGAGAAGCTACAAATTATGTGGGGTGTAATTGGAGACTGTCAATGCAGCTAGAACGTCTGAATAATTTACGAAGGGTTTAGTTCAGATGTATATGATGCAGAATAGTGTCGTACATTTTAGGGAACAGTTGGGTATGGTAACGAAGAAGGATGTTGAGTCGGTGGAAGAATTTACCGACAGAATAAGGAAGACCAATGGGAGTACTTACGAGTTGGAACAGAATGCTATGGTGAATGAGGCAATTTTGTGAGAGGCTGAGCAGAGGATGCTTGACGCATTTTTTACAGGATTATCTTCAAAGATGTCTAGAAGAGTGCGGACAGGGCTCCGACTGACTGGCGCACACCTATAATATTAACAATAGAATGTGAAGAAATTGACATCTCAGCCGGAGTGCTGGATATGGATAGTTTTCAGCCAATATAAGTTGTTATCGGTATGAGCATGTGAGAAGGCAGGGGTCCAAATAGATTCAGAGGTAGGGGACCGGGAAATAAACAGACGTTAAACGCCAAAGGGAACCCGAGGTACACCTACGGTCATACACAATAAGATTAGATGCTACGATGTCGTATGCAGATGTGGATTGTGCGGCCAGAGGAATAGTAGGGAAGAGGAACTGCAAGATATTGTTGGACACAGGGGTGCATGTGTCGGTTCTCAGTGGAGATCTTGGGGAACATAAGCAATGTAACCCACCACGGTATGGATTACGTGGAGTGGGGGATAAATATGTCACGCCATTGAGGATGGTAAACATAGATTTTGACACAGGTATTGTTCAGTTCAAACAATGCGTAGAGATTGTACCACTTATGGGTAAGGGCTATGACATGATTCTGGGTTTGAGTATCTTGTATCAGCATCGTGCCAAAATCGTACTTCAGCAGCATATGATAGAACTTCACGGGAAAATGTTTCAGTTGAGTTAAACCGCTGCCAGTGTAGAGATGTCGTTAAGTGAGTCTATCGCAAATGACAAGCCATTTAAACCATGAACAATCGACTAAGACTCGATTCACACAATTGAGTACCTAAGGGTACCAGGAAATCGCTTGGAAATAGTGTTGAATATAGTTTATCGGTAGGAATTTTGTGTGAGATAAAAACTTTGGCAGTAAATGAAGTATTGGATTAGGTTGGTTTGTTAGTGAAGAGAAGTGCTGTACGCATACGAGAGATAAACGGTGAGAAAATGGTACCTGTATTTGTGGATAATTTCAGCGCCGAGGATTTACGGTTAATGAAGGGGCTATTTATTACTAATATGGATATCTTCGAGGAGGCAGAAGTGGACACAATGGGTGTTGGTCACAGACAATCGCCAAACGCCATTGAAACTGCATTACGAGGGAAAATAAAGTACCTAAAGACAAAGAATTTCGGGATTTTTTAAAGGGTCATTGCCAGCTGCGCATAATACTCTGCAGTGGGTACCAACAGTAATGAATCACCGGTTTGAGCAACAAACCATACAGAGTCCAGGGGTATTTGAAGCAGTTTCTGGAAGAACTTATCGATCAGCAGCTGAGAGATGGAGTAATGGCTCATTGGGGGCTGGAATTGTCATTGTGACTAAGAATTCAGTGGATGGATCACTTAAGTATAGATTTTGTTATGAATGCTAAGAGTATAACGGATGCCTACCCTCTGCCAAACATTACGGAAACCATAGACTATTTGGGCTATTACAAGAATTTTTCAGTGATGGACTTAAGGAGTCGCTACCATCAGCTTGAAGTCACTCCGGGTTGACCAAAGACAGCACTTTCTATAACGTGGTGTCATTGTCAGTATAGGAAGATGCCTTTAGTATTAGAGAAAGCACCTGCGATGTTTCAGTGACTGTTAGATGGAGTGCTTAGAGGATTGAGACCACATCGTTGCTTTGTATATCTTTGTGATATGGTCGTCTATGCGAGTGACATGGAGCAGCGCATACAACGCTTGAAGGAAATGTTCCTGAGGTTGAGGGCAGCGAATTTAACGTTGAGTACAGAGAAGTGTAATTTTGTCTTGGAAGAGGTGGCATACCTTGGTCATATAATTAGTAAGGATGGGGTTAAGACAGACCTGAGATATAGTTAAAGCTAAACGTGAACTTTCTGTGCCTGAATAAGGGAAGGAACTACGATCACTCCTTGGAGTCACAAATTATTACCGAAGATTTTTGGAAGGATTTGCCAATGTTGCCAAACCACTGACGCACTTGCTTCAAGAGAGGTGCAAAATATTTTTGGCCACAGGACTCTCAACGTGCTTTTGAAACACTGAAAGAAGTTTCGATATCAAATCCGATTTTAGCGTTTCCAGATTTCAGCAAGGAATTCATTCTGTTATGTGATGCATCCAACCATGCTCTTGGTTGTGTGTTGTCTCAAGAAATAAAGGGCACGGGGCACACGGTTGCCAGTGTATCAAGGCAAATGAACTCAGCAGAGAGGAACCACTCCACGATGGTAAATGAGATGTTGAGCCTTATTTTTGGAATCACCTACTTCAACTGCTATCTCTACAGGAAAAAGTTTCGATTGATAACGAATCATGCAGCACCGAAATGGTTGCTGGTGTTGAAAGACCCATCTAGCAGGTTGAGACCCTAACTGGTTCGATGACATGAGTTTAATTTTGAGGACGTTCATAAACCTGGAAGGATACTGGCGATCGCAGGTGGCTCAAATAGGAAAGTAGCAGTGATGCAAATATGTGGTGATGAGCTTAAGGAATAGCAGACAGCACAGAAATGGATGATGAGTGTATGTGTAAACAGTGTAATAAATAACCAGTTTTGTACGAAAAATGGGCTGCTGCGCAGAGAAACTAAGTTCGGAGAACGAATCTGAGGAGTAGAGTGCTGCAAGAGACATGTGATCCTGTCTTAGCAGGTCGTGGAGGATTTAGATCTACCAACAGGAGAGTAGCGGAGATGCATAGGTGGAGGAATAGGAAGACAGACGTGAACCAGTATGTGCAGAATTGTACACAGTGAGCACAGAATGCGGATTGGAGTCAAACGAGAGTGCCATTACATAGATTACCTGAAGCATTAGCACATTTCGAATTTCTCGGGATTCAGATCCTTTCAACGAAACACTCGCAGGGAATAGATACCTACTCGCGGTTATGGATGATTTTTCGAGATATGTACAAATGGTCACAATGTCAAGCCAAAAAAAGGCAACGGTGGCAAAAGCGCTTGTAAACAGTTGGATACTGAGGTTTGGGATGCCTGAAACGATAATGACAGATCATGGAACCAACATTATGTCAATTTTATCCAAGGAATTGTGAAAGCTGTTGTGTGTGAAGAAACTGAGGACGAATCCTCTACATCTTCAAGCTAGTGGAAGAAAGGGAAAGGAAGATGCTAGGGCACTATGTGGACGCACACCATACCGATTGGGATGCCTATTTAAGGTATGTGGTCTGAGTGTACAACTCGAATCTGCACAAAGAACAGGGTTGTCACCATATTAGGTGTTATACTGTCGTAAAATGCAATTGCCGTTCGACAAGTTGAAAACCAAGAAGGGGAAAACAGAAGAATTGGTTAAGAAGCTTGCAAGGGTGATGAGAGAAATATGGAACAGGGTGCGCAAAGCGAATTGATGGACGATGGAAACGCAGGAGAAATCAGTGAACCATACAAGAACGTCGCAGCGCGGGATTAGCCGAGCGACCTCTGGCGCTGCAGTCATAGACTGTGCGGCTGGTCCCGGCGGAGGTTCGAGTCCTCCCTCGGGCATGGGTGTGTGTGTTAGTCCTTAGGATAATTTAGGTTAAGTAGTGTGTAAGCTTAGGGACTGATGACCTTAGCAGTTAACTCCCATAAGATTCTACACACATTTGAACATTCTTGAACAAGAATGTCGCAATACAGTGTTGGCCAATGGGTAATACTATCGACTTCTTACACTCCATAGGGGAGCACTAATAAATTTTTATACAGCATTAAGGGCCGTATCGAGTTGTCGAAACTATGTCAATTGTGAACGTCAAGATCCAGTTGCCAACAAGAACGACAACTGTGCACGTGGGACGTTTGAAATCTTTTAGAGGGAGCCCAGCTGCTATCTAAAGAAACAGGAGACCAGACTGGAAAGGAGAAGTGGAAAATAAGGTGCGAAGCGGCGCGGGAGAAGTTGTAGGCGAAGCAATGATAAGAAGTCCGTGTGGATTAAGACCTAGGAGATACGAATAGATTTAAGTTTTCTGTATTTTAGATATAAGTGTAGCATAATGTTTAGTATAGGCGAAACAAACTGCTGCCGGGCAGCAATGTACTTTAGGGCGAGGAAAGACTAATGGTTACCACTGTCTCAGATGAGATACGCCTGGAGACAAGATGATACGGATCATAATAGGGCTGTTGGTCGTCATCGGTGTGGAAGCACTGCGGAACCAGCACCTAGAAGGGGGAGTACTGTCCGAGGAGCAAGAAGATATGGTGATCACTGATCAGCACTGGGTGATACAGATGGTATTTAACGCGTGGGAGGTGCGGAATGAGGTGAGATGGCTAGAGGAAGCCTTTGATAATATTTGGCAGGAGGCCGAGAACCACAGAGTGCTTATGTAGGTATGTAGGAGAACACATCGGACTTATGAGAAGCTGAGGGATGAGATGACGCAGGTTCTGCGAATTATATTATACGACGCGGAGGGGAGGTATGATCGATCGGTGTGGGAGGTCGACTTCTGAAAACTGTGTTTGAGGCAGCTGACGTGAATGACGTCAGGAGGGTGAATTACACAGTGGAAGCAATGAAACAATGGGTGAAAGGAATCCATGCAACAAGTGAATAGCACACCACGAAAATCGGGAGTCTGGAGAAAGATGTGTTGAACAATACTCGGTTACTACGCTAGGTGACTGGAAAAGTGATGAACCACATAAAAACTGCAGAAGAATCAGTAAACTGGAGTATTAAGAAGTTGTAAACGGAAGTAGAAATATTGGACAAGTAAATAGTGGTAAAAATGGTTACAGACCTTGAAGATCAGTGTGTGAGAGGCACGAAGGAAGGTGGCAGAGTTAAACCATTGAGCAAGCTGTGCATGGCCATCAAGGGATGACTAGTTGTCACCAGAGTAGCGCCTGGAGCAGATACAGAAAGCGCAAAAAAAGCTACCACCAGAGTTAAGGTTGGTCATGGAAGCCAACCATAAAAATTTGCACTTTTCTTTTAGCCTAGCGACAGCAGAAGCGAGGACCGATGAAGCAAAATTGTATGTTTCGGTTTCCTTTCCAGTAGGAGGGAAGCAGGTATGGTACCCGTGTGATGAGGTTCACCCGTATCCTATTTAGTTTAGGAAGCTGAAGAAGTTTGTCAGAGTACAGGTACAACGGTTGTTATTGGTTGCAGAAGACAAGAACGGACGTGTGGGAATTGAAGAAGTGGAGTTACGAAAGTGTTCCGGGGCGAGATTACGATATGTCCAAACAAGGTAGTGAGAGAGAGTCAGGATTCTTGTGTAGTGAAGTTACTGCTGGGTCAGAAAACGGAGAAGGATGACAAGAAAGAGGAAATTAGGCCTGAGTAGTACTTCCAGCAGGTTGGGGTACATTGGTCATACTCTATCTTCGATAAAGTAATCCTAGTATCCAGTTGTTTCGAGCAGGGGAAACTCATGCAGAAAGGTTAGTTAGATGGGAGTGGATTATTGATAAATGGGGCATCATGTGAAATACATCTACTTTACATCTACCTGCCATAATTTTGGGGATAGTCCATCTAAGCATTTCGCAGCGTCGACTGTATTGGCTAGCGGAACTCATGGAAGAGTTAACACCTGCGGATCAAAGTCAACCAGACTTTGGGACACGAGTTAATGTAGTCCATAGAAAAAGTCGTTAACGAGCAAGTTTGTTGGCCTCCGTGGAGACACTGATGCAGCATGTCAGTCAGTAGGGAGAATCAGAACCAGAGGGAAACAACATTGAGCGTAGTCATTTCAACTACTGCAACGATACTTACTCTGCTAAGTGTAGTCCTTGGTTACATATACAAAAAACGGAATGCAAGACAATGTTCAGACCCAGCCATTGTTTAAATTCCGGTGGACGGGATTCCCAGAGCCTAGGAGGCAGTAGAGAGGACTGTAACAATAAGTTAAGTTGAGCAAAGAAATAAGGAACTTAGGGGAAGTAGTGTTTAAGTGAACTTTATGGAAAAACTAATTTTTCAAGAGCGGCCTGGAACCAGTTGTGCCAGCCTCCAGGATCTGTCATTCTAGTGTTTGAGGATAGTCTAGTTAAGGCGATCCGAGGGACTGGGTCTTGTTAAGAGGGAGGGCAATGTAGCACACCGATCATATTCTGTCAGAAATGTGCAAAGTAGGAAGTAGATTATAGCAGAGCTAGCTGCAGACAAGTGCGGATGTAATGCCTTACAAAACACAACACAGCAGTCACATGTTGCCAGGCGAGCTGGCCAGGTGAGATGTGGAAATAGTTGACACAACGGCACCTAACTGGCAGAAAGCGACAGCCTTTTCATACCAGCAACCGTGGAACTGTTTACTATACATCCGAAGGATATAGCAAAGGTTAACCAAGAGCAGCCCATGAGCATATAAATACCTAGCCAGTTTTGTACTGAAATCATCTTCTGTCAGTATCGCAGCACTACCACCACGGTGCTGTGACACTTGCTGCACTATGTGGAATGCCGTTCGGGGCAGCAGTTCGACTTCGCACCAGGGCAGTCTGCCCTGAGACATGAGATGCACACTCCCGCCGCCGTGGGGCAGCTGAGCCCTGCGACATAGAACAGCAGTCATGGTGCTTCTACAGTGAGTCACGGCCGCTGCAGCAGAGGAAACATTAGCAGTGTCTAAACTGTCGCTGCCTTAGCTGCCTAGGCTGGAGGACGTCGGTGACAGAGGCAGTGGCGTTGCACCACCACTTGACCACGCCACGTTGTGTTAGCGTTGTGGGACATCATGCTCAAACACACGGGAGACAACCGGATGCCTCAACAACGCTGCCACTGCCTGTAGTGAATCACGGCAGAGAGCCATGATAAAGAAATCTGAGAAGCACAAAACAAATTCTACCGACTCCAGTCCTGTTGTAGTATGTTATGTTACTGAGCATACGTCGTCCGTAACTATTGCAGAGCAATGTGTTTTACCTATCAAGGCAAAAAGCAATAAACGTTTTTCAAGTGGAAAAATATACATTCTAACGATATGTGATAACTTGTTGGGGAAGGAAGGAAGGAACATTAGAATTTGACAACCCGTCGATTACAAAGTCATCAGATGTAGAGCACGAAGTCAGATTTGACAAGGATGACGACTGGAGTCGGACGACTGGTGTACTACGAAAATGGTCGTGTAAGTGGTCACAAAGCAAGAGAAAGCAAGTTCTTTTCTAGCAGCTACCTCAAGCAAATGGCAACCTGCTCCGCCACCATCCAGTGGTGCTGGACCCTTACGACATCTCTCCACTCGTCAGATGCAGAACTTGTCCTCTCGCCCTGCTGTACTGCAACTGTGGCTTGTGTTCTGTAGAACACTCTGAACTTGTTCACATTACTGTCAAGTGATCAAGTTTCACCGATCACTTCAAGTGATAGTCGATGAACTTCTGCGGACTCCAAGTATGAGTTTCTTTTCTCGTGGACTTTAAATTTTCCCGAAAACAAACATCTGTCGATTTAAATTGCACCAGTATTTGTTTGCTGGTAAATATTGTAACTGCAAAAGTATTTATTTACAAGGGTGTTTCAGTAAGTTTTTTAAAAAGCCATAAATATACATAGATTAACGTCCTTGCTTGTGCCTGACGTTTGAAGTTTGTTATGTACGCTGGTGAAGTTTCGAACCGTTCTGGCGCATGGCAGAACCGTAGGTTTTTTTCTTTTTTTTTTTTTTGTCATTAGTCTTCTGACTAGTTTGATGCGGCCAGAAACGAATTCCTCTCCTGTGCTAACCTCTTCATCTCAGGGTAGCACTTGTTACCTACGTCCTCAATTATTTGCTGGATGTCTTCCAATCTCTGTCATCCTCTACAGTTTTTACCCTCTGCAGCTCCCTCTAGAACCATGGAAGTCATTCCCTCATGTCTTAACAGATGTCCTATCATCCTGTTCCTTCTCGTTACCAGTATTTTCCATATGTTCCTTTCCTCTCCGATTCTGCGTAGAACCTCCTCATTCCTTACCTTACCAGTCCACCTAATTTTTAACATTCGTCTGTAGCACCACATCTCAAATGTAGTACAGCATCAAAATGTCGTCTACATACGACACTCACGTTACAAGTAGCGTGCTGTTATTGAATTCTTGTGTGCAGAAAAAGAAACCGGGGTGAACATCCATAAACGTTGGCGTGCAGTGTTTGGCGATGCTGCAGTTGATAGGAGTGCCGCTAGACGATGGGCAAGTCTCAGGAAATGCAGAAACAGAGCTCCATGATCAGCCACACTCGGGTCGTCGTGTCACAGCCACTGCTCCAGACATGCTGAATCGTGCGGATGCCATTATTCGTGCCGACCGGCGCATCACAACTCGAAAATTGGGTCTACAGCTGTCGGTCAGCATTGGAAGTGCGTCTGCAATGATAGAGACTCACAAGATATTCAAACAGGTGCTCACGATGGGTTCCACAAATGCTCACAGCGGACTACAAGATTCAAAGAAAGGCCATTTCATCTGAATTGTTGGAGCGTTTTCAGACCGACGGTGAGGCCTTTCTGTCACGGATCGTTACGGGGGACGAAAGCTGGGTGCACCACTTTGCGCCGGATACAGTCCATGGAGTGGCATCATCCTCATTCACCACAAAAGAAGAAATTCAAGAGTCTGCCGGATAAGTCATAGTGACAGTCTTCTGGGACTGTTATGGCGTCATTCTCGTGAATGTGATGCCAAGAGGGTCAACTAACAATTCAAAGGTATATGTGAAGACTTTGTGAAGACTTTGAATAAACTCAAGAACCGTTTCCGACGTGTTCAGTTGGACAAAAATCCAGCAGAAGTCTTGCTCCAACACGATAATGCACTCCCACACACAAGTCTGAGAACCTGGGAACACATCGCCAAATTGGGTTGCCCATCATTGCCTCATCCACTCTACAGTCCAGACCTGGCACTCTCGGACTTCCATCTCTTTGGGCCGCTTAAAGATTGTCTAAGGGGAACACACTTTGTAGAAAATTGGCGTACGACCATAGAACGTGATGGAGGCTGCATAGAAAAATAGTACATGTACAAGACTTGTTGTATATGTTGCACCAAATTCTGACTCTTAACAATAAATATGTTGTGAGAAAAAATGTGGCGCATTACTTATTGAACAACCGTCGTATTTGCTGTGGGCTATAGTAAAAGGAACCACATCTGCCTTGGGTATTAAAATATTTTGACAGAGCGTAGAAAACATAAATGTGGGTTTGAAGATCACTTCTACTGAATGTGGGTCCAGTGTCTGAACCATTGTGTAACATTAAGCTTGTGAAATAAGTACACATACATGTTCTAAATGAAATATTTAGCAGAAATAGTCAAGTAAACGATGAATGTTGGACTTTAGTCTACATACACACCCACCTATCACTTTCACTGTCATAAGATAGAAAGAAAAAGACTTGAAAGTGCATTGATATGTAGACATAAGAGGTTCGTAATTCTGAGAAGCTTGATGTTAGTAGGCTCCCCAAAAAGACCAGTTTTTATCGTCATTTCAATTGAAGATATTTAAGTACGTGTTCGATGAAATAGACGAGGGATTTTATTCTTTAAAAATGTTGTTTGCTTTATTTGCCGCATCTGTTCTTTTATTATATAGCGTATACTTTAACTGATCACTAGTCCGCACCCGGTAGCTGAGAGGTTAGCGCGACAGAATGTCAATCTTAAGGGTCCGGGTTCGCTTCCCGGCTCGGTCGGAGATTTTCTCCGCTCGGGAACTAGGTTTTGTGTTGTCCAAATCATCATCATTTCATACCCATCGACGTGCAAGTCGCCGAAGTGGCGTAAAATCGAGAGACGGTCTACCCGACGGGAGGCCCTAGTCACACGACATTTACATTTACTGATCACTTAAAATTTTTAATGTTATCGGCGCTCGCTTTATGTTCAGTCTTGTACGAAACCATGTTAAGATTTATGGATTAAGCCCTGGCGAAAGTGATGACCAAACGTTTAGCGGAAAACCAGTATGGTTCAAATGGCTCTGAGCACTATGGGACTTAACATCTGTGGTCATCAGTCCCCTAGGACTTAGAAGTACTTAAACCTAACTAACCTAAGGACATAACACACATCCATGCCCGAGGCAGGATCCGAACCTGCGACCGTAGCGGTCACGCGGCTCCAGAGTGAAGTGCCTAGAACCGCACGGCCACACTGGGCGGCACCAGTATGGTCTCTGTGCGACTAGAGTGGCGATCATTCTTTATGGATTCATCATTCACGTCTCGGACTCAGTACATCCCTTGGAAATTTATGTGACAGGGAAGTCTTTCAGGGGATAGGATGCTCTGATTATTGAACATTACACAGACTACAAAGGGAAACGAAGCATGAAACCTTTAGCATGCTTCATTAATCTAGTCAACAGCATGGATCTCTTTGGAGGATTTAGGATAGGTCGTTGGAGAATTGTAGGGTGTGGATAAATCTGAACTGCATAGAATAATCAATCAGACAAAGGGAAGAACAACGGAAAACTGCTGCATACCAGAAGACTCCTTTGGTTACAGGGCATCACAAAGAAAGGAAACCCGGCAAAAACCCAATTAATTCGATAAACTATGACTTTTGGAAACATTATCATACATGTAGGAAGTCGCTTTATTCACTAAATTTTGCACCATGGGATTAGAAAAGGCAAATAAGGACAGACAGAGGGATCAGAGCCAATCCATGAAAAATACAGTAATTCAGATAAAAAACGTTACAAGAAATTGTTAATGTCGATATAGCGATACGTTTTACTCAGCATGTTTAGATCTCTCTACTAGGAAGGTTTCTTAAACGTCAATCACATATTCAAATACGCGTGATGGTGGGCACCAGACAAAGAACAAGTTCCATTTAACAGGAATATAATCGAAAAAACTCGACAAGCCATGGGAACCACGGTCGCGTGAATTCAGAAGGTTCGCTGAAGGCTATTAAATGATAGAATGTTAGCGAAATTTAGGCTACCAGAAACCAGCGCCGGGGTCTATCCCCCTGATACACAAAATCTCGTACATCTTGTCAGTCTCACTTAAAGCTACGCGTTACAGCGAACTAGCCCTTCATGAACTCTCAGGAATTAACTTATTAGGCACGGGGAAGGAGTGAATTAAACCAAAGCCACTGCGATAAGGGCACCTGGTCTGACTCGGACGAAGGACTTATCAAAATCACAGTTTTATGAACTATACGCGAATTTAACCGCAAACAAAACTCGATCTTCAGCAACAACATTATTGGTTGCTAAATTGATGGAAATGCATTGATTCCTATGTCTCCATCCACAATATAAGCTACACAGAACAATGTGAACTTACAACAGACCATGATCCGAACAGAGGTAATCACAACTAGACGGCGTCAGTAGGAGTGACTGAAAAAAGTAGCCCCCGAACTGCCGTTGGAGACGGGGAACTTTGTTTACATGGAGGAGGAGGTCTCTGTCACGTGAACCTAGCCAATAAAGCGGACGGAAAAAGCTGGAAAACTTCAAGTTTGCAGCATGGTATGTTCGTGGAAAGCTATGGAATGGACCCAGGGAGATTGGTATTGCTATACTCCGAGGGAAACAAACTTCTTTAGCCTCCGATGTTATGTTTGAAAATACTTATCTACATATTTAAACCGCACAGAAATTACTCGGGGTGTGGGGACGGAAAGGAAAAGGGGTTTCTGATCTCAAAGAGATAAGTAGTGCCTTATAAAATTCTTTTCCCAAGTTGTGACAAATGCTGGACTAGAGAGGCAAAACAAACATTCTTAAGAAATTAGCCAAGCATGAAAAAGAAATGCAATACTCCACTTGAAACATTGGTGAATAGTACGTTATTGTACACCTTCCGCCAATAGCGGTACAATACGTAAAGAATGACCCTCATCCTTTCATCTTACAGAAAAATTGTAATTAATTGAAGTCTCATAGTTTCTTCTTTCTCTGAGCTTGGGCGTGTTGAACATGGGAATACTACTAACTTGGAAGCAAAATTGCCTAGTTGTGGCAAGGTTATCGTTGTCGTTTGCTAACGGAGTGGTCTAATAAAACAGACAAACATTACGGATTAGCGTTCCTATTTCTGATGGGCAACAAAATCGTCTAGCTCGCAATCGTGTTGTTCGCTGAGTTGACAGGTAATGCGAAGAAAACTAATGCACTTTTCTAGATTTTTTTCATTTATAAGGGGTTTCGTTGTATCTAAAAATTGATTCATTTAAACTTTTTTCAACCAGCTATTTACGTCGACTAACTTAGTGACTGTTAAGCACACTGAGTAAGAGAGAGAGGGAGAGGGAGAGAGAGAGAGAGAGAGAGAGAGAGAGATAGAGGGAGAGAGACAGAGAGAGAAAGAAACAGAGAGACAGAGAAAGAGATGGAAGGAAGGGGGGAGAGAGAGAGAGAGAGAGAAGATCTATGTGCATGGTCCCTGCTCATTATATCCCTTCTGTCGAAATTTCACTATAAATATAGATGCACTCTACGTGATTCGCGTTACTTTAGCGCATCGGCCAAGCAGAGTAGTGAAGGGACAACAGTAATGTATGAAAATGCAAAGATTCCGTTGTCGCCTTTGTAGATATCAGTGATCTGCAGAAGCATAATACTACTTGCATCAACATGTGGACGTCCTGTGTCACGTGTGTCAATCAGGCTTTCGTCAAGATAATGACTCTGGAAGTGTAGTAACGGGAAGTTTAATATCCCTGCCAGACAGCGACATGGAAGATACGGTGATAATCGACAGCGCACGGAGAGCACTAGTGGCGCGCAACTCCAAGTTTCATTACAAGCGCCACTAGCAGGATGTATCAGTGCTATGTTTTTTACGAAGTTTAGATTGGAATAATGCCACGGTGCCGTACCGTACTTTCTTTTGTACTTTTCGAGGCCAGAAGGGAGGGTAGCTTTCTAAACGCCTTGTTTAAAGGAAAAATCAGCAAGGGAAAATCAGCAAGGGAAAATCAGCAAAACAACTAACAATACATCGTCAGAGCATGTATCAATGAACGGTGAACGCTTACGCCTTGTCCACAAATTTATTGTTGTTGTGCTCTGACACAACCTGTGTTGCTTCCTCTGTGATTTTCCTCTCTAAATTTCAATACCATTTGTTACATGGAGCCTACCATATACACTGATGAGCCAAAACATTATGACCAGCTCGTTTGTAGCGAGTTAGTCCACCTTTGGAACGTCTTACACCAGTGATCCTACGTGGCATGGATTCAATACGTCCTTAGTAGCTTTCCGGAAGTCACAGATGGAATAATTAAAGTCCATCTGCTCATGGAAGTCCAGTGTGGGCTGTTATTACCGTATGGCTGCGGAACTGGGTAGATATGCTGATGCGTTAATGCGGATCAGGTTTACGCAAAAAAAGTTCAAATTTTGTCCACCAGGGACAAATCTGGCGCTGTGCGCTGTTTCTATGATGGTATGACACCACGTTTTCATTTGACAAGTTGTAACGGTTAATAATAAAATCAACATTATGCGATTCTCACTTGTTTGACTATTCCTACCCAAGTCCCTTCCCTAATCCATGACATATGGAAACAATTCTATACGTCTTTCTTGCATTCACAGTGCCACTTTTGCTACTGGTATCAAAGTTGTAACTAATTTTTTCCCAGTGTAAATGGGCTCCACATCAATACATTGACATGTATATCAAGGTTCGATGCCCTATGATAATTGCAGCCTGCACTGGACCTTTGTTAGTAGATGCAGTTTAATTATAACCACATGGTATATGGCAAGAGAGGTTTTCACACAGGTCACACAATTCCCGCTCGATAGCATCCCAGATATGTACCATCAGGTTCAGATCAGGCGAATTTACTGACCAAGACACCAACGTGAGCTCACTATCATGGTCCCAAAACCACTTTAGGATGATAGTGGCCCTGGACGCGGATAGTTATCCTGCTAGAAGACGCCATCGCCGTCGAGGAAGCGATCAAGTATTGTTCACGTAGTCCACAGCTGTGATGCTGTCGGTTATTACCACACGTTCCACGTAATCCCAGGCAGATGTCCCCAATAGCAAAACACTGCAACCACAGGTTTGCGTCGGAGGAGAGTTGTATGTCCCGAGCAGCTGTTCACATAGATGACAGAATATCCGGACACTACCATCGATCTGGTATAACAATAAACATTATTCATCTGATCAGGCAACACGTTTCGACTGGTCCATGGTCCAATCTCGTTGATTTAGTGCCCACTGCAGTCGTAATTATCGATTTCGTTGGGTCAATGTGGCGACAAGTATGGGTCGTTTGTTGCGGAGCTCCACATTCAACAGTGTTCACTGAGCGGAGTGCTGTGAAGCACTTGTGCCCACACTAGCAGTGTACTCTGTTGTGAGATTAGTCACAGATTGTCACCTGTCCTGCTTTACAGAGCGGTCAAGCCTCAGACTTCACCTTCTGTGATGAGGCGTGGATGCGCAACACCTTGTGACCTACTTGTGCTTTCACTGTAATTCAACCACTTCCTTGACAGTAGCACTTGAACATCCAATCAGCTTTGCCGTTTCCATAATGCTCGTTCCTATGTGCTGGGCGATTTCGTCACTTGCGGCCCAGACCGTCTCTGGAATGATTCCTCATTGATCCCTGCTCCACTTGTATGCCTTCCTTACCGCGGGCTATGTTTGCAAGGCCAAAAGACGGAATTAAGTTTCGCGGTGGGCAGCGGTATCCATACTCAAAGTATACTCTAGAAGCAGAACATATATACGCTCTTCCAGGAGAACGTATGGACTTGTTAATATGAGTATGCTCTCCCATAGATGAAGAAGAATCAGTTCATAGGTAAGATCTGCAAAGTTACGGTGATCAGGTAGGTGCATCTTTCTACAATATAACATATTTCCAAAGATTATAAAATGAATGGTCATTTCTGGTAAATTGCACTGATTTTTGCAGCATAACTGTTCCTTTTATTTCAGTTAATGGTCTAAAAGTTTGTGTTGAAATGTCTTATCCTCTCGAGACAAGGATCAGTAATTTCATTTTTAAATGAACACATCGCCATTTGACTGTATTGTCAAATACAATACACTCAAATGGCGGTGTGTTCATTTAAAAATCATTGTATGACTGTTGCTCAGCAACATCAAGAACAGCTTAACCTATTTTTTTTAATCGGCAATATGTAAATCTAAATACAGTAATCTGCGCATGACATATGTATCAATTACAATGTAGTCCAGTTATTGATGCGTGGGCTGTTAGCTACGACACAAGGATACTGTGAATGCTTCATGCCTAGAGTGATAGAGTTTTAAGGAAAATGCTGTTAATTAAGTGCCCTTATCCTTAACTAAATTATATTTTTAGCTGTTTCATTCTAAATTTTAGTAACAAAAAACTGTTGCATAATTCTGGTTGTTGGCTTACTTGTAAAGCGATTTTTTGCGACCTCACGTCAGTTAATTTTCTCCGCCCTTGCTGAAGATTCCACCCGATTAGTTTAAAAGTACTTTCAACCACAATATGTGAAAATGGTATCTGTTCTTTCGGCCATTGACCTTCTTCTTCTGTGCTGGATGCACAGGAAAGGTTGAGAGGAATGCGTTACACGTACTGCCAAATGCATTGAGGTTGATGGACATTATTTTGAGCATTTATTGCATTAATGTGGTATTTACAGGTAATCACGCTGTAACAGCATGCGTTCTCAGAAATGATAAGTTCACAAAGATACATGTATCACATTGGAACAACCGAAATAAAATGTTCAAACGTACCTACGTTCTGTATTTTAATTTAAAAAACCTACCTGTTACCAACTGTTCGTCTAAAATTGTGAGCCGTATGTTTGTGACTATTACAGCGCCATCTATCACAAAGCGAAAAAAGTGATCGAACTAAAACATTCATATTTCTTTACGCACTACACGAATATGTAATAAAAAATGGGGGTCCCTGTTTAAAAAGACGCAATTGATATCTGTTTGACCTATGGCAGCGCCATCTAGCGGGCCAACCATAGCGCCATCTGGTTTCCCCCTTCAAGCTAGACGACTTTCGTTCTTTGCAGTTTTTTCGTTTGATTCTTATTTCGTGCGATATTTGGCCCGGTCACTATCAATGGACCACCCTATATAAATGACATCAGCAAGAAAACTGCAGTGTATCCTTGTTATTAAAGATTTTCTTGAATACATTTTGCTTACTTTACCAATATTTGGGGCGTTCAAGTTGTAGCAGGTACACTACGTTAGCGATAAATTAGACAGTTGAGTCACTTTTTTAATAGGAACAGCTAAATATACTGAAGTGGTTAATATATGACTAACAGCCCAATTACCCCAAGAGATTCTTGCATAAAACAAAAAAGGAATTGAAAGAAAAGTTTGTATAATGGTTGCGAGAAAAATAACAGATACGATGAATCTGACAGGAAAGTAATACCGCTAAACAGACATTGTGAAAAGGCACTTTAAATTTCAACCACGAGTTATTCAATTTCACATGCCAAACGTTGTGTAAGAAGACGCTATCTTGCTATGAAGCTCTTCGGAGATATGGTTGTATGGCCTATGTTTTAATGTCTATGGAACAACGAGGAGACTTCAAAAGAGGGTTTGTATTTCGTTTGTTCAGGCTTATTTAACTGAAAACACGGAAGTACAAGTAGCACCTCTTTGCTGCAAATTAAATCACAGGCACCGCGGCGAACGTCAAACTGTTCATTCTATTGGCTATTTGATGGAGCGAACTTGACTAGATACTACCCCGTTCTAATGTTGTGGGAAACGGAATGCAAGTTCTCATGTCATTCGTTTCTATATATAAATTCCTGTATTTTTTTTGTAAAGCAATTGTGAATGCCGCCGGTTGCGCAGTTATTCTTTTGTCAGAAACAGAGAATTATTAATTTGCCAATCCACTGACGCGGGAATGAACGCAGCGTTTTTGACGCTTAATTAGGTACGCAAAATTTTCAGTTCGCTGGCTGTCATTGTTTTCCTCATTTTTGGAGACGATCGTGTAACGTCAGTCCGGCGTTACAGGAAAATGAGTCGGTCTAAAACAACGACACGACAATTTCCACACAAGAGCTAACTTTTCCGTTTCACACTACTGCAGTTCCTTGAGCCCCGTACAAATGTGTCTCGTCGTCTGACACACACCCTACCTCCATAGCAACGAGATTGGAACAGTTTAAAATTTACCCAACTGAAAATGAGCATAAGCGAGGAAAATCTAGCATTGACACCGAGGTTTTTAGAGCAGAAGCTCGGAAAGGAATATGGTGGGCCTAGGAAACGCCCGTACTCGTTTTAAAGGAACCATTCTTGCATTCGTCATAAGTGATTTAAGAGTATTATATACTGCTGATAGTTCTCACACTGTCACCAACAACTTCACTTACGCTGATGACCTAGCCAAAGGTGTCCACCGGAAGTTAGTAGAAGAAACTGAAACGTTTTTTGCATACAGTCTCTCAGTCGTAGTGAAGTGGTTTCTGTCCCCGGTAGCTGAGTGGTCAGCGCGACAGAATGTCAATCCTAAGTCCCGGTTTCGATTCCAGGCTGGGTCGGAGATTTTCTCAGGACTGGGTGTTGTGTTGTCCTAATCATCATCATTTCATCCCCATCGATGCGCAAGTCACCGAAGTGGCGTCAGATCGAAAGACTTGCACCCGGCGAACGGTCTACCTGACGGGAGGCCCTAGTCACACGACATACTCACAGAAGTATCTTAAGTGGCTACTTAAACCCTGCCCGAGTGAAACAACATGCTCATGCTTCCATTTCAGTAACACACAGGGCAATCGTCAAATCTATTGTAATGGACGCCCTGTAAAATACACTACTGGCCATTAAAATTGCTACATCAAGAAGAAATAAAGATGATAAACGGGTATTCATTGGACAAATATATTATACTAGAACTGACATGTGATTACATTTCCACGCAATTTGGGTGCACAGATCCTGAGAAATCAGTACCCAGAACAACCACCTCTGGCCGTAATAACGGCCTTATACGCCTGGGTATTGAGTCAAACAGAGCTTGGACGGCGTGTACAGGTACAGCTGCCCATGCAGCTTCAACACGATACCACAGTTCATCAAGAGTAGTGACTGGCGTATTGTGACGAGCCAGTTACTCGGCCACCATTGACCAGATGTTTTCAATTGGTGAGAGATCTGGAGAATGTGCTAGCCGGGGCAGCAGTCGAACATTTTCTGTATCCAGAAAGGCCCTTACAGGACCTGCAACATGCGGTGATTTTTATCCTGCTGAAATGTAGGGTTTCGCAGGGATCGAATGAAGGGTAGAGCAATGGGTCGTAACACATCTGAAATGTAACGTCCACTGTTCAAAGTGCCGTCAATGCGAACAAGAGGTGACCGAGACGTGTAACCAATAGCACCCCATACCATCACGACGGGTGATACGCCAGTATGGCGATGACGAATACACGCTTCCAATGTGCGTTATCTGCGATGTCGCCAAACACGGATGCGACCATCATAATGCTGTAAACAGAACCTGGATTCATCCGAAAAAATGATGTTTTGCCATTCGTGCACCCAGGTTCGTCGTTGAGTACACCATCGCAGGCACTCCTGTCTGTGATGCAGCGTCAAGTGTAACCGCAGCCATGGTCTCCGAGCTGATAGCCCATGCTGCTGCAATCGTCGTCGAACTGTTCGTGCAGATGGTTGTCGTCTTGCAAACCTCCCCATCTGTTGACTCAGGGATCGAAACGTGGCTGCACGATCCGTTACAGCCATGCGGATATGAAGCCTGTCATCTCGACTGCTAGTGATACGAGGCCGTTGGGATCCAGCACGGCGTTCCATATTACCCTCATGAACCCACCGATTCCATATTCTGCTAACAGTCATTGGTTCTCGACCAACGCGAACAGCATTGTCACGATACGATAAACCGCAATCGCGATAGGATACAATCCGACCTTTATCAAAATCGGAAACGTGATGGTACGCAATCCTCCTCCTTACACGAGGCATCACAACAACCCTTCACCAGGCAACGCCGGTCAACTGCTGTTTGTGTATAAGAAATCGGTCGGAAACTTTCCTCATGTCAGCAGGTTGTAGGTGTCGCCACCAGCGCCAACCTTGTGTGACTGCTTTGAAAAGCTAATCATTTGCATATCACAGCATCTTCTTCCTGTTGGTTAAAAATTCGCGTCTGTTGCACGTTATCTTCATGGTGTAGCAATTTTGATGGCCAGTAGTGTATAACCCTAACACAAAGAATTTGAGTGCCATGCTTGACAGAGACCAGAATTGTCGATCACTCTTGACTACTTCTACCGCCAAAGTATCCACCAGAAATACACTTAGGTGAGAAAATGTAAGGGACAGCGATATGCACATATACAGTACACAAGGCATAAAAGAGCAGTGCATCGGCGGAGCTGTCATTTATACTCAGGTGAGTCGTTTGGAACGGTTTCCGACACGATTGTGGTCGCACGTCCGGATTTAACAGACTTTGAACCCGGAATAGCGGTTGAAGCTAGACGCGTGGGGCAACTTGGTTGGTTGGTTCATTTGGGGGACGGGACCAGAACAAAGAATACCAAATTTCAGACATTGTCCTCTCACGACAAACAATACAGTGGCCGACCTCCTTCTCTTATCGATTGAGAGCAGCGGCGTTGGCGTGGAGCTAAATAACTTCAGAAATAAATGTAGCACGTACAACCAACGTATCCGTTAGTACAGTGTGGCGAAATTTGTCGTTAATGGGCTATGGCAGCAGACGACCGACGCGAATGCCTTTGGTAACAACACGATATCACCTGCAGCGCCTCTCCTGGGCTCGTGACCATATTGGTTGGACCCTCGACGACTGGAAAACCCGTGGCCTGGTCAGATGAGTCCGGATTTCAGTGGTGGTGGTGGTTTTTGGAGGGAGGAGACCAAACAGCGAGGTCATCGGTCTCATCGGATTAGGGAAGGACGGGGAAGGAAGTCGGCCGTGCCCTTTGAAAGGAACCATCCCGGCATTTGCCTGGAGCGATTTAGGGAAATCACGCCGGATTTCAGTTGCTAAAGAACCGATGGTAGGGTTCTACTGTGGCGCAGACTCCACGAAGCTATGGACGCAAGTTGCAAACAAGACAACTGTTCACGATTGGTTTGAAGAACATTCTGAACAATTCGAGCGAATGATTTGGCGACGCAGATTGCCCGACACATTTGTAGAGATCAGTTCGTACAGAAAATTCTGCACCGGCAACACCTTCGACATTATGGATGGGCATAGAGGCAACATGGCTAAATCTTTTCTGCAGGGGACTTCGAACGACTTTTTGAGCCATGCAACGAAGAGTTGTTGCACTAGGTCGCTCATAACGAGGCCCGACGCGATATTAGCAGATATCCCATGAGTTTTGTCACCTCACTGTAATATCACCTGGAATATGTGTGGTACTACTTGATGATCAACAGCTGAGCTTTGTTACATGAGGTTTTTTTGTTTTAATTCCACAGAAACAGTAACAAAAATAACTAGCTTACAATGAGATGACATAAATAGGGTCACAGCTAATTGCAGTCATCAGGTACAGCATTCTCAGTATGAAGAGTAATATTTAATCTTTAACAGTAGCACAAATTTAGCAATGTCCTTCATTCGAGAGGCACCTTCACTGTCACCTTCAACTGATAGCGTTTTCTTCTTCTGCAGCCTGAGGTTCCTTCTTACCAAGTCCCAGACGCAACTTAATCATTCAGTAAATCCTTGATGTATGCTCCTCAGTCTCCTATTGGATAAATTAAGTGGACAGAAGATCAGTTCCGAACAGCAACATCGCAAAGTCCTTCACTGGCTTGTCATTACAGTTTCAGCCTTCTAACAGCATTCTTAGGGACTTCAAAATCTTCCTTTGTAACAGACACCAGGTGTTTGCCGTCATATTCTTGTATCTGCTGTACTACTGATTTATTTTTCATGTGTGACTTGTGTGGGAGGTTAGAGTCGGGAATGCGCCGCGGAAGTAGTGGGGCCTCTTTGCGGCAGTGCTTCGTGCTCCAACCTATTTCTTCTCGACGGGGAATCCATATGTACCTAATCCAAACCTATTCTGTTGAAGACCATTTGGAGCATGTTACCATACTTCTTATTGTGGTTCGGATACTTAAGTGCTTTTTAGAATTTAGTTTCCATATTAATTTTGTATTCAAGATGTTTATCACTTCCAATGTTGTTAAAAATGTAGCTTGTATACTTGCCCAATAACCAGATCGCTGCGTTACTTATCGCCTGAGGGCAGTGACTTACTTAAAGTCTGTAGAAAATGTTATTCGGTACATTGCGGAAGTTCTTGTTATCTGATTAATTTTCTCCCTTGTCCACCTCTAGCTGATAACCCGATCTTCACCCGTATACCCACGAGTCACAGTATCAACAAGGTTGCATTTACTGCAGAGGAGAGTGTCACTTAAACCAATGGCAAAGAGACGCTCATTATGATGTTATTGACTATAATGTTATTGACTACCTTGTACCACGATATTCTCACTACTGATATCTTTCCAGACTACATTCCATGCTATCCCAGCACATTTATTTTCTATGTTATTTTTTCTTTCGTGTTTCCTTCTTTCTGCTAAAAACGTCTTTTCCGTACTGATTTTGGATTTTAAAAGCTTTTTACTGAGGTAGTTTCGTTCAAGATAAAATTCCCTATTATGTTTTAGCTTAAAACTAATTTTTTGCATATTGATCAGTGGTTCTACACTTTCCAAGTGACAAGGGCGTGTAGTTTTGCTGTAATGCACCCTGGGCTGTAACACATTATGCTCGACGTTCGTTTGTTATACAACGCCATCGTTTTAGACTTGAGGTTGGTTAAATCCATTCCTTTATTGCTTGGATCCAATATTGCTGTCTTAAAGGGCATTCGAAACAGTTCCAATTTCCACAAGTACTTTGCTAAGCTTGATAAACTATATTCTTTGGAGCTGGTCTATGCTCCGTTGACAATTTTCAATCAAAGCTCCCTTCATTTTCCTTGCCACCTCGCGCCATATATGCTGTACCTGGAGGATAGTGTACCCAGGAACACATGATGTTTATTAGCCGGTACTGCAGTCTAGTGCCTGATTTTATAATCACATGAAGGAATCGCACTAAAGACCGCTATAAGCAGTTTCCACCATTCTGTACAGTTTTTGTTGTTTTGAGACATAAGGTTGTGTTTCGTGCAGCACTTGTAAATATTTCTAGTTCTTCACATTTAAGTGCTGCATAATGTATTAAAGCTATTTGGAATGTATTGGTAATTGTTGATTTTTATGGCAAGTAAAAATTTATATATTTTTAAAACTTGTAATGTGACGTGTAGACGGTTAAGCTACATTTCATCAGTCGTGCACCATCTCGTAACTTGAAATACAAGAAGGTCTTTTATCATGGAATATGGGATATTTCACTCACTGGTTGTAGGTGTGTAGTAGACTAATAATGTAACAGATAGAGGATTAAATACAGAAGTGACAAGATTTTCTCTCTTGCAATGCTTATAAATTTCAATAGAATGTTTGTTCTTAGGTATATGACTATGTTGTACCTTGGAATATGTTTTCGTTTTTGGGAAAATACTATTTTCCGGAGTAATTTTTAGTAAAAGTCTGCAGCACATAAAAAACGAATGCCATCATTTAATAATGGAAAAACGAAATACATTAAATTTCTATTATGGAGCTGAATAGAGGCATAATTATGTAAAGTGTCCCGAGGTACAGCACTCTCTTCTACGAGAATATACTGGACAACACTATCTTCCCGTACGTGGCTGCATCAGGCAAACTAAAACCCAAGCAATCAGCCATAAAAACTTCAGCAGAGCGTTCTCATGTATAAGAGTTACACTGCATGGTTTTGTTGTTGTGATCTTCAATCTGAAGACAAGTTTGATGCAACGCTCCATGCTATTCTATCCTGTGCAAGCTTCTTCATCTCCGAATAACCACAGCAACCTACATCCTTCTGATTCTGCTTACTGTATCCATCTCTCGTCTCCTTCTACGATTTTTACCCCCCCCCCCTCCCCCCTCCCTCCCACAAGCACACTTGCCTCACAACTAAACTGGTGACCCCTCGATGTCTCAGAATGTGTCGTATCAACCTATTCCTTCTTTGAGTCAAGTTCTACCACAGTTTTCCTGTCCCCCAACTGTATGCATTAATTGCTTATTAGTTATGTGATCTACCCATCTAATCTTCAGCATTCTTGTGTAGCAACACATTTCAAAAGTTTCTGTTCTCTAAACTGTTTATCGTTCGTGTTGTTGTCATATATTAGAGCAAATCTGGATGCAGCGGGCACTGCCAGGACTACAGAAGTTCTTAAACACGCGCATTAAACCAAATGACCTTGTTTTGTCTCGACGTAATTGTAAGATAGATAATAGAATCCGCACAACGACAATCTGCCTCTGGCAGCTTCGGCAAGGCACTACAGAATATCCATCGTATCTTAGGGGGCTAAACTTTAATATTATATCCAGGCAACGCAAATAACTTCCTGTCTTTGACTCAAATGCTGTTAACTTGACTGAGAAATTAAATTTAATGGTATAAGCGTTTCTATATGGAGCTATTGCACCCAGTATATGAGATATTGTACTTTAGGTATTATCTGTTTTTCATTGTTACCGTTGTTTAATATACGAGATATAGTCAAAAAATAACGGGTATGTTTTAATTTCGCGCGGGAATGTTTTAATTTCGCGAACTTTCTAATCCGATTTTCATAATTTGTTCTGTCTTGTTGGTACACATGTCGCCGATGTCTGTTTGCATTTTCAGCTATTTTGAATATTTAGTTAATTGTTGACAGTCGAAAAGGTTAGACGTGTTTTCGAGTGCTGTGCGAATTCTTACTTTCGAAAAAGATGGATCAAAAAAGATGCATTAAATTTTACTTGAAAAAAAAAAAGGAATTAAGTGTAGCGCCGCTTTATAAATGTTGATTGTGGCTTTTGGTGAATCTACTATAAGACAAGAGCGATATAAGCATTTCAAAGAGGATCGAGAAGACGTTGAAGACGACGACCACCGTGGGCGCCCTAGCACAACAGTTACTGATGACAGCGTGGCAGACGTAAAGAAACTGTTCTCGAAAATCGGTTAAACACCATCAGAGAGGTTTCCGATGATGTCGGCATATCCTTTGCCTCATGACAAGCAAGTTTTTCGGATGTTTTGGGCATGGTATTACCTGATGTAAGCGAGAAATCAAGCGGAAATCACCGTAAATAAAAACCAACATATTCTTAACGCACCGTCTTTCGATCCTAAATCAAGTCAAAAGGTAGATAACTTAATTGCAGACCACTGACGATGCCTTATCACAATAAAGCGAAACGCGTCTGGTGGGAAAAACACACATTTTTTGCAGCTGCAACGACAGAATGAAAATACCCTCAAGTGCTGATATCACCTGAAACTGTAGCAATTCTGTTGCCGAGTCGAATGCTGGGTTATTGTTATGCTCAGTGGCACGTTTACGGACGAGATAAGCTGATACTCGCTGACACGTGCCCAGTATAATTGAAACTATGGACAGAGGTGGCCGCCCGCAGCGTTGGCCAGACGGGAGGGAGGGGCTGCGCCGCCATAAAGCCTGGATGGCTGTGCCCCCTGCTCCTGATGGCCCCTGTCACCCGCAACCCGCCGCGCAGCCCCGCTGGGCCACGTATCGATTGCGCCCACCGTGGTCGACCAATTGTCTCGCTTTTACGACTCTGCATGTGTATGTCCTTACGAGACTGCCTTGCTGAAATTCGTACCGGATTCAGAGCACGTTCCTTTTCGTAGGCGGCCTCTTTTATTTTACATTATCGAACGTCACATTAAGGGCACTCAATAATGGGAAGGCAGCAGTTTATCGTAGGTCGCTGTAACAACTAAAGGTATTGGGAGATTGTAAAAAAATCGGACGTTGTTCCCATTTCCAGGAAAGGTTGTCGAACTGATGTACATTACCCACACATCCATGCTACTGAAGAGTTAT
Source organism: Schistocerca americana (assembly GCF_021461395.2). Taxonomy (NCBI): domain Eukaryota; kingdom Metazoa; phylum Arthropoda; class Insecta; order Orthoptera; family Acrididae; genus Schistocerca; species Schistocerca americana. Next base: position 261,733,017 of record NC_060121.1, on the reverse strand, counting down.
AATTACAGTGGTGTGCAAAAGGCTCTCATTTCATTTACCAGTGACAGTACAGTTAACAGGACCCACAGGACTGATATCCTCGAGCAAATATGGGATACAAATAGGTGCCATCAACTCGCACCACACAGTCACCTCTGCAGAATGAAATGATACTTATTGCTGTGTGCGAAGATTTTCCGTTCCCCTTACTCTGCAATTCTGCATATTGACATGCCTTTGGGTATGGTTACAGACATCGTCTGTCCACAGAATGTTCCCCAGCCATTTATTGCCGCCTTCCGTGCGAGCAACAAATTACAGATCAGACGTTTGTCTTGCTGGCAGGTCAGCAGGGAGCAACTCATGAATGTGGGTGATTTTGTAAGTATAACAATGCAGGATGGTTCATATAATTTAATGCACCACGTTCACAGGCATTTCCGTGTTCGGAATTTCCCATTCACTGCATGTTCGCACATCACTGCTCAATCCCTCCTGCAGTGCTATGGCCACATCTTAAACAGATGTCGGATCCACTGCTTTCCTCTCTCTGCCACATTTCACATCACAGGAACTTGTCTTTTCAAATTTTGTAATCATTTTCTCCAGACCCTTAGCAGACATTAGACCAATGCCTTTTTTCATATCCTTGAATGTCGGAAAGTTCTGCTGGGCTACTGGCACACACTCACCGTTCTTGTAAAAGAGCTTTACCAGCAGCATGTGATCCTTCATGGAGACAGTTATGTTGGGTGTCTCGGATGCAAACTGTGGAACTTCTGTGGTCCCCTGTATCAGTTTTTTCCCCCATTCCCCATGATGTCAATAATATGATGATTAAATTTGAAGTCATTCTGGGCACTGGTTCTGAAATCCCTGGGTTAGTAGGAAAGAGCGGATGAGGTTATATTTGTGGAAAGAAGCCAAAATAAGTTACTGCCAGTTGCATTAAGCATATAACACAGGGTTATTTGGTAAGCGTGATAGCGTTACGGAGATGTTTAGCAAACTCAAGTGGCAGACTCTGCAAGAGAGGCGCTCTGCATCGCGGTGTAGCTTGCTGTCCAGGTTTTGAGAGGGAGCGTTTCTGGGTGAGGTATCGAATATATTGCTTCCCCCTACTTATACCTCCCGAGGAGATCAGGAATGTAAAATTAGAGAGATTCGAGCGCGCACGGAGGCTTTCCGGCAGTAGTTCTTCCCACGAACCATACGCGTCTGGAACAGGAAAGGGAGGTAATGACAGTGACACGTAAGATGCTCTCCGCCACACACCATTGGGTGGCTTGCGCAGTATAAATGTAGATGTAGATGATCATACCACCGACGTTAATCTATTGTAGAGTTATGGACCGTGTTCTGTGTTCATGCATTATGACTAAGGAGAACGAAAATCTCCTCTACACGTGGCATCCCTCCTAAGAGTCACCAGGCGCTCTTTCTCTGGTGTTTCGGAAGGTATTTGCTGTTTAGCTTTTACAATATGTAGCTGCAGTCAGCCCAAACAAATACTGCTCATCAAATCTTTCTTGCGATACCCAGCATCTACGAAAAGCGTCAGTTTGTTCCCCGTTACAAGCAAACTAATTTTTAAAGCGGAATTTTACGTGCCCATTCGATAGAGCGGTTCAGTATTAGTTTATTGCGATATTTGTTTTGTCGATGTGAATTAACAGAAATATTAAAGCACGACGAAAGCCAGTACCCCAGCACCGATTGAGCATTGCTGCTGGATGGCGCTGTGAGTAAATGCGGGCGACTGTTGCTTCAACCATTTTGCCGTGCTCCACAGACAGTGCTCTCTAAATGTATGAAAAATCGTTTATCATTTTGACCAAGTCTGCCTTAATGTAGAACTACTGATTGTTTTAATTTCAAGTTTAACGGCGGATTAGAAACGACAAAAAATTGTTTCGTGTGATGTAATTACAGATTTAGAGTTTACGTGTTTTTTTTTTTCTTTGCTTGTACTGTGTAACCTTGCTTCTTGCCAAATTTCGTGGTTCTAGGCCATCGGGAAGTAACCTGCAGGTTTTGATGTGTGAGCTTGCGAGTGTCAAAATATGTGACCTAAATGGCTGCAGATTTTGGTTGCATCGGCTTAGAAGCTTACGTTTCTTACACCACCAAAAGACTGTATATCTTAGAGTGTGACATAACTTTCACCTTGAAACGTCTGTCTGTTTGTAATGCATACGTGCATACGTGTTATGCTAATTATTACGCACATTTATGAACCTTTGCGAGATCTAAAGGCTCGGGAAGGGACTGTAGCAGCCAGGATACATCTCCATCTGACGATTATGTGTCAGCAAGCAGCATTAACGATAACATCATAAGAGGCAATGTTGTACAACCTTAGTAGGGACAAGATCCGACTATTCGGGAGTAGGATCTTACAATCTGAGAAAGTGTTCCGAGACAAACTCCCGTCACACTGTACGCAAACGTAACGTCAGATCCGTCTGGCAACAGCTGAGGATTTGATGTATATATATATATATATATATATATATATATATATATATATATATATGCATAGGAGACGAGTGGAGTGTCCCTATTGGCTGAGGAAGAAAGGTGGGGTCTCTCTTGTGCGTCGGGAAGACGGTGCGAAGTTAGCAGCAAGGCGCCACTCAAAACGCACGGTCGAGTAACCGGAGACGTATCGAAAAGGAGAAAAATGGTTTTAATAGTCGAACAGACAGAGAGACGGACAACAAAGAGATCCTAAAAGGGTTCCGTTTTTACCGATTAAGGCATGGGAACCCCAGTTACTACCCAAAACCAGGAGTAGGAAAAGCGTATGTCATGTTGAAATACACCGGAAAAAAATCTTAAGGAAATGTGATTCATACATTAAAAAAGTTGCCCACAGATCACTCGCGTGACCGATTCTCGGATACTGTTCATCAGTTTGGGACATTTACAGGATTGCGCGATAGACAAGATAGAAAAGATCCAATGGTCTGCTCGTGTAGGGTAACGCGCAGCACTGTAGTTAGCGAAACAGGAGGGTAAGCCACACCCGACCTGAATCGAATACACGCGGCTGACTGACGAAAATGATGTTCGGTCTAATTCCTACCCCCGAAAATGTGCATCGGCCAACCTGAGTGTCGTTTTTAGGCGGTTTCTCACGCTGGTTTAGACAATGATGGGCTGTCCCCAATTTCAGCCTCAGGAAATGCGCTACAGAGCTAAAATCATGGAGGTTTAATAAGGGGAGGTGGCACTACAGAATTGCGCCGTATATTGCTTTGAAGCCGGTCTGTCATGATAGATTCCCCAAAACATTAGCGGACTAGTGTTCACGACTGCTTCGTGTTCTTAATGTCCATCGTCTGCACGCAACAGTAGCTTTTAGTAGTAAATGTTACACTGTTTTCGTAAATAGAGTGTGTCAGGAAGGCATTTTCAGATGTTTTTCAGGTCTTACATGCATATTTGATACAGTAATATAAAGCTGTTAGTCGTGTTAATGTAATTTTCTTTTTTTATACGTTTTGTATAACCAGGAAGAGAAGTAAGTGATGTGAAAAAGTCTGCTTTCATTATCCAGCATTTTCCTTTATACGGACGGACAATATTCGTTCTATGTCCTCTTTCCGAAAATGCTGAGAACGTATATTGCTCTGTTCGGGCTATTTCCAAACTTCCTGTTTCACAGCGTTAACCCATAGAGAAAGAGTGAGTGAGAGAGAGAGAGAGAGAGAGAGAGAGAGAGAGAGAGACGAGAGTGCTTTTCGAGCTGAACTGACATGAAATCTAAAGTCAAATGACATAAAACCACTACAGTAAAAATGAACAGCGAAAACAAAATTCATGTATATAAAACAAAATATCGCTTCAACAAGTCCAAATACGAACAGACTGTGATTCCTCTACCCTTTAGGCTACAATTGGAACGAATCATAAATCCGGAAGTGACGCAAGCTGGCATTTTTGATAAAACTCATCCACCAGAAGTTAATGTTTGGATGAAATAACGTGGCGGAAGTCGGCTTCAAGTGGGTCACCTCGTTACAACTCCCGTTATTATATCTGTATGGTTAAAATATCGCCGCACGCATAACAAAGTTCGCACGTGGCGCACACGACATCTCTCCCTTGGATAATTAACAATTGACTGACAGGAAGGGCATCAGGCCGCACAGTTAAATCAAATAAATCTGCCAAATCTGAGGTACAACGGAAACCGTACTGGACGATATTTACGCGAAGAAGAAGAAGAAGAAGGAGAAATTCGAACGAACGCCGGCACGTTTCATCGCGAGATTGTTAAGTAAAGACGATAGCATTACGGTAACGCTCAACAGAGTCCAGTGACAGTTGCTACAACAGACGCATTTGTGTCACGGAAGGGATAACTGTCGAAATTCTGATAACTTACATTTTAAGAAGAATAGAGGAACATATTACTTTCTCTCACACTTGTCTCGTGAAGTGTCCACAACGAGAAAATGAGAGAAATTAGGGATCATACGGAAATTTTCCACCGTCTCCCTTCCCACAATCTGTTCCCGAATGTATCAGGGAAGGAGTTAATTGATATAAGCACCAGAGGCACACAGCGCCAAACACCGAAGGTGGATTGCAGAATATACACTGAAGCGCCAAAGAAACTGGTGTAGGCATGCGTGTTCAAATACTGAAATACGGAAACAGGCAGAACACGGCTCGGGATTCGGCAACGCCTATATAAGACAGCAAGTGTCTGGCGCAGTTGTTAGATCGGTTACTGCTGCTACAATGGTAAGTTATCAAGATTTGAGTAACTTTGAATACTGTTATGGTTGGTGCACGAGATATGAGACACAGCATCTCCGAGGTAGCGATGAAGTGGGGATTTTCCCGTACAATCATTTGAGGAATCTACCGTGAATATCAGGAATCTGGAAAAACATCAAATCTCCGACATCCCTGCGGCCGGAAAAAGATCCTGCAAGAACGGGACCAACGGCGGCTGAAGAGAATCATTCAACGTGACAGAAGTGCATCTCTTCCGCATATTGCTGCAGATTTCAGTGCTGGGCCGTCAACAAGTGTCGGCGTGCGAACCACTCAACGAAACGACATCGATATGGTCTTTCGGAGCCGAAGGCTCACTCGTGTATCCTTTTATGTCTGCACGACACATAGCTTTACGCCTCGCATTACACTGACGATGACAGGAAATACGTTGCCTGATCAGACGAGTCTCGTTTCAAATTGTATCGAGCATATGGACGTGTTCGGGCACGGAGACAACCTCATGAATCCATGGACCCTGCATGTCAGCAGGGAACTGCTGGTGTGAGGCGTGTGCAGTTGGACTGATATAGGACCCCAGGTAAGTCTAGATACAACTATGACAGGTGACACGTACGTAAGCATATTGTCTGATCACCTGCATTCATTCACGTCCATTGTGCGTTCCGATGGACTTGGACAATTCCAGCAGGACAATGCAACACCCCACACGTCCAGAATTGCTACAGAGTGTATCCAGGAACACTCTTCTGAGTTTAAACACTTCCGCTGGCCACCAATCTCCCGAGACATGAACATCATTGAGCATATCTGGGATGCCTTGCAACCTGCTGTTCAGAAGTGATCTCCACCCCCTCGTAAACTTACGGATTTATAGACAGCCCTGCGGGACTCATGGCGTCATTTCCCGCCAGCACTACTTCAGACATTAGTCGAGTCCGTGCCACGTCGTGTTGCGGTACTTCTGCTTGCTCGCGGGGGCCATACACAATGTTACGCAGGTGTACCAGTATCCTTGGCTCTTCATTATAGATGTAGATAGGGCGGAGTGTGCCTCCATGGCTCAGTGATCAGCCTATCTGGTTGCTGTGAGGACCTTGGTACTGTCGGGTATTTTAAATTTCCAGAATGACTGGAACGGATTGCACTCAACATCGTGATGCCATTTTATGAGCTACTTGCGTGAGTAGTGGTGTCTCCAAGGCCAAGAAAGCCGATAGCGGCCGAAGAACGGCCTGCTGACCCCACAGCCCTCCATATCGCGTCCAATGACGCCATTTTCGAGAGGACGATGTGGCGGTCGGTCAGTCCCGATTGACCCGTCATGGACACAGGTCGGAAATACACCGCAATGTAAAACGACACCCAAACGACGTGGATATGATTATGCTGAAAGTAACTTGCTTCAGGTAATACTTGGTACGTTTAAGATCGCTCTTACTAATTAAATCAGTTGAAGATAATGCTCTTGGGCGAAGAGTCAAAGCTAGGAAAATGTGGTATTCCTATCCTCGGTTGGTTGCGCGCCACGCAGATTTTCTTTTAATGTTTCCAGCTTAAAGCTTGACTATTACACTGAAGTGACAACAGTCATCGGATATCTCCTAATATCGTGTCGGACCTCCTTTTTCCCGGTGTGGCGCGACAACTCGACGTGGAAAGGACTCTACAAGCCGTTGGAAGTCCTCTGCAGAAATATTGAGCCCTGCTGCCCTTGGACCCGTTCATAATTACGGGTTTCCGGTGCAAAATTTTGCGCACGAACTGGCCTCCCGATTATGTCCCATAAATGTTCAATGGGATTCATGTCGGGCGATGAGGGTGACCAAATCATTCCCTCGAATTATCCAGAATGTTCTTCAAACCAATCGCGAACAGTTGTGGCCCGGTGTCATGGCGTATTCTCATAAAAAAAATTCCATCGTTGTTTGGTAATAAGTAGCCGAACATAACCATTTCTAGTCGATGAACGATTAAATTCGACCAAAGGACCCAGTCCTTTCCAAGTAAACACAGTCCACAGCATTACGTAGCCACCACCAGCTTGTACAGTGGCTTGTTGACAACTTGAGTCCATGGATTCATGGGGTCTTCGTCACACTCGAACCCTAGGATCAGCTCTTACCAACTGAAATCGGAACTAGTTGCACTGGGCCACGGTTTTCTAGTCCTCTAGCGATCAGTCGATGCGGTAATGAGCTCAGGAGAGGCTCTTCAGGTGATGTCGTGCTGTTAGCAAAGGCACTCGTGTCGATCGTCTGCTGTCCTTGCCCATTAACGGCAAATTTCGTTGCACTGTCCTAACGGATACGTTTCTCGTACGCCCCACGTTGGTTTCTGCGATTATTTCACGCAGTGTTGCTTCTTTGTTGGCACTGGAAACTCTACGCAAACGCCGCTGCTCTCGATCGTTAAGTGAAGGCTGTCAAACACCGCATTGTCCGTGGTGATAGGTAATTCCTGAAATTTCGCATTCTAGGGACACTCTTGACATTGTAGCTCTCGGAATATTGAATTCTGTGACGATTACCGAAATGAAATGTCCCATGCGTCTAATTCCAACAACTATTCCGCGTTCAAAATCTGTTCATTTCCTTCGTCCGACCAAAATCGCGTTGAACACCTTTTCACGTGAATCACCTCACTGAAGGTAACGGCTCTGGTAATACACTGCCCTTTCATACATTGTGTACGGGATATTACCGCCACCTGTGTATGTGCATATCTCTGTCCCACGCCTTTGTCACCTCAGTATAGAGCTATCGTGTTTTGGAATGTCCATGACCACAACGTCCAAGAAGTCTGTAAGGAATGAAGCATCACTCGCGGGCATCTAGCCAAGATATGTTAACCGACTGGGACCACAGACCAATGTCATGCCTTGTTAATGACAATCTGTTTCAAACAACACAGAAATTGCTACCATCAGTAAATATAAATCCATTTTAACCACTACTTGCAATGGGAAGTTCATGGATTGTCCTTCTGGAGTCGGGTACATAGCGAATGCTCATTACCCACAGTGGCACAGTGGGCCATACAATACGGAAACAGGACTGTAGCTGAATGGAGGTGGGAAGTGTCGTCCGAAAAGTCCCAGTTTGGACTCTTCTCAAACGATGCAAGGAGTCGAGTCCACTGACCACCAACGAGGCGTTTAATGGGCAGTGTATGGAGGCTGTAGTACAGGTCAGATCTGTTTCTGTGACGTTTTGGGAGTGTTTTCCTACCATAATTGGAAACCATTTCTTAAGGTTACCGTTAACATGAACCAATATGTTGCTCCTTCTTCTACATCTTCATGCGGAATATCTTCTAGACTTGAACACCTACCACACCGACAATAGACATGTTGTCAGGGTTGTACACATACACTCCTGGTTTTACGAACACTAACGAAGCGTTTATCACTTCGACTAGCCCGCGAAATCATCGTATTTTAACCCCACAGAAAGCGTCTGGAACGTACTTCAATAGTGTGTGAAGTGTGGAAACCAACTCCCCCGCCCCTCTCCACCCCGTCCCGTGCCATTTTCTTGCTCTGCAGGATGTATCCATTAGGCAGTGGCTTGATTGGATGTGGTGTACTGAAGAGACTGGTGGACTCTTTGTCGCTGTATTAAGGCCATTATCAAGGTTGGAGGCAGTGTTACTCTGTGTTTTATCTCGTGACGTTGACTAAATTTTTGTTCGGCGTGATTGTGTAGTAACAAAGCTAGAACTGAGCCTAGAGAGACATGGCCGACAGCATCTTGCCGTGTAGTGTGCAGCTTATAACGTAAACGTACTTCACCTTCCGAAATGGGTCAAATACACAGACGGCAAAAAAATTGGAACACCAAAAAATAATTAATGTAGGGTAATGGAATCTCGAGAATATATTTCTCTAAGCAACATTGCAAGATCATAGGTTAATGTAAAAGCGAGATAAACCACTGCGAATGTGAAATGAAAACGTACATGCATTCTATTGTACAGGTGCCATATGTCAGTTTGTGTGATGGAGTTCCACGGTTGTTGTATTTCGTTGGTTAGTGCAGGAACGGTTTGCTGCCTGTGGATGATGCTGGAGTTGTCGTCCGATGATTTACCGTACGTGCTCGATCGGAGACAGACCTGGCGTTCGAGAACGCCAAGGGAACATGTCGACACTCTGTAGAGCATGTTGGGTTACAACGGCGATGTGTGGGCGAACGTTATCCTGTAGGAAAATCCCCATGGAATGCTGCTCATGAATGGCAGCACAACTGGTCGAATCACCAAACTGATGTACAAATTCGAGACCTCCACCCCACCCTTCAATGATCTCTCGCTTAACACCTCTGAACTCGCCAATGGCGGTGGTTTGTGTTCAGTGGAATGTACTTTACAGGACGTCTGGCTCTGCCCTTCAACTAATCAAATATGTCACTTGCACCGTTTTGTGATGCAAAAACCAATGACGAAGGTGCGACGGACTATTAGTACAACGATAAATGTAAAATACCTGCGCAAGAGGTTAATACTCTGTGGAATTTAAGTATCTCTGTGGGAACTCGATAACAAAGATATACAGACTGTATTAAGCTATGGCAAAGAGGTAATTATTCCATGTTGGGCGTTGGAAATGAGATGTTCTATGTCGGATTGAGAGGAAATTGTTGCAAGCCGCCATTAAGGCAGTAATCTATGATATATGGCATTGAAGAAAATAAATACATATAAAAGCACAAAAGGAGTATCATGTATGTAGAGTTCATAGCCCTTAATCATTTCAAAACAAATATTCTGTGATTATAAAGATGCAAGTCGTTCGGAAGTGTGGTTTGATAGTGCGAACCTGCGGTATTACACGGTTTTGGTATTCGCCGAGAATATTTCTTCGAAGACCTGGATAATTTCAGGAACTAAAACTGTACGCCACATTCCATACACATGACACAGAGTAACACTTGGCTGTACCGATCGATTTCCGTAGAGCGATAAATTATCTTTAGCGATTTTAGGTGGAGAAGTTCCAGCAAGGAGACTCAAGGAGATCTGCTGCTGCGAAACGTATATGGTATTACCTAATTCTTTAACTTACGGAGAACAGTAAGGAATATAGACTTGATAACCACCGCAAACATAATTAAAAAATTGGTTCAAATGGCTCTGAGCACTATGGGACTTAACATCTGACGTCATCAGTGCCCTAGAACTTAGAACTACTTAAACCTAACTAACCTAAGGACATCACACACATCCATGCCCGAGGCAGGATACGAACCTGCGACCGTAGCGATCGCGCGGTAGCAGACTGAAGCGCCTAGAACCGCTCGGACACACCGGCAGGCCATAATTAAAAGGACTCAACTTAAATAAAAGGAGCAAACAGTAAAAAGGAATCTCTAGACCAAACCATAAATATAAAATCAATTAATAATAATACGTAATCACATTAATAAAACTCTCATTAAATAATAGACAGAATAAATATAAGAACTTTAAACACTGTGGGGCCAAATTCTGCTCAGTTTGCTGCTGCAGATGCAGTACTATGCGCCAGAACCGTACTCTAACCACAGTTGTCTTCCCTCTTGGTACTGCCACATGGCCATTCCGAGCCCGGTTTTCTTGCGACCGTACAATATCGTGACCACCGTTGCCAGCAATCATCTACAGTGGCTACATTCCTGCCAAATCTTTCTGCAATATCGCGGAAGGAATATTCAGCTTCCCATAGCCCTATTACACGAACTCGTTCAAACTCTCAACGAAGTGTTGGTAATGGCGTCTTTGTCGCCTTAAAGGCATTCCTGACTAACATCAACTCACGACCTACAGTCTCAATGGAAACTAACTCTCACGATGTTTACAACGTGTATTTAAAACAAATCTGATTTACATCCTCATAGTTGCGCTACTACTATCAGTCTTACACGACTGGCGCGAAACTTGAATAGACATCATCTTTCGGATGTAGAGACACGCCTGTCAACTTTCATTTACGTTGTACAACTCCTTCATAGTGTTACGACTTTTTTTCCGTCGGAGTATTGCGGCGGCGCGATTCCTTCTTTCCCTTTACGATGAACCTGCACCTACCTGTGAACATTGTCTCAGCATATCATCAGAAGGGAAGCCGACCGAAACCTTCTGTACTTCGACTAAACCAGACTGCAAATAAAGTCACTAATCTACGTTTCGGGAGAAAGATTTCACACAAATGAAAGGTTGGAAATTTTGTCCTCAATTAATATATTCTGAAACTTAGGTGAACAAGTATCACTGCCAAGCCCGTGCTAGTCTTAACACAGTCACTCACAATCCCTTTCACTCACGTTAGCAAATTTATGGTGTTGCCTTTCCCAAAAAAATTATAGTTACACAAATACTGGTTGTTTTTGATTGCTAATGCTCGCCAAATATTAAGTCTGTCGGTACCAAATGCAGTCACAGTTTTTAGCCACCGACCTGCTCAATACGCCACGAGGAATATATGTCTTTTTTCGTCACAAAATTCACTTAAAATTTCCGAAATTTCTACACGCCCATCGGAATAATTATGCCGTCACTTTACCACACTTTTGATGTATGAAAAACTGCTAGATCCGGCAACTTATCGTTTCCATCGGAACTACTACTACACACGTCCTAACTGTTTCATGGCTAGGCTCCCACACTTTCTAGAATACTCTAAGTCTTCTTTTCCAGCAGAGAAAGGCGCGCGAAGAATATTGCTTTACCATTGGTCAGTTTACTCAACAGCCAATAGCAAAACAACATTCTCCCGCGTCAGTCCGCGCGTTTCGTCAATAACCAATCGCAAAATAGTAAACCTAACGACTGACCTTTTTACCGACGTAATTATCTAATATGCTGAAGTTTTGCTTACGCATAAAGTTATTTACTATTGTTATTTATACCTGAATTAACTTTCCCTTCACCATAAACTTACTTTACAAATCTATTCTACAAAAATCCCCTTTGTCCATATCCATACTTCTTCGAAATGTTCCCACACTAATCACTACTACACAACTCGTTAAACAATTATCTTCATATTAACCTTAAACCACACTCACGCATCATTCATACTGCTAAAACACATTTATAACATTTTACATACACAAAAAGACATAATAACACTTTATGAAAATACTAGAACAGTTTATGAAAAACATTGTATTACTTTAGTACACTCTAGTGGGCACAATCGAAACTAAAATCGCAGTCCCCCTATCCAATATTGTCCTCTATCGGCTGATACATAAACTAAGCGCGCGTCCAATCTCGCATCGCCATCTGTCACTAACCAGCTCTGGGGTACATCTCCCACTTAACCGCCTCCAAGGCAGGATTGGTATACGGCGCTATGCCTCAGAATGTTAATCATTTGTTCCGAAATGAGTGTCTGTGACAGTTTGCTTAGGAAGCCAGTATGACAGACCTTTCTCAGAGAGGTATAATTGTGTTGAAAAGCTGCCAGCTCATTTACTACGGCGCCCGTCACGCATCTGCCGATGGAGTTCAAAATGTTCAAATGTCGCTGAGCACTATGGGCCTTAACATCTGAGGTCATCAGTCCCCTAGAACTTAGAACTACTTAAACCTAACTAACCTAAGGACATCACACACATCCATGCCTGAGGCAGGATTCGAACCTGCGACCGCAGCGCACGCGCGATTCCAGACTGAAGCGCCTAGAACCGCTCGGCCACCCTGGCCGGCCACCGGTGGAGTCAGCTGCGTGCAAAGATTGGTGTACTCTTACTTTTCTTTTTCCCAGCAGCAAGTAGGGCTAAAAGCTTTCATACTAACCCATGTTAATTTATGATACAATGATGACAACAGAATGTTAGCACTCTTGTTAGCCTGAAATGCCTGCCTTCTACGAAGGTTGTCAGATGCGAAATCATCGAATCTCCCTCGAATTCCTCGGCGGCCTAGATATTCTACGGCATATGGCTCTAGATGTGTAAACTGCCGCGCTCGACAGAGTTTCTGTCAGACGCCTCCTACCGCTGCGAGGATCCTTAGATCGTCAGGCTGTGAAGATTTGCCACGCACAGAAGCGCTCAAGCGCGTGGCGCGCACGTAATGCATCTGGGTTCACTCATTAGCAGACGCTACGTTAGACACATGAACTCCTCAAAATCTGATTATCAAACGTGTATCTAATCCAGTGGAAACTGAAAAGTAATCTCTCTGTAGTATCCAGCGTAGTTGTAGTTCTGAGTGTGCCAACTATTTTATATAAATGGTAGGAAGCACAAAGAGCAAGAGTAGAGTAACCTTCTCATTGGTCATCATCGGTAGTGTTTTTGAGTTCTGCCTTTAAGTTCTTACAACAATAATGAAAAAAAGTATTTTCTTTTTACTGCTTCTCTGTTTGAATTTTGTGCACATTTGGATGCGTTCGAACCGAATTCTGGAAACATTTTTTCACCTCGTTGCAAGTTGCTCAAAAAACTGTAACTGAACGGATCCGACAATATCTTGAGGAGACACATACAGTACATTCGGAAAGTTGATGTGCACTGGACCACGGCCAACGGATGGAAGTCCGAAACAAAACTGGCAGATCAAAAGTCGGCAGAACTATTTTTTAATAGATACGCCATAGTTTTTGTGATTCGTTCTACTGTCGCATAACATTTAACTATTTGGTTCAGTTGACGAGAGCTGTTGAGTGGGATGTGTAGTATTTAGATATGCAATTTGTTTTTATATGAAGGTGATTTCAATTGAGGAAGATATCTTTGTTGTTGAATACGTATTTGGACAATGCGATAAATAGAGAGATTTAGTGCACAAGGTATTTGCTGAAAAATTCCCGGAAGCGACTGTGTCTCATCTTAATGGGGTCCGTTTGCTTATCGAGAAATTGCGAGAGACAGGCTCAATATTAGAAGCCGAGAGAATTGAAAGACCACTTACACTAAACGAACAGAAGTTCGATATTTCTGAATCAATGCAGCAGAACGCAACAAAATCATTGGGCAACTTGGCGCAAGATATAGGGCTTGCAACCCCACATAAAGTGCTTAGACAAATATTGAAACTGTTCCGATAAAAAGTGAAAGGCCGGCCGCGGTGTACTTGCGATTCTAGGCGCTGCCGTCCGGAACTGCGGGACTGCTACGGTCGCAGGTTCGAATCCTCCTGCGGGCATGGATGATTGTGATGCCCTTAGGTTAGTTAGGTTTAAGTAGTTCTAAGTTCTAGGGGTCTGATGACCTAAGATGTTGAGTCCCGTAGTGCTCAGAACCATTTGAACCATTTGAAAAAGTGAAAGCAGTGCATCAATTGAAAGATGCGGATCATGAAAAGCGAATCTGTTACTGCAAACTGTTTATATCTTTTATTGAAAGGAATACCACCCATATTCTTGATGTCACCTTCTATACAGACGAGGCATGGTTCCATTCCTCTGATCATGATAACACACAAAACACACTGTTACGTTGAACAGAGAGTCTACATGCTGTGCTTGAAACACCGTTGCGTAATGAGAAAATCTGGGTGACGGTAGCAATATCCAGACGACGTATTACTGAACTTTTAATTTTGGAGAAACTGTGAACAGAGAAAGGAACTGTTTAATGATCCACGATTTCCTTGGCCAGCTAAAGGCAGATGAAATCACCTACTCATGGTTTCAACAAGATGGCGTTACTTCTCACGCAACTAAAAACACTATACGTCTTTTCGTTGAATTTTTTTGCGTACGTTTCGTAACAAAAGAGAAAAAAAAGCCTATGGCTTCCACGCTCGCCGGACCTTTCTCTATTAGAATTTCTTCTTCAGGGAGCAGCAAATTCTGTAGTGAATCGCAATCGCTTGCGCATGCTTTGTGTCTTAGAAACGGAAATAGCTGTGTACATGAGAAGCATATCACAACCAAATCTGCAGATAGTGTTTTCCAGTAAAATTAAACCGTTTCACACTCGCGTAACCTCAGGTACACGTCGTTTCCAACGTATGTTATAAATCCGCATTAACTTTCCGAGCACACTGTATTTTGTTTGACAGAGAACAAGGGACCACTATTCTTCGGGATCAACAAACTTTTATTAGTTTCACTTCATTATGGAACACCAAAACAGCTGATTTCTACTTACCGCATCGTACGAATACATCCAAATTTTATCTCCTGTTACAGTATTGTACACGGATTTTGCATTTCTGCGCTTGAATTTCTCAGCATTTGCGTACACCAACAGACGGAGCCTATTTTTGTTCTTCGATCAAATTCTGCTGTGTCCAGCGGGATCAGATTTTATTCACAGCTAAATGTTCGTCCAAAAGCGAAAGTAGCGAACGCTCGAAGATGCCTCACGTTAAGTGACATGCCGCTCCTCTGCAATCACGCTGGTCAGTGTACTGATAAGTTTGGAACAATAAACGATTCTGGTCGAACTTCAGGATAGTCATCGGCGACGGAAGGAAGCCCATAAAGCAATTGTGGAAATCAACTGAAGGGGCCGGTGGAAGAAAGTGCTAACCCTCACTTCGGCATCTTTGGAAATTTCAAATTTACCACATGCCAGTGACAGGTAGTTCAATTAGTAGAGCTAGACAGAATTGTGTAGTACACTGCCGGACAAAAAAAGTGTAGCACCCAGAAGAGGATGCGGAAACGAAATGAAACTTCAGGAGTTGAGAGGGTATGTGACGTTCTCTCGGTGATCACAATACCGATTTATATATACAAAGAACTTGACAGTATGAGTCCACTTATCAATATGATAAATGGCCTGGTCTCGATGCATACACTGATTGGCTGGGAAGGGTGTTACAAGGCTGTTGCATCCTCTTCTGAGGCAAACTGGCCCACAACTGTTGTAACCAATCCTTGATATATTGAATATTGACATTGGGGTGGAGTCGACGTACTAGCTGGTCTCAGATAAGCGCTAATGGGGATCCTGCTGATCGTGGGAGTAGTCAACATTACGTGGACAGTTCATAGAGATACCTGCCACGTAAATTCGAACGTTGTCCTGTTGAAAAATGGCAAGCGATACCGTCGCAAGAGTGATAACACATGTGGAAGCAGAATATCTGTGACGTATCGTTGTGGCGTCAGTCTTTCTTAATCACCACCAGACATGACTTGAGGTCGCATCCCATAGTTCCTCACACCTTACACCAGTAATAAAACCATGACAGGAGATTCTAATATTCGCCATATAACGATACTGACATAGACATTGACAATGAAATGCACAGGAGCCAGACATGGGTTCACGGTGTACGATGGCAGCGAAAACGGCTCGTTTAACTCTACTAGGTTTAAACAGGACTACAAACTAAATAGATCTTGCCTTCTCTCCAAGGACCAACAGTGGATAGCGCTAACCTTTACAAGAACATTTCTTGACATGTTTCCTCGGCGTCATCATAGACCATTGTTTGTAAAAGTTGGATTTGAAGTACCAGGTGTAAAATTCAATCCATTACCAAGACTAAACTCTACAAAGGCAAAGTGTGTGTGTGTTTTTTGTGAGTGAAACTGACGCAAATATTAAACTGGTTCCACCAGGTATTGATAACTGTACACTTTTTACTAGACTGATTTGCTCTGCAACAAAGAGACATATGATTGAATGCTCTGAGCAGTATCAGTTTATAAAATGAACAGTATGCGGAATGTCTGTTCAGCAACTGGACAGAGATCGGTGATCTTCAAGGAACGAGAAATGCCATACACTGAGGTCAAGCAAGTACTTTTTGCACAATATGAGCAAAATATGGTCTCTCTTTAGGACACTGGGCGCCAGCACGTCAACCCATTCTTCTAATGAAATAACATTCAGTGGCTCCGCCATCTCACAATGAAATTCTCTCCTTACAAACTAATCAAGGCCTCGGTCTACACTACAGAGCAGTCTGCTGTGGCATCATACACCACGAAAAAGCAAAATTCCTGTCAACGTTCTGTTCAGTCACTGTTTTCGCGCATAGGGCGCCATTCGCCAGAACTCTATTACAAAGGTGATTCCGGCACGAGTAGCTTCCACCCAGCCAGTGGAAAAGAGATGGTGAAAATACACCATGATGATTATTTGTGTGGTTCTGTGATACAGAGGGATATTCTCAGCGTCTAAGTTGAGGGTGTGGATAGTGGGGAGGTTGAACGGAATCTAGTATATAAAAATGAATGTCTGCTTGTTAGTTTTCCATGCGCTTCTGTACCATACAACCCATTACAATGATGCTTTGGAGAGTTGTGGGCGAGTCTGCGAAAGTTTATTATTTCATACAGTCAAACCCCTACCACCTCTTTAATATCGATGACCTTCCACCCCTAGAAGAGTTACGGGAGGGGGAGCGGTAAGATATTGACATATCGAGATATCTTTGTATCGCCTGAAGCAGTTTCTACCAAACTTGGCTCATACATCACTTGTTAAAAGGAAAAAATAGTCTCAGTCATCAGCTGAAAGTATCCCTACGGCTAAGGGCGGCGGCGAGAAGGAATGACATAAGAGCTTTGCTCAGGAATAGCTGCAGCAATTTCGATCAAATTTTGTTACATACGAGGGTCGTCCACAAAGTAAGTTCCGTTTCTTTTTCTAGCCGCGGCAGCGCTACGATCGCAGTTCCGAGCAACCGCGGCAGTTACTCTGACTCACGGAGAAGACATATACGCCATTTTCAGATCGCTGCTGCCGACGTGTGCTTTGTAGCGCTTCTTTATAATGTCAGCCGTAATTGAAAATGCCGCCCCGTGTAAAATCAGATCTGTGGCTCGTTTTCTAAATGCAAAGAAAATTAAACCAAAGGAAATTCATCGGCAAATCTGCGAGGTTTACGGACAAAATGATATGAGAGATTCAATGGTTAGAAGATGGGTCAGACTGCTCAAAGAAGGACGTGATCAAGTACACGATGAAGAACGTCTGTGGTTACTGATGAACTGGTTCACACAATTGAAGAGATGATTAAGCACAACCGTAAGTTTACACTTAGTGCCCTTGCAATGGAAGTTCCACAGATCTCATGATCACAAATTCATGAAATTGTTACTGAAATACTGAAATTTCGAAAACTTTGCTCACGTTGGGTACCAAAAATTCTTACTGAACAACACAAAAAAACAACGGATAGGCAGTGCACTTTAGTTTTTGACACGCTACAATGAAGAAGGCGATGGTTTTCTTTCTCGGATAGTTACGGGGGATGAAACTTGGGTATCGTACGATACCCCTGAAACAAAACGGCAGTAAATGGAATGGAATGGAGGCACACTTTATCCCCAAGGAAGGTTAAGCCTAAGCAAATCTTGACACCTCGAAAAGTCATGTACACCGTTGTTTGGGACAGAAAAGGCATTTTGCCGATTGATTTCTTACCACGAGGCCAAACAGTCAATGCACATGGTGACTGCGAGACCATTAAGGAATTGCGCCGCGCAATACAGAACAAGCGCCGAGGAGTACTGTCAAAAGGAGTTGTTTTTTTTCCACGATAATGCCCGACCTCACACGGCAAATGTGACCAAACAATTCTTACGGGAATTTCACTGGGGCGCGTTTGATCATCCTCCGTACAGCCCGGACCTCGCTCCTAGCGACTTTCATCTGTCCTTAGTGGTCAACACTTCAACGACGATGACGAGCTGAAAGAACATGTCATCGCACCTTCTAGGAAGAAGGCACACAAAAACTTGTACCACGCTATGACAAGTGCCTACAAAATTTTGGAAGCTATGTAGGAAAGTAGTTAACAGTTGTAGATTTTTGCACAATAAATATTTTTTTTTGTATCTGCACACGTTTGTTTTATATAACCAAATGGAACTTACTTTGTGGACGATCCTCTAACATGATTCATTATTTGTATACAACTACTATAGGAGTGAGAAATCTCTATTATCACTAGACGTGGAGGTGCGGATGAGAAGAGAGAACATATAAAACTGTTTGACAACATCTTGTTGGTATTTCGTTCCTGCATTCAGATAAGTTGGAGTACTTTAAAAGTATGAAGCGCAAATTGAATTGTCCGGTGCGTCATCCAGATTGCGAGGATGAGCACTGCAGCGGTTCAGTAATTTTGACTGCGCGTTTCTGCAACAAAGATTGCGTCACACGGATGAATATAATAATTACATTTAACGTGCTTTCAGGGGTAGCATCGTGCTATAACACTAACGTGCCGTGAAACTCACTAATGTTGCCCTCTGAGAGGATTTCGAATTTTGACCACGCGTGTGTCTAATGGATAAAGGTATCGGCCTATAATTTTGAATATGGTGAAACTAACAGAGAAACTAAACGCACTTAAACCTTGGGAGTTAATGAAAGTGGTAAAATCATAAGGGAATGAAAAAAGTGAACGGTCGCCAGCCCAATTAGGCACATTAATTTGGAAATATATGCTTAAGAAAAATGGATATTGATTTTTGAAGTTACTTTCGTTGATATTTCCCTTCGAACAGCACACAGGAAACAAACTGACACAGTGCAGTCTGTACTATGTGTTGCGGCAGTTACCAATTACGCACACACCAGTGAATTATAGAAAGCAAATTTGCACCAAGCTGATGTTAATGACAGCTACACTCAAGATCATCACTTAATCTAATACTGAAATGTTACTGCATGAAATACAGAACTAAATTTGGACATGAGGGGCTTTTATCTTAACTGACATAAAAAAATAAAGATGAATAATATCATAAATACACTGTTTAAACTCCTGTACGTATATCAGTTTTCCTAGGCAACAGTGATAGTTCAATGTTTTTTCCTAATAAGTGGAAAATATGATGGGGACCCATAAGCTAGTATAGTTTCACTAGACAAGGTTCTCTGATTATTACAGTAGAAAAGACTAATTTAAAAGGCTAGTCATTCACTTCAGTTGGAGTACTTCATAGTTTATTTCGTAAGACTATAAGTACAAAACTGGACTTAATTAACTTCAGGAAAGGAACCATTCGTGATAGAAATCAAAACCACACTTTTTTTTAAAAAAAATGAGCTTAACTTATTTGCCTTGGTATCATCTGTGAAGCAGGTATTCTAGCCAATTATATGTACACAATCTTGCACTGTATTCCTCTAAAACTGTATACTTTGTAATAACCTAAGGATGCTTTAGCAAAATCCTATCTAACTTCACTTTTGTGATTTTAACTTCAACTTTTACTACTCGTTTTACATTATACAAAAAGAATCACTCTTAAACACTTGAATGCAAGAGTTGCTCACTTAAATCAGGATATTCGGTTTTAATGGCACTTAAATGAGGACCCTGAGGACCCTGCGTAGGTTCGTGATCAGGATAGAAAATATAGTTCTGAACACAAATTTGTTTTTGTGCTTATTATTAAAACCACACACAAATTTATTGGTCCATGCCCATATACATTACTGAATGTATGAAGTTAGTGAAGCAGTGGCGAAGATTGGTGTCAAGCGAAATGGCGGCTACCTGTACTCACGGCTCTTGATGTTCGTATGTTCGAATGCTCTATAAATCTCTTCTTGGCGTCGGATTTTCACCATATTAGAGACATTCCTTTTTGTCGAGAATATCAAATAATAGCCAGATCCACATTCGAGGCAAATCCATAGTAAAGCAGCTTCCAATTGCCTCTCTTAACACCGTCGAAGTGTACTGTGCTACGGCTAGCCACATACAGCGTACCGTTCACACCAAGCAGCCGCTCAGTACGACCGCAAAAACCACCTTTTACATCGCGCCATGCCACTTCCGTTGCGGAGGGTCTTACCTACATCTTTTATATATTACAAATACAATTGCCCTAAGCATGAACAAGCTTTCAATAAACATTTTCTTTTTATGAAAATACACATATTATAATTTATTTTTAATAATCTTATGGGACTTAACTGCTAAGGTCATCAGTCCCTAAGCTTACACACTACTTAATCTAAATTATCCTAAGCACAAACACACACACCCATGCCCGAGGGAGGACTCGAATCTCCGCCGGGACCAGCCGCACAGTATTATAATAATTTATCATTTTAACAAATCATTTTGCTTTTTGCATATATACATTACAAAACTCTAATTTTCATGTCACAAATCAAGGACTTTAAATAACAAAGAATACACACTTCATAATTGCAGATATACAGTTACATAATATAAATCTACTTCTAATAGATATAAGTGTTACAGTGCGAAATAGTGGACAACCAGACAATTTCCTCAGGATTGTCCGGCTGCTTAGCTGGGTGGTAACGTGCTCAACTCCCACGCAATCGGGCTCGGGTTCGATTTCCGGCCGGCTTGGAGATTTTCTCTGCTCGTTGACTGGGTGTTGTGTTGTCCTCATCATCATTCCATCCTCATTCCCGGCACGCAAGTCGCCCAATGTGGAGTCGACTGAAATAAGACTTGCACTTGGCGGCCGAACTTCCCTGGATGGGGCCTCCCGGCCAACAACGCCATACGCTAATTTAATTTTTTCCCCCTCAGGTATAAGATGAAACTGCAGGAAAAATTTCGTTGCAGATACATATGAAATATTTCAACAAGTATGTATAAGATGTATTCTAAGACAAAAAAAAAAAGAAAAAAACGATGCACCACGAAGAAATCATCCGAATATGATGGAAATTACAGATAAACAAATGGTTACAGTTTTAGAAAAACTGAATGATTTATTCAAGAGAAAGAGCTTCACAAACTGAGCACGTCAATAACGCGTTGGTCCACCTCTGTCCCTCATGCAAGCGGTCATTCGGCTTGGCATTGATTGAAAGAATTGTAGGTGTCATCCTGAAGGATATTGTGCCAAATTTAGTCCAACTGGCGCGTTAACTGTGAAAATCCCGAGCTGGTAGGAGGGCCCTGACTGCAGTGCTCCAAAAGTCATCAAATAGGAATAGATCCAGCGACGTTGATGGCCAAATTGGGGTTTGGAAAACACAAAGAAAAGCAGTAGAAACTCTCGTCATGTGTGGGCGGGCAATACCTTGCTGTAAAGTAAGCTCAGGATAGCTTCCCACGAAGGGCATCAAAAAGAGGCGTAAACTGTGGGCGTACCGCTGTGCTGTAAGGATGCCGCGGATGACACCGAAGGGGTCCTGCTGTGAAAAGAAATGACGTCCCAAACCATCACTCCTAACTGTCGTGGCGTAAGGCGAGCGACAGATTGGTATCCCCCAGCTGTCCAGGCTGTCTCCAGACACATCTTCGGCCTATACTATTTAATGCAGTGGAATTGACTTCAGTGATGAGTTCCGCTTCGATGATCAGTGAAGACATCTCTGGAGACACTTCAGACAGGAATGGGATACCATCCTATTACCTGCCATGCAGGCCTACAAACATTTCGTTTCGTAGCAGGACACCTTCGGTTGTCATCGGCGGCATCGTTTCAGCACAGCCGTACATCGACGATATCGTACTCCCCGTATTGTTGCCCCTCATAGAAAGCTATCCTGGAATTATTTTTCAGCAAGATAATTCCTCCCCAAACATGGACAGAGCTGCTACCGCTTGTCTTCGTGATTACAAAACACGGTGCCGGATCTCTCGCTAATTGAGAACGTTTGGAGCGTTCTGGGCAGGGCCCTTCGACCATCTCGGGATTTTGACGCTCTAACGTGTCAGTCGGACAGAATTACGCGTGATATGCCTCAGGAGGAATTCCAAAAACTCTATCAATGACGCGTCAATTGGATAGAATTAGGCGCGATATCCCTCAGGAGAACTTCCACAACCCTGTCAATGAATCCCAAGTAGAATAACTGCTTGCATAAGGGCCAGAGATGAACCAATGCATTGCTGACTTTCTCAATTTGCGAAGCTCTGTCTCTTGAATAACTCATCCAATTTTTCTGAAATTGTAGTCCTTTGTTTGTCTGTACATGTACATCACATCTACCGATTCTTGCCCCATTCGGACAATTATATGATCGTGCGTCGTTTTCTTTGTCTTTGAGTGTGTGTCATACCGATGCGACATACACACATACACACACACACACACACACACACACACACACACACACACACACACACACAAACGCGCGCACTCACGTATATATGCTGTCCCTCCAAATAGTCTTAAGGTGCTTTGTCTCTGGAGTTTTGGTTCATATTTGCAATTTGGTTTTTTGGAGGGTATAGCTGGATTCTGGATTCAGCTGAAACAAATACTGCTCATCACGTCCTGCATGCGATGCCTATAGTGATGGAAAGCATCGGTTTGTTTCCCCTTACAAATAAAGCGATTTTTAAAGCGATTTGTACTTGTGCCTTCGATAGTGTGGTACCATACTGGTTTAGTGCGATATTTATTTTATCGATATGTGTTTAACAGGGACAGTAAAACACGAAGAATATCCAGTACTTCAGCAGCGACTGAGAAACACTGCTGCATGTCGGTAGCAGTCATCGCAAGCTAGGGCGGTGCTGTCACTGCTGCAGTACTGGATATTCTTCGTGTTTTACTGTCCCTGTTAAACACATATCGATAGAATAAATATCGCACCAGAGTAAGATGAGACCTCTGTATCGTATAGGCACATAAAACTACGATTTCAAAATTATTTTATTTGTAACGGCTAACAAACCAAAACTTTCCGTCTATAACAGGTGTCGCATGAAGAATGTGATCAGTTTCTTCAAAATGTTCAAATGGCTCTGAGCACTACGGGACCTAACATCTGAGGTCATCAGTCCCCTAGAACTTACAACTACTTAAACCTAACTAACCTAAGGACATCACACACATCCATGCCCGAGGCAGGATTCGAACCTGCGATCTTAGCGGTCGTGTGGTTCCAGACTAAAGCGCCTAGAACCGCTCGGGCACTCCGGCCGGCCCGATCAGTTTCTATTTTGCGGAATCCTGCTACACATAGCAAAAACAAAATTGCAAGGACGAATAGGCGAGCAACATTTTTCTGCTAGAAGATGTAATGTGTATGCAAATGGAAAGAAGAGACAATGTGGTATAAGGGTGGCAGCAGGCTACTGCTTTCAAGGCTAATGGGTACAGTGGGATGCTGGGATTCTAGAGGGAGATATGGGACAGGCCAAGGTGCTCAGGTATTTGAAGAGATTAGATGGTATAGGGTGCGAGTGGATGGAAGTACTCGGACGTGGAGTCAATGTTTTTCACGGATTTGAAGGACGCGGTATAACTTGGAAGCGTCCGCGTTCCACGCAACATTTGCTTGGATGCGGATTGGGCAGATGTGGATTGTTATGGATGATGGTCGTGGGAGTTACTCCCCACGTTTATCTGGGTATGACGCTGCTGGTCACGCAACAAATGTCAAATTGGCATGAAAAGTGTTACTTTTAACAATTATACTTCACAATCCACCTACCTTACTGTTTGTGGCTGTGGGTATTTTGGTGCTAGTGTCGCCTCCTCCCCCCCCCCCCCCCCCTTTTCGTGTTTGAGTCGCGAATGGTTCGCGGGAAGAGCGATTCCTGATAAGGCTCCATGTTAGCACGAATCTCTCTAATTTTACCTTCATCGTCGTTTCTCGAGCTGTACGTCGAAGGAAACTATATATTGGTTGACTCTTCTAAGAACGTACGTTTTCGGCTCTTTAAGAATAAAGAACACTGTGATCCAAAATGCCTCTTTTGCAGCGTCTACCACTGGAGTTGACTCAGCATCTCCTCAACGCTTTCGCGCTAAATAAATGAACCTGAAATGAAAAGCGCTGCTATTCTTCGGATCTTCTCTGTTTCGTCTATCAATCCTATCTGGTACAGATCTCACACTGACAAGCGATATTAAAGTACTGGTCGGTGGTGAATAAATGCTTGGATGTGCTAATAGTGGCGATTCAGTGCAAACGAACAAAATGGAAGAGAGTAACGCCATCTACACACTGTATATAAGAAAGATTACGCAGTGGACTTGTCATTCCGATTTGTCTTTCCCAGTTCTGCACAAGGCATGTTAGTGGATGTATCCGTGAATGAATGCTCGCAGGAGAACGAACTTTGTCAGTTTGCGTTCGTCAGCGTCGTATAGACCTGTCATATGATATGGGGTGCTAGTGGGAACACAACACGACCATCTCGGGTTCGCATGATCCATAGTCTAGACAAGAGCAGCTACATTTCTGACGTGCTCCAAGCACTAAGTTGGTTACGACTTAAATCTTCCTACTACTGTGAATACAGACAACTAGTAAACTTTCCTGGTGTTGTGATTCCAGAAACCAGCAGGGTAATTCCAGTAACTCTACACTATTTTGCGATTTCTTTTACATGATGAGAAGGGCAGCATTTCAGGTTAGTTTTCACCGAATTTTAGTCAGAGACGTTTCATTACTTAAGTGATGTAGGTAGTAAATGAGAACGACTGGTTTATTTTATTTACACTTCAAGTTCCGTAGGACCAAACTGAGGATCAAATCTCCAAGGTTATGGAACGTGTCAATACATGAAATTACAACATAAAAGTAATAACAGATAAAATCAAAATATTTATGATCCCGAAAAATGTCAGTCCATAAGCTTAAGTAAACGCAATCAACAATACAACAATAATCAGGTTAATTTTGTAAAGAATTCCTCGACAGAATAGAAGGAGTGACCTATGAAGAAACTCTTCAGTTTCGATTTGAAAACGCGTGGATTACTGCTAAGATTTTTGAATTCAAGTGGTAGCTTATTGAAATATCTGCGGTATACTTCACACATCCAAATGCAGGTTTGATTTCTGCCTAGTATCAACTGAGTGAAAGCTACTTATTCTTTGGAATAAGCTACTATTTTTACGAGAAATGACAGTTAGGAATATATATATATATATATATATTTTGAGAGGGCAATGTCAAAATAGCCAAACTCGTGAACAGGGGTCCAGAAAAGGTTCGTGAACTTACATCATGTATTGCCCGAACCGCGCGTTTCTGAGCCAAAAGTATCCTATTACAACGGGAAGAGTTTCCCCAATATATAATACCATACGACGTAAGCGAATGAAAATAACGAAAGTACACTAATTTTCGTGTCGAACGATCACTCACTTCCGCTACCATTCGAATAGTAAAAATGACAGCATTAAGTCTTTGAACAGGATCCTGAACGTGGACTTTCCACGACAGTTTACTATTTATCTGAACACCTAGACATTTGAGCTGTTCAGTTTCACTAATCATATTCCCGCTCTGTGAAATTAAAACGTCAGGTTTTGTTGAATTGTGTTTTAGAAACTGTAAAAACTGAGTCTTACTGTGATTTAGCGTTAGTTTGTTTTCTACAAGCCATGAACTTATGTCATGATGTGTACTATTTGAAATCGAGCCAGTGTCGCACACAACATCCTTTACTACCAAGTTAGTGTCATCAGCAAACAAATATTTTAGAGTTACCTGTTATACTAGAGGGCATATGATTTATATAAATGAGGAACAGGAGTTGCCCCTACACTGATACCTGGGGCACCCCCCACTTGACTGTACCCCACTCAGATCCCACATCACAGCCATTCTCAACATTGTGAATAATGACCTTTTGTTGTCTGTTGCTGAAGTAAGAGGTGAACCAATTGTGAGCTACTCCCTGTATCCCGCAGTGGCCCAACTTCTGGAGCAATATTTTGTGATCAACACAATCAAACGCCTTAGTTAAATTAAAAAATATGCCTAGCATTCGAAACTTTTCGTTTAACCCATCCAGTACCTACCTCACAGAGAAAAGAGAATATAGCATTTCCTGTTGTTCAACGACTCCTAAAGCCAGACTGTACATTTGATAGCAAATCGTGTGATATAAAATGATCACTTATCCTTACATACAAAGCCTTTTCAATAACTTTAGCTAACACTGATGGCATAGAAATGGGTCTAAAATTATTTACATTTTCCCTGGTTTGATATGTAACGTTGTAACGCACAAATTTATTAACGCGTAGATATCGTGCGTACTGAAGCCACAGCCGCTGTCCACACGAGTCCCTGCCACAAAGGAGGAGAAAGGAATAAAATTAACTCTTTAACTTCTTCCATAGATTGCGGCTTCACCTTAAAATTCGAGCCATTCGGTGCTTAGATCTGGCAGTTGATGAATTAACAAGCCGCCTACCTTAATCGCCCTATTATATTATTAAATTAACCAGTAGTTGAAGCGACAAATGAGAATTTGCACCAAGGTGAGGACCTAGGTTGGAATCCTGACCTTGGTATAAATTTTCATTCGTCGCTTCAGTCTGTATATATACATCATAGACATTAGAAACTTGAAAATGTCTCTGGAAACATTGATTGAAGCATCTATGGCTGGGTTTCAGGCAGGACCCCTCATTTCGTTCAATGGAGACCTCGGCTCGGATCCCGGCCTTGGGACAAATTTTCATTCGTTGTTTCAGCCTATTAAATTAATTATCCCAGCGCAGCAAACACCACCAATATCTTGTGTAGGTGTGTATGTATTGTGTATTGAACTGGGGACGTAGAAATGATGGAGAGGCTTCGTTCCGCCGTAGCCCGCAGTGGTTCACAACCCCACAACAGGCCGCAGCAGTCCACCTACTCCACCGCCGCCCCACACTGAACCCAGGGTTATTATGCGGTTCGGCCCACAGTGAACGCCCCCCCCCCCCCCCTCTCTCTCTCTGGAACCTCTCATACCAGATGAGTGTAATCCCAAATGCCAAATGTTTGCGTGGTAATGATGGTGTACACGTCACAAATCCGCCAGGCGGATCCGTGGCGGGGACCGAAACGCCTTCCCGCTCGGGAATCAGCGCGTTAGACCGCGCGGCTAGCCGTGTAGGCTCTTGTACATGTAGATCAACGGCTGGAGAGGGATGAGTAATTTTAACATTCACATTTTACTCAATACAGAAAACGCCAAGATGGCTAAGTCCAGCAGGTTCTCTGGTTCTTAGTTTAAATTTAAGTTGCAGCCTTGCGGTGGTAGACGCTTATCAATTCCATGTGTCATTCCGAGAATTCGCACCCAAACAGATGCAACAACTTGGGCTTTTAATGACGGTGTTACCCCGCAGGCTGAGGCTGCGGCAGTGGTACCGCTCTGAAGTTGAGTGTGCGTTTGTGAAACTTCTTGGCAGATTAAAACTGTGTGCCGGACCGAGACTAAGGACGATGCTGTCCCGCCAGACTTAAGCTGCGGGAACGAAATTTTCACTCTGCAGTAGAGTGAACGCTGATATGAAGCTTCATAGAATATTAAAACTGTGTACCGGACCGGGATTCGACGAGCTCGGGCCACTGCTCTGGTGATTGAGCTACCCAAGAACGACTCGCGACCTGGTTGTGTTTGATACAGGAAACTGTTTGTCAATCTTGTAAGTACAGGACTATACGGCACCAGAGATTACAAACAGCACAAAGACTGCTGCCCCCCCTTCCCCAACAGTCTAACAGTCTCATTTTGTCTGCAATTTGTGAACGAGTACATGATGGGAGTCATAGCGTGGCAGTTACAGCCATTTTTCTGCAAGTGTTGCCTCCCAACACTTTGGGAGAACCTTGTGTTCAGCCATTTGCGATATATTCAAGATGATCTGTGTTAGGGAGAGCGCCGCAACTTCAGTGCTCGCGACTGTGCTTTCGCAAGATCTGCACCGCCAGATAACGCCTCAGCAATTCCACACGTCGCAGGGTGGTAAGTTTTATCGCCCGGCCCATGTTTTCTGTGGCACCATTCGCTACTCATGGCTGGCTTCTTTCGTTACTTTGTTTCAGTTTGACTTACTTTCTGCACTATCTCTAAGTACTGGGCTACGTTCTGTAAGCGTATCGATTTATGGAATCATATATAGCGTCTGACTTGTACTCCAGCAAGTCAATTGCTCGCCAAGAGGCTAAGATTTGTGAGGGACACGTTAAGGAAGATTTGTGACAGGGCTACGTGATTACTCTGCTTTTCACAATAGAGTGCCTGGCAGAGGGTTCAATGAACCACCTTCAAGCTGTCTCTCTACCGTTCTACTCTCGAACGCCACGCGGGAAAAACGAGCACTTAAATTTTTCTGTGCGAGCCCTGATTTGTCTTATTTTATCGTGATGATCATTCTTCCCTATGTAGGTGGGTGCGAACAGAATGTTTTCTGCAATTCACATATCATGTCTGTGACACTATCTCCCCTATTTCGCGATAATACAAAACGAGCTGCCCTTCTTTGTACTTTTTCAATGTCATCCGTCAGTCCCACCTGATGCGGATCCCACACCGCACAGCAATACTCCAGAATAGAGCGGACAAGTGTGGTGTAAACAGCCTCTTTAGTAGACCTGTTGCACCTTCTGCTAATGAATCGTAGTCTTTGGTTTGCTATACCCACAATATTATCTACGTGATCGTTCCAATTTAGGTTATTTGTAATTGTAATCCCGAAGTATTTAGTTGAATTTACAGCCTTCAGATTTGTGTGACTTATCGCGTAATCGAAATTTAGCCGATTTCTTTGAGTACTGATGTGAATAACTTCACACTTTTCTTTATTCAGGGTCAATTGCCACTTTTCGCACCATACAGATATCTTATCTAAATCATTTTGCAATTCGTTTTAATCATCTGATGACTTTACAAGACGGTAAATGACAGCATCATCTGCAAACAATCTAAGACGGCTAATCAGATTGTCTCCTATGTCGTTAATATAGACGAGGAACAATAGAGGGCCTATAACACTTCCTTGGGGAATGCCGGATATTACTTCTGTTTTACTCGATGACTTTCCGTCTATTACTACGAACTGTGACCTTTCTGACAGGAAATCACGAATCCAGTCGTACCTGTGTGCTAATTTCTTGATAGATGATTTAATTGCCAGAATCTACAAACTTTCATTGGTCTGTAGCGTCCTTGCTGTCACTCTTTGTTTAATTAATTCATTACTAGGCGACGAAAGACCTGTAGTGGGACATGATGCCCGATGCCTGGAACAGAAGATCAGCAGGTGATTGATCTATTACGTAACAATGACAGTAAATCACCGAAAGCCATTTATTCCACATTTTAATAGTCTGCGTAATAACAGACGAGCAACGTCATCTGCATTCTTGCAATGCTTGTGCAGGTTTGTAACGAATAGGGTGGCCTCTGTCCACACGTTTCTAATAACAAGACGAGGAGCGCAACCGAGTGGCGGGAATTAAAATGAGGAATAAGGAATTGCAGGGGAGATTTAGAGTGATTAGGAGGGTAAATTAGGGCGGGGACCGCCGCGCGGGATTACCTCTTGACGAGGCGGCTTTGTGTGGCCGCGGCAGAAGCAGGAGCGGAACCACAGGCCGGCGCAGAAGGGCGTGTTTCATTCTGGCGCCGCGCTCCTGCCGCAAAAGCGTGGTGCGGCTAGAAATGTTTCAGTTGTAGGCTGTACCGAAGGTTAAACTCTGTTCAAAGTTGCTTTAGGATCGATAACCTCGAAGGAAGTAGTAGGATGAAAGTCACCCTAAAGGTGACGAGACCTCTAGCCACAGCAACCACCCAGCGCTGTCAAACTTGCACTTACACCTCTACAGCACTTCCCGTGCACACTGCGCTTTAGTTTCTGGAAGCTTGCTGTCTTGTGAGATCGTTCGCAGCGCTGTATTATTTTTTTAGTTTTCGTTTCTTTCGCTTGGGGGAGGCTGTTACTACACTGCTGGCCACCGTAAGTGCAACACCAAGAAAGACAAGAGGTAGCACAACAAAATTTATTTTGTAGATAACATGTTGACCAAGTAACAAATGATTACGTTTACAGACGTCTGTGACATGTGGTTCCTGCCAGAATCAGTAGCCAGAGTAGTCGCCATTGTTGGTGATCACCGCTGCCACACGTCTCGGCATTGAGTCAAAGAGACGTTGGATGTGTTCCTGGGGTACAGCAGCCCAAGCAGCTTCCACACGTTCCCAAAGATCATCTGGTGTGGCAGCTGGGGATGTAATCTGGGTCACTCGTTGAGCAACCATGGACCACATGTTTTCTGTCGGCGAAAGATCCGGAGAGCGAGCCGGCCAGGGAAGCAATTCAATCTGGTTATTGACGAAGAACCTTTGGACAATGCGTGCCACGTGTGGTCGCGCATTATCCTGTTGAAATATGGCTGTGGCCGAGCCCTGAAGGTAAGGAAGGACAACTGGCTCCAGCACCTCGGATATGTAGCGCCGGCTATTTAAAGTACCGGCAATGCGTACTAGAGGCGTGCGAGAGTAATATCCAATACCGCCCCATACCATAATACCCGGTGCAAGACCTGTGTGGCGGTGCATAATGCAGATGTGCAGCATCCTCTCTCCACGGTGTCTCCACACTCGAATCCGACCATCGTGGTGCTGCAGACAGAAGCGTGCCTCGTCAGTAAAGACAACGTCATTCCATTCTGCCGTCCACATCCGTCTGTCATCACACCATTGGCGACGGAGACGTCTGTGGTTCTGCGTCAATGGTAGACGAAGCAATGGACGTCTTGCGGACAGACCACTCTGCTGTAAACGGCGTCGAATGGCACGCGCAGACACTGGATGATGCGTTACAGACGCAATGTGCTGTGCTATGGTTCGGAATGTCACTGAGCGATCCGTCACTGCCATGCGCACAATTTGCCTGTCAGCACGTGCAGTGGTGCACCGAGGTGAATGGGATCGACCATGTCGGTCCGTCGTACCCTCCTGCATTCAACGGTCACATATCCGCATTACAGTTGTTTGGTTTCGTCCAACACGACTAGCGATTTCTCTGTATGATAATCCACAATATCGGTAAGCCACTATCCTTCCTCTGTCGAACTCGGATACTTGATCAAAAGATGTTCGCTGTTGTCCACGAGGCATAACTGATCGTCTTGTGAAACAACCACAAGGTAAACACACGTGCCGAATGTACACCCGTCGAAATCGCCAAGCCTTAAATGGCGCTATGAGGTGGCGCCACAGGCGCGCGTGATGTGCGTCTGCGCTGAAATTCTAATCAGTTGCATATCTCATAGCTGCAAACTCATGGTGTAAATTTCACTTGATTCGGATGCTTCCTTCAGGGTGTTGCATTTACGGTGGCCAGCAGTGTACTAACAGATTGAAAAAAAAAATCCACAAGAGGAGGACGCAACTAAATAAAAACTTCGCGTGTTGAGACGGTATGTATACTGTTTCATGACAGGGAACACATGATGCTGCAGGGTGTCCGTGACGTGCTGCTGCGCTGTCAGAGAATTGCCTCAGTAAATACCAGCTCCCCAATGACGCCAACGGTAACAACGCTATGCCACGCCAAAATATTGGCAGAATTTGAATCGGGCCTCTTTGTGGGCACCCATTCCTCCAGCTCATCAAATCGCGCAGTATTCAGATACATGGGGCACTTGGGTGTGAGAGTGATTCGGTGCTCAATTGCATGGGAAAGTGAGGGCAGGCATATTCATCTCCAAGGTTTCGTTAGACCTTGTCTGGCCACCAGAAGGGAGTAGAAGAAATGTGTTCGCAGTTGCGAATATGGACAACCATCAGCGGCATAATGAAATGACGAGATTGGAAGTTTGTGCCGGATCGGAACTCGAACCGGGATTTCCCGCTTATCTCGAGTGGTTCACATGGCTCCGAGCACTATGGGACTTAACTTCTGAGGTCATCAGTCCCCTAGAACTTAGAACTACTTAAACCTAACTAACCTAAGGACATCACATACATCCATGCCCGAGGCAGGATTCGAACCTGCGACCGTAGCGGTAGCGCGGTTCCAGACTGAAGCGCCTAGAACCGCTCGGCCACACCGGCCGGCTATCTCGAGTGCTCGCCTTAACATTAGGCTATCCGATTACTAGTCACGGCCAGACACTTATTTCCATACGTTGTCAAACATGTGTCTGCAACCTGCACATTCCCGTATAGGAGAGATGTTTTTCTTGAAAGTCACTTGCCCGGTATCGGAGAATAAATACGGTATACTCTATGTGATCAAAAGTATCCGGGCACCAGGCTGAAAATGACTTGAAAGTTCGTGGCGCCCTCCATCGGTAATGCTGGAATTCAATATGGTGTTGATCCACCCTTAGCGTTGATGACAGCTTACAATATTGCAGGCATACGTTCAATCTGGTGCTGGAAGGTTTCTTGGGAAATTGGCATCCCATTCTTAACGGAATTCTGCACTCATGAGAGTGTCGGTCGGTGAGGCCTGGCACGAAGTCGATGTTCCAAAACATCCCAAAGGTGTTCTATATCATTCAGGTCAGGAGTCTGTGTAGGCCAGTCCATTACAGGGATGTTATTGTCGTGTAACCACTCCGCCACAGGCCGTGCATTATGAACAGGTGCTCGATCATGTTGAAAGATGCAACCACCATTCCCCGATTACTTTTCAGCAGTGGGAAGCAAGAAGGTGCTTAAAACAGCAATATAGGCCTGTGATGTGATAGTACCACACAAAACAATAAGGGGTGCAAGCCGCCTCCATGAAAAACACGACTACACCATGAAACTACCGACTCCGAATTTTACTGTTGGCACCACACACGCTGGCAGATGACGTTCATTGGACATTCGCCATACTCACATCCTGCCATCGGATCGCCACATTATGTACCGTGATTCGTCGCTCCACACAACGTTTTTCCACTGTTCAATCGTCCAGTGCTTACGCTCCTTGCATCAAGCGAAGCGTCGTTTGGCATTTACCGGCGTGATGTGTGGCTTGTGAGCAGCCGCTCAACCATGAAATCCAAGTTTTCTCACCTCCCGCCCAACTCTCATAGTACTTGCAGTGGATCCTGAAGCAATATGGAATTCCTGTCTGATGGTCTGGATAGATGTCTGACTATTACGAATTACCACCCTCTTCAACAGTCGGCGGTCTCTGTCAGTCAACAATCGCCCTGTACGCCTTTTTTGCTGTACGTGTCCCTTCACGTTTTCACTTCACTGTCACATCTGAAACAGTCTACATAGGGATGTTTAGAAGTGTGGAAATCTCGCGTACAGACGCATGAAACAAGTGGCACCCAATCACCTGACCACGTTCGAAGTCCGTGAGTTCCGCGGAGCGCTCCTCACGATGTCTAATGACTACTGAGGTCGCTGATATGGAGTACGTGGCAGTAGGTGGCAACAAATGTACCTAATATGAAAAACATATGTTTTTGGGTGTGTGTGGATAGTTTTGATCACATAGCATTGCAGTGCTGAAGGAGCATTGTACCGTAGTTCACAATAACACATGCACTGCAAGATCGTACTACAAGAGAGGATCGCAGTGTAGTGCACCAAACACATAGTAACTCCAAAGCATTTGCACTTGCGATCCGTGAACAAGTAATGGACTCCCTCCAAAATTCTGTGTCATCCTGCACCATAGATCGCAGACTAAGTGCAGCCATACTACTGATTTATCGTCCCATGCGGGGGATGCCGTTAACACCACAACACAAACGGCTGCGTTTCGAGTGGTGTTATGACCGAGAAGCACGAATTGCTGATGAATGCCGTCTCTTTGCGAGAAGCGAGAAATTGCGCTTCTGCACTATCCTGGATGACCATAGTTGGCGAGTATGCCCGTGACCTGGGGAGAGGTCCTATTCTTCCCAGTATTTGGAGGGGAATAGCGGATTTACTCCTGGTGTGAGTGAGTGGAGAGCCACACGGTATGACTTCAGGTCACGGCTGGTAATGATTGAGGGAGCTCTGACGACACAGTGGTACTCCATAGTCTGCCGGTGTCCTCATGTGTTACCTGTCATGCGGCAGTACCGTGGTGCCATTTTTCAAAAGGACAACGCTCGTCCACGCATGGCACGTGTCTCTATTTACTGTCGGCTGAGGTACCTCCGTGGCCAGCAAGATCTCCAGATCTGTCCCCATAGGACATGTGTGGGATCATTTCGGAAGTCAAGTCCGTCCATGTAGCAGTATCTAAGGCATCAAGGCCAGTTACAACAGTTGTGGGTCACTTTATTTACAGTCAGTACCGCCATTAGACTGTTGTTTATTTACAGTGTTACATTTACACTTACACAATCATGATTTCGACTTCAAAGTGTCATTATCAAGTGTTGTCTGAAAGCAGGTTAGACAATAGCAGTGAAATACGTAACAAGTGATATAAGTGTATAACAATCCGTATTTGTAATGCTTACTTACAAGTGTTATAAATTGAATAAGATGGCATACTGCCATATTAAATTATACTATTAGACACATTGTTTAAGAGTCGATATTTCCGGCAGAGCCTACTGCTTAGTTTCATTATTGAGTACCGCATCTTGACTGAGTGACAGTTGGCTAAGTGTCAAATTGTCTTGGTCAAAGAAATTCCTGTTACAAGCAGGTGACCTTTTTATTTGAAATCTTTGGACTCAGTGTCCGTGTAGGATAGGAAAGGTTAGGAACAATTTATTTTCTTTGGTAGTTGTCACATCATTGCAGTACCTGTTTATCTTACAAGGGATCCTCCCCATCGCACCCCCCTCAGATTTAATTATACGTTGGCACAGTGGATAGGCCTTGAAAAACTGAACACAAATCAATCGAGAAAACAGGAAGAAGTTGTGTGGAACTATGAAAAAAATTAGTAAAATATACAAACTGAGTAGTCCATGCGAAGATCGGCAACTTCAAGGACACTGAGAGTCAAGCAACGCCGTGGTCCCGTGATTAGCGAGAGCAGCTACGGAACGAGAGGTCCTAGGTTCAAGTCTTCCCTCGAGTGAAAAGTTTGATTTCTTATTTTCAGTTTATGTGACAAACTCTTATGCTTTCATCACTTTTTTGGGAGTGATTATCACATCCACAAGAAAACCTAAATCGGGCAAGGTAGAAGAATCTTTTTACCCATTCGCTAAGTGTACAAGTTAGGTGGGTCGACAACATATTCCTGTTATGTGACGCACATGCCGTCACCAGTGTCGTATAGAATATATCAGAAGTGTTTTCCCGTGGAGGAATCAGTTGACCTATGACCTTGCGATCAAATGTTTTCGGTTCCCATTGGAGAAGCACGTCCTTTCGTCTACTAATCGCACGGTTTTGCGGTGCGGTCGCAAAACACAGACACTAAACTTGTTGCAATGAACAGAGACGTCAATGAACGAACGGACAGACCGTAACTTTGCGAAAATGAAGGAAGTAAAATTTTCAGTCGAGGGAAGACTTGAACCCAAGACCTCTCGTTCCGCAGCTACTCACGCTAACCACGGGACAACGGAGCTCCTGAGCCCACTTTCTCCTTGATGTTGCTTATCTTGCACATGGCTACTCAGTTTGTATTTTTACTAATTTTTTTCACGGTTCCACATAACTTCTTCCTGTTTTCTCGATTGATCTGTGTTCAGTTTTTCAAGGCCTATCCACTGTGCCAACTTATAACTAAATCTGAGGGGGGTGCGATGGGGAGGTTCCCTTGTTAGTATACAATGAAGTTGCCTGCTCACAAACATAAACAGTAACAAACCTCTTGCTAATATTCATTGCATCCATAAATATAAAAGTCCAGCTAGTCACTGATGTTGATTAAAGTACATTTTAGTAGGAAATATAGAGCTTTGTACGTGAAATTAATGCATGGTCAATTCGAAGTTGTATAATTTTGCCTCAATTCAGAATTAATACCATACTGTGCAATTACTTAGCTACCCACTTATTAATTAACCAGAGAGATTTGAAGCGATATTTATGATATACGTCTCATCAGGCAAGTAAATCCTGTTATATGTATTGGAACATTACTTAGGAATAAGTGCAAATAACACAGGTATGTGAAACATGTCATCTACATAAAAGCTTTTAAGCAAATAAAAGAATCAAATGGTTTCATGTTAAACAGCACATTTAAATTTAACATAACATAAAAAGTGGGGATATCCTAGTATTTGTTAATGGTTGATGAGATACAATTCGTGAATGTATCGTAGTATTGGTACATACGGCTGCAATCTTGGTGCTATAAATCTTATTTACGGGTTACAGTAGCGACATCTTACTTATAAGACGTGAAGATGGCGTAGTAATGTTAACAGCTTCATCAGCTACCACATATGAAAGCCCCAACTGGGTTAATTCCTATTTCTTAACAACAAAGATAAATGTAACATTATTGATAATAATTACCTCTTAGAGAATTAAGGAACAACTGAGAAGAAACAGAA
This sequence comes from Schistocerca americana, assembly GCF_021461395.2. Classification (NCBI taxonomy): domain Eukaryota; kingdom Metazoa; phylum Arthropoda; class Insecta; order Orthoptera; family Acrididae; genus Schistocerca; species Schistocerca americana. Next base: position 261,696,271 of record NC_060121.1, on the reverse strand, counting down.
CGTCTAGAATACTATGAGTCCTGCTTGTAACATGAATTTCTTTGACCAAGACAATTTGACACTTAGCCAACTGTCATTCAGTCAAGATGGTGTACTCTGTAATGAAACTAAGCAGTAGGCTCTGCCGGAAATATCGACTCTTAGACAATGTGTCTAATATTGTATTTTAATACGACAGTATGCCATCTTAGGCAATCTATAACACTTGCAAGTAAGCATTACAAATATGGATTGTTATATGATTATATCACTTGTTATGTATTTCACTGTTATTGTATAACCTGCTTTCAGAAAACACTTGATAATGGCACTTTGAAGCCGAAATCATGATTGTGTAAGTGCAAATGTAAAACTGTAAATAAACAAGTCTAATGGCGGTGCTGAGTTTGAAGAAATATATTAAGACTGTGGCCCCACAGTATGAAAAATTTATTATTTGTGGGTCAGTTAGCCTCAGGAGAGGATACAACAGCTTAATGACATCCTTCCTAGCCGAATCAGTGGATTCATCCAGGCCAGAGGGAGTACAAAGTCATACTGTAAAGTGGGCTCATACTGACAAATTCTTTGTACTCTTAACTTCACTCTACTTTGTAATCACTGAAATAATAACCACATACCGTCTTAATTCGTGAAGTTTCATTTCGTCCCCTCCTCTCCTTCCGAGAGCTCCACTTTTTTGTTAGACACCTTTCTAATTTCCTCAAACGAATACTGCTCCACCTTTGATAACCAAACATGAAGTGTTAAGGTGATTAAATATAAGGCGGAAACATAATGGCCGAATGTGCATTATTAGTCAAGGTAGAAGCATCAATACTGGAGCAGCAGCCAATTGTTTGTGGTGAAACATAAACCGCTTACAAACACCTCTCTGACACACAAGTCTCATTCTTGGATTCCTACTGCCAGGAATATTCGTCCATTCTTATCTCACATACTCAGTTTAGTATAGTCTACTGTCTAATGTTTTTTCTGAAGGTATGGGACACCGTGGCTAACAAGTGCACACTACTCGACAGAAAAAGTAACAAACATTACAGTCCGTGCAGAGTCATTACCCGAGTACAACGTATAAAAGAATGTGTGATCATAATAACAAAAAAGACGTAGTCTCCATTTCAGTCAATGCAGTTGGCCCAACTGTTTGCTATACATACCTAAAGTGCAATTCTTCAGAGTCTGTTAAGATTGGGATAGCGTCTTAATTTTACTTAAAACATTTTCGATCCACAATTCTAGAAAATTTTCAAATAAAAGCAAAAATCTCTGATACATAACTGCAAAACTTTGGTTGTTCCAAAATTTTGTTCGTATTTCATTTTTTCTACTTACGAAACACGTTGGTGATCAGGTGCATTTTCATGATTAATTATATTTGTTTACGATTGTAAACCGGCCTCTTCCTGAGTTTGTTTTAATTATTTATTTATTTTTTCATCTGGAAGACTTGCGTGGCAGTCATTATCTGTGATTTCACTCCTTGTAAGGATGTCAATAAAAATATTCTTTTAGAATAACAGAAAACTCTGGATATATCTTTCCGGCAGGTGAAATGGACTACCTAAAGGAGGTCGTCCGTCTTCCGAGCGCTACTTTGATTGCACTTTTGTTTCTGCCGTCATGCAATGGTCCTACTTCGCACCCAAATTAAGAAATCTGTGAACCAGAACTGTTGGAGCCTTCGTAAAATGGTTCTCTGGTGACGAATTTTCTTTCGCATTTGCTTTTCGCTGGCAAGGCTCAATCTCGAACAAAACTTTTTTTTCTGATACACCCATGGTGTCAGCTATTGTATATTATATACCCCGCAGTACGTCACAATGTAGCGTCGTAGTCCAACTCGACGTTTCGCGAATGACCGTCAGTAGGGCACAGATGCTTCGTGGGGCAAACATTTCCTTCCATTGTTGCAATCACTTCGTCAGACTATGTTCTTGGACCTCGGTGGCCGACAGAACCTGCACAGGTAGGTACCCGAGTGAGTGTTACTTAAAACACGAGGGCCGGCTTTTAAAACTGGAGCCGCGAGTCCTTTGCTTCAGAGCTGCGGTAATGACCGCTGGCGCCCGCAAATGGTCGCCTTAAGTGAGCTGAAGTGTGGAGCTCGGCTGACAGCTTTCTGAAGGCCTCACCCGAGCGGAGCATCGATGAGGGAGGTCTAAGTGGTCCGCTGCTCCGAGTGCAGGTAAGGCGGCGCAAAGTGATAACCATAATGCAATTTATCCTCGCGCTGTCAACGGGCGTTTCAAGCTGCGAGGGTGGAGCCAAAAATAAGCAGACGCTTTGAGGAAAAAGGTTCAGAGGGAAATGAGGATCTGCCCAGGTAGACGGCATTTGGGCAGTTGCGGCCGCTGTACGTCATCAGAACTAATGTTAAATCGTATTAATGGTAGCGAAGATTACTGAATAAAACAGTATCCTCATGTACCAGAACAACAATCCGTAGGTATTATAAATGTCGTAATGACTGTCAAAATAATTAATTACTTGCTTCAAAGAAATATTTATTCACGTAAAGGAACAAGGAAATAAAGAAGCGCTCCCAATACTGTAAAGTTATGAAATATTTTTCTTCTCCTTTGACGCTTCATTGATTAGGATTTTAACCTACTTCACCTATTGTCTGTCCATACCTTCTCTTCTCTTTGCCGGATTATGAGATAGTTTAGAAACAATGTACACTGAGCAACAGAACTGAAGGATCACTTTTTCGAAGCCCCGTAATTACCTCACATCCCGACCCATAAATTTTAAATTTGGCTCAAAGGTGCCTATAGCCTTCGTCTGCAACGGTTGTGTACGCATAGCGCCCTACGTGACCATTCTCGGGCTCCACTACGTTTGAGACACCAAGGTGTCGACGGATGCGAAGAAAGGCAACCGCCCAAAAGTTCATGTGAGCTTCAAAACTGGGCTTATGATGTCACACTTGCACCAAATTTCACTACAGTTCCGCCCAACACCAGCGTGGACGTATCGCACTTTACAGCCCCCTCTTACCCCAGTTTCACTCATTCTTTTGACGCTTCTGCGATGGAGGAAAGAATCGCAATCCCCAGCGTTGAAATCACGCGGTTTTCTTATGGATGGCTAAGGAATACATTTGAGACACACCGCTGCTCAGGATCGACACAAGAAGCCGTCAGAGAGAGGCAAAAATAGCGTCAGTGAAACCACCTCTCTACTAGGGACATTGATTTCTGCACATTTCGGGGTCGAAAACGACAGTTCGCAAGGGGATGAGTAACAGAAAGACGTTCTTGATGACCGTCGACAGTGCTGACACTGTCGGACATTTCAACCTTTCTCTATGGATATTGTGGGGTTGTATCTCCATTGGATGTGATAGCACCCCTTAGAAGTGCAACTTGACCGCAATTTTTGTTCTCGTGTACAGGTTATAACCACTAGGGTCAGTTCAAAACCATTCGACGGAATCTGAATGTGATCCGAACAGCAAAGTTTCCTTATGCTCTTTCAGTGCTCCTCTTTCACATCTCCTGTGGTATGGTCATGGAGAAGTGCGACGTTGACAAAGAATAAAACGCAAAGGTCAATTTATGCACCCCCCCCCCCCTCATGTTGGTGAAACCCTCGGTGAGATCAGCCCAAATTTATTGAGAATTTTAAAAAAGTGCAAATTAGGTAGTGGCACCAGCATTTAGGCAACCAAGTGACACACCTCTGAGGCCAGTTGCCTGCCTGCAGGCGCCTAGCAGTATTTTGCGTTTTCTCTCTAAAGGCACATTTTAAAACTACTCAATAAATGTGCCAGGTGCCACTGAGGGATTTGCCGCACTGGGGGTCTTAGAGGGAGTGGTTCCACTCAACAAAAATTGCGATCGCACTGAGTTTCAAAGGGATCATGTCACGTTCAGTGGGGTTGCAGCTCCATGATGTCCAGCGGAAGGGTTTAATCGCTGAGGAGAGTCAGAAATCCAAAAGGTTATCAAGAACGTCGTCCTTCTGGGGGTTACACTGCGACCTCTCGCGAAATGAGTGAGAATCAACGTCCCAAGAAAAGGGATGGTTTCAGTGACACCCTTTATGCCACAACCTTAAGTCTTTTCGTTTGCACGGTATGTCTGGAACGTTTTCCCCAGCCACTAGCAGAACACCGTGATTTCAATGCTGGGAATTGTGGTTCTGACCTTCAATACGGACGCGTCAAAATAAGGGGTGAAATGTGTGTAAGAGGAGTTGTGACGCGTTCACGGTGGCGTTGGGCAGAATTATGTTGAAATTTAGTGCCAATGTGACATCATTAACACAATTTACACATCACGTGAACTTCTGAACTCCGGCCTTTCTTCCGCATGTGTCAACACCTTGCTGCTTTGAGCGTCGTCGGGTCCTAGGGTGACATCGTAGTGCGCCACGCTTTTGTACAGTTATAGAATAAGGTTGTAGGCACCTTTGAGCCAAATTTCAAACGCATGTGTCAGAGTGTGAGACAATTATGTATTTTTAGAGAAAGTGATCCTTTAATCCTGTTGCACAGTGTATCTGTCGTACAAGGTGTTACAGCATTAAAATACTCTTGACTCACGGGACGAAGTATTGATGACCCTAGAAAAGGGGCACAGTGGTTGCTTTTGAGCGCAGTAGACGGTTTATCTCTGTTACCAGGCTTTCAAGTGACCGTCCACCATCGACATAACTCATGGCAGTGTAGTGGTACAAGTAGCTTGTATCGAATCGGTGCTGTAAGATGGGTCGACCTGGAGACGAGCCAGAATGACAGCGACGAACTATTGTGGATGGATGTACTTATGGTCACACCATCAATGATGATGCCCGATTCGTTCATGTATCAAAGCTGACTATCGATCGCATCTACAAGGAAAGCCATGCAACTCAGCGTGATCGGAGATGACTTTACGCAATGTCAATGACAGTCGGCCCCACATTCGACAGGAATTGGTGTTTATAGTGAATGCAGGTTCATCTCAACGTGTTTCCCATGAAACATTACGAACGGGACTACATGCAATGGACGTATGGAGTCGGGCACATCGCAAAAGGTCATTTCTTACAGCGTCACACAAAGCTACATATCGTAAATGGGACGCACAACATATAAACTAGATATTAGCTGACTTGATAATTGAATGTGGTTCGATGAGTAGCGATTTTGTCTCTTTTTCCAATTGAAGCAAGGCGTCGACTCCATAGATGGTTCAGTGAAGCACTTTACTGGTGGTGTATGGAGAGTGCTCGAGGAGGTTCCTAGATGTTTTGGAGCTGCTCGTCGTTGTATGACTTCCGCCACTTATTCGGATTACCATAATCATTCATCAGTCATTTCAGTATTCTCAGTTCAGTGTGTAGGGCTTTCTTCTACATCTGCATGATGGGTATGAGCGCCGTCTAAGATTACAACAGCCCTTTCAGAGTACTGCCCTCGTCGTTCCTGACATAAAAACCTCAAGTGGGCTGCTACAGTACCCATTCTTAATCCCATAGAAAATCTGCAAAACCATTTGGAACACTACATGAAACGAACCAACCAATATTCCAATTCGATTGGCCGACATGCTGAACAGCAGACAGTGGTCACACCCTAAGCAAAGCTTGAGACCCAGCTCTCAGCCAACTAAAGTCACAGCGCCGGCCGAAAGCCACTTCCGCCCCCCACTGGGGCTACGGAAGCACTGAGAGACCAGGGTTCAAGCCCAGCCTTCTGCAATTTCGTCACCCCACCATCACACCCGACGCGTCGTGCTACTGAGTAATGGGGAAGGGGTGGGGAGATATCACAGTATAAAGGACACGGGATTTGGAGAAGACGCTGATCCTGCAGGTATCACCTGAAGATGACGGCAAGGTACGCTGTCGAAATATTGTGTTACTAAGACGACTGCACCAGTATGGACAGCAGAGACTAGTACAAACAATATCCCCGTAATTTACCCTGAACCCAAAGAAACTTGTACAGACATGCATATTCATATAAACAGGCAGAATACGGCTCTGCGGTCAGCAACGCCTATGTAAGACAACAAGTGTCTGGCGCAGTTGTTAGATCGGTTACTGCTGCTACGATGGCAGGTTATCAAGATTTAAGTGAGCTTGAATGCGGGGACACAGCGATGGGACACAGCATCTCCGACGTAGCGATGAACTGGGGATTTTTCCGTGCGACCATTTCACGGGTGTGCCGTGAATATCAGGAATCCGGTAAGATATCAAATCTCCAACATCGCTGTGGCCGGAAAAAGATCCTGCAAGAACAGGACCAACGACGACTGAAGAAAATTGTTCAACGTGACAGAAGTGCAACTCTTCCGCAAATTGCTGTAGATTTCAATCCTGGGCCATCAAGTGTCAGTGTGCTAACCATTAAACGAAACATCATCGATATTGGCTTTCGGAGCCGAAGGCCCACTCAGTACTCTTGATGACTGCACGACACAAGCTTTACGCCACGCCTCAGCTCGTCAACGCCGATGTCAGACTGTTGACGAATGGAAACATATTGCCTGCATGGAGGAGTCTCGTTTCAGATTGTATCGAGCGAATGGACGTGTACGGGTATGGAGACAACCTCATGAATCCGTGGACCCTGCAGGCAAGCAGGGGACTGTTCCAGCTGGTGGAATCTCTGTAATGGTGTGAGTCGTGCGCAGTTGGAGTGATATGGGACCCCTGATATGTCTCTGATAGGTGACATGAAGCAGGCAAAAAGGAATACAAACGTCTCAAAAATGAGATCGACAGGAAGTGCAAAATGGCTAAGCAGGGATGGCTAGAGGACAAATGTAAGGATTTAGAGGCCTATCTCACTAGGGGTAAGATAGAAACTGCCTACAGACCTTTGGAGATAAGAGAACCACTTGTATGAACATCAAGAGCTCAGATGGAAACCCAGTTCTAAGCAAAGAAGGGAAAGCAGAAAGGTGGAAGGAGTATATAGAGGGTCTATACAAGGGCGATGTACTTGAGGACAATATTATGGAAATGGAAGAGGATGTAGATGAAGATGAAATGGGAGATACGATACTGCGTGAAGAGTTTGACAGAGCACTGAAAGACCTGAGTCGAAACAAGGCCCCCGGATAGACAACATTTCATTGGAACTACTGACGGCCTTGGGAGAGCCAGTCCTGACAAAACTCTACCATCTGGTGAGCAAGATGTATGAAACAGGCGAAATACCCTCAGACTTCAACAAGAATATAATAATTCCAATCCCAAAGAAAGCAGGTGTTGACAGATGTGAAAATTACCGAACAGTCAGTTTAATAAGCCACAGCTGTAAAATACTAACACGAATTCTTTACAGACGAATGGAAAAACTAGTAGAATCCGACCTCGGGGGAAGATCTGTTTGGATTCCGTAGAAATACTGGAACACATGAGGCAATACTGACCTTACGACTTATCTTAGAAGAAAGATTAAGGAAAGGCAAACCTACGTTTCTAGCATTTGTAGACTCAAAGAAAGCTTTTGACAATGTTGACTGGAATACTGTCTTTCAGATTCTGAAGGTGGCAGGGGTAAAATACAGGGAGCGAAAGGCTATTTACAATTTGTACAGAAAGCAGATGGCAGTTATAAGAGTCGAGGGACATGAAAGGGGAGCAGTTGTTGGGAAGGGAGTAAGACAGGGTTGGAGCCTATCCCCGGTGTTATTCAATCTGTATATTGAGCAAGCAGTAAAGGAAACAAAAGAAAAATTTGGAATAGGTATTAAAATCCATGGAGAAGAAATAAAAACTTTGAGGTTCGCCGATGACATTGTAAGTCTGTCAGAGACAGCAAAGGACTTGGAAGAGCAGTTGAACGGAATGGATAGTGTCCTGAAAGGAGTAAATAAGATGAACATCAACAAAAGCAAAACGAGAATAATGGAATGTAGTCGAATTAAGTCGGGTGATGCTGAGGGAATTAGATTAGGAAATGAGACACTTAAAGTAGTAAAGGAGTTTTGCTATTTGGGGAGCAAAATAACTGATGATGGCCGAAGTAGAGAGGATATAAAATGTAGACTGGCAATGGCAAGGAAAGCGTTTCTGAAGAAGAGAAATTTGTTAGCATCGAGTATAGATTTAAGTGTCAGGAAGTCTTTTCTCAAAGTATTTGTATGGAGTGTAGCCATGTATGGAAGTGAAACATGGACGATAAATGGTTTGGACAAGAAGAGAATAGAAGCTTTCGAAATGTGGTGCTACAGAAGAATGCTGAAGATTAGATGGGTAGATCACATAACTAATGCGGAAGTGTTGAATAGGATTGGGGATAAGAGAAGTTTGTGGCACAACTTGACCAGAAGAAGGGATCAGTTGGTAGGACATGTTCTGAGGCATCAAGGGATCACCAATTTAGTATTGGAGGGCAGCGTGGAGGGTAAAAATCGTAGAGGGAGACCAAGAGATGAATGCACTAAGCAGATTCAGAAGGATGTAGGTTGCAGAAGGTACTGGGAGATGAAGAAGGTTGCACAGGATAGAGTAGCATGGAGAGCTGCATCAAACCAGTCTCAGGACTGAAGACCATAACAACAACAACAACAGGTGACACGTACATAAGCATCCTTTATGATCATTAACTTGAGAATTTCCAGCAGAACAATGTGACACCACACGTCCAGAATTGCTACAGAGTGGCTCCAGGAACACTCTTCAGAGTTTTAACACTTCCGTTGGCCGCCAGACTCCCCAGACACGAACATTATTGAGCATTTTTGGGATGCTTTACAACGTGCTGTTCAGAAGAGATCTCCACCCGCTCGTACTGCTACGGATTTGAGGACAGCTCTGCAATATTCATGGTATCAGTTCCCTCCAGCACTACTTCAGACATTAGTCAAGCCCAGGCCAGGTCGTGTTGCGGCACTTCTGCGTGCTCGCGGGGACCCTTCACGATATTAGGCAGGTGTAACAGTTTCTTTGGTTCTTCATTGTAGTACCTTTACGGGACTTACTCATCAATAAATGGCTTCGTATGGACGTGGTGTACCTGAAGAGAGCTGAAGACTCTCTTTGTCCACAAATTGAGACCAAGGCTGTGTTAATTGGCATTTCCGAGATGTCTATGTGGAATGACTAACTTTTTGCCTCTTAGCTTACATTAAAGTGGTTTATTTTCCACTCTTGTCGCAATGTTTTGTTCCATATTTAGATTGTAAGAGTATCGCAGGGACAAGCTTTGATTGACGTTTGGTCGCGTACAGATGTTTACTTTTTGGTATTGAACGTAAACGTTCTACTGAGCTGTTTGTGAGTTACCGGTACTAGTGAGCTACGTTAGCAAAATGGTTCAAATGCCTCTGAGCACTAGGCGACTTAACTTCTGAGGTCATCAGTCGCCTAGAACTTAGAACTAATTAAACCTAACTAACCTAAGGACATCAAACACATCCATGCCCATGGCAGGATTAGAACCTGCGACCGTAGCGGTCCCTCGGTTCCAGAGTGTAGCGCCTAGAACCGCATGGCCACTCCGGCCGGCAGCTACGTTAGCAGTGGCGCTGGGTGGCTGTCGTGTAATTATAAACTGATGTTGTTCTGAAAGCTGCATTGCGGGCTGCATACAATGCAGGAAGGTGAAACATCGTAGGCATGTTCATCAACTGGTGCACTTCCGGAGTACGCTGAGAAAAAATAATAGTTCCACTTTCCGGCACCACGTGAAAATATGGCGCTGTATGCAGTCAGAATGTTGCGTGGGTGCAGGAAAAGGGGAGGAATGTTCAAACACATGATACCGGTACTTCTGGTGCGTTACGTCGGATATGGTCACGATTTACAACATGTTTTCAAAATAGTTTTCCGACTTGGCAACATCCTGCATCAGTAACATGGCGTGGTCGACAGTTGCTTGCAGCGTATCCAGTGTAGACAAAGCACTATATCGTCGTATGCTATCCTTTAGATCAAGAAGAATCCGTATCTATTCCTGATACACACTATCTTTCAAATATCCCCAATAGCAGAGCTCACATGGACTTAGGGCGGGGTATCTGGAAGGCTACAAATCTTGAAACTGCTTAGAGATGACGCGATCGTTACCGAGGGTTTCTCAGAGTAAATATTTCACTCGGAAAGCGACATCTGGTGTCCATATAGCATGAAATTAGTGACGTGGACACTGTTGCGTTTTTGCAAACCTGGAATCACGTGCTGCACAAGTGTAACTGTCACTGTGAGCCTAAGAGGCCTGCGAGGTTTTATCTCCACGAAGAAAAACGGACCGGGAATGAAGAGCTTGTGAAACCTCATCGTACAGTCACATAAGCTGAGTGCAGTGGATATTCCTGCACTTCATTTGGCGGACTAGGACACCATACGCGACAGTATTTGCATTCAGAGTAACTTGTAGAGTAAAATATGTCTCGTCAGTCCAAAGAATATTCCACTGGCACGTTTCATCCATTTCCATGCGTGAAGAAAATAAATAAATAAATAAAAACAAAGGACAAATCACAACGTTATAGCCCACCCTGGGACTTCATTTAGTGCAAACTCAGAATCAAGGAGGGTTACCGTGTAAAATACGCCGCAAAATCTTTTGAACTGTTGATCAATGGAGAGACAATTTATGTAACAGAGTTCGAGCACTGGCTGTGGAATTTGAGGCATGTGCTGCACGGTCGACTATAGATAGCTATAGAAACTTCATCAAGTGCCATGGGAGTGGGCCACCTCCCTTTCCCTGTCCTACCACCTAATTCACCAATTTCTTCAAATTTCTAGATCATATTCTTCAGCCCAGTTAATGACATGAGGCCTCTTCGCAACTGTTTCTGTAGTCAATATTCCATCAATGCAGCGCTGCTACTGCTGCCGCTCCGATAAAACAACTCTACCAGCAGTGCATACTCTCTATTCTCAATAGAGGCTTTACACCAACAGTCGCTTCAAAAGAGAAATAAACACATGTCGCCAGGCAACAATCCGCATACTAACGTCAAAACAAGACACTTTTCACATTCTGATTGCTTACAGAGTCATATGTTCGTACGGTGACAGAAAGGTGAACTACCACTTTTACCAGCATAGTCTGCGAGAGCAACGATTAATGAACATACACCTATGTACGAGGGCAGTTCAATAAGTAATGCAACACATTTTTTTTCTGAAACAGGGGTTGTTTTATTCAGCATTGAAATACACCAGGTTATTCCCCAATCTTTTAGCTACACAACACTATTTTTCAACTTAATCTCCATACAATGCTACGGCCTTACGCCACCTTGAAATGAGGGCTTGTATGCCTGCACGGTACCATTCCACTGGTCGATGTCGGAGCCAACGTCGTACTGCATCAATAACTTCTTCATCATCCGCGTAGTGCCTCCCACGGATTGCGTCCTTCATTGGGGCAAACATATGGAAATCCGACGGTGCGAGATCGGGGCTGTAGGGTGCATGAGGAAGAACAGTCCACTGAAGTTTTGTGAGCTCCTCTCGGGTTCGAAGACTTGTGTGAGGTCTTGCGTTGTCATGAAGAAGCAGAAGTTCGTTCTGATTTTTGTGCCTACGAACACGCTAAAGTCGTTTCTTCAATTTCTGAAGAGTAGCACCATACACTTCAGAGTTGATCGTTTGACCATGGGGAAGGACATCGAACAGAATAACCCCTTCAGCGTCCCAGAAGACTGTAACCATGACTTTACCGGCTGAGGGTATGGCTTTAAACTTTATCTTGGTAGGGGAGTGGGTGTGGCGCCACTCCATTGATTGCCGTTTTGTTTCAGGTTCGAAGTGATGAACCCATGTTTCATCGCCTGTAACAATCTTTGACAAGAAATTGTCACGCTCAGCCACATGACGAGCAAGCAATTCCGCACAGATGGTTCTCCTTTGCTCTCTATGGTGTTCGGTTAGACAACGAGGGACCCAGCGGGAACAAACCTTTGAATATCCCAACTGGTGAACAATTGTGACAGCACTACCAACAGAGATGTCAAGTTGAGCACTGAGTTGTTTGATGGTGATCCGTCGATCTTCTCGAACGAGTGTGTTCGCACGCTCCGCCATTGCAGGAGTCACAGCTGTGCACGGCCAGCCCGCACGCGGGAGATCAGACAGTCTTGCTTGACCTTGCGGCGATGATGACACACGCTTTGCCCAACGACTCACCGTGCTTTTGTCCACTGCCAGATCACCGTAGACATTCTGCAAGCGCCTATGAATATCTGAGATGCCCTGGTTTTCCGCCAAAAGAAACTCGATCACTGCCCGTTGTTTGCAACGCACATCCGTTACAGACGCCATTTTAACAGCTCCGTACAGCGCTGCCACCTGTCGGAAGTCACTGAAACTATACGAGACGAAGCGGGAATGTTTGAAAATATTCCACAAGAAATTTCCGGTCTTTTCAACCAAAATTGGCCGAGAAAAAAAAAGTGTTGCATTACTTATTGAACTGCCCTCGTAGTTTCCGCTTCCTGAGATGTACAGAGCCCGCACTGCAGCACTTGGAACACCGTCAGTTTAATTATAACCGTCCCGTGCCCACTGCATCATAGTTAACTCATCGTTAGTTGATGTGTTCTTTCGCCTTCTCACGGTGAACATCATGGAGAAATAGTTCACGAGTGAGCAGCCGAATGTCAGTGTCCAATGGGAAAAAAACATATATGAAAAAAACGTTCTGTATCACCTCGGTTCCGAGAGTTCCGGAACCTGTACAGACCAACATAAACATCATTTCAGCCCTTTTTATTGCTCTTGAAAACCACACATTGCATCTTGTATCACCACAAAGTGAGACCTTCAGAGATGGTGGTCCAGATTTCCGTACACACTGGTACATCTAATATCCAGTAGCACAGCCCTTTTCAGTCTATCCCAGGCATGTTCGATGGGGTTCATGTCTGGAGAACATGCTGGCCACTCTAGTGGAGCGATGTTATCCTGGAGGAAGTCATTCACAAGTCGTGCACGATGGGGACGCGAATTGTCGTCCATGAAGACGAATGCCTCGCCTATATGCTGCCGATATGGTTGCACTATCGGTCGGAGGATGGCATTCACGTATAGTACAGCCATTACAGCGCCTTCCATGACCAATAGCGACGTACGTCGGCCGAACATAATGCCACTCCAAAACAGCAGGGAATCTCCACCTTGCTGCACTCACTGAACAGTGGGTCTAAGTCGTTTAGCCTGACCTGGTTGCCTCCAAACACGTCTCCAACGATCATCTGGTTGAAGGCATATGCCTCACCCATCGGTGAAGAGAACGTGATGCTAATCCTGAGCGAACCATTCTGCATGTTGTTGGGCCCATCTGTACCGCGCTGCATGATGTCGTGGTTGCAAAGATGGAACTCGCCATGGACATCGGGAGTGAAGCTGCACATCATGCAGCTTCTACGCACAGTCTGAGTCGTAACATGACGTCCTGTGGCTGCACGTAAAGCATTAGTCAATATTGAGGTGTTGCTGTCGGGGTACCTCCGAGCCATAATCCGTAAGTAGCGGTCATCCACTGCAGTAGTAGCCCTTGGGTGGCTTGAGCGAGGCATGTCATCGACAGTTCGAGTCTCTCTGTATCTCCTCTGTGTCCGAACAACATCGCTTGGGTTCAACCCGAGACGCCTGGACACTTCTCTTGTTGAGAGCTCTTCCTGGCACAAAGTAACAATGCAGACGTGATCGAACGGCGGTATTGACCGTCTAGGCACGGTTGGAACTGCGGAAATTTTTGCTCAGTGGTATTATTCAGTGGATTGCCTCTGACAGCGTCGTACACTATCTGAACAATATGGGCTGTGCCTACCCTTCACCTTTATAACGGCTTGAACTCTGCTGGGGACACTTTCTGTTGTCTCTAGAGAAACAGCAGACCGTTCTTCCTGAAGAGCCGAAAGTAGAGAATTTGGTGATGTTGAACACTGGAGTCTCGAACGAAATCGACCATCTTACTCACCCCAAAGGTGTTCCATTGGGTTTACGTCGGGACTCTGGGATTGCCAGTCCATTTCAGGAATATTATTGTCTATAAACCACTGTCTCACAGATACCGCTTTATGACACAGTGCGTTGTCATGCTGATAAAAACAGTCAACAGCTTTTCCTCTACTGTCTGCAATACACAATGCTGTAAAATTTGTTCATATCCTCCAGCATTTGACATTTCATGAAGAACAATAAGGGGAACAAAGTCTAACCACGCGAAACATTCCGATACACAGCACCACCTACACCGTATTGCACTAAACACAACCCAAACACTTCCATCTGGTTACTATAGAGCACAGCGCGATTGATCATTTCAAATCCGTCGCTTCCAGTCGAATACTGTTCAGTGGCGTTGCTCTATGCATCATTTCAATCGTAGCATTGATTACAGAAATGGTGGCTTATGAGGAGCCAGTCGATCATTGTACTGCATTCATATTTACTCCCTATGCATACCCATTGCGCTAGCTGGACTGGAGATGGCACTCTGGGACTGACGAGTGATTCCTTTCGCTAATTTAAATGCGTTTTTAGAAACGCCCTCTGTAATGCTCGTTAGTCACTGAATGTCAGGTTTGCGTGGTGTTCGTTTAACTGCGGTCGTTCCTTTGGATCTTCCACTTCACAATCATATCAAGAACTACGACTTGGGTAGGTTTAGAAGGGCTGAAATGTCCCTGATGGATGTGTTCCTCTGGTGGCATCCAATTAGTATTCCACGTTCAAAGTCACTGAGCACTCCTCGCCGGCCGGAGTGGCCGAGCGGTTCTAGGCGCTACAGTCTGGAACCGCGCGACCGCTGCGGTCGCAGGTTCGAATCCTGCCTCGGGCATGGATGTGTGTGATGTCCTTAGGTTAGTTAGGTTTAAGTGGTTCTAAGTTCTAGGGGACTGATGACCTCAGCAGTTAAGTCCCATAGTCCTCAGAGCCATTTGAACCATTTTAGCACTCTTCACTGACTTATTCTGCTGTACTGCTTCTCTACTGACAGTACAATACTCCCCACCTACTCTTATAGAAGCGGGTCCGCTCCTCGGGGCATCTAGTTGTCAATTCCACATTAGTTAGGGGTGGCCAGAACTTTTGATCAGATAGTGTAGTCTTCTCTCCGGAATTGAGGCTGCTTCCTGCTAAGTAACTCTTCTGCATATAGTGTGCAGTCGCTTACGGGACGTTTATACGTAAGAGACGTACGTTCCGTTTGCGCAGTCAAATGCAGGGAGCAGCAGAAAGTTAGGGCAACGCTAGCGCAGCGGACAAGTTTTGAGTGCAGCAGGTGTCGCTAGCTGATGGAAGGCACGCAGCCGCGGCGTCACTGCCGGAGCCCAAGCGGCAAATTGGAGGTTACCCTCCGGGCAACCCTCCCACCCATCCCCCTTCCCCCCTCCCCCCTCCAACGGTCACCGCTCACCCCGATCACCGGCGCCGTGACGTCACGCCGTAACTGGCGCGCACCGCGTCGCCGCCCTGAATATAAATGCGCATGTCTACGCAGTCTCTCCGTCATCGGCCAGGAAAACCCTGGCTGGCGAGGGGCTAGCGGTGTCGCACTGTCCTGGTACTGCAGTACTGCTGTTACGTCAGTGACAGAGCGGTAATCTTCATGTTTCAGAGAATCGGTACACGCAACGTTATAAATACTGTCTGGATACAATTACGGAAAGTTGATGATGGTGTATAATCCTATGATTGTACGATTTCTGTTTTGTCCTACACGTTCTTAAAATTTCAGGACTCATTAGGGCCAATCAGGGAACTCGCATGTTTCAAAATAGTGACAATGTTATTCTGTGCTATAATCTACAACAATAAATAAACATTTTCATTTTTACAGTATTTACTAGTCATCGCACGTTAATACAATGTAAGTTAATGAAGATGAGTAGGTAAAGGAATCCCACAAATTTCGAAAATAGCAGCGGTAGCGTACTACTTGGCACAGTCACATCGATTAAATGTCTAGGAGTAACACTGCATGCAAAACGATATGAAATGGAACGCGTACATAAGCACAACAGTAGGGAAAGCGAATGGTTGACTTAGATTTATTGAGAGAATTTTAGGTTCAAATGGTTCAAATGGCTCTGAGCACTATGGGACTTCACTTCTGAGGTCATCAGTCCCCTAGAACTTAGAACTACTTAAACCTTACTAACCTAAGGACATCACACACATCCATGTCCGAGGCAGGATTCGAACCTGCGACCGTAGCGGTCGCATGATTCCAGACTGTAGCGGCTAGAACCGCGCGGCCACCCCGGCAGGCTAGAATTTTAGGAAAGTGTGGTTCATCTGTAACGGAGACTGTCTATCGAACACTAGAACGACGTATTTTTGATTAGGGCTGGAGTGTTTGGGATCTCCACCAGGTAGAATTAAAGGAAGACATCGTAGTAATTCAGAGACGAGCCAGTAAATTTGTTGTCGGTAGATTCGATCAAAACAGAAGTATTACGGTAATGCTTCGTGAACTCAAGTGGGAATCACTAGAGGGAAGATAACGTTCTTTTCGCGGAACACTTCTGAGAAAATTCAGAGAACCTGCATTTCAAGTCGACTGCAGAATGGCTCTGCTGCCGCCGAGGTACATTTCACATAAGGGACACGAAGATAAGAGAAATTACTGCTCGTACGGAAGCATATAGACAGTAGTTTTTCCGTCTCTCTGTTTGCTAGTGCGCCGGCTGGTGTGGCCGAGCGGTTCTAGAAGCTTCAGTCTGGAACCGCGCGACCACTACGGTCACAGGTTCGAATCCTGCCTCGGGCATGGATGTGTGCGATGTCCTTATGTTAGTTAGGTTTAAGTAGTCTAAGTTCTAGGGGACTGATGACCTCAGCAGTAAAGTCCCATAGTGCTCAGAACCATTTGATTTTGTTTGCTAGTACAACTGGAAAGGAAATAACTAGTGGTGCTACAAGGTACCAGACGGCGGCTTGAGGAGTATGTATGCAGATGTAGATGTAGATGCCCTGAAGTCGCGGGATCCTTGCTTCCAGAAAAATTTAAAGTATACAAGATAATACACGGAGCAGAGGCAGTTAACACTTGAAGTTCTGGAAGTTAGCGTCTATTACAGTATCCTCCCAGTGATAGTTGATGCCAGTGTAAGCAAATTCAAAGATAGGCCTCAGCAGCACAGATATCCTGACAAATGGTTCCGAGTCTATCACCTGTAGTAAAACACTGCTGAAAGAGTCCAAATCTCGTAGCAGAGCAACAAGGAATCCAGAGGAACGGATTGCGGTGAAGAGACGGCTTAGCGCAGCTGTCGATGAGTTGCCTGCGTATTACTCCTCGAAGAGAACTGACTTCCACCTGCTGTGAATGGCCATTTTCCTAGTTGGCCATATGGCCGCCGTGCGTGGCCAGTGGTCACATCGACGCGTCTTCGTCTGTCTGTCTGTCGATGACAAAGCTACCAGAATACGCAGTTTATTGCGCCTATAGACATTAGTAAGGAAACGAGCAGCGCAAAGCAGTCAAGCGATCAACTGACTCCCATTCACATACTGCAAATATCCAGTACTATAAATATGGAGACAACATTCCCACTTTTTTTTTCTTTCTGTCGATAACAAAGGGTACCTCCAAAATAAAGTGACTTGGGAAACTTATAACTACTGAATGGGACTCAAATCATTATTACTTTGATCTATTCCGATAAAATTACTGAGAAAACAATGTTAATGTAATAACGCCTTGGCATATCTCACGTAGAGGTCGGGAGGAAAGACACTAATAATCGCGCTAGTAAATTAACTGTAATCACCATGTGCCCAGTGGTTGTCGTGAAGTTAAATGAAAACAGATAATACTACAGGGCGGAATATATCACACCTGCGGTTGGAGTTGAGGGCAAACTGTTCACTGGCTTTAAAATACAAGTCTTCATATTGAAGTTTGGTAATAGAATTACCACAAAGTGACTTTACTGTCCCTACATATTGTCTCTCCCGCCATGAACCTTGCCGTTGGTGGGGAGGCTTGCGTGCCTCAGCGATGCAGATGGACGTACCGTAGGTGCAACCACAACGGAGGGGTATTTGTTGAGAGGCCAGACAAACGTGTGGTTCCTGAAGAGGGGCAGCAGCCTTTTCAGTAGTTGTAGGGGCAACAGTCTGGATGATTGACTGATCTGGCCTTGTAACACTAACAAAAAAGGCCTTGCTGTGCTGGTATTGCGAACGGCTGAAAGCAAGGGGAAACTACAGCCGTAATTTTTCCCGAGGGCATGCAGCTTTACTGTATGGTTAAATGATGATGGCGTCCTCTTGGGTAAAATATTCCGGAGGTAAAATAGTCCCCCATTCGGATCTCCGGGCGGGGACTACTCAAGAGGATGTCGTTATCAGGAGAAAGAAAACTGGCGTTCTGCGGATCGGAGCGTGGAATGTCAGATCCCTTAATCGGGCAGGTAGGTTAGAAAACTTAAAAAGGGAAATGGATAGGTTAAAGTTAGATATAGTGGGAATTAGTAAAGTTCGCTGGCAGGAGGAACAAGACTTTTGGTCAGGTGAATACAGGGTAATAAATGCAAAATCAAATAGGGGTAATGCAGGAGTAGGTTTAATAAATGAATAAAAAAATAGGAGTGCGGATAAGCTACTACAAACTGCATAGTGAACGTATTATTGTGGCCAAGATAAACACAAAGCCCACTCATACGACAGTAGTACAAGTCTATATGCCAACTAGCTCTGCAGATGATGAAGAAATTGAAGAAATGTATGATGAATTAAAAGAAATTATTCAGATAGTGAACAGAGACGAAAATTTAATAGTGATGGAAGACTGGAATTCGAGAGTAGGAAAAGGGAGAGAAGGAAACATAGTAGGTGAATATGGATTGGGGGAAAGAAATGAAAGAGGAAGCCGTCTGGTAGAATTTTGCACAGAACATAACTTAATCATAGCTAACACTTGGTTCAAGAATCATAAAAGATGGTTTTACGCATGGGATAATCCTGGAAATACTAGAAGGTATCAGATAGATTATATAATGGTAAGACAGAGATTTAGGAACCAGGTTTTAAATTGTAAGACATTTCCAGGGGCAGATGTGGTCTCTGACCACAATCTATTGGTTATGAACTGTAGATTAAAACTGAAGAAACTGCAAAAAGGTGGGAATTTAAGGAGATGGGACCTGGACAAACTGATTAAACCAGAGGTTTCACAGAGTTTCAGGGAGAGCATAAGGGAACAATTGTCACAAATGGGGGAAAGAAATACAGTAGAAGAATAACGGGTAGCACTAAGGGATGAAGTAGTGAAGGCAGCAGAGGATCAAGTAGGTAAAAAGACGAGGGCTAGTAGAAATCCTTGGGTAACAGAAGAAATATTGAATTTAATTGATGAAAGGGGAAAATATAAAAATGCAGTAAATGAAGCAGGCAAAAAGGAATACAAACGTCTAAAAAATGAGATCGACAGGAAGTGCAAAATGGCTAAGCAGGGATGGCTAGAGGACAAATGTAAGAATGTAGAGGCTTATCTCACTAGGGGTAAGATAGATACTGCCTACAGGAAAATTAAAGAGACCTTTGGATAAAAGACAACCACTTGTATGAATATCAAGAGCTCAGATGGAAACCCAGTTCTAAGCAAAGAAGGGAAAGCAGAACGGTGGAAGGAGTATATAGAGGGTCTATACAAGGGCGACGTACTTGAGGACAATATTCTGGAAATGGAAGAGAATGTAGATGGAGACGAAATGGGAGATACAATACTGCGTGAAGAGTTTGACAGAGCACTGAAAGACCTGAGTCGAAAGAAGGCCCCGGGAGTAGACAATATTCCATTTGAACTACTAACGGCCTTGGGAGAGCCAATCCTGACAAAACTCTACCATCTGGTGAGAAAGATGTATGAAACAGGCGAAATACCCTCAGACTTCAAGAAGAATATAATAATTCAATCCCAAAGAAAGCAGGTGTTGGCAGATGTGAAAATTACCGAACAATCAGTTTAATAAGCCACAGCTGCAAAATACTAACGCAAATTCTTTACAGACGAATGGAAAAACTAGTAGAAGCCGACCTTGGGCAAGATCAGTTCGGATTCCGTAGAAATATTGGAACACGTCAATTGCCTGACGTGTTCCAATATTTCTACGGAATCTTATCTTAGAAGAAAGTTTAAGGAAAGGCAAACCTACGTTTCTAGCATTTGTAGACTTAGAGAAAGCTTTTGACGATGTTGACTGGAATACTTTCTTTCAAATTCTAAAGGTGGCAGGGGTAAGATACAGGGAGCGAAAGGCTATTTAGAACTTGTACAGAAAGCAGATGGCAGTTATAAGAGTCGAGGGACATGAAAGGGAAGCAGCGGTTGGGAAGGGAGTGAGACAGGGTTGTAGCCTATCCCCGATGTTATTTAATCTGTATACTGAGCAAGCAGTAAAGGAAACAAAAGAAAAATTCGGAGAAGGTATTAAAATCCATGGAGAAGAAATAAAAACTTTGAGGTTCACCGATGACATTGTAATTCTGTCAGAGACAGCAAAGGACTTGGAAGAGCAGTTGAACGGAATGGACAGTGTCTTGAAAGGAGGATATAAGATGAACATCAACAAAAGCAAAACGAGGATAATGGAATGTAGTCGAATTAAGTCGGGTGATGCTGAGGGAATTAGATTAGGAAATGAGACACTTAAAGTACGAAAGGAGTTTTTCTATTTGGGGAGCAAAATAAGTGATGATGGTCGAAGTAGAGAGGATATAAAATGTAGACTGGCAATGGCAAGAAAAGCGTTTCTGAAGAAGAGAAATTTGTTAACATCGAGTATAGTATCCGGAAGTCGTTTGTGAAAGTATTTGTATGGAGTGTAGACATATATGGAAGCGAAACGTGGACGATAAATAGTTTGGACAAGAAGAGAATAGAAGTTTTCGAAATGTGGTGCTACAAAAGAATGCTGAAGATTAGATGGGTAGATCACATAACTAATGAGGAGGTATTGAATAGAATTGGGGAGAAGAGCAGTTTGTGGCAAAACTTGACAAGAAGAAGGGACCGGTTGGTAGGACATGTTCTGAGGCATCAAGGGATCACAAATTTAGCATTGGAGGGCAGCGTGGAGGGTAAAAATCGTAGAGGGAGACCAAGAGATGAATACATTAAGCAGATTCAAAAGGATGTAGGTTGCAGTAGGTACTGGGAGATGAAGAAGGTTGCACAGGATACAGTAGCACGGAGAGCTGCATCAAACCAGTCTCAGGACTGAAGACGACAACAACAACAACATATTGTCTCGCAGTTGCGTCTCGATCTCACTATAGTACTGCTTGTGGAGGCTGAAGTGGCGGCAGAACCATCCATTGGTGGAAACAATGCCTCGCGCCAGTGGCTAAGCGCAAATTTTCTAAGTCCCCAATATATTAATTCAGACACGCGACAGACCGGCGGCAGAGACGCGCGAGGATTGAATTGGACATGACGTTAAAGCTGATGTTGGCGATGAAGCGATTTCTGATGGTCCGCTTACTACAAGGAAACCTTGCACTGCCGCATTTTGCGACTGTTACTGAATTTCGATTGGCTGGGCTGCGGACTAACAAAACTTCTTCTTAAAAACATTAGTCTTCTTCCTCTAGCTGTTTAACCAGTAACGTACGTCCTACCATCTGCCACAGAAGTAAATCACGCCACTCTCTGAGACCAGTGGGGTGGTCATCATTTCACTGTCTGGTGTCTCTTTCTAATTTGTGGTTTATTTACATCTGTCTCACTTTTTCGGAGGCCGAGGAATGCGGGTCTCAAATGCGTCTTTGAGACGCTTTCGGTGCTTTCTGGAGAAATGGCTAGTTTTCAATATTTTGAACACAATGGTGCCTTCTGCTAAAAAGCGAACTTTCTCACTTTCCATTCTCAGGTTGCAAAATGTTTTCGCCAGGTGTTTGGACATGCTATCTGTGTTTTTGCACAAAGTCGGACGTCCTAGAGCGTCACCACAAAGAAATGGCTCGTGGCCTGTCGACCATTGACCCTTGCCTCTCCCTCATTGGGCCTACCGGTATTTGGCCCTAAAGAGTGATCGACTCTAGTGTCCCTGGTGGCTTCCGCCTCTTTCTCACCGTTCAGAATTATTTCTGCGTTTTTTTTACTTCTACAAGTTGTGCAAATTCGAATTAAGAGTAAAAGAATAGTAATGTTGCGTTAGTGAGTTATCGACTATCACCAGTACTTTTTCCTCGGCATCAGTTATTCGTTTGTTCCGATCAAATGCGTCAATTCATTATGCATTTGCATACGTTACGTGACTGTTTCCACAGAAACGGTCCCGTAACTAACGGTATGTACGAAAATACTTCAAAACCATCATAAATTATTACTATTGATATCTAGTCTTACAATTTGAGGAAAAATGCAAAACAGCCGGCCACTGTTCCCGAGCGGTTCTAGGCGCTTCAGTCCGGAACCGCACTGCTGCTACGGTCGCAGGTTCGAATCCTGCCTTGAGCGTGGATGTGTGTGATGTCCTTAGGTTAGTTAGGTTTAAGTAGTTCTAAGTCTAGGCGACTGATGACCTCAGCTTTCAAGTCCCATAGTGCTCAGAGCCATTTGAACTATTTGAAAAATGCGAAACAATAAACGATTTAAATGTAAAAAATACTATCAACTACGAGGGTTGCCCAGAAAGTAATGTACGGCATTCTTATTCTCAGCCGAAAACGTTGCGTATGTATTATTTGAAGTCTCCTGAGTGAGCGCGCCAAGTTTCCGTTACTTCCGACAGATAGCGTAGCTGCAGGACAGTTTCAAAATGTCGTCTGTAGGTGATGTGCGTTATAAGCAACGTGCCGTCATTGAAATTCTCAGTGCAGAGAAAGAAACTGTGGGGAAGATTCACAAACGCTTGTGAAAAGTCAATGGAGCATCTTCTGGCGACAGAAGTACAGTTAGTCGGTGGGAACGGAGGTGGGGTCATCAGAAGGCGGTTCGGCGGAGCTTCACGATTTGCAGCGGTAGGAAGGATCATCCACGGCTGTCACACCTAACATGTTGCAGCGAGCTGTCATTCGCGAGACAGGCGCATTACGGCTCGGTAGTTGGCACTGGATCTTTCAATCAGCAGTGGAAGAGTGGATGCAATTATCCGCACCCTTGGATATTCAAAAGTGTGTGCAAGATGGATCACAAATCACACAGAGAGAACATTTGTCTTAATTTGTTGCAACATTTTGAAGCTGAGGGGGAGGCCTTCTTGTCACGGACTGTGACAGGTGATGAAACCTGGGTTCACCATTTTGAGACCGAAACAGAACGACAATCGATGGAATGGTGCCATTCCCACTTCCCGCAGAAGAAAAAATTCAAAGCAACTGCCCCCGCCGGTAACGTCATGATCACCGTGTTCTGGGACTATGAGGGTGTGATTCTCGTTAATGTGATGCCAAGAGGTGGTACCATTAATGCACAAGCATATGTCAACACATTAACAAAACTCTAGACGCGCTTCCGGCGACTTCTGGCGCCACAGAAACGCAGGAGATGTTTTGTTGCAATATGACAACGCTCTGACCCACATACGGCTGAGAATTCGGAACACATCGAAAAACAGGAATAAACAGTGTTATCCCATTTACTCTATAGCTCTGACCTAGTCCCCTCGGACTTCCACTTGTTTGGGCCGTTAAAGGAAGCCATTCGTGGAAGACATTTTGAAGACGATGAGGAGGTGATTCACACAGTGAAACACTGGCTCCGACACGGAGACAAGGATTGGTATAGACAGGGCATACACGCCGTTGTTTCGCGCTGGCTTAAGGCCATAGAACGAGATGGAGATTACGTGGAAAAATAGGCTGTGTAGATAAAACACCATTATTTCGTGGTGTGTAATTCTCATTATGTTCAATAAAGAACTGTCGAACAAAAAAAAAAAAAAAAAATGCGGTGCATTATTTTCTGGGCAATCCTCGTATGGCAAAGTTACTTTATAAATAGAGCAACTTTGGGATCTGTTTGACATTCCCAACATACTATCGGTAGAAACAGAGACTAACAGAATCAGGACAATGTACTGCTTAGTCTATAGCCACAGTTTTCTTTTTTTTTTTTTTTTTTTTTTTTTTTGGCCACTGGCAGTCGGTTTCGATACATACAAGCATCCTCAGGCCATCCAATGATCAAAAAATCACCGCTCCTACACAGGAGCATGACTGTTTCGCCATTCTGGCATTTCTGTGAGTTACTGGGTCCTTAAGAACAACACTACTGGCCATTAAAATTGCTACACCACGAAGATGACGTGCTACAGACGCGAAATTTAACTGACAGAAAGAAGATACTGTGATATGCAAATGATTAGCTTTTCAGAGTATTCACACAAGGTTGGTGCCTGTGGCGACGCCTACAACGTGCTGACAAGAGGAAAGTTTCCAACCTACTTCTCATACACAAACAGCAGTTTACCGGCGTTGCCTGGTGAAACGTTATTGTGATGCCTCGTGTAATGAGGAGAAATGCGTACTATCACGTTTCCGACTTTGATGAAGGTCGGACTGTAGCCTATCGCGATTGCGGTTTATCGTATTGCGACATTGCTGCTCGCGTTGGTCGACATCCAATGACTGTTAGCAGAATATGAAATCGGTGGGTTCAGGACGGTAATACGGGTCCCAACGGCCTCGTATCACTAGCAGTCGAGATGACAGGCATCTTATCCGCATGGCTGTAACGGATCGTGCAGCCACGTCTCGATCCCTGAGTGAACAGATGGGGATGTTTGCAAACAACACCCACGTGCACGAACAGTTCGACGACGTTTGCAGCAGCATAGACTATCAGCTCGGAGACCATGGCTGCGTTATCCTTGACACTGTATCACAGACAGGAGTGCTTGCGATGGTGTACTCAACGACGAACCTGGGTGCACGAATGGCAAAACGTCATTTTTTCGGATGAATCCGGGTTCTGTTTACAGCATCATGATGGTCGCATCCGTGTTTGGCGACATCGCGGTGAACACACATTGGAAGCGTGTATTTGTCATCGCCATACTGGCGTATCACCCGGCGTGATGGTATGGGGTGCCATTGGTTACACGTCTCGGTCACCTCTTGTTTGCACTGACGGCACTTTGAACAGTGGATGTTACATTTCAGATGTGTTGCGACCCGTGGCTCTACCCTCCATTCGATCCCTGCGAAACCCTACATTTCAGCAGGATGATGCACGACCGCATGTTGCAGGTGCTGTACGGGCCTTTCTGGATACAGAAAATGTTCGACTGCTGCCCTGGCCAGCACGTTCTCCAGATCTCTCACCAATGAAAACGTCTGGTCCATGGTGGCCGCGCAACTGGTTCGTCACAATACGCCAGTCACTACTGTTGATGAGCTATGGAATCGTGTTGAAACTGTATGGGCAGCTGTACCTGCACACGCCATCCAAGCTCTGTTTGACTCAATGCCCAGGCGTATCAAGGACGTTATTACGGCCAGAGGTGGTTGTTCTGGGTACTGATTTCTCAGGATCTATGGACCCAAATTACGTGAAAATGTAATCACATGTCAGTTCTAGTATAATATATTTGTCCAATGAATACCCGCTTATTACCTCCATTTTTTTCTTGGTGTAGCAATTTTAAAGACCAGTAGTGTATACATGTGATGGACGGGAGGCCGCCTCCTCTGCAGTGGTCAGTCGCGTGGGTGACGAGCTCTGCCGAATGGCCGCTACGGTACAGGCCGGCCGTAGGCCCTGGTGTTGTTTCAGCGGCTGCGGCTGCCTGCGGACAGGCATTTGACGTGCAGTGGGCAAACACTGGCCTCCAGGGCGGCTGCCCGCTGGCTTTGTGCGCAGTCAAACGGCCGCCCGAGTGCTCCTGACGACCCCCGCGCCATCAAAGGCGCAGCGCCGTGGCCACGTGGGAACCGCACTGCCCTAATGCGACAAGTACCGCCGCGCAGACGGCGTCTTCTCAAAGGTCTCACGGCGACAACTGCCGTCCGAATTGTAGCTGATGTCACTGGAATGGCAGTCACAAAGAAAGTCGCACGTAAAATCTTTCTCAACGTATTTTAAACTTTCATTAAATTCTGAACTATCAGTACAAAAGCGGATTACTGCCTTTGGCAATGAAGTTGTTACTTGACGAATAGGTCCAGAGACTGACCGGATCAATCGGATTTTGCTTCGGACAAACCCACTTGATGAAACAAACTCCTCCTTCGTTATCAGATGCCCTCAGGTAGTTCCCGCCGAATATCTCATTAACCCTTAACTACTCTAGTGAAATGCTCACACGCTAATACTCTAGTGGAATCTAGGAGTATCGCAATAAGTTAAAGGAAACTGCAATCTAAAGAAATTTTATTTTGAATTGCGCTTTTACCACGGAATGTTATAAACATTTTTACGCATTTGAGATACGATTACAGTTTCTATCATCGGGACAAACATGTTTTGAGCATTTTTCACACACTAATTTGGTTTTCTTGTCCGCATTTCTTGTACACATGTCGCATCTTGCTTTCCTCATGGGTTCTGGCTCTGAAGATGTTGAGGCAAGAGGAGTACCACGAAGTTTAACAACAAGGTCTCTCAGTTCACGAGAAAGGGGTAGGACATCTCGACGTAGTATACGGGGTTTTACTGAATCTATTCCAAGTCTCTGTAGCAATTCTCTTCTTTTTAAATCATCAGTCTGATCAGGTTGTTTGGTTCACTGAAGTAAAACTATGTTTAAAATGGCTTAAAATACAGACATTGGCCATCGGTGTGTTTGCCACGCTACCGAATAGTTGGCGCACATTTGGTCCAGTGCGTGGCATTGTAATCAATGATCATTTCAGGTCTTCTCTTTTGAGTACTAATTTTCTGATCGTGGTGCGTAGATGAAAGCAACACAACAGCTCGACCTTTCCGATGAACGTAAGAACAAATTGTCAATCCTTCGTTATGGCCAAATAATGCAGATTCTACTGGGCGCTTTCTGTTTGGTTTGAATTCTTCTGAGATCTTCGGATTATTTAGCTTTAGAGCGCCTAAGACAGTCAAGGTTTTGGCTTCCAATTGATCACAAAGTTCAATGACATGAATTAATTGTCTACTGTCAAATTTCTAATGCTTCCCTCAATTGGTGTTATTAATTTCAGAACATCCTGTGTTGGAATTAATAACATACTTTTATTTGTCCCTTTGGCTGTGTAGACAAATGCAGTGCATAAATAGAATGTTCGTGAATGACAAATGTACATAAGTTTGAGGCCGTATTTGGCTGGCTTCTTAGGCATATACATTGGAAATTTGCACCTACCACGAAAGGGTACTAACATTTGATCGAGTGTCACGCTCCTGGCGTATAATACTTTTGACATTTGTCTATAAAGAGTTCCCAGACATCTCTAATAGCTGTAAGTCTTTCATCAGCCTTCCTAGCATGTCTTGTAGTAACACAATCGAAACGCAAACAAGACAAAATGAATAAAAATCTACGAACGATCATAGTGGCTCGAAACACATGACGACTAGTTCCGTCATTAGCAAAAAGTCCAACAACATTTTAGTGATTAGGTTTCATTACTCCAGATAAATAAAGCAGACCTAGAAATCCTCTTAGTTCTATTATATCTAGCGGCTTTATGAATGCTGGTTGAGGAGCTTCCTATTTGTTTGACATGCCATGTATCTTGATGTTTGTATTGGTGAGTATTAGTTGTAATAAATCTTCAGTAATGAACAATTCCCAAGCAGATGTCAGATGAATCAAGTGTTTTTGCTTCACGTCTACTAGCGCCTGGAAGGCGACTAACTATATTGTGAGCTCGGGCATGAACTGTAGTTGGAGCTTCTTTTGACCACTTGTAGCACTGATTTTTTGTCAGCGCAAGGCCTAATACACACCTCTTCATCTGATTCTTCACAACTTCTTTCTGATATAACTTCAGAGGTGGAATCATGATCACGTAGTATAAATTCATCCTCATTTACTGTGCTCTCCTCATCAGATTGCAAAAACACAGGATCATTCACTATTCTTTTCAACTCGTCATTTGTTAATGACTCCGATGATGCCATTCTGAAAAATAATGCATATATACTTACATAACCTTAAAAATTGAGGTTATCATTGAAATTTTGCTCTTTTCGAGGTACTCTAAGACTTCAGTATCGTAAAACACTAATTGAGATAATGAAAAATAACGTACGTTAATACTGTGGTGGGGTATTCTGAGACCTCTTTCTCTATATCTCACAAAATATTATCGGAAACACCGCATCCAACACTCCGCGTTAAACGGCATCACTTCACTGGGTATTACCAAGAACACAGGCGCCATCTGTTGTCCCGTTTACATATTATGTATCGTATTCATACAGCCTCGGGTTCTCCAGGACCCCACTAGAGAAGTTAAGGGTTAACCCGACAAGCTCTCAGGAATTGAACTCACACCTCTACATCAAGAACATTTATTTAATCATACGAAAAGAGTATATATAGGGCCTATACAAGGGATATGAACTTGGAAGCAATATTATAGAAAGAGAAGAGGACGTAGATGATGAGATGGGAGATACGATACTGCGAGAAGAATTTGACAAAGCTCTGAAAGATCTAAGTAAAAGCAAGGCCCCGGGAGTAGATAATATTCCGTCATACCTACGGATAGCCTTGGGAGAGCCAACCATGACACAACTCTTCCATCTGATGTCAAAGATGTATGATACGGGCGAATTACCCTAAGACTTCAAGAAGAATGTAAAAATTCCAATGCCAAAGAAAGCAGTTGTTGACAGTGTGAAAATTACCGAGCTATCAGTTTAATAAGTTGTTGTTGCAAAATACTAACACGAATTCTTTACAGAAGGATGGAAAAACTGGCAGAAGCTGACCTCGGGGAAGATCAGTTTGGATTCTGGAGAAATGCAGGAACGTGCGAAGCAATGCTGACCCTATGACTTATCTTAGAAGTTAGGTTAAGGAAAGGTAAACCTACATGTATAGCATTTGTAGACCTAGAGAAAGCTTTTGGTAGTGTTGACTGGAATATTCTATCTGAAATTCTGAAGGTAGCAGTGATAAAATACAGGGAGCGAAAGGCTATTTACAACTCGTAGAGAAACCAGACGGCAGTAATAAGAATCGAGGGGCGTGAAAGAGAAGCAGTGGTTGAGGAGGGAGTAGAACAGGGTTGTAGCCTATCCCCTATGTTATTCAGTCAGCACACTGAACAAGCAGTAAAGGAAACGAAAGAAAAATTTGGAGTAGGAACTAAATTCCATGGAGAAGAAATAAAAACCTTGAGGTTTGCCGATGACGTTATAATTTTGTTAGGTACAGCAAAGAATTTGGAAGAGCAGTTAAATGGAATGGACGGTGTTTTGAAAAGAGGATATAAAATGAAAATCAACAAAAGCGAAACAAGAATAACGGAATGTAGTAGAATTCAATCAGGTGAAGCTAAATGAAATAGATTAGGAGACGAGACACTTAAATTAGTAGATGAGTTATGATATTTGGGCAGCAAAATAACTGATGATGGCCGACGTAGAGAGGATACAAAACGTAGACTGGCAATGGCAAGAAAATCACATCTGTAGAAGAGAAATCTGTTAACATCGAGTAAAGATGATTTAAGTGTTAGGAAGTCTTTTCTGAAGATATTTGTCTGGATTGTTGCCATGCATGGAAGTGAAACGTGGACGATAGACAGTTTAGATAAAAAGAGAACAGAAGATTTTGAAATGTGGTGCTACACAAGAATCCCGAAGATTAGATGAACCGATCAAGTTGCTAATTAGGAAGTACTGAATAGAATTGAGGGAACAAGGAATTTGTGACACAACTTGACCAAAAGAAGGGATCGGTTCATAGGACACATTCTGAGACATCAAGGGATCAACAGTGTAGTATTGGAGGGCAGCGTGGAGGGTAAAAATTGCCAGTTTAGTATTATGTGGCAGGGCGGGGGGAGGGGGGGAATCGTATGTGGAGACCGAGAGATGATTCAGAAAGATGTCGGTTGCAGTAGCTATTCGGAGACGAAGTGTATGGAGTAGCGTGGAGAGCCGCATCAAACCAGTCTTCGGACCGAAGATCATAACAACAACATAAGCATTTCTATAACGCAAGCCTTGTTTAAGATATTTGATTGATGTCAAAGAATATGTCTCACCCTCCCTCCCGCCCCACAGAGGGTGTTTGTATCAAACATCTACGGTTCGTTGATCACGTCTTGCGTAACAACTTTCGTTAGACAGAGAATGTTCACCGACACTTCCTGGCAACACTAGGCATCATTTCGTATTCGTTATGCTCCTGAGAGGCGGCAGGGTGTAGGGACTTTTCGGCGTGCGTATGTCTTGTGCGTCGCCTGTAATCCAATCATCTGCTGCGTATGAAAGGGGCAGTCCCAGCAAAATTGTAGTTCCTGATCCGCTCCTCAAACACCCTGTATATACAGTTTCATGTGGTCCTTGCCTTGCGATAAACATTTTGTCTAACAATAGAGAAATTGTACGGGATTTGACAGTCCTAAACTACTTTCAAATATTGCGAGTCACAACAGACTCGTAAGATGCCGAAGAAAAATACATTAAAGGCTAGAAACAGACTCATCAAAGAGCAGTTTTTGAATGTTTTAGATGAGCAATTTTTTGTTATTAATATGCTATCTTCAGGCGCAATATGTTGTTTTTATGTTTTAGTCACACGAGTTTTTGAAATACACCGAAATTCTAAATGAGTGCATTGGCTTCTCTATGCGTTTTATCTGCTTCACTTCATCATCTACGAATAGTAGTAAGGGAGCGACATAGGCGTTAGTTTTACGAGAAAAACATCTCGGAAGAGACACACGAAATAAATCATTACTAACGATTACCTTCATTTCATCAAGAAGTGTTCAACTTCAGAATCGGTGGAAAACACCCACACTTACACTTCAAGTAAAACAACATGTTTATGGCTATACCTCACTGTTCAAGTGGCACATTTTAATTCTTGAATGTGGGATGTGTGAAACAAAGGTCATTTGCTATTGTTTAAATAGAATGAGATCATACGAGATTGTGACAGTTAAAGATTATTTTGCATTCTTGCATCTACTGTAAATCATTTGGCATGCTTACTAGAATAATGTCTAACTCATTCTACTCCTTATACAACACCGGTGTAGCTTCTCCACAATAGATTACTTAATTTCACTTCATTTCTTTTCTAAACATACTATTGTTGTGTAAGCTATTGAAATGTATATATTGTGTACTTTTAAATAGAAAGATAATATTGCTTCATAAGATATTCATATGCATGTGTTACGCACTTGTCAGCACAAGTACCCAAAATTGTTACCCACTTCACTAGACCATTGTGTCAACAATTGTTTCGCATTAATGTTCATAATGTCGAAGAGAAAGATCGTACCTCTGCTTGAGCTAAGGAGATTACGCTTTTACACCGTAAATGGGAAACTGCCCTAACTTTTTACATTTAAACTCAGCTTATTTAGCTGTGATGGTAGTGCCCAATCCCTCATTTTTGGTTTGTACTCATGCTTTCAACACTTTGCGGGTGTAGAACGGTGACACTTTATCTTCTCTTGTGATTGTGATAAACACAGTGTGCTACATATGTACCCTGTTATAACTATCTACATTTCTACTGTGAGATGGTTTCTTTGGAGGACTAGCCTCTTGATTTTTTTAATTGGTCTAACCGAGCAACTGGTTAAGATAGGATAATCATCAGCCATTTTGGTTCCACCAGCAGTTAGCAAAATAAAGATCTACACAGACAGAGCCCTGCTTAGAAAGAACAACTTCTGAAAACAAAGTTAGTCATTTACCGTTGATCACTAAATAACTGTTGAACACGATAAGCCACAATAAAATAAATTGGTAAACGTGGAGCTGAAAATGCTATTAAATTGAACGATTGACATCTTTTATGTTCGTAACTATTAAAAGTAGTAACATGGTAAATCTGTCAATTAAGCCACATATAAAATGTGCAAAACCTTTACTTGTGGCTGCTAAAATGACTGAATCAGAGCCCGCAATTTATAATTTCCTCCTCAGTGTGATACTCTTCCTTTCTCTTCCAGATCACATACCTAGGTGGGCGTTCTTGGCACTCGGAACTGTCCTCTGTCATCCAAGAGAGGCAGTACAAGCTGAAAAATCAGTAAGTTTTATTTCTCTTACTAAGCTGTCTTTCTACTTTTGCTTCGTAATCACAGCTTTCACTATTAAATGGGGGTACTTGCGGTAACTTCACAGTTCAACCTGTGAGAACTGCACTGTGTCTTTCTCAATCGGCTCTTATCCATTCAGTTAACTACGACGTTACTCTTGGCCAAAGCCTCGTCTTTAGAGGTCACTGGCATCAACTGTTTCCCGTGCCTGAATGACCTCACTGGTTACAACATGTACGGATATGGAAGCAAGAGCTGCTCACAGCCCTGTACCTGACCAACGGCTCTCGCTTCCTCCGTGAAACCTTTCAGACGCGATCTTCACCATGACAGAATAGCCCCAGGAATGATTTTGAATGTAAATTACTTTATCCCGTTATTTCGTTATATGTTGCAATATGACAGTACAAATATGGCTTATAGCGCTCTCGAGTCTACAGCTGGTTGATGATGCTGAAAGTGTACATATTTCCGTCAGAAAAGCATTTATGATTCGTTAAATGTTGCAGGAGACTTAAACGTGAAGTAAGGCAAGAGTGGTATAATGTCGAGTGCTTAGGAGCACCGAGCGCAACAGACCTGCTCCTAAATGTTACCTGGTAGGAAGTCATTTCAGACATTTGCAAGTGCGTCTTTGTGATTCAATACATTTAGTCATTATCTGTTCCACTTCCAGAATTGAAATTTTGTATGCCCCTATGAAACTGGTGACACAAATTTAAGACGCTGTTGCTATGATTTTACTCGAAATAGGTATTCGAATAGTTTCAGAGGCGCATGCTCAAGTTTCTGAGCCCTAGGAAGTAAAAGCTACTCTTCTTAAGAAATAATTGATTAACGTTTGCCGAGCGGTTCTTGGCGCTTCAGTCCGGAACCGCGCTGCTGCTACGGTCGCAGGTTCGGATCTTGCCTCGGGGAGGGATGAGTGTGATGTCCTTAGGTTAGTTAGGATTAAGTAGTTCTAAGTCTGCGGGACTGATGACTTCAGATCTTAATTCCCATAGTGCTTAGAGCCATTTGAACTATTAACGTTTGTTCTGTATGAAAGTTCAGCTATGGTGGGGGCAGGAATAGGAGTACGAGGTTAGTGTTTAACGTCCCATCTAAAACAAGGTCATTAGAGACGGAGCACAAGCTCGGATTAGGGAAGGATGCGGAAGGAAATCGGCCGTGCTCTGTCAAAGGAACCATCCCAGCATTGGCTGAAGCGATTTAAGGAAATCGTGGAAAACCAAAATCAGGATGGCCGGAGGCGGGTTTGAACCGTCGTACTCCCGAATGCGAGTCCAGTGTGCTAACCACTGCGCCACTTCGCTCGGTCTTCTTTGGGAATTGCAGCATTAGTTTTATGAACGC
Source organism: Schistocerca americana (assembly GCF_021461395.2). Taxonomy (NCBI): domain Eukaryota; kingdom Metazoa; phylum Arthropoda; class Insecta; order Orthoptera; family Acrididae; genus Schistocerca; species Schistocerca americana. The sequence continues at coordinate 261,662,854 of NC_060121.1, read as the reverse complement.
AAGAAGACGAAGTTATGATTTATTGTACAATCATCTCTTTCCTGTTTCATTATCTGTGGGATTCAGTAATATTTTCTTCACTAAAGCTATCCCTTCCACTAAACAGCCGAGCCGCTTCAAACCGAATGAACACCTTGGCTGTGCACCCGAGACCACAACATCAGTCACGCCTGACGGAGATCACAGTATGGTCTTGGATAGCACGGTAGTCTACATTCTAGGCGAGCCCAGCCGATGCCATACACTGTATGATTAACAGTATTCGGACACCTGGCTGAAAATGACTTACAAGCTAGTGGCACCCTCCATCAGTTATGCTGAAATTTAATATGGTGTTGGCCCATCCTTAGCCTTGATGACAGCTTCCACTTTCGCAGGCACACGTTCAATCAGGTGCTGGAAGGTTTCTTGAGGAATGGCAGCCCATCCTTCATGGTGTGCTGTACTGTGGAGAGGTATCGATGTAGGTCGGTGAGGTCTGGCACGATGTCGGCGTTCCAAAACATCCAAAAGGTATTCTATAGGATTCAGGTCAGGACTCTGTGCAGGCCAGACCATTACAGGGATGTTAATGTCGTGTAACCACTCCGCCACAGGCCGTGCATTATGAACAGGTGTTCGATCCTGTTGAAAGATGCAGTCGCCATCCCCGAATTGCTCTTCAACAGTGGGAAGCTAGAAGGTCCTTAAAGCATCAATGTAGGCTTGTGCTTTGAAAGTGCCACGCAAAACAACAAGGGGTGCAAGCCCCCTACATGAAAAACACGACTACACCATAACACTAACGCCTCCGAAATTTACTCTTGGCACTACATACGCTGGCAGATGACGTTCACCGGGCATTCAACATACCCACACCCTGCCATCGGATCGCCACATTGTGTACCGTCATTAGTCACTCCATACAACCTTTTTCCATTGTTCAGCCGTCCAATGTTTACGCTCCTTACACCAAGCTAGGCGTTGTTTGGCATTTACCGGCGTGATGTGTGGCTTTTCAGCAGCCGCTCGAACATGAAATCCAAGTTTTCTCACCTCCCACCTAATTGTCATAGTACTTGGAGTGGATCCTGATGCAGAATGGAATTCCTGTGTGATCGTCTAGATAGATGTCTGCCTATTAGGATTACGACCATCTTCAAGTGTCGGCGGCGTCTGTCAGTCAACAGAGATCGGCCTGTACGCTTTTGTGCTGTACGTGTCCCTTCACTTTTCCAATTCACTGTCATATCGAAAACAGTGGGCCTAGGGATGTTTAGGAGTGTGGAAATCTCGTGTACAGATGTATGACAAAGATGGCACGCGATCACCTGACCACGTTCGAAGTCCGTGAATTCCGCGGTGCACCCCATTCTGCTCTCTCACAATGTCTAATAACTACTGAGGTCGCTGGTATGGAATACCTGGCAGTAGGTGGCAGCAAAATGCACCTAATATGAGAAACGTATGTTTTTGAGAGTGTCCGAATACTTTTAATCATATAGTGTAGATACCGACTTCGGACAGTTCACAACAATGGAACTTTTTTTCTTTAGGCCATTCGTACATGCTTCCTACATATGAGTAACACTTATTTTAGTAGGCTAAATAAAAGACATATCGTCGGCCGTTGTGGCCGATCGGTTCTGGGCGCTTCAGTCTGGAACCGCGTGACCGCTACGGTCGCAGGTTTGAATCCTGTTTCGGGCATGGATATGTGTGATATCCTTAGGTTAGTTAGGTTTAAGTAGTTCTAAGTTCTAGGGGACTGATGACCTAAGATGTTAAGTCCCATAGTGCTCAGAGCCATTTGAACCATTTTTGAAAAGACATATTCAATCGCACATACACATGCATACATACAGCCATGAGTCACATACCAATCGTATGATAGAATATTATAAAACGCATAACACTGTGCTGTCTGTGAAAATGATTTTTATTCTGCTACCAGTTTCGGCTCTAAACCATCATCAACGGTAGCTGTACAACATACGAAAGTGGACAATATGACAATGCCAAACAAAGTAAGAAAAAACAGGAAAACCATTTAAATCTATTGAAATACAAGAATTAGCAGTGTTCTATCATATGATTTGATATACACCGAAGGGCCGAAGAAACTAGTATAGGTGTGCGTATTCAAGTACAGAGATACGTAGACAGGCAGAATACGGCGCTACGGTCGGCAACGCCTATGTAAGAGAAGAAGTGTCTGGAGCAGTTCTGCTGCTACAATGGCTAGATTTAAGGGGCTCCGGAACGCCCTATACTTGCAATGTTAAAATAACGCTTATAAATTACATCTTTCCTCACAAAGTATTTGAGGTAGGAAGTTGAACTTTTTACAGATAATTTTTTGGAATATGGGCTACAACTTAACACAGGGATTTTACAAAATTTTAGTTCAGTTATTAAAGATGATTTTTTTTCAATTGTAATGAAAATTCACAACATTTTTTTGCAATTTTTTATTTATATATTCAAAAATATACAGTTTTTTGGAAAAAGGCTGTGTTAAATTATGCAGAAGGTACTGTGTAACATTTACTGAAAGTTTGAAACAAATATGTTTGGAAGATCCTTAGAAAACATGTAATTAGTATGAGAAAACAAAAGTTTTGGGAATCGAGCGACAAAGATTGGATTAACTTTTTAGTGCATTCCAGGTCCATAGGATGGATTATCTTCATCCTCTGCAAACTCCTCCTCCAGCTTCCTCTTGTTCCTCCTCCTGTTTACTCTTGCTTGTATTTCTAGACTCTTTACAGCCCTGTCTGCAGCCCGAAGTCGTTCCTTGTCTAAAGCAAGCATCGCTCGTTGTTGTGTTCGTAGATTTTGCTACCATTTTCTTCAGTTGCAGTTACTGCAACACTGTTCCAAAAGGTGGTCATGTATGAACACTTATCACATTTCAGTTGTATTTCACTAGCAAGTCCTACGTGCTTTATTATGGAGAGTTCCAGACCAACTTCACTACAATGAATACATCTTACACAGATTGAAAAAATTCCTTTGAGAACCGACATATCAAATATTTCATTCACATCCGATTCGCCCATAAAACATTCATAGTTTTCACTCATTGAACCAAGCTTCTTCTGTGAAGTATTTTCTTTCCCACTTTGACTGCTATGGGCAGGTGTACTTGAGAGGTTAGGTTCACTCACTTGGTTATCGTCTTTATTGTTTACAATAATAACACATACCTTTGGCTTTCCAACATTTCTCCTTTTCTTAAAAGCCTTCAGAGGATTTCTAATAACTTTAATTTTACTCATTATTATACTTCAACGAAACAGAGACTCAAGAAACAGAATTAATTACGAATATTTTCGAGATAACTACAGAGTAAATAAACATGAAACAATCGACAATCACACCAGCGATATATATTGAATCATCACAGGTTAGCCACAACACATACTTTATCTCACATCACTAAAATGTACCTGATGAACACTGACGTTAATAATAACACCATTTGACAGCAGTTTAACAGCGCCACTGTGGGTCACGCCCATGTAGAACACATTTCAAAAAAAATTTAAAAATAGTTGTAGTCTTCGGAATTGAATAAATTATACATCTATTAAAAGGTAATAGTCTGCAGGTTCAGAAAACGCAAAAAAGTAAAAATTGAACTTGTCATGATTTTGAGCCTTTCCGGAGCCCCTTAAGCGAGTTTGAACGTGGTCCTAAAGTCGGCGCACGAGCGAAACTGCACAGCATCTCCGAGGTAGCGATGAAGTGGGGATTTTCCCGAACGATAATTTCACGAGTGTACCGTAATATCAGGAATCCAGTAAAACATCTTGCAAGAATGGAACCAACGACGACGGAAGAGAACAGTTCAACGAGACAGAAGTGCAATCCTTCCGCAAATTGCCGCAGATTTATATGCTGGGGCATCAACAACCATTCAACGAAACATCATCGATATATGGGCTTTTGGAGCCGAAGACCGACTCGTGTAGCGTTGACGACTGCACGACTCGAAGCTTTACGCCTCGCCTGGGCCCATCAACACCTACATTGGGCTTTTGATGACTGGAATCATGTTGCTTGGTCGGACGAGTCTCGTTTCAAATTGTATCGAGCGGATGGACGTATACGGGTATGGAGACAACCTCATGTCTCAACGGAGCCTGCATGTCATCAAGGGACTGTTAAACATGGTCGAGGCTCTGTAATGATGTGGGTCGTCTGCAGTTGGAGTGATATGGAATCCCTGACACATCTACATACGACTCTGACAGATGACACGTACGTATGCATCCTGTCTGATCACCTGCATCCATTCATGTCTTTTGTGCGTTTCGGGCCGGCCGGAGTGGCCGTGCGGTTCTAGGTGCTACAGTCTGGAACCGCGGGACCGCTACGGTCGCAGGTTCGAATTCTGCCTCAGGCATGGATGTGTGTGATGTCCTTAGGTTTAAGTAGTTCTAAGCTCTAGGGGACTGATGACCTCAGAGTTTGAGTCCCATAGTGATCAGAGCCATTTGAACCATTTTGTGCATTTCGGCGGATTTGGGCAATTCCGACAGGACGGTGCGACACCCCACACGTATAGAATTGCTACAGAGTGGCTCCAGGAACACTCTTCTGAGTTTAAACACTTCCGCTGGCCACCAAACGTCCCAGACATGAACATTATTGATCATATCTGGGATGCCTTGCAACGTGCTGTTCATAAGAGATCTCCACTCCCTCGTACTCTTGCGGATTTATGGACAGTCCTGCAGGATTCAAGGTGTCAGTTCCCTCCAGCACTACTTCAGACATTAGTAGAGTCCATGCCACGTCGTGTTGACGCACTTTTGCGAGCTTGCGGGGACCCTGCACAATATTAGGCAGGTATACCAGTTTCTTTGACTCTTCAGTGTAGTAGGCTAAATAAAAGACATACTCAATCGCACATAAACACGCACACATACACAAAGGAGTCACATTCAAGTCGTAGGATAGAATATTGCAATACGCATAACACTGTGCTGTCTATTAAAATGTTATTTATTCTGCTACAGTTTTCTGTTCGAAACCATCAACAGCGGTAGCTGTACAACATGCAAAAGTGGACAATAGGAAAATGCCGAACGAAATATAGAACAAGAAAAACCGTTAAATCGATCGAAATACAAAAATTACCACAGGTGTATCACATGCCATACACGCTTTGATATAAGTTGCCACTGAAAATAATATAATAGTTAAATTATGTTGTAAATGTATTAATTAAATCACGTGTTTAGTCTCTAAAAGCTATATGTTTATACAGAGTGGTGTAATTAGTTTGAAAACTCCCCTTAGAAAAATTTATGAATTACTGTGCTGGTAAACCCCTTACGTTATTTGATTTTCAAGCAGCTGAGCAAAACTGAACGTACTCAGACATTTCTCTTTTTACTTTTCTGATCATCAATAAACTGACACACAATATTTGTAGCGCAACGCAATCTGACTTTCAATAATCCTTACAAAAGAATGGCCGTGACTAACAATAACCTATACCTTTCATGAATCACTTACCTCACAAAAATCTCCGTTACTCTAACTACTGCAATACAGCGAGCGCCAATACTTCGAGCTAAATAAAGGATCTTAACTACTGAAGGCAGTAACTACTGATAGGCATAGTTAGCAAATGAAAGGTTTTGATACAGAACAAACAATGTATTTACGTTAATAGTGTTCAAAAGTAATAATGTATATACCAGTTCATGACATCAAGTCTTACAAATTTCGTTTTCATGACAGACACACGTCCAGATCGTCCGCTCTCAAAACTCTGCCATCTCTCTTCCCACATGCACCACTGCTGGCGGCTCACCTCCAACTGCACAACGCTACGCGCTGTTCACATCCAATTGCCCAACACTACAATAGCGAATATTCCAACAATGCCAACGAGCCACAGACTGCACACAACACAGCCAATGATTTTCATACAGAGCGCTACATGACGTTACCAACATAAGAACCGAATATTCCAACAATGCCAGCCAGCCACAGACTGCACACAGCACAGCCAGTGATTTGCATACAGAGCGCTACATGACGTTACCAACATAAAAACCTAAACAGACTACTTACAAGTTGTGAGACTTCCCTTTATTCTGGCTGGAAGTTGTAATTTACGAAGCACTAAGCAAATTGAGTATTGCGTGGTGTCGCAATGGGCAGCCAAAAATGATGTGGTCGATTATTTCCTTCGCGTGACAGATATACTATCGCGTGACAGATATACTATAGTTAAAGCAGAGGCGCTGCATGGTGACCAAAAGGTTGCTGCGGTACGTACCAAGGGAGTACAACGATTGTGTAAGAATGCTTCATAGTAAGTGTCTTACCGTATGTTGGTCCGATAGACATCATTTATTATTCCACGATGTTTTGATTCTTCACACCTCATCTATTAGAAGCCTGTGTAAGAATCATATCCATACGTATTCGTCCTATGGTGAATGGCACCCTTAGCGATAGCGTCGACTACTTCATTGCCTATGATGCCGTGGTGCCTCTTCCCCGTAGCGTGGTGATTTTCTTGGTACAGCACCGCAGGTCTGCACTCCGGTCTATATTCTGGTACTGCAAGAGATTGTTGACATTACTGACATGATTCCGTATGAGAAATAGGTGGAACAGGCACCAGAGTGCATTAGTTTTATGCGTGTTTAGTTGTGATACCAGGCCTTGGGGGGGGGGGGGGGGTGTATGCGGATCATAAAGAGCGTCAGGTATTGAGTGTGCGACTGAAGGACACAGAGATGCCTCGCACTCGTGTCAGACAGCTTTATCAGCACCTGACAAAGTTTAAAAGCGGTCTCATGGTTGTTCTCCATTTGGCGAGTTGATCAGATCATGCAAAATCAGTGTTTGCGGGGCATTCGGGTGTGACAGTGACACGATGTTGGACTGTATGGAAACGTGAAGGCAGACACGCTCGTCCTCAACGTTCCGGTTTACTGCTTTCACCACCACTAGGGAGGATCGCCTTATTGTGCACCAAACACATCTTAACCCCTTCACATCTAATACTAAACTAAATTCCGTCCGAACAGGCCTTGGAAGGCTCAACGGTACCGACCGACCGCTGTGTCATCCCCAGTCCACAGTCATTACTGGATGCGGATATGGAGGGGCATGTGGTCAGCACACCGCCCTCCCGACCATATGTCAGTTTCCGAGACCGGAGCTGCTACTTTTCAATCAAGTAGCTCCACAGTTTGCCTCACAAGGGCTAAGTGCACCCCGCTAGCCTACAGCGCTCGGCAGACCGTATGGTCACCCCTCCCAGTGCTAGCACTGCCCGACGGCGTTTAACTTCGATGATCTGACGGGAACCGGTGTTACCACGGCGGCAAGGCCGTTCGCAACTCCTTAACACCTGCCTCTGCCATACTAGAGCAAGTAATGGACTGTCAGCAGTGTTCTGTGTCACCCCGCGCTGTTGGTCAGAGACTGACAGCAAGCAGACTAGGGTATTACCGTCCCATGCATAGACTGCCATTAACAACACAACACGAAGGGCTTCGTTAGGAGCGATGTCGTGACGGAGAATCATGGACTCATTTCATTTCATTTTTTCCATATTTAAAAACGGGTCGTACAATTTATAGTTTCATCTTGTAATATTCTAGCATAGATCTTATATCACCATTAAATACAGCGTGTAAGACCTATGCTAGTATAATAACCGAAAGACTAAAACCCTTAATGGAGTGCCGGCCGTGGTGCCCGAGCGGTTCTAGGCGCTACAGTCTGGAACTGCACGAGCGCTACGGTCGCAGGTTCGAATCGTGCCTCGGGCATGGATGTGTGTGATGTCCTTAGGTTAGTTAGGTTTAAGTAGTTCTAAGTTCTAGGGGACTGATGACCTCAGAAGTTAAGTCCCATAGTGCTCAGAACCAATTGAACCTTAATGGAGTGCCTGCTGTCAGAAGAACAAAATGGATTGAGAAAAGGGAGAAGCTGTATAGACAACATGTTTACGCTTCAGCAAACTATAGAAAAACATAAGGAATTCAATAAAGAAACAAGCATCCTTTTCGTCGATTATGTAAAGGCTTTTAATAAAGTAAATAGACAGGTATTGTGGGGAATTTTAATAAGAAGACGTATACCAATAAATATTGTACAGGTAGTTCAAAAGATCTACACTAATACAAGAATCCAAGTAATTGATGATGAGGAAGAAACAACAAAGGTTATCAATTTTGGAGTTCGACAAGGTTGCAGCCTCTATTCACAACATTATACGGCAATGGAGAATGAAACTGAAGAACAATACACATAACTTCAACCAAAAAGATTACATTCTGACTTTTTTATTCCCAGGTGACCAAGTGTTAATTTAGAATAATGAAAATGGACAGCAGAGTGCCGCCTACGAACTATACCAAACATGCCAGATATATAATATGACAATATCCATACAAAAAACAAAAGCCATCGCTTCCTGAGGAAAAAACCAGTAAGAACAAAAATAACCATAGACAACAAGATTATAGAGCAAGTAGATAGACTCAAATTTCTATGAACCATGCTGTCGTACAGGGGAGACGTAGATCAAAAAGAAAAAATTGAGAAATTTAACTACTTAAATGGCACTGTCAGAAGAGCCCTCCAACGTCAAGTAAGAACAGAAACATATCTAAAATTTTATAAAGTTATATCAGTACCAACATTACTCTATGGAAGTGAATCTTGGGTAATGAAAGAGAACGATAAAGTAAGATTACAAGCCAATGAAATGAAATTCCTCAGGTACATAGTAGAAAACACCAAAAGAAATACAGATATCAGAAAGGAATTACATATTTTCGAGATGAACAGTAAGGTTGACGAATAACGACAAAAATGGGTATCATATCTGTTGCGAATGGACAAATCAAGACTACCATTACATTTTTGGCGATATAGTCCGCAAGGTAAAAGGTGCATTGGAAGACCTGCAAAACGATGGAAGGACCAGGTGTAGCTGCAACAGGCTGAGGCAAAATCTAATCCATGACGGATGAAGAAGAAGAAGAAAGTCTTGTAATAACAAATTTTTACATTATGTAAATGAACTTTGTTCCCATCAAAGAGAAATGAAGGTAATAATAACCAATTAAAAAGAAAGTTAAACAGAAACTCAAAATCAGATGGAAATGGAGAGTATTAACTAAAAATGTTAGTAATTTACAAAAGTATAAAAGAATGATGGGAAAGTATTAATAAAATGGTTGGCCGCCACTGTTAATAATTAGAATGAGAAGCATTAAAATTCCATCAAGCATTTTTCTATTGATTTGACATTACTTGTTTTACATACAATTTGATTGTATAATACTGGTTAGTATCCTAAATTATTTACGCTTTTTAAATGAGTCTTAGGCAACAATCACTTTTGACAGACTATTGTGAAATAAACTTGGACAATTACGGGTATATAGCAGTTGTTACTGTAAGTATTTTAAAGGGCTTGCCAGGACGACAGAACTCGGGAAGGGTCTTCGAGTTATGCATCTCTGACCAGAATTCTATTTATTTGTAAGTTTGTTATGTGGCTGTATTTATATGTACACTCCTGGAAATTGAAATAAGAACACCGTGAATTCATTGTCCCAGGAAGGGGAAACTTTATTGACACATTCCTAGGGTCAGATACATCACATGATCACACTGACAGAACCACAGGCACATAGACACAGGCAACAGACCATGCACAATGTCGGCACTAGTACAGTGTATATCCACCTTTCGCAGCAATGCAGGCTGCTATTCTCCCATGGAGACGATCGTAGAGATGCTGGATGTAGTCCTGTGGAACGGCTTGCCATGCCATTTCCACCTGGCGCCTCAGTTGGACCAGCGTTCGTGCTGGACGTGCAGACCGCGTGAGACGACGCTTCATCCAGTCCCAAACATGCTCAATGGGGGACAGATCCGGAGATCTTGCTGGCCAGGGTAGTTGACTTACACCTTCTAGAGCACGTTGGGTGGCACGGAATACATGCGGACGTGCATTGTCCTGTTGGAACAGCAAGTTCCCTTGCCGGTCTAGGAATGGTAGAACGATGGGTTCGATGACGGTTTGGATGTACCGTGCACTATTCAGTGTCCCCTCGACGATCACCAGTGGTGTACGGCCAGTGTAGGAGATCGCTCCTCACACCATGATGCCGGGTGTTGGCCCTGTGTGCCTCGGTCGTATGCAGTCCTGATTGTGGCGCTCACCTGCACGGCGCCAAACACGCATACGGCCATCATTGGCACCAAGGCAGAAGCGACTCTCATCGCTGAAGACGACACGTCTCCATTCGTCCCTCCATTCACGCCTGTCGCGACACCACTGGAGGCGGGCTGCACGATGTTGGGGCGTGAGCGGAAGACGGCCTAACGGCGTGCGGGACCGTAGCCCAGCTTCATGGAGACGGTTGCGAATGGTCCTCGCCGATACCCCAGGAGCAACAGTGTCCCTAATTTGCTGGGAAGTGGCGGTGCGGTCCCCTACGGCACTGCGTAGGATCCTACGGTCTTGGCGTGCATCCGTGCGTCGCTGTGGTCCGGTCCCAGGTCGACGGGCACGTGCACCTTCCGCCGACCACTGGCGACAACATCGATGTACTGTGGAGACCTCACGCCCCACGTGTTGAGCAATTCGGCGGTACGTCCACCCGGCCTCCCGCATGCCCACTATACGCCCTCGCTCAAAGTCCGTCAACTGCACATACGGTTCACGTCCACGCTGTCGCGGCATGCTACCAGTGTTAAAGACTGCGATGGAGCTCCGTATGCCACGGCAAACTGGCTGACACTGACGGCGGCGGTGCACAAATGCTGCGCAGCTAGCGCCATTCGACGGCCAACACCGCGGTTCCTGGTGTGTCCGCTGTGCCGTGCGTGTGATCATTGCTTGTACAGCCCTCTCGCAGAGTCCGGAGCAAGTATGATGGGTCTGACACACCGGTGTCAATGTGTTCTTTTTTCCATTTCCAGGAGTGTATTTTGTCTCTAATATCAGTCGACATATTTATGAAGTTTTATAGTTACGTCTGTGTAAAGCGTTACCTTGTCATAGTGTCTGTCTGCTTCATCTCGTGTTTCCGTATCACTGTATGACTTTTCATTTTCTCTATCATCACTGCTATCATTTAGTGTAAAAATGTCTTGCTTGGTGTGGGTGAGGGTCCTTGCCGCCTCTTTCCTGCATATTCTTCTTGTATTTATCTTGGAATACCGTAGTGTTGGCTGTTCCGCCTAGGGCTGCCCATCGGTCTGCATTTCTGAGGAAGTGAGGTAGCTGTATATGCTATCGTGTGTCATCTCTAGTTCTCTGGCCTGAAAGACGCCAAAGGCTACACAAGGAGCTTCCGCAGATGTGTTTCTAAGGGCGCCTGATAACTGTATAAGCACACAGCTCTACCTGCGCCTCGCAACATCTGCTCGCCCCAAAGCCATAGCGTCATTCGGATGCCACTACCGATGCTGTTTTATGCAACCCGCAATATTATAATTGGCTACGAAAAACCACAATCGATATTTTCATCTTCTCTCACTCGCTACGCGCAAACGATTAGTCCTGAAGAAAACAATGAACAGGACCATTTTGCAGGAAATTTAATGTAGTTAAATGTTGTACTGAGACGTATTTTCTCTCGAGTCCACCGTTTTGGAATTATTCAAGAGAACACACCTCCACCTCCTTACTGATCCCTCACCAGTTAGGATTTCTAGTGTGTCGTTCGTGGCATTCCTTCCTACCACCGAACAAAAGTTTCCGACTACACGAAATATTCCCGATATTCAACCTTTATTGGAGTCTGTCTATTGTGCTGTTACGTCTCCAGTACAGTAACCTATTTCGTTAACATTACTGATTTAAAACTGCATGTGAGGTTAAAGAACAAGAAACAACTTTTGTAAACATTACGCTTGAACTAATTATGTTAGATCTAAACTTAACCGTTACAAGCACAGTAGTTTCGTAGTCAGAAGGCTTGGCGAATACAACGATGCAATTGTTTATTTTATGCTGGTAAAATTCTCAAAATTTCTAGCTTAAATTAACGCAAACATCAGTTTTACGCTCCACTAACACTGAGGCGTAATAAGGCTAGTCAGTGGAGACAATCAAAGGTCGAACGTGGGAAATAATTCATGCAGTCATAAATTTTTGTACAGTGGTGGGATAGAGCACTATGAACAGCACACTAGAAATAGTGGGCGGCAGAGGCTGAATGTAAGAGTGGAGGTGCTTTCGAAGATCATTTTTATATGTTTTTCTTGAATAATTCGAAAACTACGACCTCTAGCGAAGATGTATCGCAGTACAAAATTTAACTATTAATGCATTAAATCTCTGCAGAAAATTCCTGATCATTTTATCGGTAGGACTAAAAGTATGCGCGTAGCCAACGAGAGAGTATGAAACTGTCGTACGTGGTTTTTGAAGGCCTGATATAACATTTCGGGAGGCATAAAATGACATGGGCACGGGCAGCTGAATCATAGTGTAATGAATTCAAATTCACTGTGGTGATAAAAGCCATGGGATACTTCCTAATATCGCGTGGGACCTCCTTTTGCCTGGCACAGTGGAGCAAACATTATGTGACATGGACTTAACGAGTCCTTGGAAGACCCCTTCTGAGACACTGAGCTATGCTGCCTCCATAGCCGTCCATAATTGCGAAAGTGTTGCCCGTCCAGGATTTTGTGCAAAAACTGAGCTCTAGATTATGTCCTGTAAATTTTCAAATGGTTCAAATGGACCATGGGACTTAACATCTGAAGTCATCAGTCCCCTAGAACTAAGAACTACTTAAACCTAACTAACCTAAGGACATCACACTCATCCATGCCCGAGGCAGGATTCGAACTTGCGACCGTAGCGGTAGCGCGGTTCCAGACTGAAGCGCCTAGAACATCTCGGTGACAACGGCCGGCCATAAATTTTCGATGGGATTCCAAACCATTTGCTGGAATTGTCCAGAACGTTTTTACAACCAATCGAGAACGATTATAGCCCGGTGACATGGAAAATTGTCGTCTATAAAAAGTCCATCGGTGTTTGCGAACACGAAGCTGGATCAGTGCCTTGTTGACAACTTCTTGGAGTCTGGGCCAACTCTACCATCAGCTCTTACCGACTGAAACCGGGACTCATCTGACGAAGCTACGGTTTCCCAGTCGTCTAGGGTCCAACTGATGTGGTCATGAGCCTAGGTGAGGCGCTGTACGCGATTTCGTGCCGTTATCCTTCAGAAGGGAAACATACAAAATACCACCTGCAGAAACACAAGGACTATCAAGCACAGCATGGGAAATAGTACCTTTCAGCTTCACATTTTTTTCTCCTTGGCCCCAGTACTGATTTCAGTATTGTCTATGGCCTTGCAAATAGCAACGTGTGAACGCCGACCACGCCTAAGAGACGAAATCTCTGCGAGTCTTCAAAGCAGTTGCCTGTGCAGCAGCGCATCCAGACTGGCAGCGCAACCGGATATGCCCGCGCTTGTATACAGGGTGGTCCATTGATAGTGACCGGGCCAAATATCTCACGAAATAAGCATCAAACGAAAAAACTACAAAGAACGAAACTCGTCTATCTTGAAGGGGGAAACCAAATGGCGCTGTGGTTGGCCCGCTATATGGCGCTGCCATAGGTCAAACGGATATCAACTGCGTTTTTTAAAATAAGAACCCCCATTTTTTATTCCGTGTAGTACATAAAGAAATATGAATGTTTTAGTTGGACCACTTTTTCCGCTTTGTGATAGATGGCGCTGTAATAGTCACAAACGTATAAGTACGTGGTATCACGTAACATTCTGCCAGTGCGGACGGTATTTGCTTCGTGATATATTATCCGTGTTAAAATGGACCGTTTACCAATTGCGGGAAAGGACGATATCGTGTTGATGTATGGCTATTGTGATCAAAATGACCAACGAGCGTGAGCTGTGTGTGCTGCTCGGTATCCTGGACGACATCATCCAAGTGTCCGGACCGTTCGCCGGATAGTTACGTTATTTAAAGAAAGAGGAAGTGTTCAGCAACATGTGAAACGTCAACCACGACCTGCAACAAATGATGATGCCCAAGTAGGTGTTTTAGCTGCTGTTGCAGCTAATCCGCACATCATTAGCACACAAAAGGCGCGAGAATCTGAAATCTCAAAAACGTCGATGTTGAGAATGCTACATCAACATCGACTGCACCCGTACCATATTTCTATGCACCAGGTATTGAACGCCGACGACTTTGAACGTCGTGTACAGTTCTGCCACTGGGCACAAGAGAAATTACGGGACGATGACAGATCTTTTGGCCGGCCGTAGTGGCCGAGCTGTTCTTGGCGTGCGACCGCTACGCTCGCAGGTTCGAATCCGGCCTCGGGCATGGATGTGTGTGATGTCCTTAGCTTAATTAGGTTTAAGTAGTTCTAAGTTTTAGGGGACTGATGGCCTCAGAAGTTAAGTCACATAGTGCTCAGAGCCATTTGAACAATTTTTAACAGAGTTTTTGCACGCGTTCTATTTAACGACGAAGCGTCATCCACCAACAGCGGTAACGTAAACCGGCATAATATGCACTATTGGGCAACGGAAAATCCACGATGGCTGCGACAAGTGAAACATCAGCGACCTTGGCTGTTTAACGTATGGTGCGACATTATGGGAGGAAGGATAATTGGCCCCATTTTATCGATGGCAATCTGCATGGTGCAATGTATGCTGATTTCCTACGTAATGTTCTACCGATGTTACTACAAGATGTTTCACTGCATGACAGAATGGCGATGTCCTTCCAACATGATGGATGTCTGGACATAGCTCGCGTGCGATTGAAGCTGTATTGACTGGCATATTTCGTGACAGGTGGATTGGTCGTCGAAGCACCATACCATGGTCCGCACGTTCACTGGGTCTGACGTCCCCGCATTTCTTTCTGTGGGGAAAGTTGAAGGATATTTGCTATCGTGATCCACCGACAACGCCTGACAACATGCGTCAGCGCGTTGTCAATGCATGTGCGAAGATTACGGAAGGCGAACTACTCGCTGTTGAGAGGAATGTCGTTACAAGTATTGCCAAATGCATTGAGGTTGACGGACATCATTTTGAGCATTTATTGCATTACTGTGGTATTTACAGGTAATCACGCTGTAACAGCCGGCCGATATGGCCGAGCGGTTCTAGGCGCTTCAGTCTGGAACCGCGCGACCACTACGGTCGCAGGTTCGAATCCTGCCTCGGGCATGGATGTGTGTGATGTCCTTAGGTTAGTTCGGTTTAAGTAGTTCTAAGTTCTAGGGGACTGATGACCTCAGATGTTCAGTCCCGTAGTGCTCAGAGCCAGCCAGCTGTAACAGCATGCGTTCTCAGAAATGATAAGTTCACAAAGGTACATGTATCACATTCGAATAACCTAAATAAAATGTTCAAACGTACCTACGTTCTGTATTTTAATTTAAAAAACCTACCTGTTACCAACTGTTCGTCTAAATTTGTGAGCCATATGTTTGTGACTATTACAGCGTCATCTATCACAAAGCGAGAAAAGTGGTCGAACTAAAACATTCATATTTCTTTATGTACTACACGGAATAAAAAATGGGGGTTCCTATTTAAAAAGAACGCAGTTGATATCCGTTTGAACTATGGCAGCGTCATCTAGCGGGCCAACCATAGAGCCATCTGGTTTCACCCTTCAAGCTAGACGAGTTTCGTTCTTTGTAGTTTTTTCGTTTGACGCTTATTTCTTGAGATATTTGGCCCGGTCACTATCAATGGACCACCCTGTAATTCAGCGTTATCAAAATGGCAACCTTATTAGCATCGGACACGGATGCTCAGAAACGTGCGAGAGAGAGACTTACACACACCAGATACACTACTATACGGACCAATGTTGCGCAGCGGCAAATGATGTGCCGCGACTCACAGAGATTGGCAGAGGTGCTTCACACAAAGTGCTCCTGAGAGCGATAACACGATGAATCTCTTTTCCCCTTTTGACAAGATAAATGTGCAGACTTTTTTCTTTTTTTGAGCAGGGGGAAATCAGGGTTATTTATTTATGGTGATATAGTGATAATACACACTCAAATCATTAAAAAGTTTTTCACCTTGACACCACACATAAATAGCTTCATGTTGATCCACCTTACTGACCTTGAACCTTGTTTACTGCTATTGCAAAAAACCTTCATTTGTAACTGAAGTCCCTTAAAATGAGTGGGTAAGTCGGTTGATATTTTTAGATCGTTGGCATAGAGGGTAGCAGAGAGACCTCTCCAGCTGCTGGGTTTGTGAAGATAGCAGCTTCAAACACAGTCTGGTGCCATAGCCC
Organism: Schistocerca americana; assembly: GCF_021461395.2. NCBI lineage: Eukaryota > Metazoa > Arthropoda > Insecta > Orthoptera > Acrididae > Schistocerca > Schistocerca americana. The sequence goes on along the minus strand of NC_060121.1, from coordinate 261,646,534 downwards.
ATTATCGCCAAATTCCGCCGCACTATGCTAACGGATACTTTGGTCGTGGGTCGCACATTGATTTCTGCTGTTATTTCACGCAGTGTTGCTTGTCTGTTAGCACTGACAACTCTACTCAAACGCCGCTGCTCACGGTCGTTAAGCGAAGGCCGTCGGCCACTTCGTTGTTAGTGGTCACAGGCAATGCCTGAAATTTGGCATTCTCGGCAAAATCTTGACATTATGCATCTAGGAATACTGAATTCCCTTAAGATCCGAATTGGAATGTCCCATGCGTCTATCTCCAACTACTATTCCACTTTCAAAGTCCGTTAATTCCCATCGTGGTGCCATAATCACATCGGACACCTTTCCACACGGATCATGTGAATACAAGTGGCAGAGGCGCCAATGCACTACCCTTTTGCATCTTGTGTATGCGATGCTATCGCCATCTGTATGTGTGCATCACGCTATCCCATGAGTTTCGTCACCTCTGTATATTGCACAGTGATATATTCTGAAGTGCCTCCTTTGAGTAGGCTGTGAAGTGTTTTTTCCGGGACAGTCGTCAGTTTATTTTGTGTACACCAGCTGTTCATGTGGCTTTCTTATCAAGTTACACTCTGAAGTTTGCCGGCACTACCATCAGCAGGACGTCGGCGTATGCTCCGATCCCGTCTGATCAGTGAACGTTATCTATAAGAAGAAACAGAGTTTCTATTGCTAGATCCAGGAAGACGGGCCCGCAGATGGATCCTTGTGGGCATCAGTTAGTGAGTCTTTTGACTACTTTCCAGTTCCATGCCTGCCACTCAGTGAACCTATCTCTACAAGACTACTGTAGGCTGTGGTACACAGTGGCCGAAACCCGCTGCTAAGGGGCACAAACATCGCAGGCCACCAGAGGTTATCAAATGCGATGCTTGCCATTATGGCTATTGCAAACATCCGACTTATGTTTCATACTATACGTATGGGTTAGTTTCTGGCTTCCTCAATTGATTTTGGCTTTGCTGTACCTTAGCGCGTGCGTCGAGAAACAAACTGGCCCATATGATTTTGGATGTGTTGGGTCTTTACCGCGGATTTCTTGTAAATCACAGTGTTTGCTATTTTCTACGCTGTGGGTATTCTCTCCAGCCGCAGGGGCTCGTTCAGGGTCCCCTACAGGATGTGGATAATGAGCAGTGCGATGTGTTGTAGGACTTCCGCGTGGATACCATCGGGTACAGGGACATTTTTTGTCTTCAGTCTAGTTATCGTTCGCTTGATCCTCTCGCGTAAAAGGACAAGGACGGCTTCAGTTCTGAGGTCAAGATGTGGTCATGTTCTTAGGTTGGTGTATATCTGCAGATCTGTGTTGTGATCGTCATGAGGCAGGAGTTTCAGTAATTAGTATTCTTCAAAATGGTTCAAATAGCTCTGAGCATTATGGGACTTAACTTCTGAGGTCATCAGTCCCATAGAACTTAGAACTGCTTAAACCTAACTAACCTAAGGACTACACACACATCCATGCCCGAGGCAGGATTCGAACCTGCGACCGTAGCGGTCTCCCGGTTCCAGACTGTAGCTCCTAGAACCGCTCGGCCACTCCGGCCGGCAATTAGTATTCTGCACTGCCTCTCCGTCGTGCCATCGTCTTCTCGCAGCTTGGACAAGAGCTCTCGGGTTTGATATTTTCCTGTAACTGTGTTTGTGTAAAGTTGTTTTAGTGCAATTTTTCTGTCAGAAAAATGGATGTATGCATCTGTTTTTTTTATCTCTGTCTTATTTGTGTTTCTCTTCTGTTGTTTTCTCGTTGGTAGTGTTTGTCTTGTTTGTTTTTTAGGTTCGTGAGTTCGTGTGAACACGGGATTTTTGAATGTTGTTTTACTTTATTATTTATGTGCGATGTTACTACTCGTATGTTTTGTGATGTCTGTATGAGTTCAGTCAGGATATGGATTTTGTAGTCCACGCTTCCCTTATGTTTAGCAGAGAATAATTTGACATGATTCCCCGAAATCCAGCCCAGTCTGCTTTACGGAAAGAGTCTTTCTTTACATACGTCGTCTGCCATGTTGCCGGTCTGGATCTTTACTGTTATTACATTCTGGTAACTTCGCATACAATCTTTGTGAATGGTCTAGTTTCAGAGATACCTAAGTCATTTTGGTTTCCTGCATGTTATAGGAAGGTTGATGACTGTCCATGATCGTGTAGACTTTTTTCCTGGAATTTGTCGCTTACTATTCTTCCTCCAACGTCTGTTGTGTTGGAATGTCGTAATATCGATTTTGCGTTAAGATATGCGCATGCTAAAGGACTTTACTGTCTCTCGTATTGTGCAACGTTCCTAACGTAATGCACGTATGAGTTCATATTGCCGGAGTATCGTGAATAGAGAGAGGATATGACACAGCTGATCGTCCCCACGTGAGTTCTATTGTATACATATACTCGATGATTATTGTTCCATAAGGAGGGTACGTGAGTCGACTATTTTTGGAGAACGGTTCTTAGAGGTAAATTACGTCCAAACCGGGTACTGACGAAAGTTTCTTTACTGCTGCTCTTACTAGCCTACTTCTTCCGGCACTAAGCCGCATTATTTTCATCACGGGCATAACACCGTGGCATTACCGTGGTCTGGTAAAACAGAGCTCTTCATGTGTGCAACTTTCAAAGTTTGTTTCCCCATTGCGACGCTCACATACGCTGTCTGCTTCAGTAGATAAAACAGCTTTCGTTCATCCTATGGTAGGTTTATTGTGCGAAATAACATTGTATCTGTTTTCTGCGTAATAGGGTAACAACCCGTGTATGTGTGGATCGTATCGATAGCCGCTGAGCAGTCTGGAAGTTGTCTTTGTTTTCTAATCTACATAGTCGTACGTCTTCTTCTAACTTGTTAGTATGTTTGGGAACAGTTATATTTGGTTGTTGTTTCGCCTGACCAGGCTGCATGTCGCTCAGCTGGAGTCACCACACTTCAGTTCTCGAGTAAACAGTAGTATTGTTTTATCTGACTAGGCTGCGTATTGCTCATTTGGAATCACTACATTCCAGTTCTGGAGTTAATAGTAGCTCTGTGAAGGTACATTTGTCACTTGTCTTAGTGGACTACCTTGACACATAATGAAAGAGCTTGGTGTATTGTCTGCGTACGGTATAGTCGTATTTCGTTTGATGATATATTTTAAGTGATACTGGATTAGTGAGAGTTTTCTCCATTTTCTTCTTATGTGGAGCTATTAATAAATTTAATCATAGCACTGTGGTTCACTCTTGCGAAATTGTCACACGCTGGATTTATATCCTCCGTAATTTCACACGTACATTCAGTTTTCAGCAGCTCTCCTCAACCTCTTCTACCCTGTCCATTAAATTTGTTTAGAGAGTGGCCCACTCTAACAATTTATGTTTCAGTTCACGAGCTAACACAACTAGTGTAATGCGCGCAGTATTGTCATATCATGTAAATAGTCTGTTTCTTGGAAGTATTCGTTTTGTATTTCGAGAGTGAATGCTATTGCTGTATTCGTCGTCTTTCCCGTTCGTTTGCAATTGCGCAGACATTTTGCTGACGTCATACTATAGCATTGGCCACGCTCGAATCTTGGTGGATAGGAATTTACATATTTGTTTGTTATTGGTGGTGTCCTGGTTAGTGGCGCTTATGTTGTGACATTTCTGGTTGTTTTGTTGTCGTTCCATTTCGTGGTAGGCGTTTACACAAATTCGACGTTTGCCAGCAGTTATCTATGCCAAAATCTGTTCTCTGTTGGGCGCTCGTTTAATGTTTGTTCATTGGGCAGCCACCAGGGCCACCTCCTTTCTATGTTTGCACAGTTTGCAGGGGATGCAACATACTTTAATCTCTTTTATTTTATGCTCCTACTTTACACGCTGGCTCTGTTACCGGTCAGTATTCGGTTGAATGTCCCAGATTATAGCAGTTCTAGTTCTTTGGCGCGTTCACAAAGACCTTAACTCTTGGAGCGTGGAAACAAAATAGTCTGTCTTATGTTATTAGACTGGTACGCACTCTTGTGCTTTTTTAAATGATGAATTTGTTGGGTCTATTTTCTTTTGGGCATGTTTTGATGCTATAGTTGACTTCATTTTGGAACTGTTGCTCCTTTTTCATTTAAACTGAGGGCTTAGAGGTCACCTAGAAAGTCTTCCTGTGATGGAATAGTCAAGACCGCGTATATTCCCAACATTCACCTTCTTCACTAGGGGTCCTCACACCTAACGGTTGACGACTGTGCTGTTTTTTGGCAGTCGTCATGTGTTTCTGTTTCGACTATGTCCACACTAGATGTGGTTCTAATCAATTTTATTTTTAATCTTTCCTGTCTTGGATTTAAGTTTTTCGTGAGTGTTCCTCTGACTTCTTTAGTTATCTGAAGAAAGTGTGGGCCTGTCTTGCCTTAACTTGATCGATTTTAAAGTTTAAGAGATTGTTCTATTTTCGTTGTTTCTGAGCTCGGCGTTTTCGCCTCTCTATTCCTTTATTTCCTTGTTAAGTACCCCATTTTCATTTTTGTATCGGGGCTTTCCACAGTTGCGAGTTCTTGCCGAAGACGCTCGTGTTCCTTCTTTAGTATATCTGTTTGGTCTTCAAAAGGGATTGCCTAAGTGCTTCGACCGACCCTACCTTGTTTCAGGTGTTTCAGGTATGCAGTATTTCTAGTTCTTGTATTACTCTTGTATTGTCCTCCTTATACATCCTTGTTTTTCCCTCTCACTGGGTAATATGCAAGTGGAAAAGGGTCGTTTCTGATCAAAATTAGTATCCTTTGTTCAACTCGTTTTGGTTTGAAATTCATTGGTTATTTCGGAAAGCGGCCTACTTGCGATCCCCATCTTCCGTGTCTAATAGTAATGTTGAATTTTTTTCCTTACCAGTGGATGTTGTTCAGTAACCTATTTGCATTTGCCACTGGACTCGCATTCGGGAGGACGACGGTTCAAATATGTGTCCGGTCCAGGGGTGGATCCAGGGGGGGGGGGGCAAAGGGGGCAATTGCCCCCCCCCTCCCCAGTGGTGCGTGACCGATCTTTTCTTATTGTTAATATTTACATTCATGAGGAAAAACAGCTTATTATGAGCATAAAATGACGTAATTAACTATATAAGATGATTTCCTGAACACAGTCAAATACCCTATTGTAACTTTTCGCAGTCGTGTCTTTATTGCTGCGTATAAACACATGCGCGAATTCGATGGCAACATTATGTCAAATGAAAGCAATTGGTGAACTAATTTCGAAGATTTAAGAATGGAAACAAATGAACATTAGCATTTTTATAGATTATTTTACATTACCAGACAATCACAGAGTTTTTCAAGCGCACGTGTCGTATTTGAAGAATATTTTTTAGGTAATGCAGTAAGTTATTTCATTAAACACACTTAACACACAGCGATACACAATTAAACTAAAAACAGAAAATGTATTTCATCTTTTATCAGCACATTGTTGACGGACGTTAAATCCTAATATCGCTTTCTTCCTGTTTGCTTTCGCGTTGAGGCTCCTTCGTTGCTGCATTTTCATCTTTGTGCTTCTCGGTGCTGCAAATAACCCGCTCCGTTAGTTGAGCCACTCGCTGGCTTACTCAGCAGAAGTGACTACCAGCGACGCTCGCGAATTGTTTGCTGAAGTCTGAGGTGAACAAGTGTAGCTCCAGCAGTCAGCGGGCCGCTGTACGCCGTATTGTCAGCACCGCCGCCCAGCAAACAGCAGCTCTCTAGTGTAGCACTGTCGATAAAGTATCGATATTTCGTTATACCGCCCGTCTCCCGAGAAATATCGATGTATCACAATGAAACGGTTTTCGACAGGTGTATCGATATGTCGATACCGAAATGGCAATATCGAGTGCAGAAATTTTAATTTTTGTTATATCTTTGTCACAATTTTCGGCACATATTTGAAGTCGTCCTTTTGAAACTGTAGTAGAGTCTACTTTTATTTTCACTGTGCGAATGAGTCTTTCTAAGTTTTGAGCTTCAGCATGTCCAATCTTTCTCTTTGCCTGTGTAAAGCATGTGGCACAAAGGAAATCCGATAGCACTTTGGGGTGGTGGTGAGAATGGCACAACAAGATTTCCGATGTGAAGAAATAGCACACCAGATGCGTGAAAAAGCAATTTTTAACGTAACTAGTGTGCTATTTCTTCACATCCGCATTCTTCAAAAACAGCTGCTGAAAATCATGAACAAATATCTAAATGACAAGATGGTCTTCGTAGTGGGCGCACACGTGCGAGGGGAGATGCTGACGTCATCGGCGCTTGGCGCTACCTAAAGAAACTGCGACGTTTAGCTTCACCATCACACAATTTTGACACCACAACTGCTAGGTCGCTGGTGTTGGCAGAAATGAAAAAAAAAAAAACACAAAAAAGGAAATGGGAAGTCGACATGAAGTGTTCCGGACAAATCCAGTATGTGACAAAACAAAGCGACGGATCCATCGGACACCTTTTACTGTGCCACTTACATGCAGTTACCATTGTAAGCGAGGTGGTTATCGCCAAGTGAGAACGTGCATCGATTTCCTTTCCGTTCTTGGTCTAATGGGGGATAGGCAGGCTGCTAGTTTGTTGATGTGCGTAATATCTCATAATAAATCAACACTTAAATACACTACAGCTCTAAAACTGGCATGTGATGCCGATATTTTTATGGGCCAGTACGTCGATACAGTCTCCGTCGATATATCACTATACTTTCTCTCGAAATCTAGGAAATCAATATTGATAACATTTTAAATATCGATGTATCGAATTTCCGATATTTTTAAAATTGTCGACAGTCCTAGTCTACTGCCGCTACCGGCGTTAAGGATAAAGGCTCCACTCCGCCGATGAACTTACCAAAGGCCTGACAAGAATAAGAGGGGCATTCCAAAAATAACTCAACAAGTTTTTCTCCTCAGCCAGTTTCGGTTGAAAAAAATGCGGAATTTGTTGTGAAACATAGTGGAATATTTCCTCTTCAGTCTCTATAGTTCCATGAAGTTCCGATAGATGGCGGCACTTTACGTAGCCTTCAAAATAACGTGGGTGCCTACCAAACAGAACCTGTCATTGACATTCTTTTGACGGAGAACCAGAACGTCGCAGGTATTCATAGGCGCTTGCAGAATGTCTACGGAGACCAGACAGTGAACAAAAGTACGGTAAGTCTCTGGGCGAGGAGTCTGTCATCATCGAAACAAGGTTGCGTAAATCTGTCCGATCTGCCACATTTCGGCCGCCCGCACACACCTGTGAGTCCTGCAATGATGGGACGTGCGGACACTTTCATACGTGGTGATGCAAACGAACTTCTTTTTCTGCATGAGAACGCTAGGCCTCACCCAAGTGCCCGCACCCGCGAGGAGCTCACAAAACCTGACTGGACTGTTTGTTCTTCCTTACCCACCTACTGCTCAGATATCGCACCTTCCGACTTCCCTCTGTTTGGCCCAATGAAGAATGCGCTCTGCAGGACGCACTATGTGGGTGATGGGGAGGTTACTGGTGATGTGTCGACAGAAGTGCCGACACAGTGTGATTTGAGGGGACCGCAATGCACGCTATAAACACACGAAGGATGGCGTGAGGTCTGCTATCACAGAAAGTGGCGACACGCGGGTCCGACATGTACTAATGAACCGCGGCCGATTTAAAGCTACCACCTAGCAAGTGTGGTGTCTGGCGGTGACACCACATTCCTCCCCCGCAAATCGGCGAACGGTCGTGTTATAAGGCTTCCGCCCGCCGTGGGGAGGACCCCATGTTGACGTATGCGATGAGGTGGGGAGCCTAACAACAGGCGAGGCTGTGCCACCCGCACCCGGCTATTCGGTCCGAGGGAAGCTAGGAAACGCCTGAAAACCTAGTCCAGGGTGCACGTCAACATGCGGTGTATGCGCCCTGAGATAGTCAGAAGGGGCCGAAGGGTCGACCTCCATCGCGTCGGGGTACCCGACGGGCGAAGACGACATCTGGTCCGGAGCGGGCAAGAGTTCCATGTCGGAGGACAGCTGGTCACGGGAAGCAATCGGCGGCACGTGACCCAGGGAGGCGCTTGGCGGCAGCAGCGAAGCGTCCACTGCGGGCGTCGCCGGCGGGTGAACAGGCGGCGGCGGCGGCGGCGGCGGCGCGTCGCCATGGGGCAAAATGGAAGGCAGCGTCGGTAACACCTGGGGATGAGGCGAGCCAGTAGATGGGTCCCCAGGGCGCTGACCGGACGGCACCGTCGCTGAAAGCAAACGGGGAGCGGCAGAACCCGTGCGACGACAGACGCGCAGCTGATTGAGATGCCGACGCACCTCACCAGAGGCCCCCAAAACCAGATACATAGCGCGGCGGAGGCAGCGAAGAATGCGCCCTGCGAGCCAACGCTGTGAACCTCGATAGTTGCGATAGTATACAACGTCGCCTGGAGCAAAAGCAGGCGTCTGCCGCTGCACAGGTACCTGATGCGGCGGATGCAGCAAAGACATTAAGGTTCGATGAGGACGACCATGGAGCAGCTCAGCCGGCGAGCGACCATCTCGGGGCTGAGAGCGATACGAAGACAAAAAGAGCAATAACGCGTCCTCCCGAGAATGTGACTCTTTTAACTTCAACATCTGTGACTTGAAAGTCCGGACCAATCGTTCAGCGGCACCGTTTGACTGAGGCGAAAACGGCGCGGATGTCAGATGTTGAATACCATTGGCCTTGCAGAATGACTGAAATTCTGCGGACATGAATTGTGGGCCATTGTCGGAAACAATAGTCTGTGGAAGACCTTCAATGCAAGATAGCGGATAACGCTTGGATGGTGGCATATGACGTCGTGGAAGACATCCGGACAACAAAAGGAAAATTACTGAGTATTCTTGGTTCGATTCCGATTCTGGCGTGAAGCAAAGGGCCCGAAATGGTTGTGAGTGTCCGATCTGAGCTTTTTCTGGCAAACACTCTGAACATGTCCTTTTTTATTACAGAAAAAGCAAATAGCTTGGCGTGACGGGCAATTTTCATGCGAATGCTACGGATCGGTGCGTGGAATGTCAGATCCCTTAATCGGGCAGGTAGCTTAGAAAATTTAAAAAGGGAAATGGATAGGTTGAAGTTAGATATAGTGGGAATTAGTGAAGTTCGGTGGCAGGAGGAACAAGACTTCTGGTCAGGTGACTACAGGGTTATAAACACAAAATCAAATAGGGGTAATGCAGGAGTAGGTTTAATAATGAATAGGAAAATAGGAATGCGGGTAAGCTACTACAAACAGCATAGTGAACGCATTATTGTGGCCAAGATAGATACGAAGCCCACACCTACTACAGTAGTACAAGTTTATATGCCAACTAGCTCTGCAGATGACGAAGAAATTGAAGAAATGTATGATGAAATAAAAGAAATTATTCAGATTGTGAAGGGAGACGAAAATTTAATAGTCATGGGTGACTGGAATTCGAGTGTAGGAAAAGGGAGAGAAGGAAACATAGTAGGTGAATATGGATTGGGGGACAGAAATGAAAGAGGAAGCCGCCTGGTACAATTTTGCACAGAGCACAACATAATCATAACTAACACTTGGTTTAAGAAACATGAAAGAAGGTTGTATACATGGAAGAACCCTGGAGATACTAAAAGGTATCAGATAGATTATATAATGGTAAGACAGAGATTTAGGAACCAGGTTTTAAATTGTAAGACATTTCCAGGGGCAGATGTGGACTCTGACCACAATCTATTGGTTATGACCTGTAGATTAAAACTGAAGAAACTGCAAAAAGGTGGGAATTTAAGGAGATGGGACCTGGATAAACTGAAAGAACCAGAGGTCGTACAGAGATTCAGGGAGAGCATAAGGGAGCAATTGACAGGAATGGGGGAAAGAAATACAGTAGAAGAAGAATGGGTAGCTTTGAGGGATGAAGTAGTGAAGGCAGCAGAGGATCAAGTAGGTAAAAAGACGAGGGCTAGTAGAAATTCTTGGGTAACAGAAGAAATATTGAATTTAATTGATGAAAGGAGAAAATATAAAAATGCAGTAAGTGAAACAGGCAAAAAGGAATACAAACGTCTCAATAATGAGATCGACAGGAAGTGCAAAATGGCTAAACAGGGATGGCTAGAGGACAAATGTATAGATGTAGAGGCCTATCTCACTAGGGGTAAGATAGGTACCGCCTACAGGAAAATTAAAGAGACCTTTGGAGATAAGAGAACGACTTGTATGAATATCAAGAGCTCAGATGGAAACCCAGTTCTAGCAAAGAAGGGAAAGCAGAAAGGTGGAAGGAGTATGTAGAGGGTCTATACAAGGGCGATGTACTTGAGGACAATATTATGGAAATGGAAGAGGATGTAGATGAAGATGAAATGGGAGATACGATACTGCGTGAAGAGTTTGACAGAGCACTGAAAGACCTGAGTCGAAACAAGGCCCCCGGAGTAGACAATATTCCATTGGAACTACTGACGGCCGTGGGAGAGCCAGTCCTGACAAAACTCTACCATCTGGTGAGCAAGATGTATGAAACAGGCGAAATACCCTCAGAATTCAAGAAGAATATAATAATTCCGATCCCAAAGAAAGCAGGTGTTGACAGATGTGAAAATTACCGAACTATCAGCTTAATAAGTCACAGCTGCAAAATACTAACACGAATTCTTTACAGACGAATGGAAAAACTAGTAGAAGCCAACCTCGGGGAAGATCAGTTTGGATTCCGTAGAAACACTGGAACACGTGAGGCAATACTGACCTTACGACTTATCTTAGAAGAAAGATTAAGGAAAAGCAAACCTACGTTTCTAACATTTGTAGACTTAGAGAAAGCTTTTGACAATGTTGACTGGAATACTCTCTTTCAAATTCTGAAGGTGGCAGGGGTAAAATACAGGGAGCGAAAGGCTATTTACAATTTGTACAGAAACCAGATGGCAGTTATAAGAGTCGAGGGACATGAAAGGGAAGCAGTGGTTGGGAAGGGAGTAAGACAGGGTTGTAGCCTCTCCCCGATGTTGTTCAATCTGTATATTGAGCAAGCAGTAAAGGAAACAAAAGAAAAATTCGGGGTAGGTATTAAAATTCATGGAGAAGAAATAAAAACTTTGAGGTTCGCCGATGACATTGTAATTCTGTCAGAGACAGCAAAGGACTTGGAAGAGCAGTTGAATGGAATGGACAGTGTCTTGAAAGGAGGATATAAGATGAACATCAACAAAAGCAAAACAAGGATAATGGAATGTAGTCTAATTAAGTCGGGTGATGCTGAGGGAATTTGATTAGGAAATGAGGCACTTAAAGTAGTAAAGGAGTTTTGCTATTTGGGGAGCAAAATAACTGATGATGGTCGAAGTAGAGAGGATATAAAATGTAGGCTGGCAATGGCAAGGAAAGCGTTTCTGAAGAAGAGAAATTTGTTAACATCCAGTATTGATTTAAGTGTCAGGAAGTCATTTCTGAAAGTATTCGTATGGAGTGTAGCCATGTATGGAAGTGAAACATGGACGATAAATAGTTTGGACAAGAAGAGAACAGAAGCTTTCGAAATGTGGTGCTACAGAAGAATGCTGAAGATTGGATGGGTAGATCACATAACTAATGAGGAAGTATTGAATAGGATTGGGGAGAAGAGAAGTTTGTGGCACAACTTGACCAGAAGAAGGGATCGGTTGGTAGGACATGTTCTGAGGCATCAAGGGATCACCAATTTAGTACTGGAGGGCAGCGTGGAGGGTAAAAATCGTAGAGGGAGACCAAGAGATGAATACACTAAGCAGATTCAGAAGGATGTAGGTTGCAGTAGGTACTGGGAGATGAAAAAGCTTGCACAGGATAGAGTAGCATGGAGAGCTGCATCAAACCAGTCTCAGGACTGAAAACCACAACATCAACAACAACAACAACAACAATGTCGAGTAACACACCGCGGGCATGATGTCACTGCATTTGCTTGCTGCCGCGGGACACGTGGTTGATAGCTGGGCGGCAGCTGCGCGGACGATCGCGAGGGCTGTTTACAGTTCCGCGCAGCTCGCCCGGCGGGCCGGTTAATGTGACACACAGCTGGCGAAGTTGCAAATGATTCCTGAGCAAAGTCAAGTGTGTCTTGCCGATCCAATATGTCTATCACTTGTTGAAGGGAGGGATTGACTAGTTTCAAAATTTGCTCCCGTATACGAACATCAGAAACGTTCTGTGCAATTGCATCACGGACCATAGAATCTGAATAAGGAAGGCCACATTCACACTCAAAAGCACAATCGTTAGTAAGGCCTTGCAAAGTTGCAACCCACTCCCGATTAGTTTGACCGGCCGTACGTTTTGTACGAAAGAAAGTATACCTCTTTGCAACGACATTGACTGATTCCTTGAAATATGCATCTAATGCAGACAAAATTTCGTCGTAGGACAGAGTTGCTACGTCGCGGCGGGGAAATAATTTCACTATCACACGGTACGTCTGCACGCCGACACATGATAATAAGTGAGGCTTCCGCACATTACCTTGAATTCTGTAGGCGGCGAGATGGAATCCAAATTGGCGTGACCACTCCGTCCAGCTTTCCATCGCCGCATCGAATTGACGAAAAGGTGGTGCAACTGCGTTTTGGGGCTGCGGTAGCGGTGGAGCGGCGGCTGCCGCATCGTTTTGCATTGCACGTTGACCCTGGACGAGCTGTCCAAGGGCATCCAATAACGCCTGCGTCTGCTGATCCTGCAAGCGATAAAATTCGGACAGTACATCTGGAGATTGTGGCGAAGCCATGACACAAGTAAATTAGAGCAATACGACCGTTTGTATTCGAGTCGCCAAATATGTTGTGTCTAGACAAGACAGCCTAGACACAATGAGAGGAAGCCGAAAGGCACGCGCTTAAACTCACGCAGGCTGGCGTGAGGTCTGAAACAGGATACGTAATGAATGCTATAAAGAAAAGTACGTAGCTTCTGGAATACTTAACTTTAATCCACATTTGTAGAACATCGCTCTTGATGATACATTAATAGAATCTCAATATCAATTGAATACGGCGCCTTGCTAGGTCGTAGCAATCGTAGCTGAAGGCTATGATAACTATCGTCTCGGCAAATGAGAGCGTAGTTGTCAGTGAACCGTTCCTTGCAAAGTCGGCTGTACAACTGGGGCGAGTGCTAGTACGTCTCTCTAGACCTGCCGTGAGGTGGCGCTCGGTCTGCTATCACTGACAGTGGCGACACGCGGGTCCGACGTATACCACCGGACCGCGGCCGATTAAAAACTACCACCTAGCAAGTGTGGTGTCTGGCGATGACACCACAAACCTAACTTACCTAAGGACATCACACACATCCATGCCTGAGACAGGATTCGAACCTGCGACCGTAGCGGTCGCGCGGTTCCAGACCGTAGCGCCTAGAACCGCTTGGCCACTCTGGCCGGCGACGAGTGTGTCATCCCTACAAACAGAGACATCCAGTTACGCGGCGAAGTGACCGATTTTGATTTCGTCGATCACCTCCAATGAGAGTGTCCTCACGTTCCAACAGTGCAGGTGTGACAACTGTGTGCGGCCAGACGGTACGTGGGATATCGGACAAGTTTCCGTGACCTTGCTGCGAAGATGAGAGACCCCTCGCCCTATGACTCACTGTGCTTTTGTTCACTGCCAGGTCTCTGTAGACATTCTGCAAGCGCCTATGAGTACACGATTCTCTCGATTTCCGTCTAAAGAAACTCAATGACAGCTCTCTGCTTGGAATGCACTTCCGTTACAGGCGCCATTTTGAAGGATATGCGTTGTGTCGTCAACAATCAGAACTCTATGAAACTATAGAGACTGAAGCGAGAATATTCGAAGATGTCCCACACCAAAATGTTTCAAATGACTCGAAGCACAGTGGTACTTAACATGTGAGGTCATCCATCAGTCACTAGACTTAGAACTACTTAAACCTAACTAACCTAAAGACATCACACACATCCATACCCGAGGCAGGATTCGAACCTGCGACCGTAGTAGGCGCGCGGTTCCCGACTGAAGCGCCTAGAATCGCTCCGCCACAGCGGCCAGCTGTCTCAAAACAAATTCCCATTTCTTTCAATCAAAACTGACGGAGAAGAAAAGTGTTGTACTACTTATTGAACGTCCGTCATACATTAGATTTTAGTTCGTTGTGCGTCTTTTTATCGTCTTTGAGCGTACGTTCTACTTACTAGGACAATATATCGTACTGAAATTAGAGGTGGCTTGCAATCACACATTCACAAACGGCTCATTTTTACGTCTACGTTGCATGCATATTCCACAACCCAGTATGCGCTGCAGGACGAAGGATACCTTGTAAAACTACTAGTGATTACCTTCCTATTCCAGTGCAAATGAATCGGGGGAACAACTACTGTCCGTTTGTCTCCCTGGGAGTCCTAATTTCTCTTCTCTTCACTTTTCTTACTCTGAATGCATGCTGGAGGCAGTAAACTTGTCCTGCAGTCAGCCGCACATGGCTCTTCTCTAAATTTTCTCGATAGTGTATCGCGAAAAGAGCATCGTCTATCCTGCAGGGATTGTCACTCGAGTTCACGGAGCGTCTCCGGAATACTCGTGTATAAACATAGCAACACGCCACCGAATTTCATCTAATATCTTTCTTTACTCCGACGTGTTGGGGAATCCAAACAATCGAAAAGTACTCAAGAATGATTCGGACTAACATTCTGCAGGGTGTGCCAGAAATGTTGCGACAAACTTTGAGGGGCTGTGGAGGATGTCTTCAAGAAGAAATTGAGGGCAGGAATTCGTGTGCACAAACGTCATCCAACGACGCTACAGTGCGTCGAAGCTACAGGCCCCGCGCCTGCCAGAAGGCCACCCCATCGGCAGCAAACTTGACTTTGTACGCTGATGGACTGTAGGCCGAACGTCTCGCAATGTTGTTTGCTAATAAGTGATAATGACTGATTGCCACGATTGCCAGTGAAGAAAACGGAGCTAGCTGCTGCTCAGACAGGCCTTGTCTTCTATGAGTGTTAAACATTGTGGCCCATTGTTTTTTTCGGTATAGAGTAGACCGGGGGAAGATGCCATACTTAAGGTTTGGATTATCAAAAGGCGAGTTAGAATTGGAGATCTAGGATCAGCACTGAAATATTGTTCACTGATGAGATTTTTCTTTGTAAAGGACATTTGGCGTTACGAAACCATTAGTAATTATATGCGTATTTAATTCTTTTTACGAACAGTGTCGTTTAGGCATCTCACCCCAGACATCGGTGTGAGATGACAGTTATACTGCAAGGAGATTTCAGCACTATTTTTGTGAATTTATGATACACCATAGCTACATAAGTAATTCAGAAAGAAAATTTATTACGTTTGTAAGGAATAGAATACAAAACAAATGCCACGCGGGTTTAGTCGAGCGGTCTAAGGCGCTGCGGTCATGGACTGTGCGGTTAGTCCCGAGGGAGGTTCGAGTCCTCCCTCGGGCATGGGTGTGTGTATTTGTCCTTAGGATAATTTAGGTTAAGTAGTGTGTAAGCTTAGGGACTGATGACCTTAGCAGTTAAGTCCCATAAGATTTCACAAACATTTGAACATTTTTGAACAAAACAAATATATAAATACATTTAAGAATAAGCAAATGACAAGAAAGCATCCAAAGGAAATCAGAATTCTTTTGCACAGTTATTGCACATGTTTTCTTCTTCTGTACAGGTTTCATGCAATCTTTTATTGCAAATGACACACTGAATCCAATCCACCTGTGGTCCATTTTTATCGTAGTAATTCTTGGCACACTCAGCACAATAATAACTGTCATTTGCTGAGTTACTTGGTTCGCTAAACTTAGACCGACCTGGAGTTGATTTTTTGCTTTTAATTCACTGTGACCTAGCTCTTGCTGCTTCTTTTCGACTCCCTTCTGTGTGGAATTCAGCGGTTTTCTTTCTGCGCTTAGATGGTAATGGATCCAAGATAAGCATAAGAGTAATTTCTTCGAACGATGTTCCTGGCATCGACTCATTATCAGCCTGTGCTACAAGTCTTCTATTATCTTTCTGTGGGAGAACAACCTGACCACATCCTTTACAGTCGGTGTTAGATCCTTCATTCTTGTCTGCCACACCAGTAGCAACCAGATCAGAAATTTGAAATACCTCTTCTGGAATTCTTTCCAGGTTGTATGGGTACAAGCTACATGCTTCAAATCCAGATTGAGCATTGGATGAACTGCAGCTTTCTTCCAGGCTTCGCTGAGGAAGACTGGGAACTGTGCTCTTGAGACTTTACGTCCAGAATGACACAATGTCCTGTTTCGCATTGTCCTGCAAAAAGCTTGTTTCAGTAATCTGAAAACACACCTGTCAGGAGGCTGAAAATAGTGTGTTGAATATGGAGGTAAACAAATCATGATCACATCATTTTCTGTCGCAAGATCAAGCATATTTGGATCAGTAGAATGTGAGGTATGCCTACCGAGAAGCAGAACTATTTTCCCATTTTGTTTTCTGGGAATAAAGTGGTCTTTCATCCAACTCGTGAATATATCAGAGTTGACATACCCTGATTTCTCATTCATAAATACAATCGAACTATTTGGAAGTCCATCCTCCCATTAAGGCTTCTTTCTTTTACCTTTTAAAATGCACGCTGAAGGAATGAAGTTGCCTTCAGCATTGCAGAAAGTGATTACCGTTATGGTTTCCCATATTTCTTGGGAAGTTACTTGATACAAAGAAGGAGAACCTTTTCCTGTTATCACTTTATATGGCCTAGGATTCATCCGAAACCCAGTTTAGTCCATGTTGTACAGGCAGACAGGCTTATCCAGTAAAGAATTTGCTGTTAAGACATCCAGAACTAAAGAAAAATATGGTGCAATAGCTTCTCTATTCATTCCCATAGCCCTATCAATAGCGAGACCTTGTAGCTTCTTCATAGATACCTGTGGGTTACGTTTTAGAAAGGACTAACCAGTCCCAACCTGCCGTTTGATTTTCTTTAGAGAATCTATGAGAAATTTCATTTCTTTCCGCAAACGGGAATACCAGCCTACGAAGAGTTTCTCCAGTTGGTGGGAATCCACACATCTGCAACTGTCTTATGTAAGTGCGCAATTGTTTCTCATTCTCTTCACCAAGGCTACCTATAAATAATAATAATTGTGATAGTTATTCATCACTGAGAAAAGTTTGGGGAATTAAAAAAATTTAATTCAATTATTAATATTTAGGTGAATTAATATTTTAGTTATAAATTATTCTTATTTTGCTCCATAATCAAAGAAAACATTATAATTAATAGAATATTGCTTACTTTGTGGGCCCATGCCATGCTTCCTTTCATCTTTCTTCACCAGACGTCGTTTCAGAGTTCTATATGGGATCCCATGTTCTTGGGAAGCTCTAAAACAATTCATTCCACCAGTCCTTACATGTTCCATAGCCATTTTTAGGGATTCTTCAGACCACTGATCCCTGTTTGATATTCTAGCATACGTTCGAGGCATTTCCTACGAAAAGAAAGTCTGTGTACCTTCTGAGGGATACGATTCGGCATCTTACCCCGAGAAAACAGTGGCGTCTCTCTCGAAGATCGGCGTGAGATGCCACTTACCGTGACTGGCACAAAATGGCCGTGGGGTGACAACGGCGGATGACGACTTAAACTACAAAGTATCTTCTACGCTTAACATGTGCAGCATTTGGCTCTACTACATTATTCAGACGCTCGTACCCTCTTGAAAACAGCTGTGCACTATGAAGAAAGCGTCAGTTTTAGCTCTTACCTCGTATTTGTTCCTTCCAAAGCGGAGAAACAATTACCACAGCGATACACGGAGCTGCCTTCGTACCACACTACAGCTAGAGATTGCCGTGCAAATTGGTGTCGCGATGTGTTGAGAACTGGCGGAAATGCCAGCTTTGGGCATCTCCCCCCGATAGGCATCTCCCCCCGATCTACTCTACAGGAGGGAAATAAACTGGTGAAGAAAACTTGCGTCCAAGAACGTCCTCTGCTGAGGCAACACAGTATCGCATTCATAGAAGACAAGAGCTTTCCTACGCAGCAGCTAGCTCACTCTTCTCTACTGCCGATCGTGGCAAACAGTCGCGATCACTGAATAACGAACAATGTTTTAAGCCGTTCCGCCTAGGCTCCGTCAGCGTAAAGAGTCACGTTTGCTGACGTAGGGGTGGTCTAGAGACAGGCGTTGGCGCCTATAACTGCGATTCTCTGTAGCGTCTTTGGATGACGTTTCCAGGTAAGGGATCCTATTCTTGATTCACTTCTCAAAACACCCTCCACAACCCCTCGAAGTTTGTCGCAACATTTCTGGGACACTTTACGTGGGGGTCTGCTTTATAGATGAGATGACATGTTCCCAGAATACCCCCAATAAACCGAAGTCCATAATTTGCCCTTTCTTCTTCCGACCTTACGTGTTCGTTACATTTCACATCGCTTTGCGAAGTTACACCTAGATATACAGGGTGAGTCACCTAACGTTACTGCTGGATATATTTCGTAAACCACATCAAATACTGACGAACCGATTCCACAGACCGAACGTGAGGAGTGGGGCTAGTGTAATTGTTTAATACAAACCATACAAAAATGCACGGAAGTATGTTTTTTAACACAAACCTACGTTTTTTTAAATGGAACCACGTTAGTTTTCTTAGCACATCTGAACATACAAACAAATACGTAATCAGTGCCGTTTGTTGCGTTGTAAAATGTTAATTACATCCGGAGATATTGTAACCTAAAGTTGACGCTTGACACCTCCGACGTTCAGTTGCGTTTTGTAACAAACACGGGCCACGGTCGGCGAGCAGCATCTGCAGGGACATGTTTACGATGACGCCCGTGTTTACGAGTGGGGCTGTAGTGCACTGTTGTGATTTGGTCTAGTTGTCGCAGTGTCCGCATGTAGCGCTTGCTGCTATTGTTATTCTGCATTCGTCTCCGCACGCAGACCAACTGTAGTACACCGTGTTACCAGACGTCTGTGATAGTGTAGTGTTGTAGGAACTGTGACCATGATGTATTTGAACTCTGAAAAGGCGGAGTGTCGACGAAATGCAGCTGAAGCCTGCACGGTGTATGCAGAACGGTACCCGGACAGAGAGCGTCCAACGTGCCGCACATTGCAAAACATCTACCGCCAACTGTATGCAACAGGTATGGTCGTAGCACGCAAACGGGTCCGTAACAGGCCCGTCACAGGAGTAGCGGGTGCAGTTGGTGTGTTAGCTGCTGTTGCCATGAACCCACACATGAGTACACGGGACATTGCGAGAGCCGGTGGACTGAGTCAAAGTAGTGTCATGCGCATACTGCATCGTCACCGCTTTCACCCGTTTCATGTGTCGCTACATCAGCAATTAAATGGTGATGACTTTAATCATCGAGTGCAATTCTGTCAATGGGCATTAACAGAGAATGCGTTGCAGTTCTACCTGTTTACCGATGAAGCGGGTTTCACAAACCACGGGGCAGTGAATCTACGGAACATGCATTACTAGTCCGTGGACAATCCTCGCTGGCTCAGACAGGTAGAGCGACAGCGACCGTGGACTGTAAATGTATAGTGCGGAATCATTGGCGACCATCTCATTGGTCCTCACTTCATTGCAGGGGCCCAAACAGCTCCAACATACATCGCGTTTCTACAGAATGATCTGCCAACGCTGCTCGAAAATGTCCCACTGGAAACGCGTCGACGTATGTGGTATCAGCATGATGGTGCACCTGCACATTCCGCAATTAATACTAGGCTGACCCCTGACAGGATGTTCGACGGGCGTTTCATAGGACGTGGAGGACGCATAAATTGGCCAGCACGTTCTCCTGATCTTACACCTCTGTACTTCTTTCTGTGGGGTACGTTAAAGGAGAATGTGTACCGTGATGTGCCTACAACCACAGGGGATATGAAACAACGTATTGAGGCAGCCTGCGGCGACATTACACCAGATGTACTGCGGCGTGTACGACATTCATTACGCCAGAGATAGCAATTGTGTGCAGCAAATGATGGCCTCCACATTGAACATCTATTGGCCTGACATTTCGGGACACACTCTATTCCACTCCGTAATTGAAAACGGAATCCACGTGTGTACGTGTACCTCACCCCTCATGGTAATGTACATGTGCGTCAGTGAAAAAGACCAATAAAAAGGTGTTAGCATGTGGACGTAATGTGCTGTTCCAGTCTCTTCTGTACCTAAGGTCCATCTACGTTCCCTTTGGATCCCTACGTAATTCGGTGCTCTCCCATACACACGATCGAACAGCGGAGGAGTGGTACTCAAGCGTCAACTTTAGGTTACAATATCTCCGGATGTATTGACATTTTACAATGCAACAAACGGCACTGATTACGTATTTGTTTATATGTTCAGATGTGCTAACAAAACTAACGGGAGTTCCATTTAAAAAACGTAGGTTTGTGTTAAAAAACATACTTCCGTGCATTCTTTTAATGGTTTGTATTAACCAATTACACTAGCCCCTCTCCTCACGTTCGGCCTGTGGAATCGATTCGTCAGTATTTGATGTGGTTTACGAAATATATCCAGCGGTAATGTTAGGTGACTCACCCTGTATAATGCTCATGACTGAGTCAACTAGCTTACCAATGTTACTGAAGTCGAACGTTAAGTGTTTGTTGTTCCTTCTGATTTAAATGAACTTACATTAAGAGCAAGCCATTCACTAGATCAAATACGAGGGTTGGAACTTTAATAGTGACAACTATTTATTTACAGCTCTTACAAAATCACGTTTCAAAGTTTTACTGACCTTCAAAGCAGTCACCAGCATTGTGTATAAACCGCTGACAGCGATGTGGAAGTCGTAGGATACTCTTAGCAGTGCCAGATGTGTTGATAGTTCGAGCGGCACGGTCTATTGCCTGACGAATTTGTAGCAGTTCCGAAGCGAATGCCGTGAAGTGTTTCCTTCAGTTTAGAAATAGAGTTGAACTTACGAGGGCTTAAGTCAGGGGAGTGCAGTAGGTGGTATTGCACTTAGCAGCCTCAAAAATGGTTCAAATGGCTCTGAGCACTATGGGACTTAACATCTTAGGTCATCAGTCCCCTAGAGCTTAGAACTACACTCCTGGAAATGGAAAAAAGAACACATTGACACCGGTGTGTCAGACCCACCATACTTGCTCCGGACACTGCGAGGGGGCTGTACGAGCAATAATCACACGCACGGCACAGCGGACACACCAGGAACCGCGGTGTTGGCCGTCGAATGGCGCTAGCTGCGCAGCATTTGTGCACCGCCGCCGTCAGTGTCAGCCAGTTTGCCGTGGCATACGGAGCTCCATCGCAGTCTTTAACACTGGTAGCATGCCGCGACAGCGTGGACGTGAACCGTATGTGCAGTTGACGGACTTTGAGCGAGGGCGTGTAGTGGGCATGCGGGAGGCCGGGTGGACGTACCGCCGAATTGCTCAACACGTGGGGCGTGAGGTCTCCACAGTACATCGATGTTGTCGCCAGTGGTCGGCGGAAGGTGCACGTGCCCGTCGACCTGGGACCGGACCGCAGCGACGCACGGATGCACGCCAAGACCGTAGGATCCTACGCAGTGCCGTAGGGGACCGCACCGCCACTTCCCAGCAAATTAGGGACACTGTTGCTCCTGGGGTATCGGCGAGGACCATTCGCAACCGTCTCCATGAAGCTGGGCTGCGGTCCCGCACACCGTTAGGCCGTCTTCCGCTCACGCCCCAACATCGTGCAGCCCGCCTCCAGTGGTGTCGCGACAGGCGTGAATGGAGGGACGAATGGAGACGTGTCGTCTTCAGCGATGAGAGTCGCTTCTGCCTTGGTGCCAATGATGGTCGTATGCGTGTTTGGCGCCGTGCAGGTGAGCGCCACAATCAGGACTGCATACGACCGAGGCACACAGGGCCAACACCCGGCATCATGGTGTGGGGAGCGATCTCCTACACTGGCCGTACACCACTGGTGATCGTCGAGGGGACACTGAATAGTGCACGGTACATCCAAACCGTCATCGAACCCATCGTTCTACCATTCCTAGTCCGGCAAGGGAACTTGCTGTTCCAGCAGGACAATGCACGTCCGCATGTATCCCGTGCCACCCAACGTGCTCTAGAAGGTGTAAGTCAACTACCCTGGCCAGCAAGATCTCCGGATCTGTCCCCCATTGAGCATGTTTGGGACTGGATGAAGCGTCGTCTCACGCGGTCTGCACGTCCAGCACGAACGCTGGTCCAACTGAGGCGCCAGGTGGAAATGGCATGGCAAGCCGTTCCACAGGACTACATCCAGCATCTCTACGATCGTCTCCATGGGAGAATAGCAGCCTGCATTGCTGCGAAAGGTGGATGTACACTGTACTAGTGCCGACATTGTGCATGGTCTGTTGCCTGTGTCTATGTGCCTGTGGTTCTGTCAGTGTGATCATGTGATGTATCTGACCCCAGGAATGTGTCAATAAAGTTTCCCCTTCCTGGGACAATGAATTCACGGTGTTCTTATTTCAATTTCCAGGAGTGTACTTAAACCTAACTAACCTAAGGACATCACACACATCCATGCCCGAGGCAGGATTCGAACCTGCGACCGTAGCAGTCCCGCGGTTCCCGACTGCAGAGCCTAGAACCGCACGGCCACCGTGGCCGGCTTAGCAGCCTCATCAGTCAACCAAATCAGTGACAGCTTGCACTGTACGTGCTTGAGCATTGTCCTGCAAAATGATGGTCAGGTCCTGCGGAAAGCGTCATCATTTCTGTCTCTATGGTGTTCATTTTTAGAACAAAAACTAAGACCAGCTTAGAGACAGAAGTGATGACACTTTCTGCAGGACCTGACCATCATTTTGCAGGACAATGCTCAAGCACGTTCAGTGCAAGCTGTTACTGATTTGGTTGACTGATGAGGCTGCTAAGTGCTATACCACCTACTGCACTCCCCTGACTTAAGCCCTCGTAAGTTCAACTCTATTTCTGAACTGAAGGAAACACTTCACGGCATTCGCTTCAGAACTGCTACATATTCGTCGGGCAATAGACCGCGCCGCTCTAACTGTCAACACAACTGGCACTGCTAAGAGTATCCTACGACTTCCACATCGCTGGCAACGGGTTATACATAATGTTGGTGACTGTTTTGAAGGTCATTAAAACTTTGAAAGGCGTATCTATTTTGTACGAGCTGTAAATAAATAGTTGCCACAATTAAAGTTCCAACCCTCGTAGAAATTCTGTCACCCAACGATGACATCTTCCCATAGACTGCAGCGGTCCTATGTTTACTAGAACGTTTCTCCTTCTATTATCTTATACTTTGAGACAAGTAAGTATGCTTCATTAATTGTATACCAGCTGTTAATTGAAGATGTTCTACAATTAGCTCATACCATCCACAGATAAATGTACTGCAGAATTTATAAATGCTGGTAGCTACTGTACAGTTAGTGAAGGTAGCCGAAGTAACACAAAGTTAGTTTTACGTCTATTGTTCGCTATCAGTGAAAGCGGCAGATGAAGAACAAGACACTGCAAGGATTCCTTTGCTGGAGAGACAACAAAGGAAGTCCGTTGCTGGGTAAATGGCTCTTTAGTGGTGTCGTGTGGCTGCATTCGGTGGGGAACTGCCTGAAGTTCCAGAAGACCTAGTTTGAGTCCGGCGCGGTGCAGGAATATACGAACTAGGTGCACCTGTGGCGCTACGAGAGCAAGCAAATGGTAACAAGAGAGATGGCGAACAGGCGAGGGAGGTGGAGGTGTTTGCGTGCACGGCTAGCGGGCGCCGGAAGTCTGCGGTGGCGCGGTACCGGGAAACTGTACTGTGTTCACGGTGAGCGGCGACAACTTCTGGCTGCGTAGCGATTACACTAAAAGCTTGTTCCTGACGAACTGGGCTGTCGCGGTAGAGTTGTGCCGGCTAATATTGGGCGGTTGTTGTTTCTGCGGCCTTGGATGGCTTTGCTCCGTCCAGTAGCAAGCGATGTCGCCCTCTGACGGGCGACATGCTCTTTCGAATCCAGAATCCGTATTACTGTAGCTTGCTGTGGCACGAGAAACTTGGTGTCACGCTGGAGAGGCTATCGCTGTAGATGTACAATACTGGCCACTAAAATTGCTACACCAAGAAGAAATGCAGATCTTAAAGGGGTATTCATTGGACAAATATATTATACTAGAACTGACATGTGATTACATTTTCACGCAGTTTGGGTGCACAGATCCTGAGAAATCAGTACCCAGAACAACCACCTCTGGCCGTAATAACGGCCTTGATACGCCTGGGCATTGAGTCAAACAGAGCTTGGATGGCGTGTACAGGTACAGGTACAGCATCACGAGTAGTGACTGGCGTATTCTGACGAGCCAGTTGCTCGGCCACCATTGACTAGACGTTTTCAATTGGTGAGAGATCTGGAGAATGTGCTGGCCAGGGCAGCAGTCGAACATCTTCTGTATCCATAAAGGCCCGTACAGGACCTGCAACATGCGGTCGTGCATTATCCTGTGAAATGTAGGGTTTTGTAGGGATCGAATGAAGGGTAGAGCCACGGGTCGTAACACATCTAAAATGTGACGTCCACTGTTCAAAGCGCCGTCAATGTGAATAACAGGTGACCGAGACGTGTAACCAATGGCACCCCATACCATCACAGCGGGTAATACGCCAGTATGGCGATGACGAATACACGCTTCCAATGTGCGTTCACCGCGATGTCGCCAAACACGGATGCGTCCATCATGATGCTGTAAACAAAACCTGGATTCATCCGAAAGAATGACGTTTTGCCATTCGTGCACCCAGGTTCGTCGTTGAGTACACCATCGCAGGCGCTCCTGTCTGTGATGCAGCCTCAAGAGTAACCGCAGCCCTGGTCTCCGAGCTGATAGTCCATGCTGCTGCAAACGTCTTCGAACTGTTCGTGCAGATGGTTGTTGTCTTGCAAACGTCCCCATCTGTTGACACATGGATCGAGACGTGGCTGCATGATGCGTTACGGCCATACAGATAAGATGCCTGTCATCTCGACTGCTACTGATACGAGGCCATTGCGATCCAGCACGGCGTTTCGTATTACTCTCTTGAACCTACCGATTCCATATTATGCTAACAGTCATTGGATCTCGACCAACGCGAGCAGCAATGTCGCGATATTATGAACCGCAATCGCGATAGGCTACAATCCGACCTTTATCGAAGTGGGAAACGTGATGGTACGCTTTTCTCCTCCTTACACGATGCATCACAACAACGTTTCACCAGGCAACGCCGCTCAACTGCTGTTTGTGTGTGAGAAATCGGTTGGAAACTTTCCTCATGTCAGCACGTTGTGTGAATGCTCTCAAAAGCTAATCAATTGGATATCACAGCATCTTCTTCTTGTCGGATAAAATTCGCGTCTGTAGCGCGTCATCTTTGTGTTGTAACAATTTTAATGGCCAGTAGTGTAGTTGCACAATCGTAGCACTGTATTAGACAAATGGCCTCAGTGTCGCCTATGTTTCCTTAAGGAATCGATGTCCTAAGCTCACCGGAAAAACAATTAGTCACCCCTTAGAGAAATCATTGAAAGTATAATTTAATGCCTGTAACTGTACCCTTGACTAGATACCTGCCTTGATTCGGTTGGTAAGTGAGACCACAAGATTATGCAGGTACGTCGATCTAGATTAAATCACTCGCTGAGGATTTGATCGCTCAGTCCCACCAAACTGCGGGGATGCTGATGTTACCTGCTGTTCCAAAATGTTCCACAGATTTTCTGTGGGGTTCCAGTCAGACGATTTTGCTTACTAATCAAGCGTGGAGGAGTGCTCAGAAAAATAGCCACATATTCTTCCAGCCCGATGAACTTCGCTGTTGACATCTCTATGTGCCTGTGTGGGCAATGGCCTATTACGAGGTGACTGTCTCCAAATGTTAACTGCATGCATTTCCCGTCGCAACATTCCCGCTCTAACGGGTTAAGCTGGACCTTCATTCACTGTCTGCAGCAATTCCTGTCAGGTTTGGAAGCAATTTTGATTAGCAAGCCATCAAGCGCGTCTCGGGCCCCTGTCTGACCCCAATTCTGACGACATGTTTCGTCGCCACATGTGTTATACCATTGACTGCAGACACACTGAAAAGTCTTTTGCGAAACACCAACAAATGCAGCACCTTCGGACAACATATGGCCATACGCATGGCCAAACACGATTGCCCTTTCTTGCAGCTCTGTCACGTCCTTACATTTACCCATGGCTACGTACAACGTCCTCTTGAAACATAGCTGTCTTACTGATCGCTACTGCCTTACGCTCCCGTAGAGACGGTGGATGCGTGGTTAAGCGCGTGGCTCGATCACTGCACCATCTGTAAAGGCCTAACGATTCGTCTGTACGTGCACTGTAGGGTGACTAATCATTTGGCCGACGAGCGCATGTATGAAACATCTAGTTTTTCATACGTTCAATGTTTGCAACGTCGTACCTTCTTAACCATTTGCCGTGGAATGATATACCTTCACAGGTACACTCAGTGATGTATGTGGACACTGTCTGCAAAATGCTTTGGGAATAGAATTATTAGTAAAGAAGTAATCATTTAAAACGTGTGCTGGACTTTGAAGTTTTACTATATGAAAAGCGGAAATGCAGTAAGCAATAAAATTTTTTCATCATTCCGCCGGGCGGTGCCAGCGAGAAAAAAGTTCTGAAAGGTTTGGGATAATATGTAAAGCTTTTTGAAGTCCTTTAAGTGCCCTCGTTCTAACACTGGATGAATATAGTCTGCGTAATTTACGCGCCGTGAGGTAAGCTGCCTCAACACTGGGCTTAACATAGTTTGTAACTGTAGTACCAGCCTTAGTGTGTTAATCCTTTAACATTCGGTTATACCTCTTAATGAATACAGGGTGATTCAAAAATAATACCACAACTTTAAAAATGTGTATTTAATGAAAGAAACATAATATAACCTTCTGTTATACATCATTACAAAGAGTATTTAAAAAGGTTTTTTTTCACTCAAAAACAAGTTCAGAGATGTTCAATATGGCCCCCTCCAGACACTCGAGCAATATCAACCCGATACTCCAACTCTTTCCACACTCTCTGTAGCATATCAGGTGTAACAGTTTGGATAGCTGCTGTTATTTTTCGTTTCAAATCATCAATGGTGGCTTGGAGAGGTGGCCGAAACACCATATCCTTAACGTACCCCCATAAGAAAAAATCGCAGGGGGTTAGATCAGGGCTTCTTGGAGGCCAGTGATGAAGTGCTCTGTCACGGGCTGCCTGGCGGCCGATCCGTCGCCTCGGGTAGTTGACGTTCAGGTAGTTACAGACAGATAAGTGCCAATGTGGTGGCGCTCCATCCTGCTGAAATATGAATTGTTGTGCTTCTTGTTCGAGCTGAGGGAACAGCCAATTCCTGGGCTGCGAACAAATGCTTGCTGGATGCGTGCTACATTTTCATCACTCGTTCTCGGCCGTCCAGAACTTTTCCCTTTGCACAAACACCCATTCTCTGTAAACTGTTTATACCAACGTTTAATACACCACCTATCAGGAGGTTTAACACCATACTTCGTTCGAAATGCACGCTGAACAACTGTCGTCGATTCACTTCTGCCGTACTCAATAACACAAAAAGCTTTCTGTTGAGCGGCCGCCATCTTAGCATCAACTGACGCTGACGCCTAGGTAACAGCGCCTCAAGCGAACAAATGTACAACTAAATGAAACTTTATAGCTCCCTTAATTCGCCGACATATAGTGCTTAGCTCTGCCTTTTGTCGTTGCAGCGTTTTAAATTAAAGTTGTGGTATTCTTTTTGAATCACTCTGTATATTACGACAGCCTTTTACATTTTAAATTCGGTGAATAATTGTGTGAAATACTGAAAAAGACGTCACTCAACCTGCAACTGATACCTAGAACAATGAACAGGTTAGCCGTGAAGTAGTATGGATGGGAATCTTCAGAGGAAAGAAAACAATCTATTTTGTAAATTTAGAGAACCAGCAATTATGATAGACTACAGACTATTCTACTGCCTGCAGCGCTCATCTCGCTTACGAAAACTCAGTTCCTGAGATATAGCCGGATCGTGCGTCCAGTCACACACTGCACACATGTTAGGCCCGATTTTATGATCATTTTGTGTAATACTCAGCCGTTATATCCACTGCAAACTCCCATCTCCGATACTAAAACCGTCGCTTTCGAAACAAATAAAGAATAACTAATTAATACATAGTGATTAACACGAACGAGTAACGTGGGCCAAATAACGCAAATACACTTCCATACATGTGGAGCAACTATGCTGTCAAACACTAACAGTTAAACATACAGAGACACATTGAGTTTGTATTTATGACTGAGAGACATCGTCTCAGCAACCAGTTGAGAATAACTTTATTCTCCCTGGTTCAGACTAGTATTCTTTTGGAGGTACTTTAGACTAAGAGTGCCCTGTCCCAATCCTAATTCTCTGGCATGTGGTAGAAGATATCCGAGCTGTACAGTGGGCCGAAATCTGAAGCAAGCAATTCGCCCCCTGTATTAGGACGAGGAGCGAAAAACAGTACACAAAATAGTAAGGAATGATTTTCCGAAGAGCGTTCAGCTTCTCTGGGTTTTCCAACCGCCCTTGTCGCACGATACGACGGATGTCAGAGTAGCAATATCATTGAACTGACCCAGTGTGAAAGACCCTCACTCTCTACCTTCTATAGTTGTTATATTGCTGTGTATGTGCAAAACATTTACGGCTTTCACTTCCTATTTGTTCGACAACTCGATTCTTAGTTACAGTTACACTCTCTTCCTCTTCATCTTCTTCCTTGTCTTTCCCTACTTCTTTTCTACGTCACCATTGTTATACGAGTTTTGGCAGTGATAGTGACGATGACAGGACGGCCTTCCTGACGCCACCACTCCCCCTCTCCCAGCCCCGCCCACACGACGGAATCTGTGTACGCCTACCAATCTGCATCTAGAACAGGACCGGCCGGCCACGGTGTGTCAAACTCCACGCCAAGGTCCGTCTGTCTTGGTTTTACGCGGTTCTTGCAGGAAGTACCCGATTCGGCGCGACATTCCTTTAGTAACGCGGTGTAGCATTTTCCCATCGGCACAAATCTCTTCAGTTCGGCAGAACCGTAGCGTCAGTGTTGGTTACCCTTCGCGCTATTTGTTCGTGGTACGGAGGGCACTCACAGGTCGAGTGACCGTTTGCACAAAAGAGGCAGAATTAGCGATCTATCGTCACCAGCCTTTAAAACTGAGTGGGAAGTACAGAAGAGAAGGATGAGAATTCTCAGTATCTATTATAAGGTCGAATAATCGTTGGGTGCAGCAACTGTGTCTTGACATGACATTACAATACCACGCAGAAAGGATTTAAAGATTTAGTTAACAATGAAAGAGAATATATCACTGCGCTCGATAGACAGGATTCATTTTTCTGTACATTAATAAGCAATTTATGCTAAATTTGCAGGCATGGAGCACGTTAAGAAACTGATGTTAGGAACTGCAAAATGTCTGAAGTCGTATGCACTACTCTGCTGTCAGCTGCAACAATATTCGATGAAATTGAACGAAGAGTATAGAGACTTTGTGCATCACAGCAAATATCAATGGTTAATTCAAACGGCATGGCTGGAACGATTTTTCGTTTTGAAACTAGTTGTTGTTCAATTTATTAACGAAAAAAGGAGAGCGGGAACATCTAGAATGGCTTGCAGACCTCGCGTTTTAAGTGGACTTGACTGCCCGCCGCCCACAGTAAGACAATGCAAGGCGAGAACCAACTTATTTATCATTTTATGGGAATGCATTTAAAAAGAAAATCCCTAATTAAAAAGATCAAATTCTGACAACAACAGTCCGGTTCCCTACGCTCATTGGCGTTAAAGAATTCATAGTGGCCTTCAAAGAATTATTAGAATGTTTTTCTAAACTTTTTGAGGACACAGCCAATCTTACAACTGTTTTAGACGTGTACTCGTGGCCATTTGCCATTTCAGTTGAAAGCGCTCATGAACATGTGCAGATTTAGCTGATTGATCTGCAATGCAGATCCCGTTGTAAAGATAAATCCTTTTACGTTAAAATTTTCCAGGACGTCTACGTTGCTTTCCTCAGATAGAGTTTCCACGTGTCCATAATGAGGTTGCAAAAGTGCTACAATATTTAGAGCAAGATTCGTGGGTGAATGGCCTTTTTTCGATTATGAGACTAAATAAGTCACTTTTACGTGGCAACCTGACTGCGAAAATATGTGAAATGTCAGCGTCTGTCCATATGACGACAATTTGTACTTTACCGAAAGAAGGGATCGGTTGAGAGGACACATTCTGAGACATCAAGGGATGACCACTTACGTGTTGGAGGGAAGTGAGGGGGGGGGGGGGGGTAAAATTCGTAAGGGAAATCAAGAGACGAATACAGTAAGCAGATTCAGAAAGACTTAGGTTGCCGTAGTTATTTGGAGATGAAGAAACTTGCACAGGTAGAGTAGCCACTTCATGAAACCAGTCTTCGGACAGAAGACCACAGCAACAACAACGAAATTGTAACTGAAGTGGCAAAGAAACTGGTATAGGCACGCCCATTGATATACAGAGATACATAAACAGGCCCAATACGGCGCTGCGGTCGGCAATGCTTATATAAGACAATAAGTGTCTGGAGCAGTTGTTAGATCGGCTACAGCTGCTACAATGACAGGTTATCCAGATTCGAATGAGTTTGAACGTGGTGTTATAATCGGTGCTCGAGCGATGAGACACAGCATCTCCGAGGTACCGATGAAGCTGGGATTTTCCCGTACGAGTATTTCACGAGCGTACCATGAATATCAGGAAGCCGGTAAAACATCAAATCTCCGACATCGCTGTGGCCGGAAAGAGATCCTGCAAGAACGGGACCAACGACGACTGAGGAGAGTCGTTCAGCGTGACAGAAGTGCAGCACTTCTGTAAGATTGTTGCAGATTTCAATGCTAGGCCATCAACAAGGGTCAGCGTGCGAACCATTCAACGAAACATCATCGATATGGGCTTTCGAGCCCACTAGTGTACCTTTAATTAGGGTGAGAGTGAGGGCGATAGGACAGCCATAGACGGTGAGATAGAAATCAAGGAGGTGGAAGGAAGGGGTGGTTTTGCCTACAATGATCGCCTGGGTTTTGGAGGGTTTGACCTTGAGCAACCACTGGTTGCACCAAGCGGTGAACCGGTCAAGATGGGATTGGAGAAGGTGTTGGGAGCGTTGCAGGGTGGGGGCAAGGGCAAGGAAGGCGGTGTCATCGGCAAACTGGAGAAGGTGGACAGGGGGTGACGGCGGCGGCATGTCCGCCGTGTACAAAAGGGGGGAGAGGACGGAGCCTTGGGGCACACCGGCGGAGGGGAAAAAGGTGTAGGACTCTGTGTTATGGATGGTGACATAGGAAGGACGGCGGGAGAGAAAGGAACCGATCAGACGGACGTAGTTAATGGGAAGGGCGAAGGTTTGGAGCTTGAAGAGGAAACCGGAATGCTTCGTAGTCAGTTTTTTTTTTTTTTTTCCTTTATTGTAATTTTCAGCACCTCATACAAGGCGGGCTGGCAGCAGCTTAATACGCCGCTCTTCAGCCGTATGGGGTACAATAATATGAGATAGGTGACACAGAAAATACAAAAAATGGCGGGCAAAGAAAGTAGTTACAAAAAAACAAAAAAACAAGAAGCCGTTCACGTTGGACGAAAAAACACTAACACTTGTTGACACGGCGCACAAAACACGGAGAGCTGCGACGGCACATGTGAACAGTGGAGTTGTAACTGCACGAAACACAAAACGAAGCACACACACTAGACACTGACGGCGTTGATCTCCGGCGCGCGAATGTTCACCATGCGTGTGCGAGTCCGGGGACCTGCCAAGAGAGGAGGAGGAGGAAGGGGAGTGGGAGAGGGAGAGGAGAGAGCGGAGATGCCACGGGCAGGAGAGAAAGGGGGGAGGGAGGAAGGGGGAGGGGAAGCCCGGGGGGGAAGAGTGGTGGAGGGAGGGGACGGGGGAAAAGGAAAGAGAAGGGGAGGGAAGGGAAGAGAAGGGAGGGAGGGAGGGTGCCTAAAGGAAAGGACACTGGAAGTGGGTGGTGGGGCAGGGTCAAAGTTGATAGGAGGGGTAGATGGAGGGGAGGAGGACATCATCAGGGAGGGGGAGCTGGCGGAAGCCACCTTGGGAGAGAGTAAGGAGGGTGGAGAGATGGAGACCGGGCGGGACGTGGGAATACAGGCGCGGCAGTGGGCGAGGATGGGAGAGGATTGGGGAGACGAGCGGGTGAGGAGGATCGAGTTTACAGGAGGTGTACAGGATCCGTATCCTTTCAAGGAAAAGGAGGAGGTGGGGGAAGGGGATGAGATCATACAGGATCCGCGTGGGGGAGGGGAGACGGATGCGATAGGCGAGGCGGAGAGCATGGCGTTCAAGGATTTGGAGGGATTTATAAAAGGTAGGGGGGGGCGGAGATCCAGGCTAGATGGGCATAACAAAGGATAGGGCGGATGAGGGATTTATAGGTGTGGAGGATTGTGTAAGGGTCCAGACCCCACGTACGGCCGGAAAGGAGCTTGAGGAGACGGAGTCGGGAACGTGCCTTGGCTTGGATTGTATGGAGATGGGGAGTCCAGGAGAGGCGACGGTCGAGGGTGACGCCAAGGTACTGAAGGGTGGGAGTGAGGGCGATGGGATGGCCATAGACGGTGAGATAGAAATCAAGGAGGCGGAAGGAAGGGGTGGTTTTGCCTACAATGATCGCCTGGGTTTTCGAAGGATTGACCTTGAGCAACCACTGGTTGCACCAAGCAGTGAACCGGTCAAGATGGGATTGGAGAAGGTGTTGGGAGCGTTGCAGGGTGGGGGCAAGGGCAAGGAAGGCGGTGTCATCGGCAAACTGGAGAAGGTGGACAGGGGGTGACGGCGGCGGCATGTCCGCCGTGTACAAAAGGGGGGAGAGGACGGAGCCTTGGGGCACACCGGCGGAGGGGAAAAAGGTGTAGGACTCTGTGTTATGGATGGTGACATAGGAAGGTCGGCGGGAGAGAAAGGAACCGATCAGACGGACGTAGTTAATGGGAAGGGCGAAGGTTTGGAGCTTGAAGAGGAAACCGGAATGCTTCGTAGTCAGTTGCTTGTTATCCCTTATATACAACGCCTCAGTCATAGTTGCTACGAGAACACTTACAATGGCCGCTATTCCAACTATCTCAACACATAGACACACATGTTTTGGTTTGTTTTAATAACATTACTAATTTCGGTTTTTAAAAAAGATGCTCCGTTTTTGTTCCGTAATTTGCAGAACTCATGGACGCCTACTGAACATAATTCTACTACAGTCGACATCTCGTAGGCGTTGACACAAAGTAATACGAACCGGTTATCACTTTACGTAATTATTTTTAATGTATGTTAACAATTCCTTTGCTGTTTGAATAAGTGCTGGATATCATGCATAGCCTATGTTTAATTTTTCTAAAGTACGATGTATATTGTTGGTATAAGTGGAACTATTACCTGTCCTCCCTCATGATGGTTTCTCGATGTTTGACGTATACTACCTGTTCGCACCTTATATTTTCAAATGTATTTCAAATACACAATTAGAATTATAGGTACTTCTTAAGTCTGCTTGTATTTCATATGGGTCCCACTACTACTATAAGTTATGTAAAATCAAATTAGTTTATTAATATTCAAAACCGGTTGCTTGGCAACTTCATTACTGTTTTATCAACCTGTGAATGTACATATGGGTTCTGACCCAGTGCTTATGCGGAAGCGTACAACCAGTGATGGGACGAATGATATGTACATTATCACGCCGTTAAATATGATAACAAAATTGATACTCTACACCCTCAAAACTTTTTTTTAAATATTTTTTAATTTTGTTTAATGGCATATGAATTGTTACTTAGTGGCTTGTTCGGACTATTACTATTTTATATATTTGACTTCTCAGTTTTAACGTAATATTTACGTAAATCAAGAACGATGTACTTCTAACCTCCCACGCCAAATGATGGGGCTATGTTTTACAGTAAGAAGCCGTGTATATTTGATGTCATGTATGTATGGGTTCTGACCCAGTGCTTATGCGGAAGCCTATAATCACTGTTATAACACTGCTAGTTTGCCCAAAGGGACAAACGAGACGTACATCAACATGTCGTTTAAATATGATAACAAAATTGTTTATCCACACCTACAAACATTTTTGTAATGAACATTGTGTTTCACGGCATTTTAATTATTAAGTAACGGCAGTTTCGTACTGTTATAATTTTTTTATATTTGACTCCTTAGTCTTAACGTAACATTTTACGTAAATCACGAACGTTGTACTTCTAACTTCCCACGCCAGATGGTGGGTATTATGTTTTTTTAAAAAACCTG
Organism: Schistocerca americana; assembly: GCF_021461395.2. Classification (NCBI taxonomy): domain Eukaryota; kingdom Metazoa; phylum Arthropoda; class Insecta; order Orthoptera; family Acrididae; genus Schistocerca; species Schistocerca americana. The sequence continues at coordinate 261,612,121 of NC_060121.1, read as the reverse complement.
TGTTACACCTCATTCATGTTATTCATTTATTATTCTTTTTCATTATCTTTTGCTCTTTTATATGTCCTGTACTCTGACAACTTATCATCGATCTGTTTTATGTTTTATAACTTTTTTTTTTTTTTTTTTTTTTTTTACGAACAATACGCCAACGTATTTTAAATTTGAATTACTGCACGATTCACAAATGCACAAGAGTTATTTAGTGTTAATATCTGGCAAAACCAGTAATACTATGTCTTCACGTGACACATGTCACATAGAGGGCGTGTCAAGCCCCGTCACACCGAGGTCTGCTGAACAAGTGCATGCAAACAGCGGACTCAGTCTATGTGATCGCCGTAAGCTTATTGACACCAGTGCTTACTAATTTAAGATATATATATTACAGGTATGTTCCTAACAAGTGTTATGTTCATATGCAGATGTAATTGTGATTTTCTGTTTTATACTCTCTGATCGTAATGTGAAAAAATTTTTAACTTCTAGCACTGAAGATGGTCACTAAGTGACCGAAAATCGATTTTGCGATAATAATGAGGAGGTATTGAACAGAATTGGGGAGAAGAGGAGTTTGTGGCACAACTTGACTAGACGAAGGGGTCGGTTAGTAGGACATGTTCTGTGGCATCAAGGGATCACCAGTTTAGTACTGGAGGGCAGCATGGAGGGTAAACATCGTAGAGGGAGACCAAGAGATGAATACACTAAGCAGATTGAGAAGAATGTAGGCTGCAGTAGGTACTGGGAGATGAAGAGTCTTGCACAGGATAGAGTAGCATGGAGAGCTGCATCAAAGCAGTCTCAGGACTGAAGATCACAACAACAACAATATCTAGGACTGAAGTTTTCATTCCCTTTTTCAAAATGTTCTTATTGCGCTCCAACCTATCAGTGATAAACAGCAAGACGATTGTCCGACTGGTCCAATATTTTTGCTAGCACACCTGGAATTACTGCACTCACTGCTCTTCCTACTATATGGCGGCGCAGTTACCTCAAATTTTTTTTTTTTTTTGAAGCCGTGTGATCATGCTACCTTGGCGGCCAAACACCTGTATACCCATTACACCGTAGGGGGTACACCGCCGTGATAATCTGGTGAGGAGCCTAATACGTAACGTTCGTGTCATGGGGAAACGATGCAGCCGTTATAGCCGCAAATAATGGCTGTGGAGGAGGCGTTGTGATTCCCTGCACGCTATCAGCTCACTGACAGACAGAAGGATCATGAGTCAGTGGGAAGACGAGTGGCTGGAGATGGTAAACAACAAAAGGCGATCAATCAAACCGACTAGCCAGACGTGGCGAACATCACACCAGACACAGTGATGAAAGAGATTGATGCTCACCCGGTGAAGAGTAGGAACTTGTCCATTGACACACTGATTCCTTCTCGGGCAGAATGGTTACCAATATATGGGCCATCATTCCGGAAAAAACAAGTTATGGCGATGAAACCAGCAAGAAAGAGATATGAAAGAGGAAAAACATCAGGCAGAGGTGAAGGGAACACTGTAACACACCCCAGAGCTCGGCTACCAACTACAACGGCCACAGATCTATGCAACTCTGTGTACCACTTTCGGTACAACGTGTTTTAACTACATGTGATTCATATGTTGACTTAAGGGCAAACCTCACATTGGCCGGGGACCTGTCCAACACGCTACCGGACAACGGCAGCAGTGTAACACGCACTGTATAGCGTTGTGAAATGTCAGGCCTCCTAAATCAAGATTGTACAGTCTTCATCAACTAAAAAGACGCTGATAACCGTTACAAATTTTGATAGTCTCGGTCGAAATACTATCCAATTGGAACCAGATAACGGGTTATCGTTTACCAACAATCATCTTTGGATGTAGGAAACAAACCAAATGTTCTCTTTGAGGTTAATAACAGCAGTAAAAACCTTGAAAGAATGTACAAAGCATATAACATTTTAAGAAGCATTGAATATAATGAAACAACGAACCCTACTTTCACTGTAATTGGTTCCTGAGACATCAGACAGTGTTAACTATCACAAAGCCGGTACTTTGACTAACTTGTCAGTATGTCCTAAATATCCGTCGTCGTACAAAACCAGAAGGAGAATTATCGCTGGAGGTGTCTGCCCGCCACCGTCACGATTTTCCAACTAAAGCAACACATGGTGCACGTGGGCACAGAGTTACGATCATTACACTGACACTCAGAATGATATGGAGCCAATTGAAAACCTAAATAGGTTATTTAGTTTTAACTGGATTGTGTTTAGATCATGGCTATAAAGTGGTTCAAATGGCTCTGAGCACTATGGGACTTAACATCTATGGTCATCAGTACCCTAGAACTTAGAACTACTTAAACCTAACTAACCTAAGGACATCACACAACACCCAGTCATCACGAGGCAGAGAAAATCCCTGACCCCACCGTTAATCGAACACGGGAACCCGGGTGCGTGAAGCGAGAACGCTACCGCACGACCACGAGCTGCGGACGATCAAGGCTATAAAATTTGTAGTAAATAATACAGGTCTCTGTGTCTCCTACACCTGGGAATGTGAGGTTTTGGAAACTAAGTAATCAACTACTGTGGAAACGTACGCTCATTATTTTCAGCGTCACAGTTTAGTATCTCACAATGACGTAATTCCAAATCATTGGAGGAATTTAATACATGAGAAGCTAGTTGACAAATGTATTTTATCATTGACGTATTGAGTTTTTGTGTCGACACAGACCGGTGTTATACAAAATCCTGCTAAAATGTTTATCTGGGGAAACGTCGCAACAGTTTCGCTTGCGTGAATAGATACCGAGCAAATCATGAGATGTGTGTGTTGATATTCAGTAAGGGCGCCAACGACAATACTGCTGACCGTCTAAAAATCCAATATCGTCACCATATTCATCATCATTATCAAAAGATATTACAGATAACTTTAACTAGTCGAAAGTCATTTTAGGTGAATAAGCAATGCACCTAACCCTGTGTGTTGTTTAATTTGTAGGAACAGGAAAATTTCGCTTAAACGATAATGCCAAATATAACGTATAGGCGGTTTTTAGCGACATAATGCGAAATGGACGGTTTTCTTAAAATTTGGCATTTTGCTCCTTCCTATGTAAAGATATCGTTAATCTGAGGACAACGTTTTATTAATATTGGTCAATGATAGTTACTGAATAGTAAAATTGGATATGGTCTAACTTTCTTAAGGATGAGGCTCACACATGATCTTGAAATGATTCTTTATTTCCAGCGTAAGAAATTATGGCTATATATGTGACGTCAAACGAAAATACGCTACTTCCAGTTAACTGAATTTTGGTAACAATCTTAGTCATCGAATAAAACTATTACCTCTGCTTCAAATTAAAAGGATTTGAAGAGTGTTTCATTATTTGGGACCGGCCAGAGTGGCAGAGCGGTTCTAGGTGCTACAGTCTGGAACCGCGCGACCGCTACGGTCGAAGTTTGGAATCCTGCCTCGGGCATGGATGTGTGTGATGCCGTTAGATTAGTTAGGTGTAAGTAGTTCTAGGTTGTAGGGGACTGATGACCTCAGAAGTTAAGTCCCGTAGTGCTCAGAGCCATTTGAACCATTTGAACAATCATTTCGGGAAAAACAAGTTATGGCGATGAAACCAACTAGAAAGGAATATGAAACATCAGGCAGAGGTGAAGGGAACACTGCAACACACCTCAGAGCTCGGCTACCGACTACAACGGCCACAGATCTATGCAACTCTGTGTCGACTCTGCTTTTTTTTGGCAGTAGAATGATAAAAATGAACTATATTAACGCTGACACAGCAAAGGTCCGTTACATGTACCTACAGTGGCAGGTCTCAACCATGTAGGTATTATGATGAGATGCAAATCCCTTCAAAATTTAACTAACAAATATCCATGTCAATTGGAAATGCAGATATTGTCAAATGTCTGGTATTGTACTGAAGACAGTGTGTCTTCCATCTCCAAATATGGGCTTCTGCGTTAGAGTTAAGCACCAGAAGAAAAATTTGAAATTATGACAATGCTTTCATTCGAAAGATTTTCCATAGCGCAATGAAGAGTGCTTCTTTCTTTAATTGATTGCATATATAAACATAAAAATTAACATACACAATTCTTTTTTCAGTAAAGTAAATAAATATGACCTGTAATGTCAATAAATACATTTTCATTTTGAACATAACACTGAAAAAGTATGAAATGGGACAAAAATAAGGAACCTACATCGAAACTGACAAACAATCGCACTAGAATTGGCAAGAAACAACATAAAATCGGCAAAATATTAACTCCAGTGTGTTGATTTATAAAAGTAACTTTTACTGTTAACAACCACAATTTTCTTATCTTTTATATATTACGCGTCACGTTTCGGGAAGTGATTATCATTTTCAAGTGCATTTCTCTGGGTGGTACGTCATTTATTCGTGATGTTTTCGAAGTGTGAGGTGCTTCATTGTTCTGCTGTCTTTATTGTAATCTAAAAAAATTGATGCCTCAATACTAAGCAAAGTAACGAAGACCCAGACACAGACCACACCAGAGGTGGTAAAGATGTAAACAAATGTATATGTAGCATCTCATACATGGGCAATATATACCACAAAAGATTGTCAATGTCTTCAAAAATCACAAAGTAAAAATTAGGTTCTCTGTAATTAATGAACTACAACAAAAACAATACGTAACATAAAGTATTACCATGAGCCATATTCAGCCTCTGGGATGTACAAAATAACATGCCAGCAATGCTCCATATTCTACTAGGACAAAGTGGCCAAAATTTCAACATCAGTTATACAGAGCACATTTCAGCGTACGCAAAGAACAAAGACACGAAATCAGCAATAGCCCCAAACATCAACAACACAGGACATACATTAGGAAACGTAGAGAAGAATGTCGGAGTACATCATCTGTTAAATAAAGCTCCCAGAATAGATAAGGAGGAAGGAATGGAGATATACTCATGTTACAAAGAAAATGAAGGTAACATACTAAATGAAAAATTAGTAAGTTAATCAATGAATTTCTTTAGATGTTTCGACAGTGTACTTAAATAAAAATAAGGACACATTCTTTATGTATACAAACAGGTAATTTTCATGATTATCAAGATAAATACCCTCTGTACAATATCATGCTCTCTGGACGATGCATTACATTATTTCCGTGTAAAAATGTCTTTATAACTGCTTCTTTATGCACGTCTGCTGTTTTTATTGTGAACTGCGCACAGAAAATTTTGTGTGCTGTTTGTGTGTGAGTTCCTGCACAAGTGGCCCACAAGAAAACGAAGAATACAAGTTCCTTCCAAACTTCGTTGTTAACTCTGTATAAAGATCGATCATTAATTAAAAATTGCATGTGTTTGTACATTAGTCTAAAGACAATAGAACAATGCAGCACATGACACATCGAAAATATCACTAATAAATAGCAAGCACACTGAAAATGGAATTCGAAATAGTAGTTCTTTCCTGAAACATATCGTGCAAACTATAAACGAAAAGAAAATCGTGATTGTTAGCAAAAAAAGTTATTTCACCAACAATGCAGTTGATATTGTCATTTTTGATGGGACCTTACTCCAATGTCTTAAGTTTTCAGGAACTAATGGAAACCTTCTGCAGGTGATTATATGCAGTGTAACAGAATGGGCTTTCTAATCTTTAAGAAAGGCAGTGAAATGCATTTTTTACCATTATTACATCTATTAAGTTTTAAAAATAGGCGCAAAAGCTTGGAATAAGGCCCTTTTCTTCAGGAAGCAATTGATACGCATTGCCAAGTTATGTTTTAGTTGTGTTTTAAGTTGTTTCCTCTTTTACTCGTAGTTAGTTAGTTAGTTGGTTGCGTCTTCCAATTATCAATCACACGGTACAGTAGCTGTTATGATGTGGAACGTGTCAAGTGCACAAGAAGTGCACATATGAAACAAGATTTTTTTAATATATATATGTATATATATTACAATACAGAGTTAAAGATTAATATTTATATTATTTACCACATTCCCTTAAATGGCACAAAATGTGTATACTATATTGACAGATTTATTTATTCCTATTCAAGAATTCATCTATGGTATAGAAGGAATTGTGAAGCAGATATGATTTCAATTTATTTTTGAAGCTATTACTGCTGTCCGTCAGACATTTTATTTCATCTGGTAATTTGTCGAAAATTTTTGCAGTAGCATATTTTACCCCTTGCTGTGCCAAAGATAGGTTGAGTAAAGGATAGTGTAAGTTTTTCTTTTTTCTGGTATTATAATCACGAATGTCACTGTTGTTTTTAAACTGGTACATGTTGTTGAGAACAAATTTCATTAGTGAGCAAATATACTGTGATGCTGTTGTAAGGATTCTCAATTTTTTAAAAAGATGCCTACAAGATGTGCGACTATGAGCCCCACGCATTATTCTAACCAATTTCTTTTGAGCAGTGAATACTTTTTGTCTAAATGTTGAGTTACCCCAAAATATTATTCCATATGATATCAGAGTGTGCAAGTGTGCAAAATATTTCAGTTTACTAATTTCTATATCCTCAAAATTGGCAATTACTTTGATTTGCAGAAGTTGCTGAACCTAGTCGCTTTAGAAGATCCAAAATATGAATTTTCCAATTAAGATTCTCATCTATATGTACACCCAAAAACTTAGTATGCTCTACCCTGCCTACTGACTTCTGTTGATGTGTTATATTTATTGAAGCAACTGTTCTTTTTGCAGCAGAAAATTTGATGTACTGTGTTTTTTCAAAGTTTAGAGCAAGCCCATTTGCAGAAAAGCAATAAATGACTTTCCCAAAGACCTTATTTGTATCATTTTCAACTGGAGTTTCTTTTACTGGATTAATAATGATGCTTGTATCATCAGCAAACAGTGTTACTTCATCTTCCTGTTTCAGATAGGAAGGGAGGTCGTTCACATATATCAAGAACAGAAGCAGACCCATGATTGAACCCTGTGGAACACCTAATGTAATTACACTCCAGTTCGATGAAGTGGCAAACTCATTTAAATCACATGACCCATAAAAGGAAAATTTTTGCTTCCTGTTCTGTAGGTATGACTTAAACCACTCATATGCTTTTCCATTTATACCACAGAATTGCAATTTCTGTAACATAGTGTCATGGTTCACACAATCAGATACTTTGGACAAGTTGCAGAAAATTCCTATTGGTGACATTTTACTATTTAAAGACTATTACGTGGACAGTAAAATTGTATATTCCTGTCTCAGTCTAACAGCATTTTTGAAATCCGACCGGTGATTTACTAAGTATCCCACTCTTGAGTGCATTACTTTCTCGAAGAGTTTTGAAAATGCTGTAAGCAAGGATGAGATTTTCGTTTTCCTAATAATCAGGAACGGGGATAATTGATATAGTCTCAAGACTGAGATAAGGAAAGGTAGGTTGCGAACTGGATGAATTCACGAGAGGAAAAAATCAGAATCTCATTAAGAATCCCAGATAGATTAAAAATCGGTTTGAATCGACTGATCAACAGTAGCGCGCTGCGATTCACAACAAAGACCGGTGTAGCTGTCCTTTATTACGATGCTGCTGGGATCCCCATCTGATGGATTGTGATTAGCATATGTAATTAGGGGGAACGGGAGAGTAGGGAAGGGGGGGCGGGGTGGGTAGCGATGCTGGCGCCCGCGGCCATTAGTCGAGCACCTCGGGGATGACGGCTCGCAGGAGTCCTCACAGAGCGCCGCGTTGCGCAACGAGCTCGTTATCTGAGCGGCCGCCGGTGAGGCTTATTGCGGGTCCGTTTTGTTATGTCGCCGTCGCCGCCGCCGCCGCTGCGGTGCGGGTACTTACCTGCGGCCGCCCCGTGGCCTGGCCCCTCAGTCCGCGCATGCTAATTTGGCTCCTCCAGCGCCGACCTTTACGCTTTGAGGCCGCGCCCGGAGGCGAACGCCAAATTGACGCTGCGAATACCTCGCCGTTGCCTGCGTTACGAGGCCGCCGGCAAATTAACTTCTCTGAGCGGCTTAGCGTTTGTAAGATGACCGACGGCAGTGCGTAAAATAGGGCCGTTTTCTGCAAGCTGTACCAGGCGTACAGGGAGAACGCGACCTCCGCAGTGCCGCCTCTTTACGCTTCTTTGGCTGTTTTGTCGGCTGCATCATCTACCAAACTCCCAGCGTCCAACTTTCTCCTGTTTATGGGTTTTCTGTAAGGCTTCTTGGAAGGTATGAATAATTTTTTTCCCAGGGACCAAATGTACAGATTGCAGGGCACAGAGAGAATGTTAGTGCATCGTGTCTCACTTTATAATTCAGTGATCCGTTGCCTCCACACAGCCGGTCGATGTGGCCAAGCGGTTTTAGGCCCTTCAGTCTGGAAGTAGTTCTCAGTTCTAGGAGACTGATGACCTCAGATGTTAAGTCCCAAAGTGCTTAGAGCGATCTGAACCATGTCAGCCTCCGCCCAACTATCTTACTGGTTGACAAAAAGATCATGCCTCAGTGAGAAGATGAGTGGAAGAGCGGTTGGAGGTGATAAATAAGTAACTGTGGCCAATCAAATCGACTACACACTCAATACTCAGCTGGTGAAGAATACGATGGTGTCCATCCCCATACAGTTTCCTTCTCCAGCGGGATGATCAGCAACATGAGCGGCCTGTGGGCTATCACTTATGGTACAACATACACTGACAGATAAAGAGTTGCAATACCAACAAGGAATTGTGCGACATAAACGAAAGTTGGTAGGCGCGTTTCTACATCTGAAACATGATGTCCATTGAAATTCCATGCGAGTCGCGTAAGAGTGGCGTTAGTAGCTCTACTATGATGATACAAATCAGATTTCCTTTCAATACACGCTTCAAGCAGTAAATGAGTTCTGCTATTTGGGGAGCAAAATAACTGATGATTGTCGAAGTAGAGAGGATATAAAATGTAGACTAGCAACGGCAGGAAAAGAGTTTCTGAAGAAGAGAAATTTGTGTCAGGAAGTCGTTTCTGAAACTATTTGTATGGAGTGTAGCCATGTATGGAAGTGAAACATGGACGATAAATGGTTTAGACAAGAAGAGAATAGAAGATTTCGAAATGTAGTGCTACAGAAGAACGCTGAAGATTAGATGGGTATATCACGGAACTAATGAGGAGGTACTGAATAGAATTGGGGAGAAGAGGAATTTGTGGCACAACTTGACTAGAAGAAGGGATCCGTTAGTAGGACACATTCTGCGGCATCAAGGGATCACCAATTTAGTGATGGAGGGAAGCGTGGAGGGTAAAAATCGAAGAGGGAGACCAAGAGATGAATACACTAAGCAGATTCAGAAGGATGTAGGTTGCAGTAGGTACTGGGAGATGAAGAAGCTTGCACAGGATAGAGTAGCATGGAGAGCTGCATCAAACCAGTCTCAGGACTGAAGACCACAACAACAACAAACACACTTCAACGGTCGTGAGGTCGAGCTACCTTTGAGATTGTGCGTTGCGAGTTGATGTTAGTCAAGAATGCCCTTAAGGCGACAAAGACGCCATTTCCAACACCTTCTGCCTTTGATTGGGGTCGCGTAATAGGGTTACGAGAAGCCGGATGTTCCTTCCGCGATGTAGCAGAAATGTAGCCACTGTACATGATTGCTGACAACGCTGGTCACCAATATGTACGCTCTCAATAAGACCGGACACTGGCGCATCGTGCTGCATCCGCAGCTGCAATTTCAGCAGCAGTTGTCACCCCAGTGACACAACGAACTGTTACAAATCGGTGACTCCAAAGACATCTCCGAGCCAGACGCCCTTTAGCTTGCATTCCACAGACCCCAAACCACAGCCATTTCGGTTTTCAGAGGTGTCAAGTGAGAGTTCATTGGAGGGCACGGTGGAGGTCTGTTGTCTTCGCCGGCCTTGGTGGCCGAGCGGTTCTAGGCGCTACAGTCTGGATCCGCGCGACTGCTACGGTCGCAGGTTCGAATCCTGCCTCGGGCATGGATGTGTGTGATGTCCTTAGGTTAGTTAGGTTTAATAGTTCTAAGCTCTAGGGGACTGATGACCTCAGAAGTTAAGTCCTAATAGTGCTCAGAGCCGTTTGTTGTCTTTCCTGATGAGAGCTGGTTCTGCCTCGGTGCCAGTGATGGCCGTGTGTTTGTTAGGAGGAGACCAGTTGAGGATCTGTCCGCGTGCTAGACTTACTGGACCCACACCGAGAGTTATGGTCTGGGGTGTGATTTTGCATGACAGCAGAACCACTGTCATGTTTATCCCACGCACCCTGATTGTAAACTTGAATTCCAGTTAACAGTATTCCAAGGGCTGTTTTCCAACGCTCCTCTATACACCACTGTTCTAATGCAAGATGCTCTGTCAGACTGTCGACATATTGCCTTGGCCTGCTGGGTTACCAGATCTGTCCCCAATCGAGCACACCTGGGACATCATTGGATGACAATACCAACGTCGTCCACAGACAGCATCAAATGTCCCTGTATTGACAGACTGAGTGCAACACATTAGAACTGTATCCCACAAACTGACATCCACCACCTGTAGAACATGTATGTTTGAATTCAACATTCTGACCGTTGCATCGGTTATTAATTTACCTCCGTTTCACATTTACAATGGCTTATCTATCGCTTACATTAAGCTGTTACCTTGTAAGGTCAATCACTTACATATGTCACATAGACAAACGAATAGCCGCAATTTCATTACTGTACATTAATTAGTGTTTTGGTGGTGGGATCTTTTTTCCGTCAGTGTCTTTTAGATGTACGTATTTAATATGCTGGCATAATGGGAACAGTATGCTTGGCTGGAAATCTGTCCACCGTCATAAACGACAATGTTGTTCTACAGCTGCTGTATAACTGGTTGCCACGGTTAGACAGTACACTGTCCATTGATAAAATATCCAGACACCCATAAGATATGTCTCCAGAGGCGCAGCCACCAGTATAAAAGGAGGGGGACCATTGTGTTTTCAGTAGAGAAACAGTCACAACAGTTCAGATCGGACTGGAGGCCTCATTGACTTCCAACGTGGACTAGCCATTGGATGTTACCTGAATAACAAATTCCTCATGGTCCAAGATGCTACTCCAGGCGGGTGCAAAATGAATGTGCGCAACGGAAAATATAAACGCTAAAATGAAGATTTGGCCCTGTCTGACTACCCCTGAAGCAGATCTTAGGATCTCTTAATTCTATATATTAGAATCTAAACGTAAATGATTGATGAAGACAACTAATCCTACTAAATGATAAACGTTGTTCCTACTTATATATTTATTACAGATTAAAAAAGAAACCTGTATATTACAAAGTTTACATATCCTAAGTAAAATTATTAATCAATTGCCCAACTCCGCGCCTTATTATGACTGCGTGATCTAATATCAATAACGCGAAATGACTGACATCATCTACGTACTAAACACTAGAAGACACTACTTTCAAAGATGATCTACGGTGGTGTGGATCGTCAGTGGAAATAAACGATGGTGATCACAGCTGTTTAGGTTTACAGCCCTAATAAGCCAAAGCAATTTGCGATATCACCGTATGTACTGCGTCTGGTGCGTTGGCGTGCTTGTTCTCGTACACATATGCGTCGATGGAAGAACTCTAGCCACGAAAATAAAAACTCTTTCAAATACTAGGACGGCAGAAGGCGGTCCTCTGACTAATACACTCTAATACTGTCTTCTCCTCTCCGTGTTCTACAGACGAGAAACGCGAACTCCCAGCCACAAGGACAGAGTTCAGATAACGTCTCAAGTATAGGCAGAGGAAGTGCTCTCAATTACTGAACGCTGTGTACTCAACGACGACTTCCAACCTGGAGGCGAAGTCCAGCGTCGTAGAGGTTCGCAACAGTACAGTGCCTAACTGTTCTACCTGTAAACTCTCCTGAGAGCAAAGGCAGCAAGTCCGTCTGTCCCAACAAAGCTGATATTAAGCGACCGTCACACATGGGCGCTCACAATGGAAGACCACGTCTCTCCACTGCTGGCCTCCCAGCAAGGCTCCTCGCCACCCTCGTAATTCCGAAAACGAATCATATTCCCGAAACCACGGAATATTCTCCCTCTCTACAGATTCTTCCGAACGCTGAACAACCATATTTTAGTCTTTTGTCGTCCAGCGCGGAAAGTTTACGAGGTAATACCTATGCTCATACCATGGACACTTCTGACTAAAAAGCCTTGGAAATAACCCGGCCTGCGCGGTTTCTGAGGTGCCGCTTCTTCGTTCCTCTCACATGCGTTCAAAATTTGCAAAGCTGGAAGTATTATCCGGTTATCCTTCCAGCCCTACTACAATAGCGGCCGGTCGCGACTCTATTGTGTCCCAGCGCTGAGGTGTCTCAACGTCCGCCTTGCTCCTTCCTGTATTTAAGCAGGACCAACACAGCTGTGTGGGCCTTCCACCCAGGGCTTGAGTTCCACCTGCCGTTTCATTTCCACTGGCGTTCCAACCTGTACTGGTATAGGCAATAATTCATTACGCCTTATTTATAATAAATCATGCAATAAGCGTTAACAATTATTTACATGGCGTACGTGAAAATGCCAGTCTCCTTTAAATATTCATATATACGATGTACAACCTATCAAATGATATCTAACTGTGCTTGTAGTTCATGGCAAAGTATGTGGATGAGTGCTTGTAAGGTGCGAAATTGTAGCCACCTTACAACGGATATCTCAGCCCTTCTAAAGCTGCCCAAGTCGTCTATGGTAAGATAACAGTGAAGTGGAAACGCGAAGGAGCAACGACCAACACCAAGCAGACCTCATGTACTGACAGACAGGGACCGTGGAGAAATGTGGAGGAAGGTTGTAAAAAATGCGTGTAATGAACGGAAGGGATCTCTCGCGAGTTCCAAAGTGCCACCAGTAGCCCAGCTGGCACACTAACTGTGTTTAGGGAGTTAAAGGGAATAAGGTACAGCGGTTGAGCATCTCCTCATAGCCCACACATTTCTCTACTCAGTACCAAGCGGTGGTTGAGGTAGGGTAAAGAGCGACGGCATCGGACAATGGATGACTGGCAATGAGCGATTTGAATTGATGGCGCACGCTGTAGTCTGTGGCAATCTGATGGAAGGGTTTGGGTGTGGCAACTGCCTGGAGAACGTTACCTTCCGTCATGTGCAGTTCCAGCACTGAAGTACGCAGGAAGCGGTGTTTTGGCACGGCGGTGCAGTACTCTTATTACGTTTGATAAAACGTTAAATTTAGAATGATATGGACACACGTCACAGCATTTTGTAGCTTATCCAATAAAGAAACAGTTCGTAGGCGATGATCATTGCATCAGCAAGAGAATGCAGCCTATCATAAAGCAGCGTCAGTAAGACAACGTTTTGTGGGCAATAATATACATGATATGGACTCGCCTGCTCATAGTCCCGACCTGAAGCGGATGGGACACCTTTGGGGAGAGTTAGAACATCTGCTTCACTCCAGACCCCAACGTCCAACAACGCTACCTTCTCTGGTTTCGACTCTTGAGGAAGAGAGGACTACCATTCCTCCACAGAGATTCAGACGCTTCATTGAAAGTTAATCTAGCAGAGTTGAAGCTGTGATAAAGGCGAAGGGTGAACACATTCCTTCTTAATGTCCGCCAGTCCGCCCGGTTAGCCGTGCGGTCTTACACACAGCTTTCTGGATTGGGAAGGAGCGCCTGGTCCCTGGCACGAATCCGCACGGCGGACTTGGGTCGAGGTCCGGTGAGCTGGCCAGTCTGTGGATGGTTTTTAGGCCGTTTCCCATCTGCCTTCGTGAATGCAGACTGGTTCCCCTTATTCCGCCTCAGCTGCACTATGTCGGCGATTGCTGCGCAAATAAGTTCTCCACCTACGCGTACACCACCATTACTCTACCACGCAAACATAGGGGTTACACTCGTCTGGTGTGAGACATTGCCTGTGGGGGTCAACCGGGAGCCGAACCGCCCAATAACCCTGAAAAAGTGGTTCGGTGTAGAGCGGCGGAGGGATGAAGTGGACTGCGGTAGTCGTCGTGGGGTTGTGGACCACTGCGGCTGCGGCGGGGACGGAGCCTCTCCGTCGTTTATAGACCCCCGGTTAACATACAATACAATGTCCGCCAACAAATACTTTCGGTCAGATAGTGTATGTTCTTTACAAGTCACCATGTAGTGCACGGCGACGAATGCTTTGCAAGCAGTACAATCGATTTTGACCCCAGTCAGTTTGCATTCGGGAGGCAGACGGTTCAAACCCGCGTCCGGCCGTCCTCATTTAGGTTTTCAGTGGTTTCCCTAAATCGCTTCGGTCAAATGCCATGACGGTTCCTTTGAAAGGGCTCGGCCGGCTTTCTTCCCTGTCCTTCCCTAATCCGATGGGACCGATAACCTCGATGTTTGGTCCCCACCCCCAAATCAACTATCAAACTCAATCGATTTACGTATTGAGCGAAAGACAAAAGACAGCCAGTATGTCTCTATGTGTACCCCAATCTCTCTTATTTTTACTGTCGTGATTCCTATTCGTGATGTTCAATGCTGAGTGCATAATCGTCTCACACCTTTCCTCGAATGTAGGATCTCTAAATTTACATACTAGTGTTGCGCCAGGACTACGTCGTCTCCCTTCCAAGAATTTCCATTTGAATCCAAAGAGAATTTCTGTTACACTTTCGTATGGACTAAACCGCGCTGGCAGGGCACCGCTGAATTCATTCAAAGTCTGTTCTCGTACTATTGGATAAGAACTTCATAACACCAGAGAAATACTTCCGATTTTGTCGCACTACCGCCTTTCATACGTTTTCTTTTACAGATAAAATGCCTTTTTTTTCAGAACCCTTCCAAGAAATCTAAATACACCATTTCCTAACAGATATTGTACGTGATCATTCGACTGTATGTCGTTTCTTAACATTGCATCTACATACTTGTACTGTACACCGTGCACAAGATGTTGATAACTAATGTTGTAATCGGTACTATCTGTTTTCTATTCTTTGTTATAAGAATAATACTATATTCATTCACATTGTAAGAGAGCCTTGGAAAGGGTGAAAAATCAGCCAACCACTTGCGTAGCACATGTTTATTAGAATCCTTGACATAGGTTTAGATAACTATAAAATTAAGCTCTTCAGGAAGAGACTGAATAGAAACTGAACGCTGGTTACAAAAAGGTTCAAATAGAACAGAAATAGCAAATGCGGATGAAATGCTGTAAAACAAGATACACACTTATTTATTACGTACTTTGTTGAAACGAAACGTTAGAATAAAGCTATTGGGTCTTGTAAAGTAAAAAGTCATCTCAAAACAATAAAATAACAAGTCATAGTAATGAGATCTCATCCGTCTGGACTTCACGAATAAAACTTGCCAACTGAGTAACGTACTAGGCTCTTACGGTAACGTACGTGTAGGAGACACTACGTGTGTGGGCTTAATCAATGCACAAATACTCATACTGAATGGTTTACCTAAAAAGTCAACTGACAAATAAAAAAAATTCACATGATTAGCCGCGAATAATCATACTGAGTAGCTTATATCTGATAACTGTCAATTAAAAATCGTGCATGATTATCGAACGCTATTATCCTACATTTAGCAGGACAGTCTAGTAGATAAAATATTTTACTAGAAAGAAATAATGCTAACAAAAATTATTTACGAGTCCTTACGTTAAAACTTATTAAAACAGAAAAATTCTATAAAAACATAACGACTTTAAAACAGTTGCTCCACTATAGACAGATCTTCTTTCCCTAGCAACATATACTGTTGCTTCAAGTAGATGACGTGTAGTAGCGAATAGATTTTAGATTTTAATAGAGCTCTAACGATGTAAAGAAAAGTGGCGTGTTCAAGTAGGTACGACCATCAAATTTTTATCTTGCGATAAGGCAACTGATCTATGATGTAAACATATAGCGCTGAATAAATGGCGTGGATAAGCTCCATTGGTCAATGCATCCTTCCACCCATAGGCTCTGTCCTCTGTATTTAACAGTGGAATTCCCTGGAACTCTTAATATTACCGCCCTTGCTTTTAATTCCACCGAAGGTTGTTTTGACTTTTCCTTCCGACAACCGTTTCTTTTCCAATTTTTTCAAATTTTACATGCAGCCATTTCGCCTTAGCTTCCCTGCACTTACTATTTATTTGATTCCTAAGTGACTCGTACTTCTCATTTTTTCACTTATTTATTTACAACATGCTCCATTACATTATTTGTAGTACTACGTGTGTGTGTGTGTGTGTGTGTGTGGTGTGTGTGTGTGTGTGTGAGAGAGAGAGAGAGAGAGAGAGAGTGAGGGGGGGGGGGTTAGTGTAATGTTTGTGTTGCATAATGACGATGATAATAACGACGATGACGATGACGATGATAGTAGGGAGAGGGTGGAACGCGATGGCGGCACATAGCCTACTCCTCGCGAATAGCAGCGAAGGGGCCGCCAAGCTTCTACATCTGCATTTCCATGGATACTCTGCAAGTCATGATAGGTGCCTGGCAGAGGGTTCGTCGAACCACCTTCAAAATAATTATCTATTATTCCTATCTCGTACAGCGCGCGGGGAAAACGAACACCTATATCTTTCCGTGCGAGCTCTGATTTTCCTTACTTTATTATAATGACAGTTTCTCCCTGTGTAGGTCGGCGTCAACAAAATATTTTCACATTCGGAGGAAAAAACTGGTAATTGAAATTTAATGAGAAGATTCTGCCGCAACTAAAAACGCCATTGTTTTAATGATATCCATCCCAAATCCTGCATCATTTCAGTGACACCCTCTACCCTATTACGCGATAATACAAAACGTGCTGCTCTCCTTTCAACTTTCTTGACGTACTCCATCAATCCTGTCTAGTAAGGTCCCACACTGTGCAGCAGTAGTCTAAAAGAGGACGGACAAGCGTAGTATTGGCATTTTCTTTAGGAGATCTGCTACATTTTCTAGGTGTCCTGCCGATAAAACGCAGTCTTTGGTTAGTCTTCCCGCAACATTTTCTATGCGTTCCTTCCAGTTTAAGTAGTTTGTAGTTGTAATTCCTAGGTATTGAAACGTCCCCTTTTTGAAGAATTATACATGACTGTACTTAACCTGTCACACAATATTTTTAGCGCAACGCAATCTGACTTTCAAAAATCCCTACAAAAGAATGGCCCTGACTAACATTAACCTATACCTTTCACAAATCACTTACCTCACCAAAAATCTTCGTTACTCAAGCTACTGCAATACAGCGAACGCCACTACTGCCAGCTAAATAAAAGATTCAAACTACGGACGGCACTAACTACTGATAGGCATAGTTAGGAAATGAAAGATTTTAGTAGAGAACAAACAATGTATTTACCTTAATAGTGTTGAAAGATCATAATATACATAGCAGTTCCTAATATCCAGTATTACAAATTTCAAAACTCCGCCATCTCTCTCCCCACATCCACCACTGCTGGCGGCTCACCTCCAACTGCGCAACGCTACGCGCTGTTAACATCCAGCTGCCGCTGCCCAACACTACGATGGCAGACAACAATGCAAACTAGCCACAGACTGCACACAGCACAGCCAGTGATTTTCATACAGAGCGCTACGTAACGTTTCCAATAAGAAAACATAAACAGCCTACTTACAGTATTTAGCTCAATTTACGGCGTTTAGATTAGACTCACTAACCGTATAACCAGAGTTTAACGGTCTCATTTTAGCACTCATGTTGAAGACTTCACACTTTTCGTTATTTAGGGTCAATTGCCATTCTTTACACCATACAGATATCTTTTCTAAATCGTTTCGCTATTTATTGTGTTCTTCTAGTGACTTTACTAGTCGATAAACGACAGCGTCATCTGCAAACAACCTAACACCGATGCTCGGATTGTCTCCTAAATCTTTTATATAAATAAGGAACAGCAAAGGGCCTATAACACTACCTTGGGGAATGCCAGAAACCACATCTGTTTTACTCGATGACTTTCCATCAGTTATTACGAACTATGAACTCTCTGACAGGAATTGACAAATTCAGTCACATAACTGAGACGATATTCCATAAGCAAGCAATTTCACAACAAGGCTTTTATTTGGTACAGTGACAAAAGTATTCTGGAAATCTTAGAAATACAGAATCAATTTGAAATCCCTTGTCAATAGCACTCAACACTTCATGTGAGTAAAGAGCTACTTGTGGTTCACAAGAACGATGTGTTCTAAATCCTTGTTGATTGTGTGTCAATAGACTGTTTTCTTAGAGGTAATTCATAATGTTCGAACACAATACATGTTCCAGAATCCTTCTGCATATCGACGTTAATGATAAGGACCTGTACTCTAGTGAATCACTCCTACTACCTTTCGCGAATACTAGTGAGACCTGTTCAACTTTCCAGTCCTCGGATACGGATTTTTCGTCGAGCGAACGGTTATACACTCCTGGAAATTGAAATAAGAACACCGTGAATTCATTGTCCCAGGAAGGGGAAACTTTATTGACACATTCCTGGGGTCAGATACATCACATGATCACACTGACAGAACCACAGGCACATAGACACAGGCAACAGAGCATGCACAATGTCGGCACTAGTACAGTGTATATCCACCTTTCGCAGCAATGCAGGCTGCTATTCTCCCATGGAGACGATCGTAGAGATGCTGGATGTAGTCCTGTGGAACGGCTTGCCATGCCATTTCCACCTGGCGCCTCAGTTGGACCAGCGTTCGTGCTGGACGTGCAGACCGCGTGAGACGACGCTTCATCCAGTCCCAAACATGCTCAATGGGGGACAGATCCGGAGATCTTGCTGGCCAGGGTAGTTGACTTACACCTTCTAGAGCACGTTGGGTGGCACGGGATACATGCAGACGTGCATTGTCCTGTTGGAACAGCAAGTTCCCTTGCCGGTCTAGGATTGGTAGAACGATGGGTTCGATGACGGTTTGGATGTACCGTGCAAAATTCAGTGTCCCCTCGACGATCACCATTGGTGTACGGCCAGTGTAGGAGATCGCTCCTCACACCATGATGCCGGGTGTTGGCCCTGTGTGCCTCGGTCGTATGCAGTCCTGATTGTGGCGCTCACCTGCACGGCGCCAAACACGCATACGACCATCATTGGCACCAAGGCAGAAGCGACTCTCATCGCTGAAGACGACACGTCTCCATTCGTCCCTCCATTCACGCCTGTCGCGACACCACTGGAGGCGGGCTGCACGATGTTGGGGCGTGAGCGGAAGACGGCCTAACGGTGTGCGGGACCGTAGCCCAGCTTCATGGAGACGGTTGCGAATGGTCCTCGCCGATACCCCAGGAGCAACAGTGTCCCTAATTTGCTGGGAAGTGGCGGTGCGGTCCCCTACGGCACTGCGTAGGATCCTACGGTCTTGGCGTGCATCCGTGCGTCGCTGCGGTCCGGTCTCAGGTCGACGGGCACGTGCACCTTCCGCCGACCACTGGCGACAACATCGATGTACTGTGGAGACCTCACGCCCCACGTGTTGAGCAATTCGGCGGTACGTCCACCCGGCCTCCCGCATGCCCACTATACGCCCTCGCTCAAAGTCCGTCAACTGCACATAGGGTTCACGTCCACGCTGTCGCGGCATGCTACCAGTGTTAAAGACTGCGATGGAGCTCCGTATGCCACGGCAAACTGGCTGACACTGACGGCGGCGGTGCACAAATGCTGCGCAGCTAGCGCCATTCGACGGCCAACACCGCGGTTCCTGGTGTGTCCGCTGTGCCGTGCGTGTGATCATTGCTTGTACAGCCCTCTCGCAGTGTCCGGAGCAAGTATGGTGGGTCTGACACACCGGTGTCAATGTGTTCTTTTTTCCATTTCCAGGAGTGTATATGATTGTTAAGTATTGAGCTACTGTATCAGCAAACTCTCAAAGGAACCTAAATGGTATACAGTCTGGACAGAAGACTTGATTTTAGTAAGTGATTAAGTTGCTTTACTGCTCTGAAAAAAATGGCTCTGAACACTATGGGACTCAACTACTGAGGTCATTAGTCCCCTAGAACTTAGAACTAGTTAAACCTAACTAACCTAAGGACATCACAAACATCCAAGCTCGAGGCAGGATTCGAACCTGCGACCGTAGCGGTCTTGCGGTCCCAGACTGCAGCGCCTTTAACCGCACGGCCACTTCGGCCGGCTATTGCTCTGAGGATATCTATCATACTTCTATGTCGCTCATGTTGGCAGCTGTTTTTGATTCGAATTCTGCAATGTTTACTTCGTCTTCTTTGGTGAAGGAATTTCAGGAAACTGTGTTTAGTATGTCTGCTTTGGCAGCACTGTTGTCCATAGTATTCCCATTGCTATCGTGCAGAGAAGTCATTGATTGTTTCTTACCGCTAGCATACTTCACAGGCGACCTGAATCTCTTTGGATTTTCTGCCAGGTTTCGAGACAAAGTTTCGTTGTGGAAACTATTATAAGCATCTCGCATGAACTCCGCGCAGAGCTTCGAGCTTCTATAAAAAATAGCCAAAAAATGGTTAAATGGCTCTAAGTACTATGGGACTTAACATCTGAGGTCACCAGTTCCCAGAACTACTTAAACCTAACTAACATAAGAACATCACAGACATCCATGCCGGGGGCAGGATTCGAACCTGCGACCGTAGCAGCCGCGTGGCTCCCGACTGAAACGCCTAGAACCGCTTGGCCACAGCGGCCGGCCAAAAGATAGCCAATCTTGGAGATTTTGCGTCTGTTTAAATTTGGCATGATATTTTCGTTCTTTCTGCAACAGTGTTCTAACCCGTTTCGTGTACCAAGGAGGATCAGATATATCGTTTGTTAATTTATTTGGTATAAATCGCTCAATTACTGCCGATATCATTTCTTTGAATTCAAGCCACATCTGGACTACACTTACATTGTTAATTTGGAAGGAGTGGAGATTGTCTCTCAGGAAGATGTCAACTGAAATTTTCTGCGCTTTTTCGAATAGGTATATTTTTCGTTTATTTTTTGAGGATTTGAGGGTTACAATATTCAGTCTTGCTACGACAGCCCTGTGTCAACTAATCACTGTATCCATTTTGATGCTTGTTATTAGTTCAGGATTATTTCTAGCAAAGAGGTCAAATGTGTTTTCACAACCGTTTACTATTCGCGTGGGCTCATGAATTAACTGCTCGAAATAATTTTCAGAGAATGCGTTTAGCACAATATCGGATGATGTTTTATGCGTACCTCCTGATTTAAACATGTATTTTCACCAACATGTCAAGGGTAAATTAAAGTCATCGCCAACTACAATTTTAAGAGTCGGATACGTGTTTAAAATGAAACTCAAGCTTTCTTTGAACCTTTTAGCAACTGGCCGGCCGCGGTTTACGCGCGGTTCTAGGCGCTTCAATCCGGAATCGCACGACTGCTACGGTCGCAGGTTCGAATCCTGCCTCGGGCATGGATGTGTGTGATGTCCTTACGTTAGTTAAGTTTACGTAGTTCTAAGTTCTAGGGGACTGATGACCTCAGATGTTAAGTCCCATAGTGCTCAGAGCCATTTGACGCTTTCAGCAACTGTATCATCTGGTTTCTTCGCAATTTCCTTCC
Organism: Schistocerca americana; assembly: GCF_021461395.2. Lineage (NCBI taxonomy): Eukaryota > Metazoa > Arthropoda > Insecta > Orthoptera > Acrididae > Schistocerca > Schistocerca americana. The sequence continues at coordinate 261,590,537 of NC_060121.1, read as the reverse complement.
TTATACCTGCGTTTTTGTTTCCAACATCTGTGACTGCCCTTTTTAGAGATGTACATTCCTCCTCAACTGAACTGTCTGCTGAGCTGTTCATTATCAGAGTATCAATAGCCTCAGAGACCTTCAAGCAGATCTCTTCATTCATTGGTACTTCCACATCCTACTTGCTTGTGAATTGATTCTTTCCTGATTACTCTCTTAAACTTCAGCCTGTTCTTCATCATTACTGGTGCTGTATCTACCCCTGGGTATGCTTTACAATCCAGTACCTGATTTTCGAATCTCTATCTATCTGGAATCTGTCCGTATCTTCCTGCCTTTCCAAGTATATCTCCTCCTATTGTGATTCTTGAACAGAGTATTCGATATTACCAACTGATAATCATTGCAGAACTCAATAAGTCTTTCTCCTCTCTCGTTCTTATTTGACAGCCCATATTTCCCGTAACGCTTTCTCCTACTCCCTACCCTACAAACGCAGTCAAGTCGTCCATGTATATTATTTTCATCTTCCTGTAAGTACTGAATTATCTGTTCAACATCCTCATATACTTTCTCTATCTCTTTAGATTCTGCTTGTGACATCAGAGTTTGTACCTGAACTATTGTTGTACGTGTTGGTTTGCTGTCAATTCTGATGAGAACAAATCTATCACTGAACAGTTTACTGTAGTATTCTCTCTGCCCTACCATCCTATTCACAACGAATCCTACTCCCCAATTTTCTGCTATTGTTCATATTAACCTGTACTCATGTGGTCAGAAGTTCTTGGTTTCTTTCACTTCGCCGGCCGGGGTGGCCGAACGGTACTAGGCGCTACAGTCTAGAACTGTGCGACGGCCACGGTCACAGGTTCGAATCCAGCCTCGGGCATGGATATGTGTGATGTCCTTAGGTTAGTTAGGTTTAATTGGTTCTAAGTTCTAGGGGACTGATGACCTCAGATGTTAAATACCATAGTGCTCAGAGGCATTTGAAACATTTTTTTTTCTTTCACTTCACTGACCCGCATTATATCTAGTTTGAGCCCCTGCATTTCCCTTTTCACATTTTATAGCTTCCTTACCAAATTAAAAGTTCTGACATTCCATGCCCCGACTTGTAGAACGTTAACCTTTCGTTGGTTATTCAAATTTTTTCTCATTGTCACCTCTCACTTGGTAGTCGCATCCCAGAGATGGGGTGTGTTGACAGAGAAGGAATACTTAGCCATTGTCCCAGTAATTATCTTAACGAATTTGTATTTTTATAGAATTTTTCTCTTATAATGAGTTTGAAGACAAGGGTATTAAATAACTTTCAATAGTACTACAGTGAAATATTTTATATTCTGGACTGAACTATTAAAGGTAGGCTTATAGTGTTCGATAATCACGCACTATTTTTAATCGTCATTTATCAGACTTAAGCTGCTCAATATGATTATTCACACCTAATCATGAGCAATTTTTTATTTGGAAACTGATTTTATGTAAACCTCTCAGCATGTTTATTTGCTCCTATCTTAAGCACACAGTCGTAGCGTCCTCTATTCGTAAGTTACCTTAACTTCAGAGTCTAGTACGTTAGTCAGTTCACGAGTCTTATCCACGGAGCTCACGCTGATATTATCTGATTATCATGACTTGTTATTTTATTGTTTTTGAGACAATTTTTACTTGACGATAACCAGACGGCTTTATTTTAACGTTCCTTTTCAACACAATATGCAAGTGTAGATGTGTAACTGGGCTTACAGTATGTTATTCGAATTTGGTATTCCTGTTTTATTTGAACCTTTTGTAACCAAAGAGACTGTCGCTTTACGGTTGCTTTTTACAGCATGTTCGATATTTTAAAAAGGCTGATAATCGTTACGGCAAGAGGAAGTTTCGTTCTTCATTTGTTTAGTATCGACCAACGACTGCACTGTCCTGTACACAACAAGACCGTTGACGAACTATGCTTTTGTTTTTGTGTACTGAGAACATTCGTTTGCCTGTTACACTTCCTTGGGGCACGTCGTCTGGCATTTCCGTACCTGTGACATATTCACCGTCTAATAGAGCGTACGGAGTTCTATTAGTCAAATACCAATAACCACTCATTCTCTATTACTTAAAGAATCGAAATTCCACGTTTAAAAATCATATCTTCTGAACTGTATGTCGTGTAATGATACATGTTTGCAGAGACTTTCAATGGTATAGGTGGTTACTATCTGCAAAACGTGTATGAACAGAGTCAGTCGTAAAGAAGGAATAAATTGAAACGTCATGCATGATGGTAAAGTACTGTTGTATGAACAGTAAAATAGTGTTTAGAGATAAATTGTTTTCCTTTCACTATTATGTGGAAGTATTAGCGAGAAAAATGTTTCGAAAAGATTTGAGATTATTTGTTAAGTTTCTTGGAAGAGCTTAAGTGCTCCCATTCTCAGATACTTGATGAATATAGTCTGGATATTTAGCATAGTTTGAGTTCGTCTGCCACAAGACATTCACACCGTTCATAGTTTTAAGACTTGACTCATTATATCACAAAAATGGTTCAAATGGCTCTGAGCACTATGGGACTTAACTTCTGAGGTCATCAGTCCCCTAGAACTTAGAACTACTTAAACCTAACTAACCTAAGGACATCACACACATCCATGCTCGAGGCAGGATTCGAACTTGCGACCGTAGCGGTCTCGCGGTTCCAGACTGTAGCGCCTAGAACCGCTCGGCCACCCCGGCCGGCTATTATATTACAGCTATAACTTAAGATCACACCTCTTAATGGGTAGACTATGACAGCATTTGAAAATTTTTAATTTGGCTGTTAATTATGTGAAATATTACAATTCAAATTTTTGTTGTCCCTCGAACGTTTTAGAGAGGCAAAGTTTTATAAGTTTGGGAACATAGGTTTATTGCACCAATCATGATTTTGGGAAGATACTCCCTGTGATCGGGCCTTAGTTGCTGGTACAGAGTCTAACGCTTCTAGAAATGATGCAGTAAGCCATGCAAGGAAAAAGTGGATGAGGGTATCAAAAATGTTCAAATGTGTGTGAAATCTTATGGGACTTAACTGCTAAGGTCATCAGTCCCTAAGCTTACACACTACTTAACCTAAATTAGCCTAAGGACAAACACATACACCCATGCCCGAGGGAGGACTCGAACCTCCGCCGGAACCAGCCGCACAGTCCATGACTGCAGCGCCCCAGACCGCTCTGCTAATCCCACGCGGCGATGAGGGTATCATATATACATAAAAAAACTTTGGAGGAGACCTTTATCCAGCAATGGATTCGAAGGCACTTTGCTGTTGATGATGAGATTAACACGGAGACTACTACATAATTATTCGTGATCACCTTCACAGTTAGTTAACTAGAAATACTTAAAGAGTCGAAGCAAATAAGCCAAGTTTTGAAAAGAAATCCAATTAAAATAATGTCTCTTCGAACGACACCCTGCTCCGGACTGGAGTTTGATTCTTCTTAACATTTCGCACTCTCTTATTTTTTTCTGTCCCCTGATTACTGAAATCTACTGCGAGAACACCGCCCGGTCTGACTTGCCGATATTCTTTCCTGGTCGACCACTTTGTAATAAAGGACGGCGTAACTTCTTAGGAAAACTTGAGCCCGAGCCTCGATTACAAGCCACTAGCCTTCTGTGAATTCTCTTTAATGAAGAGAGAAGCCGAGGCATCCCGCATAACTAGAGGGACGGGGCGAGCCGCCTCAATCACCGACTGATGGCGGAAGGGGTGGTAGGGTGGTGGGGTAGGGGGTGGGGGTGAGGGAGGGCGCTTCTTGATTGGCCCGGGCTCCCCTCCGGAAGCGCCGCTTGGCGCCGTGCTGAGATTGCGCCCACCGGAAAGGGGATGCGGACAAGCCCGCCTGGGTTTCCCTTGTCCTGCACTCGCCGCCTGACGAGCGCCAGGTCTGTCTCTGACAGAGGAGGCAGGCTGACGGCTCCACAGGGCGCGTCACCCGACCGTCCTCGCTTGTCGTCACAGACTCTTAATCAGCGGCCTCTGTGCCTCAAGAGGCTACCGACAGAGAAGGAGTGATGCGTGACTAACCAAAAACATAGCGCTTCTCTTTCATTCGGGATGATAAGGTAACAATTTTTGCACCCAGGGTTGTACAAAAAGTGGAAACACCCTGCGAAAAATGAATGCTTGAACATACAAGGTGACAATTATTGAACTATAGGAAATAAGTACAATGAAGTGAATACCCCTGGCTGCATACAGGTGTTGATATAAGTCAACGAGGACAGCTGAAAATGTGATAGAGCGTCTGCTATGTAAGCAGGAGACGGCTGGTGGGGCCGAGCGGTTCTAGCCACTTCAGTCTGGAACCGCGCGACCGCTACGGTCGCAGGTTCGAATACTGCCTCGGTCATGGATGTGTGTGATGTCCTTAGGTTAGTTAGGTTTAAGTAGTCCTAAGTTCTAGGGCACTGATGACCTCAGATGTTAAGTCCTATAGTGCTCAGAGCCATTTGAACCATTTTAAGCAGGAGATCCCGGATTCAAGTTCCGATTGGGGCACACATTTTCAACTGTCTCCGTTGGCTTATATCAACGCCTGTATGCAAGTAGGGGTATTCATTTCATTGTAATTTCATTCTAACGAGCTGAAAGAACAGATACCATATATAGTTAAGGCTCACCGGCCATTTGACCATCTTCTTCTGTGGGGATGCACAAACAGTGCCAGAACTCTTACGGGAATTGGCAGTAAAGCAACGAGTAATGAGTATAATGGGCAGGGGCACTATGGATATAGTGCGGGACAATAAGTTGCGAATGTGGGTCTCACGGGAGGCATGCCCGAGATAAGTCCCTGCAGTCGCACTATCCTCTGTGTCCTTGGTGGCTCAAATGGATAGAACATCTGCCATGTAAGCAGAAGATCCCTAGTTCCTGTCCCAGTGGGGGCACACAATTTCAACTTTCCCCGTTGACTTATATCAACGCCTGTGTGCAGCTACGGGTATTCATTTCATTGTAATTTCATTTTAACGAGCTGAGATACCATTTTCATATATATGTATATATGAAACAAAATAATCGTAACTCCTGAACGGTTTGCTTTAGGAAGTTCAAACTGGACAGTTGTCCCCGGTGCATGATGAGAATTAGTAAGCGCAATATGGTTTGGATTAGCGACGAATCCCACTTTCGTTTGGATGGGTTCGTCAATACGGAAAACCGGCGCATTTGGGGGACTGACAATCCGCATTTCGCGATCAAGAAGTCTCTTCACCCTCAACGTGCGACTGTGCGGTGCGCAATGTCCAATCGTGGTATAATCGGTGCGATATTCCTTGATGACACGGCAACTACCGAACGGTACGCGAAAGTTTTGGAAGATGATTTCATCCCCGTTACCCAAAATAACTCTGATTTCGACAAGATGCGGTTCATGCAAGACGGAGCTCGGCCCCATCGAAGCAGGAGAGTTTTATATCCTGGAGGCCGCTGGCATGGGCGTCGATTGGCCGCCATATTATCCGGATCTGAACACATGGAACTCCTTTTCGTGGGGCTGTAATAATGACAAGGTGTACAGCAATAAACCCAAAACCATTGCTGACCTGAAAACAGCCGTTCAGGGGGTCATCGACGACACTGATGTTCCGATACTTCAGCGGGTCGTGCAGAATTTCGCTATTCGTCTGCGCCACTTTGTCGCCAATGATGGCAGGCATATGAAACATGTCATACCCTAAATCTGAAGTGTGTGCACGTCGTAGTTTGTGACTAATTTACGATTTTTATATACTTCAATAACTGTCCTCATGTAAATGCAGATCGTAGAAACTCTTGCGGATTGCGATGTCGTATTTCACCCCGAACGGCACGTGTGCAATGTTCTAAGTACGCTGCAAGTTCGTCATAAAAGTGTTCCGTGCAGCTGTGTGTGTATTATGTCGAAGCCGAGTGAATTCGAACATGGGCACGTTGATAACGCTCTTATGGTAGGTGCTTTTGTAACCAAGGGTGTTCAAGTGTTTGTTGTTTCAAGAGGTTCCTACCGATCGATGATTTATACCTAGAGCTGGGAACTACGAAAACTAGCTTCGGTAGTTTTGGAACACCACATAAATCACGTAGTATACTGAACGATTACTGGTAGTATTGATAGCATTGGTAAGGAGAAAAACAAAGGCTCGCGTAAGAGAAAAACTGAGCGCCGACATCATCTCTTTCATTTTTGTTCCTTTGCTTGTCTGTTTTGCACATAATTCGACCCGCTCATCATTCAGTGTTAGTCCATTGTCTATTTTATAGCCTTACAGAAATTGCATTTTATAAGTAATAAAAATTGGTTTGTCACGTAACTTCTTCTCTTTTATGTAAACAAAGCGAATACTTTTGATGCAAGTACAGTTTACATGCATTAATGTATCGTATTTTGTCCTCAATGAAACATCCTTCATCATGATCAGAGGCAAAAGTTTTCCATTATTATTGATAAGTGCATAAATGCGGAAAATGTTTATGAATAACAGCGATGTTTGATGTATTTTTGTATTGCGTTTTTTTTTATTTTACCTTTTTGTTGAGGAAATTGCGTTTTATGGAGCTACATGATAAATCTGTATTGTTTCCATTATTTTTAGTACAGCATCCATCTGTTTCATGTTACAAATCAACTATTTTCGAATAAAACCGGAATTAAACATTGAAAATTTCAATTTTGCTATATAACAGATAGGAGGTTAACTACGTAGAACAAAAATGCTCTGTGCATTTTCCTGTCCTTTGTATATACCCACTTAGTTTCTAGATAGTTCACCGCTTCCGATTTTTAGCTGAATCTCGCGACACGTCGATCGCATACATAGGTACGCAACTGACAAAACATATAGGTAACGCGAGTACGGCCTTAACTGACCTAGGAAAACTACCGCAGTCTCCAGTTACTTACGATAGTCTGCGGTAGCGTTCGGTAATTTCACAACTCTGTTTACACCAAATACCACCTAAGCGGAGAAACATCACCCGCTAAGTGCGAACCTGAACGAAAAGATGTGTTGAGTGACGATGACAAACAATCACTGAAGGGTTCAAATGGCTCTGAGCACTATGGGACTTAACATCTGAGGTCATCAGTCTCCTAGAACTTAGAACTACTTACACGTAACTAACCTAAGGACATCACACACATCCATGCCCGAGGCAGGATCCGAACCTGCGACCGTAGCAGTCACGCGGTTCCGAACTGAAGCGCCTAGAACCGCTCGGCCACCGCGGCCGGCATCACTGAAGGGGACTGTGACGGAAAATAAGAGGACGACAGCAGCAAAAGTCACGCAGAATCAAATGACGCACTTGCGAACCCTGCAAGCAGCAAAACAATACGGAATGAGCTCCATAAGTAGAGAATTGCAGTGAGAGCTGGAATTCTATTACCATTAATCAGTGATACAAATTCTCTTAAAAGAAAAACGTGGTGATTAATTACGTCACAAGCCACTAGAGTAAAAGCAACAGCGCCGGCCGTGGTGGCCGAGCGGTTCTAGGCGCTTCAGTCTGGAACCGCGCGACCGCTACGGTCGCAGGTTCGAATCCTGCCTCGGGCATGGATGTGTGTTATGTCCTTAGGTTAGTTAGGTTTAAGTAGTTCTAAGTTCTAGGGGACTGATGACCTCAGCTGTTAAGTCCTATAGTGCTCAGTGCCATTTGAACCATTTGAACCATAAAAGCAACAGCGTCAGCTGGAGGGAGGCGCTTTGGCTCTTGGACAGTTGGGGCGGCAGTCTTGACATACTCGCATATTGATGAGTGTTAAGAGTGTCTCCGACAACCACAGATCCGTGTGCTTCCAAGATGGCGCAGAATTTTCCCCAGGGTGAAGGCGGCAACTTTGAGGAAGCAAGATATTTCATTACATCGGTCTCGTGTTATCTCACTCGACATATGAAACCATGGACCCGCAACCCTGGACATCAGACGACTACACGATAAGTATATTCTTCGGAGCTGATGATTTAACAACCTGTATTATTAGTAGGTGCTTGAATTAATGTCATTTAAAATAAACTGTAAGTAGCTCTCAGCTGGTCGACTAAAAATGTTTCAGAAATATACAACATCGCGCGCGAGCGGCCACTTAAGGTTTTATTAGAAGGAAAGTACAATAATTCATACAAACTTAGCCGCATGGTTATCAGAAACTGATAAGAGCCATGTGGCCACCAAACGGTAACTGCGATTAGCTGTCTTAGGCATACAGTCCAAAGAAGCCTGATATTTAGTGAGCGCTTTGGACCAGTAGTTTCTCGGTTTTGCAAAATCAATCGCGATTTTGAGAGAGGGGAAGATTCCGACTGTTAAGCGATGATTGACCGGCATCACACATTACACGGCCAGGTAACAAGACGCCAGCTGCCAGGTTTAGCAGTAAACCTTAAATGAGTTATATCTCATGTATCATTATCTTTGATTCAGTTTATTTCTGTCATGTTTGCCTTGATGAATATCTGATTCTGATAATGAGGATGATGTCGGTGGTTGCAAAATCTAGGCGCCAACTTGTGTAATAATTCATCTCTATCTGTGTAGTTAACTGTGTGTCCCCCATTTGTTGTGTTATACAAATCTGTTGTTGTCTTGGATGGGTTCACATAGCAGTGACAGGGGTGAGGAGGGGGGGGGGGGGGTGGCACGGGCCATTAGTGACCAGCTCATGGAGTTCCGTGTGGAGTACAGCAGATTTCTAAAGATTAGGCAGCATGGAGCATGGGATGACAACACTTGCCGCCAGGTGGGCGTTTTCGGGTGCTGTGTTGCCCTCCGTGGCGCCTGTGAGGTACACGCGGAGAGATTCCACAAACTGCGGTCACACGTTCTGCAGTCTGGTATTCTGGGTAAGAAGCCCAGAATAACGAACTGTGTTGTGTGGCTGGCCAGTGCAGAACAAATTATATTTACAGGTAGGCCTCTCTCCTAGAATAATAGCTTGGTGGAAAATTGTTTTCACCCGTAACGCCTTTCCTACAAAACTGGGCAGTGCCACGCCGGTCGACAGACATTCATCTCTCCTTTCCCGTCAGAAGTTCGGTGGCTGTTCATTTTTTAAAGTTTGTTCTTCTTGCCTTGTGGGGGAATATGTGTGACAGCCAGGCGCCACTCCATGTGGAGTCTGAATTTCTCACTCTCCCAAGGTAGTAAGGTGGATCGTTGGGTAATCTAAAAGACCATCTGTAAGTGGGAATTTAGGACGCAGTTTACTAGAAATTTCAGATCTGAAAAAATAACCCACTGGATGAGGGGACAAAGGTGTCTGGGAAATTAGATTTTGGATGTCAGGTTTGTCAGAATTTTACATTTGGACTGCTATTTCTAAGAAAAAAGTATGATTAGCTAGTGATTAGCAGAGCCTCCTGATTGGTGAAGTGCCTTTTTTGCAGGTGTTGTGGAGAGCAGAGATAAATGATAGAATTTTTCGGACACTGTGAATAGAGATGTGGGAGTAAACACTTGGCTTTTGGAAACGTAGAGAAGGTGATTCTCTATATAAGGGCGTAGAAGGGGACACACTAACTCTGTGGATGCGACAGGTGTCAGACTTGCGTTTCTGATAGCCAGCCTATCACGCAGTGGTTTATGGCAGCAGTCCCAACTGTATGCATGTCTTGACTCTCCAACTTCTCAACTGTGGTGAGAATAACTGGCAGCACAGGCTACTCGAGAAGCAGAGCAATCAGGCATTTACCAGTGCGTTACTTTTAACCTTATTAGGTCACGTGATTTAAGGCCTGGTTAGGTATGCAAGATCTGTGAATTTCATGCGTATTTCTCACATCATTGGGACAGTCACTGCACACTCATTTGTGGTTATTCTTTCTCAGCAATGTCCCGTTGAGACAACCCCATCTCACTTCTTCCTTGCGAGCAGTGCAAAATCGACCTATCTCTCGGTTAAGTTCATTTCAGCGTTCATAGCTAGAAGTTTGTTTCGCTATGTATTTTGTTAATCACGTTAAGGTGTAATTATTGCCTTCTTGTTTATACCTGTGCTCACAAGGAGTACTTGCAATAAATTGGGGTCAAACTGTGCCAAGATTTTTAATTCAGTACTTACTTAGCTGAGCCCCTAATAATTATTAAACCTTTAAGAAGAACCAACACCCGGGATTCATTTATGAAGGCCATCCTGTTCATATTATCCTGCCCGATCTGTGACAAATTCATTGTTTGATTGAGTTCATAGGAAGAGACCTACTTCTCGGTCAGCCAATCTGATTCAGATCATTATAACAGCTAAAAGGCCTGTTAGCTCGGTTGGTGTCTTACAACCGTTCCTACCTCTAGGGCGCCATATCAATTGCTCTTTCCTCACCCGATCTCTCAGGAAATATAAGAATAAAGTTCTCTATATTCTCTCCTTTTGTGACCAACGAGTAGAGAGACGAAATCTCCAGGTAACTTCAGTTTTGTTATAAGTTTTTGTTACATGTTCTCCTCCTATTTCTAGTAATCAGTCCAAATGTAAGGAACATTAATTATGATTACCTTGACGAATAATTAAGTTACCATTTTGCTATAATATTATGTTCGTGACACTTTGCCATGTTATCCTTGTATCTCAAACTGACGTTATACCAGCCTTTTGTTCTGAAAGCTTGTTTCAAAATAACTACTTTTAATTGCTTTTTCCTTTTCTATTGCGCTCCTATATCCGATTATATGGTCGGTAAGTGGAGGGGAAATTACACCAGAGGCAGTTGAAGAAATCTGATGTTCTAGCAAGCCATTAAATTGACTGGATCGTCAGTGACTTCAGGAATAACGTTTTGTTGGAACAGACTTGTTCTGCCGCGGCCGTTAATACAAGACGTTGAGTGGTTAGCACACTAAGTAGGTAGAAAGGCACTAGTACACATCAGAAAAAAAAGAAAAAAAAAAAAAAAGGTTAAGCTAAGTAGATTTCGTGGCAAACGTTACCTGGGATACGGAAAGAAACTGATGTCATTGGTTATCTTGCAAAGGGTAAACGAATGCCTTATGTAAGAGTCAGATGAAAGATAACAGAGGACCCAAAGACTGCTCGTACAGCTCAACGCATAATGTGTAGCTTGTGAAGCGGCGAGGAAGCCAGGGGTGGATAGAAACCACATGTTCAAATAGTGACGCTAGTCGTCAGTCGAGATATATTTTCTAGGCTGTTTCCCGCAGCTTATGACAATAACAACCAGCTGTAAATCACGTTACATATATTTTTCATTAACTTTATGAATACAATTCTGCTTCAGAAAATTTTATTTTGTAATTCCGAATATTAGACTAGTTTCTAACACTGCAGCCGAGAGAATGGAGTCGAAAACCTGTAAGAACGATTAGATCATACTAGTTAAGAATTCTGTAAGGCAAACCCACGTCACTGTCATATAGGCCACCTTCCTGTGTCTATCCAGCTTTTTTTAAAATCCGAGTATCGTTGACTAATTGTCTGCTATATAAATCTAACGTCCCAAAATCGGTAAATACTACATCTGATGATTTCAGTAACATCCCTCTCAAGCTGCTTCGATTAACAGATTAATCAATAATATTTTCAGTCAACTTTGCACTTCTTTAGCAATGTACAGCATTAATAACTATTCTGTTACGCAGTGGGGTGACAAGAATCGTGGGAATCTCCTAATATAGTGTTAAACCTTATTTGCCGGCGTACTGCAGTAGCTCGACGTGGCACAGCCTCAACAAGTCGTTGGAAGTGCACTGCACAAATGTTTAGCCATGCTGCCTTTACAGCCGTCCGTAATTGCGAAAGTGTCCCTGTTGCAGGATGGTGTGCACGAACTGATCTCTCGATTATGTCCTACAAATGTTCGATGTGATTCATGTCGGGCAATTTGGATGGCCAAATCATTCATTCCAACTGTCCAGATTGTTCTTCAGGCCAAAGGCCAACAGTTATAGCCTGGTGACATGACTTCGTTGTGCAGTACGTAACCATTTACAGTCAATGAGAGGTTCAGTTGGACCATATGATCCAGTCCATTCGATGTAAACACAGCCCACACCATTATAGAGCCCGCACCAGCTTACACAGTGTCTTTTTGACAACCTTGGTCCATGGTTTCGTAGGGACTGCGCCACACTTGAACTCTGTCATCATCTCTTACCAGCTGGACTCATCCGACAATGGCACTGTTTTTCAGCCACCTGCCGTCCAACCGATATGGTAACGACCCAAGGAAAAGCGTTGCAGGCGATATCGTACTGTTAGCAAAGGGGCTCGCGTCGGTCGTCTACTGCGATAGCCCATTAACGACAAATTCCGCCTCGCTGTCCTCATGGATACGTTCGTAGTGCGTCCCACACTGATTTCTTTGGTTGTCTCAGTCAGTGTTGCTTGCCTGTAAGCACTGACAACTCTACGCAAACGCAGCTGCTGTGTCGGTCGTTAAATGAATGTTGTCGGCCACAGCGTTGTCCGTGGTGAAAGTTTATCCGTGAAATCTGGTATTATCGGCACACTCTTCATACTGTGGATCTCGGAATATCGAATTCTCTAACGATTTCCGAAATGGAATGTCATAGGCACCTATCTCCAACTACTATTCCGAATTCAAAGTCTGCTAATTCCCGTCGTGCTGTCAGAATCAGGTAGGAAACCTTTTCACATGAATCATCTGACAATATATCCGCCAATGCACTGCCCTTGTATACCTTGTGTACGCGATAGTAGCGCTATCTGTATATGTGCATATCGTTATCCCATGACTTTTGTCACCTCAACGTATTATCTGTAAAATTTAGCACACTTACAATATTGACAACCTAAAGCAACGTTTTTTTTGTTTTATACTTGATTACCTTTTAAAATTCTTCTACTGTCTAATTGGTAGTTAGCATTCCAGAATCGTATCTGTGTTATATTCTGTTCGAAATGTGATGTAGTGTGTTTCTCAGTCCATTTCTCGACTGTTATTGGTAACTTTAATGAAATTCCTTTGTGAAATTATACGTTATTGTGCGGCAGTTTGCTTTGATTGTTAGTGCAGGTACAAAAATTTTTACAATTTCAGTAAGTATATTTTAATTTCAAATATTTCCGTACCGATAATAGCATTTCTCTTGTTATCGTGTAAAGTTAGGTCCATCTTTTACTTGGTGATTCACTTTGTAAGTCCACATGATTCAAACAGGCTAAGTGATAATCAGTGTTCTGATAACCAAAATGTTTACGAATATACGCTATGTGATCAAACGTATCCGGACACCTGGCTGAAAATGACTTAAAAGTTCGTGGCGACCTCCATCGCTAATGCTGGAATTCAGTATGGTGTTGACCCACACTTAGCGTTGATGACAGCTTCCACTCTCGCAGGCAAACGTTCAATTGGGTGCTGGAAGGTTTCTTGGAGAATAGCAGCCCATTCTTCACCGAGAGCAGCACTGAGGAGAGGTATAGATGTCGGTCGGTGAGACATGTCACGAAGTCGGCGTTCCAAAACATCCCAAAAGTGTCAGGAGTCTGTGCAGGCCAGTCCATTACAGGGATGTTACTGTCGTGTAACCACTCCACCACAGGCCGTACATTATGAACAAGTGCTCCATCGTGATGAAAGATGCAATCTCCATCCCCGAAATGCTCTCCAACAATGGGAAGTAAGAAGGTGTTTAAAACATCGATGTAGGCCTGTACTGTGATAGTGCCACGCAAAACAACAAGGGGTGCAAGCAGCCTTCATGAAAAATACGACCACAGCATAACATCACCGTCTCCATATTTTACTGTTGGCACTACACACGCTGGCAGATGACGTTCACCGGGCATTCGCCATACGCACACCATGCCATCGGATCGCCACACTGTCTACCGTGATTCGTCATTCCACACAACATTTTTCACTGTTCAGTCGTCAAATGCTTACGCTCCTTACACCAAGCGAATCGCTGTTCGGCATTTACCGGCGCGATGTTGGCTTATGAGGAGCCGCTCAGCCATGAAATCCAAGTTTTCTCACCTCCCGCCTAACAGTCATAGTACTTGCGGTGGATCCTGATGCAGTTTGCAGTTCCTGTGTGATGGTCTGGATCGATGTGTGCGTATTACACATTACGACCCTCTTCAACTGTCGGCGGTCTCTGTCAATCAGCAGACGTTGTCGGCCTGCACCCTTTTGTGCTGTACGTGTCCCTTCACGTTTTAACTTCACTATCACATCGGAAATAGTGGACCTAGGGATGTTTAGAAGTGTGGAAATTTCGCGTACAGACGCATGACACAAGTGACACCCAATCACCTGAGCACGTTCGAAGTCCGTGATTTCCACGGAGCTCCCCATTCTGCTCTCTCACGATCTCTAATGCTTAAAATGGTTCAAATGGCTCTGAGCACTGTGGGACTTAACATCTGAGGTCATCAGTCCCCTAGAACTTAGAACTACTTAAACCTAACTAACCTAAGGACATTACACACATCCATGCCCGAGGCAGGATTCGAACCTGAGACCGTAGCAGTCGTGCAGTTCAGGACTGAAGCGCCTAGTACCGCTCGGCCACCGCGGCCGGCTCTAATGACTACTGAGGTCGCTAATATGGAGTACCTGGCAGTAGGTGACAGCACGATACATCTAATATGAATAATTTGTGTTTTTCGGTGTGTAGAGATACTTCTGATCACTAGTGTAGTTGTTCTATTAATCTGGCGACCATATGTATTTACTTTTTGTGTGTTGATTCAGAATTTCGGTGGCTCTGTTCCCCGTCTCCAGTCCATCGGATTAATATCCTTCTGAAGTTTACGTGTGAAGGTGGTGAAATAAGTCTGTATAGGTAACTTGCTGCACTCTTTGCTCTCTACTCCGTTTTTAAGCTGGTAGCATTGCCTAAGTTGACGTTCTGTTGTCCACAGGCTGCATTATTAGTTCCACAGCCGATTAGAGTGGGAAGCGTAGAATCTGCTGAGGCAAATACGAGACTGTGGTTCCTCAACCCAACCCCAGATGCACAACACGGTCTTTTCTGTCAGAATACAGTAACACACCAAAGACATTCACAAGATCCGCAGGCACGTGGACACCATTCACACACATCTTGGTGTAAAGAACAGTGTGACGACATGAGTGGTGTCCATCCAGAGAAATTTCTTTTTTGTCTCTTTTTTTTGAGTCGTCAGTCTTCTGACTGGTTTAATGCTGCCCGACACAAATTCCTCTGCTGCGCTGACCTCCTCTTCTCACTTTCACCCTACGTCCTCAGTTACTTATTTGTTGGATGTATTCCGATCTCTGTCTGCCCTTACAGTTTTTAACCTCTACGGCCCCCTCTAGTACCATGCAGGATATTCCTTGATGTCTTAACACTTTTCCTATCATCCTGCCCCTTTTTCTTGTCAGTTTTTTCAATAACTTTTATTCTTCGCCAATTCTGCGGAGAGCTTCATTTCTTATCATATCAGTTCACCTAATTTTCAACGTTCTTCTGTAGTACCACATCTCAGACGCTTCGATTCTCTTCTGTTCCCGCTTTTCCACTGCATATTATCCATTATCATACAATGCTGTGCTCCAGACGTACATTCTCGGAGATCTCTTCCTTCAGTTAAGCCCATGTTTGACACCAGTAGATTTCTCGTGTCCAGGAATGCCCCCTTTACCTAAGCTACTCTACTCTTTATGACCTTCTTGTTTATCCGTCGTAGGTCATTCTGCTACCAAGGTAGCAAAATTTCTTAACTTCATCTACTTCGCTATTCTCATTTCTGCTATTTTTCATTACTGTCATCTTTCTTCGATTTACTCTCATTTCGTCAGGTCTTTTCTGTCAGAATACAGTAACACACCAAAGACATTTACAAGATCCGCAGGCACGTGGACACCATTCACACACATCTTGGTGTAAAGAACAGTGTGACGACATGAGTGGTGTCCATCCAGAGAAACTTCTTTTTTGTCTCTTTTTTTTGAGTCGTCAGTCTTCTGACTGGTTTAATGCTGCCCGACACTAATTCCTCTGCTGCGCTGACCTCCTCTTCTCACTTTCACCCTACGTCCTCAGTTACTTATTTGTTGGATGTATTCCGATCTCTGTCTGCCCTTACAGTTTTTAACCTCTACGGCCCCCTCTAGTACCATGCAGGATATTCCTTGATGTCTTAACACTTTTCCTATCATCCTGCCCCTTTTTCTTGTCAGTTTTTTCAATAACTTTTATTCTTCGCCAATTCTGCGGAGAGCTTCATTTCTTATCATATCAATTCTCCTAATTTTCAACGTTCTTCTGTAGTACCACATCTCAGACGCTTCGATTCTCTTCTGTTCCCGCTTTTCCACTGCATATTATCCATTATCATACAATGCTGTGCTCCAGACGTACATTCTCGGAGATCTCTTCCTTCAGTTAAGCCCATGTTTGACACCAGTAGATTTCTCGTGTCCAGGAATGCCCCCTTTACCTAAGCTACTCTACTCTTTATGACCTTCTTGTTTATCCGTCGTAGGTCATTCTGCTACCAAGGTAGCAAAATTTCTTAACTTCATCTACTTCGCTATTCTCATTTCTGCTATTTTTCATTACTGTCATCTTTCTTCGATTTACTCTCATTTCGTGTTCTGTACCTATTAGAATGTTCATTCCATTCAATAGATCCTTTAATTCTTCATTTTCACTGAAGATAATAATATCATCAGCGAATCTTGTCACTGGTATCATTTCATTCTGAATTTTAATCCCTCTCTTGAGTATTTCTTTTGTTTCCGTCATTCCATCTTCGAAGTACAGAATGGACAGTAGAGGCGAAAGACTGCATCCCTTTCTTACACATTTTTTGATCTGAGCACGTCGTCCTTGGTCTTCCACTCTTATTGTTCCCTCTTGGTTCTTGTAGATATTGTACATTATTACTCTTATTTCCCTATAGCTTACTCCCATTTTCCCAGAATTTCTAAAATCTTTCACCATGTTAAATGGTCGAACGCTTTCTCTATGTCTACATATCCGACGAGCGTGTCTTGATTTTTATTGTCTTGCTTCCACAATCAAGCGCTACGTCGGGACTGCCTCTGTTGTGCCTTTACCCTTCCGAATGTCAAACTGATTGTCGTCTAACACAGCGTCAATTTTCTTTTCCATTCTTCAGCAAATATTTCTTGTCAGCAGTTTAAATGTATGAGCTGTTAAGCTTAGTGTGCGACAGTTGTCGCACTTATCTGTCCCAGCTGGTAACTATTAAATTCACGATAGGTGGGTAAATATACTCTGTTACGCCAGAAAATTGGACGCAACGGGATGCAGACGTATTTTGACACTACATCAAAACGATTCTTTTCGTCTCTATATATATAAGTCGATGCTACACAGACATATAAAGTTTATTTTTCACTAAACTGAATGGCTTCTATTTTTTTCTTTTTTTTTTTTTTTTTAGAAATTTTGTGTTCGTAACTTTTTTCTGCCTATATTTTGCGACGTTACGGTTGCATTACCTATGTACAAAATTTTTTGCGACGGAGACACGTCCGATATAGAGAATAACTACAACATTATCTGTATCTGTGATACTACAAATGAACAGTTAAGCCGGCCGGTGTGGCCGTGCGGTTCTACGCGCTTCAGTCTGGAACCTCGTGACCGCTACGGTCGCAGGTTCGAATCCTGCCTCGGGCATGGATGTGTGTGATGTCCTTAGGTTAGTTAGGTTTAAGTAGTTCTAAGTTCTAGGGGACTGATGACTATAGATGTTAAGCCACATAGTGCTCAGAGCAATTTTTTTTGAACAATTAACGCTTCAGGATCTGTATGTAATTTTCAAAATAACTTTTAACCTCATAGTTTGTCCTAGGAGACGTACGCCTAATGCTACATTTAATAGATATTCCGTACAAAACAGTACCAAAAAGTCTCAAGGACTATCTGTTAGGCATCTTTTTTTATATATGCTTTGATATGACATGACAAGCGATGTGTGGTACAAAAACAACGAGAATTTGTATTCACATTAGAATATTTGTTTACTAATCAATAGCGATAATGTTCCATTAAGAATAATCCCCAGCAAAAGTGTTTTTGGAACTTCAGTTTTTTTCAACTTTAAACTCGCTGCATGTTATTTCAATATGATATGCTCGTCGCCTACAAAATGTTGATATTTTAATGCTCTCCTTCAAACTTTACCACAGACAAAAATCAGATTTCTTGCCACAAAAGTCATACAATCTGTGATTGTTGATTGTGTGACACTGCTATGATTATTTGCTGCATAATATCATCGTAATCTAAGTTTTGTTTTGCTGTTGGGAAGCATTTTCATGTATCCACCTGCCACTACGCTGACACTCAATCCATGTAAAGAAACTGAAGGGAGCACATCTAGATTTTCAGTTGTTTTCCGTGTTATAAAAACGCGTGACAACTCTTTCGAAAGTAGTACACAGCTATTTAATTTAAGATTTGATATATTTCCGTTGTATGTCACATCAGACAACTTGCATTTTTTATCTTTAACTGTCACCTGACGTCGGATAAGAAGTGAGAAAAAGAATTTTTCCAGCTTCTACGAACATAGCGAACCAGTGCATTGCTATAATAGCGGAAAAGCGAGGTCAGTGGAAGTTGTGCTACGACGTATTGACTTCACCTACATATTTTGGATTATCGTTACCATATAGACTACATTCATAACGAACTATGTGCAATATTAATTCTGTATTTACGGCGGTTAGTATTAGCGTGTTGACGATATCATGCTGTGATGAGTAAACGAATTACACTCAAGGCAGAGTTCCAAGAATATACTCGTATGAGAACTATGATAGTGGAAGTCAGTTTAGACGAGAACTGAGCAATGTTCCCAGAAACGTCAGTGTAGATTCAGCTGAAAGTGTACGATTTCCTACGTTATCATCTGAGGTTAAAAGCGATGTCCACTACGTAACCAGACGCATGAAAACCATGGTCATACCAACGTACAGAAAATATGGGTCTTAAACAGTGTGATATTTTATATATCCTGCAGGTACAATAAGTATAACACGTGTTATACAAAATACTAACTAGGATTCTGTGCCGAGTTTTGTATAAATAATCCTTCACGATATATCAGATCTGATGTCTATGATTCCAGAAGTTCCATTTGATTCATTTCCAGTAATAGGACATCATGGTTTTCTGATGTAACATCCGAGAATGTAAAGGCAATTAATTCCTTGTTTCTGACTTTTTTTGTAGTTGTTTGACTAAAAGATAGCTAAAACGACTGTTGTTCCTCGAGGTTATGGAATCGAAACTGAGGCTTCAGTAGATGCCATTAGCATCCGCTGATTAATTAAGTCGGTTTTAATGAAACTTTAATGAGTTTATTTCACACTGTAAACGATATTATTGACTAGTAGGATGTTCCATGTTTGAAATTAGAAAGAATTAGTGCAATTGTCACATAATTTATACTGCCTAGCAAAAAAAGTGAAGCTCTGACGCGACATGACCGAATGTAAATGAAACACTATGCACGTACACACCAGCTGACGGTATGAAAATGATTGGATTGCAATTATCTGTGACAGATTGAACAGTCAGCAAAGTGCATTCATGTTTAGTCGTGTTACCAGACTTGGAAAGTTATATAATGGGCGTAAACAGCGTCAGATGTTGAGTGACTACTGTGAAGGAATCGGAGATTCCGTGTACCGTGTGAGACAGTGTTATCAGCATTAGAAGAGGTTGAAAGGGACTCGTTGTTAGTGTCCATTTGGCCGGCTAGTCGAATCACGCGATTTTAAATGGGAACATTTTTCGTTAGACTTTACCGCGATTGTTATTGACATCGAATGGAACAACAAGTTTACTATTTCCAGTCAGTACCTATCTCCATGAGGCGTTTCAAAGGTCTAAACGTCCATCATCAGGTGGATATACATTTGTTAGTATGACATATGTGTGTGTTATGTTACGATTTTTGTAGGAACTTATAGCACTGTCTATTTTATTTTTAGCGCTAGATATACGTATAATTTTTTGTAAAAAAACCCCTAAAACCGTGTTATAAAATAGTGTTTTGTTTCGTCACTAGGTAGTGTCACAAGTTCCTTCAAAAATCGTAACACAGCACACACTTATATCATACTCACAAATGTAAATCCTCCTGATGATGGCGGTTTATACTTTCGAAACACGTCGTGGAGATAAATAAACAGTGACTGGCAACAGTAAACTTGTTGTTTCATTCGGAATCGTGCAATATTCAGCTTTGGGGCATTCGGGGGGGCAGTTGCCCGGTGTTGGACTTCGTTTGAATGTAAGGACAGGCATACTCCTCGTCAAGGTTCCAGTCGAAGAAGTCTGACCACTACAAGGAGGGACCGCCGTACTGTGCACCAAGTATCCAGTAATCGCTTCGCCATTGTGCCTGCCATCCGAGGACAATTGATGGTCTCCTTGCAACATTCTTTGTAATCCTACACCATCGGTTGGAGACTAATAGCAGCCAGAGTAGGGAATTGCCGTCGCTAGTATAAGCTGCCGTTGACACCACAACACGAACGGTCGCGTTTAGAGTGTTACCGTCAATAGAAAACACGGACTGTTGGTGAATGGGACTGACTTGTGTTCAGTGACAAATCGCGGTTCGGCACTGCCGCTGATGACCATCGACAGTGAGATTGGCGGGGACCTGGGGAAATCCCCTATTCTTCCAATGATTTGGAGAGCCCCAGCGGTGTTTCTGCTGGCAGCATTGTGTGGGGACCTACACTATACGATCAAAAGTATCCGGATGCCTGGCTGAAAACGACTTACAAGTTTGTGGTGCCCTACATCGGTAATGCTGGAATTAAGTATGGTGTTGACCCATCCTTAGCCTTGATGACAGCTTCCACTCTCGCGGCCATACGTTCAATCAGGTGCTGGAAGGTTTCTTGGGGAATGGCAGCTCATTCTTCACGGAGTGCTGC
Source organism: Schistocerca americana (assembly GCF_021461395.2). NCBI lineage: Eukaryota > Metazoa > Arthropoda > Insecta > Orthoptera > Acrididae > Schistocerca > Schistocerca americana. The sequence goes on along the minus strand of NC_060121.1, from coordinate 261,569,642 downwards.
CCGGAGGAGAGGTATCGATATCGCTCGGTGAGACGTGGCACGAAGTTGGCCTTCCAAAACATCCCAAAGGTGTTGTATAGGATTCAGGTCAGGAGTCTGTGCAGGCCAGTCCATTACAGGGGTGTTATTGTCGTGTAACCACTCCACCACAGGCCGTACATTATGAACAGGTGAGCGATCTTGATGAAAGATGCCATCCCCGAATTGCTCTTCAACAATGGGAAGTAAGAAGGTGCTTAAAACATCAGTATAGGTCTGTGCTGTGATAGTGATACGCAAAACAACAAGGGGTGCAAGCCCCCTCCATGAAAAACACGTACGCAACATAACACCACCGCCTCCGAGGTTTACTGTTGGCGCTACACATGCTGGTGGATGACGTTTACCGGGCATGCGCCATACCCACACCCTGCCATTAGATCGCCACACTGTGTACCGTGGTTCTCCACTCAACACAAGGTTTTTCCACTGTTCATACGACCAATGTTTACGCTCCTTACACCAAGCGAATAAAAAAAAATGGTTCAAATGGCTCTGAGCACTATGGGACTTAACATCTGTGGTCATCAGTCCCCTAGAACTTAGAACTACTTAAACCTAACTAACCTAAGGACATCACACACATCCATGCCCGAGGCAGGATTCGAACCTGCGACCGTAGCAGTCGCGCGGTTCCAGACTGAGCGCCTAGAACCGCTAGACCACCCAAGCGAATCGTTGTTTGGCATTTACCAAGGTGATGTGTTGTTTATGAGCAGCCGCTCGGCCATAAAATCCAAGTTTTCTCACCTCTCGCCTAACTGTCATAGTACTTTTAGTGGATCCTGATGCAGGTTGGAATTCCTGTGTGATGGTCTGGATGGATGTCTGCCTATTACACATTACGACCCTCTTCAACTATCGGCGGTCTCTGTCAGTCAACAAGCGAGGTCCGTCTGTACGTGTCCCTTCACGTTTCCACTTCACTATCATAGGAATTTGGAAAGCTCGCGCATACACGTATGGCCTAAGTGATACCCAATCACCTGACCGCGTGAAGTCCGCGAGTTCGGCGGAGCGCCTCATTCTGCTCTCTCACGATGTCTAGTGACTACTGACTAAGGAACCTCCCCATTGCAACCCCCTCAGATTTAGTTATAAGTTGGCACAGTGGATAGCCCTTGAAAAACTGAACACAGATCAATCGAAAAAACAGGAAGAAGTTGTGTGGAACTGTGAAAAAATAAGCAAAATATACAAACTGAGTAGTCCATAGGCAAGATAGGCAACATCATTGATAATGTAAGCTGAGGAGCGCCGTGGTTCCGTGGTAGCGTGAGCAGCTGCAGAAAAAGAAGTCCTTGGTTCAAGTCTTCCCTCGAGTGAAAAGTTTACTTTCTTTTTATTTACATAGTTATGATCTGTCCGTTCGTTCATTGACATCTCTGTTCACTGTAATAAGTTTAGTGTCTGTGTTTTGCGGCCGCATCGCAAAACCGTGCGATTAGTGGTCGAAAGGACGTGCCTCTCCAATGGGAACCGAAAACATTTGATCGCAAGGTCATAGGTCAACCGATTCCTCCACAGGAAAACACATCTGATATATTCTATACGACACTGGTGACGGCATGTGCGCCACATGACAGGACTGTGTTGTCGACCCACCTGACTTGTACACTTGGCGAATGGGTAAAAAGATTCTTCTACCTTGCCCGATTTAGGTTTTCTTGTGGATGTGATAATCACTCCCAAGAAAGTGATGAAAACGTAAGAGTTTGTCACATAAACTGAAAATAAAAAATTAATCTTTCCACTCGATGGAAGATTTGAACCAAGGACCTCTCTTTCCGCAGCTGCTCACGTTACCACGGGGCCACGGCGCTCCTCGGCTCACAGTGTCCTGGATGTTGCCTATGTTGCCCATGGGCTACTCAGTTTGTATATTTTGCTTATTTGTTCACAGTTCCACACAACTTCTTCCTGTTTTCTCAATTGATCTGTGTTCAGTTTTTCAAGGCCTATCCACTGTGCCAACTTATAACTAAATCTGAGGGGGATGCGATGGGGAGGTTCCCTTGTGAGGTCGCTAGTATGAAATACCTGGCAGTAGGTGGCACCACATTGCACCTAACACGAAAAAGTATGTTTGTGGGAGGTGTCCAGATACTTTAGATCACATAGTGTACTTGATATGACTTCAGTTCAAGGCTGTTAGTGATTGAGAAAACGTCACAACGATGTGTCAAGGACATCCTGCAACCTCACGTGCTATTTCTCGTGCACAGATGGCGCGTGTCTCCGTGTACTGTCTACATGATGCTGAGGTACTCCACCGGCGAACAAGACCCCTGTATCTGTGCCCAAAAGAAGATGTGAGGAACCAGCTCGGAAGTCAACTCTGTCGCACCTCCAGTATCCAGGATATCATGGACTAATTACGACAGCTGTAGGGCAGAGTGCGTCATGAGTATTTACAACGGCTTTGTGACACCCATCCCATCTGAATCAATGCTTGCATGTCGACCAGAGGGGTTGCAACGCCATACTGATAAGCATGCTCATACTACCACGTTCTTTCTAAATTTGACTCGATGATATAACCTCTGAAATACCATACTGTATCTTCTTAACCCGTGAAGTTTCATTTCGTTTCCTTCTCCCCTTCTGTGTGATTGACTTTTGTTTGTCAGACAGTGTATTTAATAATCATTATGCACGGCAGAACTTTTCTAGCGGGAAACTATAGGAAAAGCATGCAGAAAAAATTGCATGTTAGCTAGCAGAGCACATCGAAGTTAATAGCCCGACTCTGAAGCGAACGTTTCATCAATTTCAAAATGACAAGGCAGTTCTGCAGGTATTATCGGATATCTCATTAAAGTGAGTTTGAAGCACCTAGTGAAACGTCAACGGTGAAACGAGCTTAACGTCAGTGTTACTGACTGAGCATGAGACGACCCCGCCAGATACAGTCAGACGTGTATCTCACGCCACATTCGAGCTGGTTTGCTGTGCAGATACGTTTGCTTGTCTCGTACCGTGAGTACAATGTTTACGCATATAACATAAGTAACACTGAGAACTCTGCTCAAAAATGCACTAATTTACAGGTAAAACAAACGTATCTTGGTGATAATTGAATTTTATATTCTGTGTTGTTAACTGATTTTATTCAGAAGAAACTATTGTAATTTATATGAATGTAGCCACAGTAAATCTTACAGCGACAACAGATTTAGCTTGCATATATCAGAAGGTTTTAATCATTTAGCCCTTATGAAAGACGTAATACTTGAAACTAATGTATTACAATATTAATGAATGCCAGTTAAATCAGTCAATTTTTTATGTTAAAAGCATTTAGCACTTAATAACGGTAGTGGGGAAACCAGTGGTGTAACCGGGTATTTAATGTTTAACATTTTTTGTAAAATAAATGAGCACAAGAAGACTCTTCTTAAAGATATATAAAAATCACATTGTAGTAAAACCTAACGTATTTTACTTCAAACTCACTTAAGACTGTATGTTATGTATTAACACTCTGCCGTCCGCACGTCTCGTACAAATTTATTCGCTTAGCGCCGGCAGGGCTAATTCGGATTACTTGGCTTGCCGCCGGCCGCTTGTCACCTTTCCGTTGATAACAAGCTTCAGACACATTGACTTTTGCGCGCCTTAATTTTCCGGATATCCTCTATTTTGCCATATCGTTCCACAAACTCGAATTTTCTTTTCAAGTAACTTCTGTGCAAGTTCTACACTGTTATAATAATCATCCATGCAGAGGTGACACCACTTTCCATCAGAAGGTGTCAATAATTCCATCACTGTTTTTGATAAAGGCTGTCCAGTGCCGGAATATATCTTGAATGAGTGAAAGTATCCCGTAGTCAAATCACACAGCAACCGAATGCGTATGCCGTATTTCGTAATTTTCGACTGATTGTAATCTTTAAAATTTAACCGTCTACGCCAAGGTTGAGATGTTTTGACTTAGATTAAACGTTTCTTTAAACTTTTTAGAACAACAGTCAATTATGAATTGCACTTTGACAAGCCGGTCGGCATTATCCGGTTTATTGTTACTGTCAGAAAAATTTAATATTTATCTGAATCGGTTGCGGGGCATCGTTTTGCGAAATATCGGCATGTGTGTCAACGGATTCGTTGACTAATAATAATCGATCCTTCCTTTCTTTACAATTCCCATAAGGATAGCAAGCCCAAACCATTTTCTAAGTTCGAGTCCCGTAACGTCGACAAATTTGGCATTTTTTAAATCCAGCTTCCTTCTATTGGAATTTACACTGAGGAAAGTGAGTTTTTTCTAGTCTGATTATGAACACTCTAGCCATTAAGCCAGAAGAATTTCACACATTTCATTTCGAGTAAATGGTTCCGGGTAGACTTACACTACGTTATATTTAATACGGATTTCAATGTTATTTTATGTTGACGAGCTTCGATTAAATTCAGATTTATGTACAACATTATGGATAGCTACACACTGCTATTCAATGTATGGGCTGAGGGCAAAAGTAATTGTTAGGTGAACAAAGGGCAAATGACACAAGAGTGTTACAATGCAGTCAACATTTGATAACCTTTAAATTGTTTACTACTGAACTTTCAACAAGTTCGTAATCAACTTCCTGGAGATACAACTACTAGTATTATGCTCTTACAGCGCATCTACTAAAGTAAAAACATGAACTGTAGTTGTATCATAACTGGCATTGGAAAACGTTCCTAGTCCTTATAATTAAATGTTTCCCTGAGACATTCAAGTCTCTTTTTATTGTCTACGGTTATGATCGAAGCAGATGAAATGAATTAAAATTTGTGCTGTGACCGGGACTCGAATCCGAGTCTTCTTGCTTGCTAGATAATAAAAGAGACTTAAATGTCTGAGGGAAACGTTTAATAATAAGATCTATAACATCACCAATGATACAAGGACGTCCCATTACGTCCAATGGTGGGGTGCTTGCTATCGGAGAGCCCTGGCAGTAGTGACAGTATGTAAGGGAAAAATGAAGTTTGTGTTGGGGAGGGGACTCAGCTTAGGTAGTTCGTGCAGCAATGATGACCATGTACTGCGGTGGTATAATGGTTAACATTTTTGCTTAGGATGAAGAACACCCGGGTTCGAGTCCCGGCCGCAGCACACATTTTAATTCATTTCTTCTGCTTCGATCATTATCGTTCCTAGTCCGTTGTACACCAGCGTGACAGCTGACGTTCTGGCTCTACTTCATAGAAACCTTGTCTGTCTACATCTTAAATATTTTTTAAAACATTGCATTCTGGGATTGTTCCTAACTGTACTAGAGTTCTACCTGAAAAACCTCCGTTAGGCGTAATAACTGCGTTATGGACACCTTCTCAAATGACTTTCCAAGCACCAAATACTATGTCATGTATCCTTGTCGACCTTACAGTGCTGAAACTCTGTGAGGTTCTGAATATCGCAGTGTAAACGCATCCGCAGAGGAAGTAACTCCGTACAAAAATACAATTTTGTGAATTTACTGCTTTCTTCTCCTGAGATATTAGCTGAAACAGAACTATATCAGTCAATATTTACTGAAAAAATATTGTACGGGCGTTTCTTTTGATATTCTTAATCTTCTTTCTTTTTCGCTGTTTGCAAAGATTCTAAACATTGCCGACGTACTCTAATACACCACCACTCCAGCGATATCAAGACAGATTTGTTGAATGGCGACTATAAAATTTGTGTATATCGTTACTAAAGCCTTCGAACGCTCAATATCAAATGCAACTTAGACTTACCGTTGACTTGGAACTCTACGTGATTGTGTGATGCTGGCTATGACGTTTTTGGCTTTGCTACTCGATACTCGTCTAAGGTCACGTTACTTGCAATCTACAGCTTTTTCGGTAATCAACTCACGAAGAGAACACGGGAAGTGCTATAACCCTATTGACCAAAAAGGTTCAAATGGCTCTGAGCACTATGGGACTTAACATCTGAGTTCATCAGTCCCCTAGAACTTAGAACTACTTAAACCTAACTAACCTAAGGACACCACACACATACATGCCGGAGGCAAGATTCGAACCTGCGCCCGTAGCTGTCGCGCGGTTCCACCTATTTACCAATATCTTCACTATTGGAAGAGGGGCAAAAATAACGGAAAAGCTGTCTCGTCTTTTCCGTAGATGCTCTACCGTTTCTGAGAGAAAGACAGTAAAAGCTTTCACTATAATTTTATATGACTTTTAGCACGCGAGAAGTTGAACAGTTGAACCGAAACGGTGGCTTGACACTTCTGGGGCTCGTGTTCGAAATCAAATTTTTTAAAATTAGATTTTATTTTATTTTATTTCATTTGTCTACCCAGGTTTGTAGGAGGATTCTACACAAATGTTCGTATCAAATTGAAAGATACAAAGCCGTTATATTACTGTGAAATTGCGACAATACATTTATTATGTAAAACCTGTGTGTATGATGTTTTGAGGGGTAACATTCTATTTCAAGTCTCACATTCTTACACGAGTACGTCATTCTTATATCAATTCTTGCGTTTTATTCTAATGTTTCGTCGTCAGAAATATTTGGTGCGTTCCCGTAAACGGTACGGATCGCAGAAACATTCGAAACATAGAAATTCCGAACATCACGAGCATAGCACGAGGATAGATTTACCACATTGACATTTCTTCGTATGAATCTCAATTGGGAAAGAAACGTCGTTACCATTGCTGAAGATTTCACACACTGGCAATAATTCCACGGCAAACCACGCGTAACGCATAATTTTACCGGAAATGCAGTTCATTATGAATGAGGATAAGCTACAAGAATTCCACCGAAATAATTTCAATAATTTTTTCATTCTTTGATTGTTTTTTTCTTTTAATGCATTTACCAGACAGACAATTAGCAGATGAATAAGGATAATACTAATTCAATATAAACTGGAAGGAAAGCGCACTAATCTTCTCTGAACAGGGTAGATAAATGAAAGATAAAATAAAGAATAGGAGGGTGAGTCAAACGAAAACCTCAAATATTTTTTAAAATATTATTTATTATGCAGAAGTGGTACAAAGCTGTATCACTTTTCAACATAATCTCCCCCATGCTCAATGCAAGTCCTCCAGTGCTTACAATGTGCATAAATTCCATTAGAAAAAAAATTCTTTTGGTAGTCCGCGCAACCACTCATGCACCGCGTGGCGTACCTCTTCATCAGAACGGAACTTCATTCCTCCCATTGCGTCTTTGAGTGGTCCAAACATATGGAAATCACTTGGGGCAGGGTCTGGTGAGTATGGTGGATGAGGAAGACACTCAAAATGCAGGTCAGTAATTATTGCAACTGTTGTACGGGCAGTGTGGGGCCTTGCAGGGTCATGTTGCAAAAGGACGTCTGCTGACAGCAATCCACGTCGCTTTGATTTCATTGCAGGCCGAATATGATTTTTTAGGAGATCTGTGTATGATGCACTGGTGACAGTGGTCCCTCTAGGCATGTAATGCTCCAAAATTGACGCCTTTTTCGTCCCAAAAGCGATTCAGCATAACCTTCCCTGCTGATGGTTCTGTTCGAAACTTCTTTGGTTTTAGTGATCAGCAATGGCGCCATTCCTTGCTCGCTCTATTTGTTTCCCGTTGGTGGAAGTGAACCCAGGTTCCGTCCCCAGTAACGATTCTTGCAAGGAAGCCATCACCTTCTCGTTCAAAGCGCCGAAGAAGTTCTTCACATGCATCAAAACGTCGTTCTCTCATTTCAGGAGTCAGCTGCTGTGGCACCCATCTTGCAGACATTTTGTGAAACTGGAGCACATTTTGCACAATGTGGTTTGTTGACCCATGACTAATCTGTAAACATGCTGCAGTGTCATTCAGTATCACTCGGCGGTTTCCTTCACTATGGCTTCAACTGCTGCAATGTTCTGTGGAGTCACAACTCGTTGTGGCTGACCTGGACGAGGAGCATCTTCCACTGAAGTCACACCATTTGCGAACTTCCTACTCCATTCGTAGACTTGTTGCTGTGACAAACATGCATCACCGTACTGAACCCTCATTCGTCGATGATTTTCAATAGGTTTCACACCTTCACTACGCAAAAACCGAATAACAGAACAATGTTCTTCCCTGGTGTAAGTCGCAAGTGGGGTGGCCATCTTTATAATGATACTGTGACGGCATGTGTGCATCTGTACTATGCTGCCACCTACAGGCCATTCTGCACGCTGTTTGTAGCACGCTTGCAAACTTACAGGATAACGGCGCGAAATTTCGATTTCTTATTACAAATTTAAGGTTTTAATTTGACTCACCCTCGTAAAAACAATAGTCAGGTTTCGAACAGGGGGCGCAAAGCTGTGACACTGCGACGCTAGCCACTGTACCACCGCTGGAGTCGAACTTACCAGGTGCTAAAAGGCACGTGCAGTACTTCGAAACTTTGACTATCATTTTCTCGGACACGGTCAAGTATCGACGGATAAGTCGACACAGGTGTTCGCTTATTTTGATCTCTCTTTTACTGAGCGAAGTTTCTGAGAAATCAGGATGTGGTACTTCCCGTGTTCACCTCGTTAGAACTGATCGTGGCTCGGACATGTACATGATCCACTGCAGTTACCCTCCGAGTTTACGTCTAGCTATCGACTCCAAGAATTGTAGTTCGTCCGCTGATATTCTGGTTCATAACTCAAACTTTCTCACTGTTTGGACGCCTTCCTATCATGGTTACTCACGTAATCGAAGTGCACTACGAGGGGCGTCTGAAAAGTCCGTGCAAAAATAAAAACTACTTACGTGTTTGGGCTAAACATTTTTTATTTTTCGACATAGTCTCCTTTTAGACTTACCTACACACTTTGTCCAAAGCTCTTACAATTTGGTGATCCCTCCAGAATAACAGGTATTGTCCAAGTCTGCAAAATACAGTACCTATTAGTTACTGCAAACAACTCGTTTGAATAAAATCTTTGTCCCGCCAGCCATTTCTTCAAATTGGGGAACAAATAGTAGTCCGAGGGAGTCAAATCTGGAGAATAGGGGGGATGTGAAACGAGTTGAAATCCTGTTTCCATTAATTTTGCGACCACAAGTGATGAGGTGTGTGCTGGTGCATTGTCGCGATGGAAAATGACTTTTACGTGGTCAAATCGCCGGCATTTTGCTTGCGGTTCGGTTTTCAAACGGTCCAATAACGATGAATAATATGAACCTGTAATAGTTTTACCTTTTCCAGATAGTCTATGAGGATTATCCCTTGCGAATCCCAAAAGATATTCGCCATAACCTTTCCGGCCGAAGGAACGGTCTTCGCCTTTTTTGGAACAGGTTCTCCCTTGGTAACCCATTATTAAGATTGTTCTTTGGTCTCAGGAGTTTAGTAATGTATCCATGTTTCATGCACAGTGACTAAACGATGCTTAAAGTCCTGCAGACTCATCCTGAACAGCTGCAAACCATCCTTGCAACACTTCACACGATTCCGTTTTTGGTCAAGCGTGAGCAAACGAGGAACCCATCTTGCGGATAGCTTCCTCATGTCCAAATGTTTATACAAAATATTATGTACCCGTTCATTCGAGATGCCCACAGCACTAGCAATCTCATGCACCTTAACTCTTCTGTCATCCATCACCATATCATGGATTTTATCAATGATTTCTGGAGTCGTAACCTCCACATGGTGTTCAGAACGTTCAGCATCTCTTGTGCCCATATGGCCACGCCGAAAATTTTGAAACTACTTATAAATTGTTCTAATCGAAGGTGCAGAGTCACCGTAATGTTTATCACGCTTCTCTTTAGTCTCCTGAGGCGTTTTGCTTTTCATAAAGTAATGTTTAGTCACCACACGAAATTCTTTTTCGTCCATTTCTTGACAATCACTCGACTTCCTTGATTCACACCAATGCCAAACACAAAGAAATAGACCAATGTGGCTGAAACTTGGTGTGCGTTCTTTCCAAAGATGCTACTAACAATACATGATCTCGATACGCACCGGTCCTGCCATCTCTCGGACTTGGCATGGACTTTTCAAACACCTCTCGTACACTGCAATGACCCAGGAAACCGAAAAGAATATATGCGAATCAGGCATTTGCACTGCGGACAGGGAACATCACGTGTTTTAAAGAAAGTAGCTAGATGAAAAGTCAAAATTTTGTATCCCGTTAAGTACCATAACGAAATCGCGGGAATTAATTTCTAGGTGAAATTGTGTTTCGCAAGGTATCGGATTACGGGGTGGTCGCTGCAGGCCGCGGTAGAAAGAGCTTTTGACGGGCCTCTCGCCGGCGCGTGTGTCGCCGAGGACAGAGGCGGCAGTGAAAGCGGGATGCGAGGCGAGACGAGGCGCCGAGATTTCTCTCCGGCTCTTCACAAGGCGGGAATGAATAAGCGGTCCAGGTTGCAGGCTGCAGGCGGGGGCGGCCGAGGCGAGGTGGTGATAAGCGCGCAAGGGCGTAGTTGGGAGCGGGCGTGGGGTCACAGGCAGGTGACTCGGGAGGTGGGGGAGGGAGGGGTGGGGAGATAAGCGCCTGCGAGGTGCAGGGTGTGGGCGCCGAGCAGGGGGTGAGGGCGGCCGGCCCAGATTCGCGATAAATCACGCGAGCGACGCTACGCTGCCCGTCTTCTACGTTGCAGGAGCGTCTACAAAGGTCCTCCTGTGTCGCACAGTGGCACACTATGCCACTAGCGTGACATTCTGTGGTACTAACACTCGGCAGAGAGAAATATGATTCAGCGCTTCACAAGCCATAACTCTGTAAGTAGTTCTCCAGTTCTTACACTAGCAAAGTAAAGCTGTTCGCAACCTGAAAGATAGCTTTCAGCGCGACTGTTATAAACGATTTGTATGCCACAGACGAGGTGTGTGACAAAAGTGATGAGACAGATTCTTTTATCTAAAAAATTTTTTATTTTTTTCAGTATTGTCCTCTTCAAAGACGTTCCCGGCTATAGCTATGCACCGGCAGAGTTATTCTTTCCAGTCTTGGTAGTAGCAATGAATGCCTTCAAGTGGTATGGCCTTTCATGTGTCTTTTCAATAGTGTCCAGGGTCCCACAATGAAGCTCTTTGAAGACACTTTTCAATTTCGGTTCACAAGGACTCAGGTCAGGTGAATAAGGATGCAGTGGAACAACAGAAAGGCCTTTTGGATTTAAAAAAGTCCGTGATGGAGGTGGATATATTGACATGGGGTCTCGTCACGATTTATCATCCACTTGTCTGCATTGTCCAGTCTCATTCGATTCAGCCTTTTCCTGAGCCTTTCAAGGACATCTTTACAAAACACTTGGTTCACAGTTTGTCTTGGAGGAACATATTCTTTATGCACGATATCCTTACTGTCAAAAACGAAAATCAGCATTATTTTGATCTTTTTTTGCTCACTCGAGCGAGGTTCATCTTCAATGTGTTCTCAACCTTACAAAAATAATTTGTGCTAACGAAAAATTTTGCCTTTTATAAAAGTTTAAAACAAAACTTCCTGGCATAATGTTGCCCTGAACTCCACTGTGCCATTTTCGTAACACACAACAAAAATACAACTTCACTTTTTTTTATCATCCAGAATTATTGCTGATGTGATTTTTCTCATGTTGCACTGGTGTAAATACTTGACTTGATAAAAAACACTGCCACTGATGCAGTGTGTGCTGAGGCATAGAGTATGAGGAGTCAAGTGCGGCAAAAGTGGAGGTTGACGGGAACGGCCCGTTGGTGGCAGTAGTGGTCAGGATAAGATGAATTAAATGACTTGTGTAAGCTGATAGAAATAATGAAATACATAACAGGAAGTGATATAAAGTTAGAGAACTGAGTAGCGAGCCTATAAAAACAGTTCTTACTATAGAAGCAAGAAATGAATAATAACCTGACTTATAACGAGTCAGAGACAGTAAGACCAATGATTAGTTGGATATAAATAAAAATAAAATGGTAATTGAAATTGTCATTAGCAAAATGTTATGAAATGTTTAAATCTTCAAATAAATGACTAAAAAGGAATAGAAAAGGCAAAGGAAGTGAAGATTATGAAAGAAGGATGCAAAGGGAAAAGAGGGGTGAGTGTAGGAGGGGGGAGGGGACAGAGAGAGGACTGAAAATAGGAGAAAATGAGGGGAAGAGGAAGAAGGTGTCTGTATATGACATGGGTAAGAGGGAAAGGGAATGGGAAACAATAGGAAACTACTTAGATTGAAGAATAAGTGTGGGAGGCATGAAAAACAATCATAAAGTAAATGTGGAAAAAAAATCAGCTGAACTGTACTAAAGCTGACTTGATTGTATTACAGTAGAACTTATTTTTAATTGATCAGTTGGTCATTTAGGTTTAACTGACCTGATGACAGTAGATATAAAGTGGGGATTTTAGCACACTTCATGTGTGTGGTCCCCATTTTGTCATTATTCATTCAATTTTATCGAATAAAATTATTTTAAATAAAAGTGTGCTACTAATAAAATCATTTTATTTTTTGATTTTAACCAAATGGCATCAATAAATATATCAATTAAAATTATTAATTTAACTGAATATAAAACCATTTAAAACTTACACATAAGAAAAGTAAAATTTTTTGATATTAAATCTTAATTATATAAACATTTTTTTAATATTTAAAATTTTTAGTTGTCAATTTAATTTTTCATTCCTAAAATGTAGTAACTTTTTTGTTTTTCATTCTTAAAAAGTTCACCTTTAGTATATGTATGTTCTTCATTAAAAAACTGAATAATATATTCTTTGATTGTATAGCTATATTGCTAATGATCATCTTACAAATACATAACTTCAGTAAATTTGAAAGTATTTTTAACATAATTCTCAATATATAATGTATACATGCTAAATAACATTTATGAAAGAACGCTTATCAAATAACGTTTTTGATATTCCTTTTAAAGTATATATTATTTAATATTTTATACCTCCTCAAACACTTTAAAAATACTCATTTTATAGCATTATTTTTTTAAATTTTTGACACTCTTGAGAACACTTGTTTTCTTTTGTTTGAATAATCTGTCTTTAGTTGCTGGATTCCTATCAAAAAATTTAAATCTTTAATTTCTTGGCTATTTTGCATTTACATATTCTTCTCATTACTATGTTAACATAATTTTTAAATGATAATAATATATTCGAGTATTCATCACTTGGTATTCGTTTTATATGTTCTTTTTATAATATTGAGAAACATATTTTCCATGTACATACAGAATTTAATTTTTATTATATTCTTTTATATTCATTTGAACAAGGACTGCTCATTTTTTTCTAACCATCTTTTGCAAATTTTAGTGAATTGAAATTATCAGTTGTTTTCCCAACCTTACAATTAGGAAAAATAAAAAAGTTACTGATAAAATTTTTACTGAAAAGAGAAATAATTAAATATAACGATAAACAACTTTTAGGAATATAATCGTATTATTTTATAACATTATTTTGTGAAACCTAAATATTATGAGAATTGTCAAAACTGTGACATTTCACCAAAGCTTTATCATTTTTCTTTTTTTATGTTGTTTTCAAAAAGATATACATTTGGAAATTTTGTTTTATCAATGATTGTTCTTAAAAACTTACTTTAAGTTATGACTGGATTAAAATGAATGACTTTTTCAGTTTCGGTAATTTCTGATGATCAATTAGCTTTGTAATCTTTTTTCAAATATTCATTTTAATTTACTTATTCTTACTTTATGACATACTTAATTTTTGAGTTTATTATGTTCAAAATTTGTTAAATGTACAGTCTGTAATATTTTTTTCATTTCCTTTATTTCTATCTGATGGCTTCACATTAATTTTTGAATGTTTTCAATTCTTATATTCATCAATTCATTTAGAAACTAATTTCTACGTGGGTCAAATTATTTCCATATTTTTCTTTTAATGTTCTATTAAATCTTTCACTAATAAAAGATTTTAATTCCATATAGGTTGAATAAGGATGAATTTGATATTATTTTATAAGTACTTAAAACATTTATAATAAATTCTTTTCAATTATCTGTTGGTCAATATCTTGAATGTCTTTAAATTTTTTCCAGAGGTATCAGCTACATTGGCTTATCTCATAAGTTATCACAATTAATTGTATCTGAAACTAATTTTATATATATTCTTTCTCATATTTTTCATCATACTGAGTTAATCACCCATTTATAAAACCTTGTTCAAAATTTTTTTTACTTTCAATTAAATCTATATACGTTTTTAAGCAATCATATTGTTCAGATTTTAAAACTTTATGTATTTTTGTTGTCTTTATTCCTGATGATAGATATTTTTTTATATCTATAATGATTGATATAGTTATGTTAATTATCTAATGTAGTTAATAATTTTATTCATACTTCTTGGTATAATTTTATTTTCAGGTGGTTATAGTAAATCTTTATGTATGTTATTCTTTTGGATACTGTAAATCAACTTCAAAAATCAACCTATTTTATAAGGAGCTGAAATTTCACTTACTCATGTAGAATAAAAATAGTTTGTTCACCACTTTCAAATACATCAATGGTACATATTAACTCAAGGTGTAAGCATATACATTATTTTCATCTAAATAAGTTGAAAATATGACATAGCATTTATCACATACATTATATTTTAAATTTGTTAATTGGTTTATAAGTAGAGTTAAAACCAATTTTCATGTATAAATGATAACCCTAATTCTATTTATTGTTTGTATTATATAGATTTATTCTTTAGTAATATAATCATTGAATTTTGTTAAAATACTTTCATATTCAGCTTGTTTAGAAACATCTTCTATTTGTTCTTCTTAATATTGTTTAGTATCAGCAATATAACTATACATGGGCCAATCTATTCTACTTATCTCCTATCTTTCGGAGGAACAAGTCTTAGTAAGAGGGAAAAGTTTATTTAATTCAATCTGAAACTTTTCATTAAATTTTCTATTTCCTTTTTATCTTTTCTAATTAATTTTTACTAAGTTTTATTATTTTGTAATCTAATTCCTTATTAAAATTTGAATCTAATTTTTTTATTGAGTTTTACATTTATTTGTGATTAATTTCAGTTAAATTTGCTGTTTCATTTCTAATTTTTTCTAATTCTTTTACATCAATTTGTATATTAATTTTTTTGTTCTGTTACTAAATCATTATTAATTTAGTTTTCTATTTGATTTTTTGTTATTGTAATTAATTCTTACTAATTTTGTATTAGTTTTTAATTTTAATTGTATATAAAAATGTGATTGTAATTATTGTAAATTCACAATTTTTATTCCAATTCTTCATATATTAATTTATTGCGAAAACTAGATTAAAAATATCTTGTAATTTAAAATTATATGACGATAGTTTTAACATGAATAACGAAATGACTGTAAATAAATTAATCAAAATTTTGTACACTTTTAACATCATAATAAATATATTTTTCCCCAACTAATTAGTTAATTCCCTAAGTATATAAAGTATAAGGGGTAACTGGATCAAAGAGAATTTGAGCATTATATATTTTATAACAACATGACCAGTGTGTACAAAATAATAAGAAATATCTGAATTAACTATTCCAGGTTCAATTTTTTTGTTTAATTAGATAATTAGTCATTCATAAAGACTATTCTAAAGTTTGATTTTTAATTATTCAAAAAGATTTTACAAATCAAAATTTGACAAAGGTTTAGTCTTTTTATTACTTTTCAAAATTTTATTTGTTCCAGATCCTTTCTTTTCTGTTGTTAAATATTGTCTATTTCGTCCTTCCAAATCTTTGTGATTTTTTGTTTACTGTGAACACATAGTATAATAGCTGCTGCACCACCAGATAATGAACTAAGTGCTCCTAATGCTGCTAATTAAATAACATCATTATAAGGAAGCAGGTTTTTATGTTCCTTATTTTATTTTTGTAGTTTTTCTAACAAAAAGAAAAAATAAACAGTTTGTTGATTCATTATTATTTGATAAAAAATGTTATTTAAAAATGGGTAAAATGAAATTTTTCCTCAACAAATGTAGATTTAGGTTTACCAAATAATTCTTACTACACTTACGATTCATTTCGTGATTTTAAATGAATAACACAGTTAAAAGGAAATATCAGTACAAATCCACATAATTTCATTAAAATGTATCCAATTTATGTCATGAGTATGATTAGAAGAAAAAATATATTGTAGCAAATCGCAAAATATCTATGAAATTATGTGATCCTTTAATGATAAAATTCCTACTGATACCTGATTTTACATAATTCTTTGTAGGAGACAGAATTTAACTTACAATGTTGAATGTAGGATATTAATTGACGATTTTAAAAAAAAAAAAATATATATATATATATAGTTTACTGAGTGGTAAGTCTTTATAAATAACATATAAACAAATAATCTATTAACATTTTTTGTAAATAATTAAACTTCTTTCTTCTTTCAAAAAATAATTTAAAATTTATGATTAATTTTGTATTACATGATAATTCACAACTTTTCGAAAAGTACAGAAATATAGAGTTTAATTATCTTATTTCATCCCACATAACTACACAAATTTTTGTTAGAATTATAGAATTCCAATTCATATGTATCTTCATAATATTTATCCTTAACATAATCAATAGCATTGTTATGTTTTATACTTTGCAAATGATCTATAATTAATGATCATTTAAGAAAAAAGCAAATACAACATTCAACTTGTTTCTATCTAGTTTAATATTTTGTTCAACAAAAATAATTTTAACAGCTTTAATTTTTTTCTCTACAGTAGTGACATTTGTATTTGCTATAATTTTCAGATTTTAAAAAATGGGAAAAGATTTGGAAGATCTAATTTATAAAAAAATTTATGTCTTATAAGAAAAAAATTATTAGATTTTTAATAATAAAGAAATTGGATTACAAAATTAAAATTTAAAAAATTTTATTTGTAGTTAAAAATAAAAAATTAAAATGTAAAAATCAAAAGGATTAAAGTGTGTTTATATATTTGGTCTCGAAAATTATTGATTTTTTTCATGTGTGGTTTTTTTAATGCATTTATATTCAGTTAATTTGCATTTTATTATTTATTGATGTAATTCAGTTACATTAAAAGAAGATTATAAATAAACTATGTTTATTATCAGTACACTTTATTTAAAACAATTTTATTGGATAAAATTGTTTAAATTATGATAAAATGGTGCCCACACACACAAAGTGTGCTAATGGCCCATTTTATCTTTACTAATGACTTCTGAAGTTACATTATTCCGAAATACAGTAACAGGGTTAACATTTTTCCTTTAGGAGGTCTGTGCAGAATTTTAAGGGTATCAGTTGTTGGCTCACAATGTTCAGTAGCTCTCAGATGGTCATCAAATGAGGAATTGTTAATATGATGATGTATTAACAGTGCAAAACGCACTATTTATCAATATACATTGCAGCAGATACTGTTTTATTTGCTATATGGTTCTTAATGGGTCATACATGCAAGCTTATAATATTATTTTCCGATTCAGCAAACAGCACTGTGTAGGTTGTTAAGAATATGGAATAACTTTTCAGCCTTTTGTAAATGTGCAGTTTTATACAGCCACGCGATCTTATAGAGGACATTTGGATGTATTTCTCTGTCTACTTCCTGAATTATAGCTGACTTTAAACTGAACTCTCTTATGAACTTTTTTCCCTGATGACCTCATTTTTCAGTCCTCCAGTCGTTAATGCTTACCTGCACAAGTGCTTATTTAAACTTTATTAGCAAAAGCACCATGTTAATGTGCAACATATCTGGAATATTTTTTTAACTGTCTGCAGTATAAGCAACATTTCTTAAACATCAGGATCAGTTTCTAATTTTATACGCGGTTTATAGTTATCTAAAGTGAGTGAAAATTGCAGCGATCTTCAAGATATTTACTGTACCAATGCAGGATGTGGACACATAGTTTAAAACAAATAGAAGTTTGTGTCTGGCTGTGATTTTGATTTCAGATGAGTCATTTTCCTTTTGTTAGGTGTTAGAAAATACAGTGTGCAGTTACATTTGCACGCCATGTATCACTTCTACGAGCAGTGACACATTAACACTGAGAAATTGTACTACAAGAATTTGGTTACAGTTTATCTTGATTGAACTTACATTAAATGTCCGTTTATTGTTGAATTGCACTTTAAAAGTTAGTTCAGAAGAATGTTTCTCGCCCATTAAAACAAGAGATGTATCAGAGATTAAAGTTAGACAGCTTCCAGTCTGAACACTGAAGTATTTTAATAAGTAGAGGCAATATGACCTTGTCTAACTCTGACCACTGTATTGATTTAGCCAGCTGTAGGTTGTCCTGTAGAGTGATGTTGACTCTGAACCACAGTGCTATTCGACTTTTCTCATACTAACAAAGCACTGCCAAAGCAGTAATAACTGTCAGAAATAATCCTAAAACCATGTCGAAAATGAACCCCAAAATGTGTGAATTTGTTGACAGTTGATACTTGTTGACAGTTGATACTTTTATAAGTATCACATTGCACTATCTATTTATTCAAACCAGATAAATAACTTTCACAGCCATGAAACTGTCAGATGCACTTATGTCTACAAATTACAAATCTTTTGGTGGTATGCATTAAGAGTATGCAATGCAATACTCCACTATTTTTAATATTTTAAATGACTTCCTCTTGTTGATTATAAGACATATAAGTGTGTAATTAGCAAATGTAATGCCTGCAGAGCTTAATTGTGAAGTATGGAAAAAGTTCCTACACAGAAGGCATAACACAGTTAATGAACTCCAACAATTAACAGAGTTGGAAGAGAGAGAAATCAGGGTTAGTAGGTTGTGGATCAACTACTTCTGCTATAAAAAGATGTGATTTGACACTTGTTCCCACCTCTGCATCTCATCTATCCTTAAAAATAGTGCATACTCACTGTACACGATAGAAACTCATCATGATGAAGCAGACATCCTAAAATTGCAGAGGATTGTATTTATTATTTAAGTGTCACCTAACCATAAGGCAGTTATAGGACAATGTTGTTGTTGTTGTGGTCTTCAGTCCTGAGACTGGTTTGATGCAGCTCTCCATGCTACTCTATCCGGTGCAAGCTTTTTCATCTCCCAGTGCCTACTGCAACCTACATCCTTCTGAATCTGCTTAGTGTATTCATCTCTTCGTCTCCCTCTACGATTTTTACCCTCCACGCTGTCCTCCAATACTAAATTGGTGACCCCTTGATGCCTCAGAACATGTTATAGGACAATAGGGACAATAGGGAACTCAAATTATGAGTGAGGTCGAGAATACAAAAATTTTATTTAATCTCATCAAGTGAACCATTGACAATGAGTACAAGAGCAGTGTTCTGACAGCTATGGCAATCCAGGGTGAGTCACCAACTATTGTCATCTAGAAAACTCCGGAAGTATGATAGTGGGACAAATGTTACATGGGACAATGGGGGCTATAATATGACCTTGGTTTTTTGTTGCTAGGTGGGGTGTAATCAGAGATATGAAGGTCAACTTTGTTCTTTGAAATGGGATACAATAGTTTGGTACTTATTTTACTGAGTGGTATTCCTGATCACTTTGGCGCTTATCGAAGCACATACTCTGACAATTCTCTCTTGTATATCGTGCAAATTGTGAAAGAGAACACATTTACAACTGAGATTTTCGTCGGTTTGCCTCGTCTGGAGGCTTCAAAACAATACTGTGAGTATATATGCAGGACATTACTTCTGTTTCTAGTACAAAGCACAAAATCTGATCTGGGACAAAATCCCAAGAAGAAGGAGTTCCTTGAGGGATGTAGAATTAGTCACGATTTACATTACCAAAAGGCAAGAACATTGTAGACCTTAATCTGTTCTGGTATTAACATTAATCTACCTACGATTGTGCGGATTATTATTATTCAAGCCCACATTAGCTAAATTTAACTAAGAAAATTAAAAACAAAGCTGCTACTTTGAAAGAACATGCTGCCTCCACAGTTATACTGAACAGTAGCTGATTATCTCCTACTGGTAGATCGATATTACTTGATTACCCCTGCTTTTATCAAACAAAACAGCTGATTCCATCTCTAAATTATTATTTGACATACAGCTCTACAAAGAACACTCTTACCCGCCATATAACTGGCAGAACTTTTTAATTCTTTATCAAGGTCTTCTGACAATTTCTAGAACTAGTTATTTTATTCGTTTAAATTGGTAGGAGTTCCCCATACAGATAACTCCGCCCTGAACACATGCAAAAAGCCAAAGTGTAAGGAAGATTACTTTGTATGTCTTGTCGTGCATCTATGTACATCACATTTCACCTGTAGCTTGTTTTTGTTGCCTGCAAGGTAAGCCATTAAGGAGTCCATGTATCAGGGCGTGTGTGAAGAGTTTCAAGGGTTTTACAAAGCATTCTGCACAGATTACAGTTATCTGCTTTACACAATATTCTCGCTGTTCAGTTCTGTGGAAAAAACACTTGATTCATTTTAAGTACCTGCCCCAGAGGATAATTCCTTATTAGGTAGACAGAATTTGTTTAACATGATCGTTATCAGTTACATTAAAATGCATCAACTTCTTTGGCATCTGCAAAAGGCTATATGCTATGTGGTAGAGAATAAAGAGTTCTGTCTTTACTGGTAAGTTGTCAGGGATAATTGTTTCTTGTGACTGAAACTTTACTGTTACTGGCCTGCTGATAAAACGTTCAACTGATTCCTTCGGAAGCAATAAACCCAATACGAAAATGAGAGAATTGTTGGTAATAATAGAAGCACTTCATTTATCACATTGGTGTCGTAGAAAAGTAGCATTTATGTAAAAACTACATCCTTGTACTGTACCACTTAACACAGATCTTTTACAATGAGCTTTATTTAATCCAGTTTTTGTTGCACTGGAAACACAGTATGAGGAGGAAGAAGAAAAAAATAATAGTTCAGTCATCTTAAAATTTAAGTTGGTAACACACTTTTAAGACACAGAAATTTAGAAACTGATTTTCTGAATTACGCACTGAAACAAATAGAAGGCATTATTTCTCACTTGTCAGCAAGAGAGTTTAAGAAAAATATAGATAAAGTTTACAGAATAGGACTCAAATTCATTAATTTATTCCACACAAACAAACGCACAAACACGAAAACTACAAATGTTGATGGTGTTGAGACAGCAACCAGCCACAAATTTATTTTCAGTTCCTTTACTCAAAGGGTACTGTTACCGGTTTCGTATCGTTATAATTCATCTTCAGGCGGTTATCATGCTTTTATTACAACATGTGGTTTGTTTTTTACAGATTAATTGTCCTAAAATATAAATAATACATAATTATAAGCACGCCACACAGATGGGTGCGTTACAGATTTTCACTGGATGTGACTCACGTGATGTAAAGGATGAGCCAGACAGTGAGAGATTTTACTTTATTATATGAGCCTTCCAAACGGTAACTTCATTTTTACATTGCGCCCAAGCCACGGACGGCAGTGTTAGCTGCCTGTAAATTCTTTCGTCCCACGGTTTAGTAACAGGAAGTCAGCACCGATGAAGGGCACTTTATTCACGGGCCTCTCTCATTTGCTGACGAGGTAACGCCGCCCCAGGCGTCGCTTAGCAGGCAACGCTCTGGAAAGTTCCATGCCGCCCGCACGGTTTGCTCGGTCCTGACCCACCAGGGCGGAGGAAGCCGCGTGGTGCGTCGAATGTACCCGGCCGCACGTCGCCGGGCCCGCTCTCTTGTATTCTTGCTCACCCGCGAGTCGGATGCGCACCCTGTAGCATTGAACATCTCCCGCTTCTCCCGGTGCTGCGGCACTGTGGACTTAGTTTTGGCAACTTTCGGTAGCTTCGCGGACAATGTTCGCCAAATTCTAAGTTCTGGCTGACCCTCACCTCCCGAGGCCTATGTAGCCCATTTCAACATGCTTTAGCCAATAAATGGCCTTTCTCTAAAAATTACCCTATGTCGTTTTGGAGTGTTTGTTTTCATTACATTCGTGTGTACATTCCCACTGCATTCTTATCGTTGCACATGTACATTTTTCTCATTGTTTCTGTCTCAACACCATCAACATTTGACTTCAAGTAACAGCCACGGTCTCCAACCATGTCATCATATGACAAAATTGCATGGAACCTACAGATCAGCTGTAGGTGACTTGACCTCAGCAGCTGTAGGTGCCATCACATATGTATTTAATTCTATTTTCAAAACAATTGCAAAATCATTGCTAACTAACAAAACTATTTTTATATAGACTCTTCTAATCAGAGCACGGTGTAACTTCTTGCTGTGGAGTCTCACTTCATCAAGTACCCTTATTTTACAATACTCGAAGTGTACAGCTTTCTCTCAGTTGATGAATGTGATTATCAAGAGGAGGGCTGTTTGAAACATGTTTATTCAGTTGAGGGGAAACACTATTTCTTATGTCCTGCAAAGCTGAGGTAACTAATTTCTTAAAAGGGTTTCCCACATTAAAAATGGACATTTGTCTAATACTTTCTGACCTATTTTGAGCAGATAAATATGATCATTGAATATAAGAGACAAGCTACCTCTGTTTTTTCTCTTCAAGATACCTGTACTAGCAATTTTAGAACATTATGAAATTTGCTAAATGCGGCACTCAGGCTTATTCATCACTTTCCTAGCTAAATACAAAGTGTAAGAAACTGTATGAGCTATGCAATCATAGTCGTTATTTATTACAATGCCAGCGCAGTTAGCATTAGTAGATGTATCAATCTGAATGTGTGCCAAAAATCTCTTGGAAGCAGCTTCGGACTGCTGGTTTGATATTCTGCTCTTCACGACTTATCACAGCACTAAAATACACATCCAGCAGGTCTTGTCTGAGTTTGTATGTCAGTACGAAAGTCCTTAATAGTGGAGATTTGCTTCTGACGGCGTCATACGCAACTAAATGCTGTTAATTATACCTATAAAACCTGTTCTTGTTGAGTGAACCAATAAAGATCCTCCAGAACATTCTTTTAACACAAACTGGGAGTCTTTTACTTGCATTACATACAGCCATCACTAAGTGTCAGTAGTCGTAAAATATACATTAATTTTTGCGTAAAAACCGTGTAAGAGGTCCATGACTAAGGAATTTATTGCTCGCGCACTCGAGCAGGTGTAATTTCGATGGATTGCTCATGCGCTGCCTGCGATATGTAAGCTACAAGAAAATCTCAGACCAGAGAGCAGTGTTGGCTTTCTTTCGTTCATTCCGATGGTGAAATTTCCATTTCTTTTACATGTTATTGCTTTCTGAAAACGATGAATGTGGGTTAAATGGCTCAAATGGCTCTGAGACTATGGGACTTAACTTCTGAGGTCATCAGTCCCCCAGAACTTAGAACTACTTAAACCTAACTAACCTAAGGACATCACACACACCCATACCCGAGGCAGGATTCGAACCTGCGACCGTAGTGGTCGCGTGGTTCCAGACTGTAGCGCCTAGAACCGCTCGGCCACTCCGGCCGGCGAATGTGGATTAATATCTTACATTTAAATCATAAACCCATTAAATGAAAACTTGTTTCCAGTGATATAACTAATCATACAGCATAGCATGACAGAAAACGTATTTTGGCCACATGTCAAAACGATAACCATTGCTATAATATTATGAATTTAGTAAAAATCAAGCTGACTACACTACTATATGTATAATAGCAATAGGCCTAAGGCAAATTGTTTTCTTGTTACAATCAGTGCTTGATTTTAGCTACAAATGAGAATAAATATGTCAACTCCACTACACATCATGATGTAATGACACAAATTCAGCTCCCTGTTCCGAGTCACGTGACGTATATGTTGGTTTCAGTGTAATGACGTCACGGGCAGTCTATATTATTTATGGTCTACGGCGTTCACAGCGATATGATGGCCTGCGTTACTGAACACTTGTTTTCTTTTCTTTTCAGGTGATTCAGTCAGCCTGGGAATCCTTTTCCGTGACTGACACGCCGCATTCGCGCGCCTAGAAAAAGCTACTGATACTTCAGCTGAAGGTGAGTTTTTGCGGATATCTGTGTCTTGTTACAGCACACTGCGCGTTTGAAATGGCCCACGGGGAGGTGTGCGGCAGCAAAGGTGGAAATCACGTGACTCGTCACGCAGTAGACTCACAAGTCGATGAGTGCAATTTGCTTTGTTGTGTGCCAGTTACTGTTGATATCTGAAGTGTTAATGCTACTAATTTTCCCGTGTTCTCATTTGCGCGTAAATTAGCCTAATGAAGAGGCATCGTGGTATCGTGTATTACACGTGCAACTAAGACATTTGAACTTCCTAGCAAATTTAAACTGCATGCCGATTTGGTCTCGAACATTGCTGTCTTTGCTTTAGGCGGGCAAGTACTTTACCATCTGAGAAACCCCATCACAGCTTCACTTCCGCCAGAACCTCTTTTCCGTAATGTCGTTGCTTTCATGATTGCTAGTTTCGCGAGGTATCTGCGAGAATTACTATGATGTTTAGGAGATAGGAGAAGAGCTACCGATAGAAGAACAGCCGAGACGACGAGTCGTGAATCATGCTTGCGTTGCTGATAGAGCACTTGCCTGCGAAAGGCAAAGGTCCCACGTTCGAGTGCGTTTCAGCCACACAGATTTATTCTGACAGGAAGTTTCAAAACAGCACATACTCCGCTGTAGAGTGGAAATACATTCTGGAACTAATACGCTTAGTTATTAGTCTTAATTATAGCGTTAGTTGTTACCAACGACACAGACCGAGATCGTGATACCGGAGCGCCAACAGTGCTATGTGAGGCAGTTACGCCGAATTCATTGGCGCCGTCTTCCATCCAGTGCAATTACACCCTGTAGGTGACATTAATTAACACTGAAATTTGATTGTTTATTGCACGGAGATGGAGGATATAAACGGGGTTTATAAATGTGTTTCATGGAAATCAGATGAATGATCGGCGGAGCGTCATACCATGATGAAATTATCACGCTAACTAGCAGTTCATTTTCGCGTCTGTAGGTAAAGAAGAAACCCGAAGCGTCTGATAAAGCTGATTTTCCCATATTTTTGGGACACTGAGGTCAAATTATTTACGTTTCTCCGTCTTTTTTGCGGCAAATGTATACGCAGTAAAAGAACATGAAGGTGGTAGCTTTTGCATTGTAGCCTGACAGCTATGCATATCAGTGCTGCACGAAATGTAACTTGTGGTTACAGACTCTACGCTAGATTGATGGCGGAAAATGCTGAGAGAGCGAACTCATTAACGTGAACACAAAGTAGTATCGACAGGTCGACAGGACATTAATCACTAATATCCCTCCGTTTTTTCAGTGCAGTATTGAGTACCGACGGGCACAACGACACACAATAGAACAGCGTTCTGAGTCAAAGTCTAGGTCAGGAAAAGTGAGGAACAATTTCATTTAAGAATAAGCGTAGCTAGGGAATCCACGAGGAGACACGACCTGCCTGCAAGACCAGGTATTTATTTCCTGCAGAGGGGCACAAACCACCCCACCCCACCCATAGGAGACTTGCAGCAGCGGATGAACTGCATGTAACACAAATAATACACTGAAGCACCAAAGAAAATGGTATAGGCATGCGCATTCAATTACAGAGATATGTAAACAGGCAGAATACGGCTCTGCGGGTGGCAGCGCCTTTATAAGACAACAAGTGTCTAGCGCAGTTGTTAGATCGATTGCTGCTGCTACAATGGCAGGTTATCAAGATTTAAGTTAGTTTGAACGTGTTGTTATAGTTGGCCTACGAGGGATGGGACACAGCATCTCCGAGGTAGCGATGAAGTGGGGATTTCCCCGTACGACCATTCACGATTGTACTGTGAAGCCGGTTAACCATCAAATCACAGACATCGCTGCGGCCGCAAAAAGATACTGCTAGAACGGGACCAACGGCGACTGAAAAGAACCGTTCAGCGTGAGAGAAATGCAGCACTTCCGCATATTGCTGCAGATTTCAGTACTGCGCCATCAATAACTGTGAGCGTGTGAAACATTCAAGGAAACATCATCGATATGGGCTTTCGGAGGCGAAGGCCCACTAGTGTACCCTTAACGACTGCGCAACACAAAGCTTTACTCCTCGCCTGGGCCCGTCAACACCGATATTGGACTGTTGATGACTGGAAACATGTTGCCTGGTCGGACGGGTCTCGTTTTAAATTGTATCGAGCAGATGGATTTGCAAGGTATGGAGACAAGCTCATGAATCCATTTACCCTGCATATCAGCAGGGAACTGTTCAAGGTATGGATAAGTCTGTAATTGTGTGGGGCGTGTGCAATTGGGGTGACATGGGACCCTAGATACGTCTAGATACGACTCTGACAGGTGCCATATACTTCAGCATCCGGTCTGATTACCTGCATCCATTCATGACCATTGTGCATTCCGACGGACTTGGGAAATTCCAGCAGGACAATGCGACACCCCACACCTTCAGAAATGCTACTAACAAGGGAACCTCCCCATCGCACCCCCCTCAGATTTAGTTATAAGTTGGCACAGTGGATAGGCCTTGAAAAACTGAACACAGATCAATCGAGAAATCAGGAAGAAGTTGTGTGGAACTATGAAAAAATAAGCAAAATATACCAACTGAGTATCCCATACGTATGATAGGCATCATCAAGGCTCACGTGAGCTCAGGAGCGCCGTGGTCCCGTGGTTAACGTGAGCAGCTGTGGAACGAGAGGTCCTTGGTTCAGACCTACCCTCGGGTGAAAAGTTTAACTTTTTATTTTCAGTTTATGTAACAAACGCTTATATTTTCATCAATTTTTGGGAGTGATTATCACATCCACAAGAAAATATAAATCGGTCAAGGTAGAAGAATCTTTTTACCCATTCGCCAAGTGTACAAGTTAGGTGGGTAGACAACATATTCCTGTCATGTGACACACATGCCGTCACCAGTGTCGTATAGAATATATCAGACGTTTTTTCCTGTGGAGGAATCGGTTGACCTATAACCTTGCGATCAAATGTTTTTGGTTCCCATTGGAGAGGCACGTCCTTTCGTCTACTAATCGCACGGTTTTGCGGTACGGTCGCAAAACACAGACACTAAACTTATTACAGTGAACAGAGACGTCAATGAACGAACGGACAGATCATAAATTTGCGAAAATAAACATACTAAAAACTTCAGTCGTGGGAAGACTTCAACCTAGGACCTCTCCTTTTGCAGCTACTCACGCTAACCACGGGACCACGGCGCTCCTAGAGTCCTACAGTCATTGATGTTGCATATCTTCGCATAGACTACTCAGTTTGTATATTTTACTAATTTTTTTCATAGTTCCACACAACTTCTTCCTGTTTTCTCGATTGATCTGTGTTTAGTTTTTCAAGGCCTATCCACAGTGCCAACTTATAACTAAATCTGAGGGGGGTGCGATGGGGAGGTTCCCTTGTAAGTGGCTCCAGCAACACTCTTCTAT
Source organism: Schistocerca americana (assembly GCF_021461395.2). Classification (NCBI taxonomy): domain Eukaryota; kingdom Metazoa; phylum Arthropoda; class Insecta; order Orthoptera; family Acrididae; genus Schistocerca; species Schistocerca americana. The sequence goes on along the minus strand of NC_060121.1, from coordinate 261,542,185 downwards.
CTTTAAACACTTCCGCTGGCCACCAAACTCCCAAGACATGAACATTATTGAACAAGTCTGGGATGCCTTGCAACGTGCTTTACAGAAGTTATCTCAACCCCCTCGCACTCTTATGAATTTATGGGCAGCCCTGCAGAATTCATGGTGTCAATTCTCTGCAGCACTAATTCAGACATTAATCGAGTCCAAGAGACGTCGTGTTGCGGCACTTCTGCGTGCTCACAGGGGCCATACTCGATATTAGGCTGGTGTACCAGTTCCTTTGGCTCCTCAGTGTAAATCCCCCACTTCCCGCGTCTCTCTGCACGTCGTTAGAGTGGCGGGATATTAGAGTTTCAACAACTCTAATCAGTGCGGAATGAACTCGACGGTAGTAAAATAAGACCAGACGAAACAGAATTTATTTGAAATGTAGTGTTTCAGAATCATATTAAAAATGTCAATGAACTGGGCTCTGTGATTAACGCCGACTTAAGGATGTAATAGATTCGGTGTTACGGTGGACTGGATACTCCACTACAGAGGGAATAGTGAAGAACTGTAGAAATGTTTGCCGTCTAAGATGGGGACTCTATCCCCAATTTATGTAGCACAGTAACTGCAGCAAATACATACAAGTATATTCACTCAAAACCTAGTGACTCCGGAATGCGGTATAAATCAAAGGCAGCATCAAAAAGTGCCATACTCATTACAGTAGATCAGGAGAATCTCACATACCGGGCGTTTGACTGTCATAGGTACAAACGAAAGGGGCGAGGGTAACGAAAGTATCAAATAATCCTAATGAACGTAGATTTGGTCACCAATGATATCCCTGATACGGCGTATGCATAAGTGTAGGTATGTCAGCGTTACAACAACGTTAATGTTTAAGGCTGTTTATTTCGAAACACCACCAATTACAAAGCGATAAATTGCCCTCGTTTGAAGCCATCCTCATTTCGGGTATCTAAGTCTTGATAAACACCACTTCAACAAGTGTATTAGTCTTGCCACTATCATGGCCTCCCATGTACCTCGATTTTAAACTGTTGGATTTTTTTTTTGTGTTTGGGGATATTTAAAGGCTTTGCTGTATTCTACCCTGTTGAAGGTATCGATGAACTCCGGGAACCTACTGTGGATGGCTATGAATGCGTTCAGTACATGTCTGGGTTTTCTGAGCGTGTACATGTATCGATGAAGAGGTATGCTGTAGGCTGCATCGACATTAAAGGTGGCCTTGTGTAACGCTTACAATGTGTTTGTCCTCAGTGTATATGTGCAGTATGGATCCTTGGGGACTATGTTACAAGGTGTTCATGTACTCAGCTGTAATATGTCGTATCGGTAAAACGTTCATTTTTGGACCTCGTTTACTGGAATAAATTTGCCCGTTTCATTTTTCACTTCTCAGCCCTTTCATTTGTATCTGTAATAGTAAATCACATCGTGTATAAGGATGGCGAAATGTGTTAGTAATGCAGAATGGAAGACAGATGTATTGGCACATACTAGTCAGCCCTGTATGTATCAGGGGCTGGCTCAGGATTTAAAAATCTCTCCTGTAGTCTTGGGTCGTACTACGGGATGTAATTTGGGTTGCCTATCTTGAGGTGTCAGAAATACTTTCCTGGCCAGTTCTATATTGCTCGTTCCATATATGCTGATTTATTTCATATCCCCCATCCACAGGAAAACTCAGCTGAATATGCCTGTGCAAAGCAACAACTTCATGTCTTGTTTGATTTGAAGAGGGCCGATACCACGGTGCTGAAACAAAGGTATTTTTATTTTAAGGTTTTGTGCTGGAGGCCCCATTGTGATGCATGGTTCTAGACTGCAACCTAGACAGCATGCAAAAAATACAGCTGAGCTGTCCAAGTCGAATTAATAGGAATTCGTTTAATGAAAAGAAGGCTCACAGACAAAGATTTTCCGACTGAATGCTACTTGTGTTGCACAACTCTTGTGGAAATGCAGGATTCCGACCAATTGGTAGATTGGTAATTTATATTCATCATTTTCTAGGAAGCTCTTTTTTATTAGTTTATTGAATATCATTCTAGTCTACCTGCCTGTTTGAAAAAAAATTTTTGAAACTGATTTTTAACCTACTTCCTGATGAACGTTTTAAACATGGCTGAGGACTAGACGACAGCGTAATATTAACTTTTTTTCTTCTTGGTATGTTTGGCAGGTGTGAGGTGGAGGTGAAAAAGTTTGGTAACATATGATATCTACTCTGCCCTACATGTCTGGCGTGTTGTGATGAGTAGAATCAGAAAGTGTTTCTGTGGGAAACACGTGGACGCAGATGACCAGTAAGAGGGGAAAGATAGGAAATGGATAGTGAGAGGGGAGTGGCCGACATGAACAGATGTAGGGGAAAGGAGGAGAAGGAAAGATGGAGATGGAAGGAGGAGATTGACACATAGAGAGGGGGAGGATGAGATGGGCAGACAGAGAGGGGAAGAGGTGGGACTGTGAGGTGGACAGAGAGAGGGGCAAGAGGCGATGAACAAAGAAAGGGGGAGGAGGCTATTGAGAAAAGAGAGGGGGAGGGATGGAGAGAGAGAGAGAGAGAGAGAGAGAGGAGAAGATGGGCAGAGGAAGGATGAAGGGGAGCTGTGTGTAGTATATGTGACATTGGTATACTAGGGCGAAGTAATGAGCTATAAAGCTAGTATTGAAATAACAATGATACAATAGAAATTAATTTTGCGTCCTTCTTTATTTTATTATGTAGGAAAGTAACAGAGCAAAAGGTTGGTATATTATTAGAATATAGGTATAAGACTACTCTGTTTAAGATACTATCATGTAAAAAAGAAACTGAAATAAATGTGAAATCTAGCATGTCTCCATTTATAATCTTATCTGTTTGTGTAAAATCCATTGAAAAAATTCACACACAGAAGACTAAAAAGCAGAAAATATTTATTTAAATAAAAATAAAATTTTCATATACTACGTTTTTAAGTCGGACTGAAAAGTACAAAATAAGTTCTCTATGCCCATAAAGATTCTTAATCGCTCAAAGATAGCCGCAAGTGTTAAAGCACCGCTTCCGGGATGCACAGCACGTTTTTCATTTTAAATCTTACAAGTATTTTCATAGCTATTACAAACACACAACCACAGATTTTGAGGACTACCTGTATGATGATAAGAGAAATATTGTTTCACACTTTTTAGTACATTAAAGTTCATTTTTTTTGAAAATAATTATTTCATCACTAATTACGCTCATTTTCTGAATACATCGACGAGCTCTGGCAGACGTATGCCGCCAGTTTCTCTAAAAGCGTGTAAGTGAACGGCAAACACCAATGTTTAACCGAGGTGGTGTACTTTGTAAGTTTTCTAAAGGCACTAATGTCAAACGTAACTTTCAGTTAGTGAAAGTTCCTTCTTTCTAACTTCTAGCCTCCCTGAGTATGTTCAATGCTGTCTCGATAAATAATGCCTTCCACCATTTTGCAAATCCCTACGTGTGTGAATATCTAAGTAGTTATCGAAAAGAGAGTACTTACTTCTACATCTCAGAGAAAGCTTTAGACTTTAATCTGACTGTGTATGTTGTGTAACTAAGCCCGCTAGTACCAACGCGTGTAATTATGTACGTTATATGCATAGCTTGTGAACAATGCGCGTCTGACGTATCACATATGAATAATCTCAATTACTGTATACAGAAGCTAAAACAAAATTCCTTTAGGAACTTTATCATGTGCAATGCGAGAGTATTAGGGCCAGTATGGTACACAGTTAACAGGCAGATCTCGCAAACTGCAATGCGAGTGCGAAATACTTTTCCTTTCAAATTTTTGAATAGCAAGTGGGCTGTGGAGGCTTAACCCTTTTGCACACCGTAATGCAGACACAAGGCGTCTCCGTGCGCTCTTATTTAAACTGCCGCCGTACAAGCGGCAAACGCGCCATAGAGAATTGCTTGAGTTTCTTTGCGGAAACAATGAGGCCACCGACCAACAATTGCAGTATACGTTAAAACAAAACTTCGCTTTTCTTCAAATATATTTACATAAGCATTTCAGTACAGTGCTTTTCATTGTGTGATATTATTTTCAAATCTTCGGGGGGAACTATCTCCGCCCTCATTTCTCTCGAATTATCTACAAACGAATCACTGTCATCACTAAAATCATTCCACAATGAAATTTTCGCTCTGCAGCGTTTAGTGTACACCGGTATGAAACTTCCTGGAAGATTAAAACTGTGGGCCGGACCGAGATCGATCTTGTACCTTTGCCTTCGGAGTACAAGTGTTCTACCGACTGAGATACTCAAGCACGAAGCTATTCAGGACGGGTTGTGAATCGTGCTTGGGTAGCTCAGTCAGCAGAGCACTTTTCCATGAAAGGCAAGGGTCCCGAGTTCGAGCCTCGATCTAGCACACAGTTTTAATCGGGAATGAAGTCCCATCAAGAGGACTGTGCGTGAAGGACTAGGGTTGTTTTACGCCTACTAGCCTTTCTCTCAACACAGCTCCTACAGTTAGACACCGAGTTAACACAGGGTTCCCTGAATGGCTGTACTATGCAGCATTGATGCCTAATCAGTCGTCTGGGAGAGTAGAGCAAGTGAGAGCTACGAAGTGTCGCATGAGGCTCGACATCGGAGTGAGAAACAAAATTCGCAATGTAGATCGCCCTTCTCCGTTGGAGTGGAAACGGTTAAAGTCGAATAACCTGAAAACTGACTGAACTTCACTTCTCTATTCATTAATAAGATTAAAACATATGAACAAGCCGATCTACACCATTGGACATTGCTATCACCACAATGTTATCATTTGGAAATTAGCAGCAAACTTACAATTTCGACAAAAACTTTCATGAAAGTAATTGCTTTAAATTTACATTCAGTATTAAAAATGAAATCGGATAAAGAGTGCTGTATTTCTTTCCTCAGTCCATGCATTCACGAGGTATTGAAACAAGACTGTCGCAATAGTCAAACAATGCACGATACGAAAACTTAAAAAGCCAAACTAAAAGTGTTCCCTAAATGCGACATCCCACTTTCTGCAAAGCTAGCACAGGTGGCAAATGATCGTCATTGAGGTTCCGAAATTAGGCCTCCGCACCAGTACACACGTCTATCGCAGCCAACTCTCGACATGCAAGCCTCTCTCACGGAGACTGACTACTGGAAAACAACACATACAGACTTTGGGATGTAGAGAACCTCCTTCTTACACGCACTCAGAAAAAGTGTTGTCCGTGGCCAATATCGCATAAAATTCTCATACTATAACAACCTTTCAACTTTTAATGCGCTGGATTTATGTTTGAGCAGATGCTAAGCTAGCTCGATTTCGGCCATTGCGCCATGTCCATTTCCGATGCGACACCTGTAGTTACGTTCGAGCAGCGAGTCTGCCAAGTAGGTGCATACGGTAGATGTGTGAAGTAAGTCGCGCGTATTATCATAATGATTTAATCTTTTGTGAAAGTTTATACTACGATGATTTCAAGTGTATCAAAATTCGCAGTACCACAAATTATTAACAATATTCTTAGTTTTAACAGATTTATTTGAAATTCTTATCGACTGATGTAAGCTTGCAGCGGCCTTACACTTGTAACCTGGTTTAGGATTGTAGGTGCCAATCAAAGATCAAAAAAGGAAGGAAGAGGCGCTGAAATAAGGTAGAAAAGGGCCCAAAGGATAGTGATTTACTCAACTAGTTAAATAAATTCTCTTTCTCCTATTCTAGTTTACTGAGCTGGAAACAAATGCGTCAAATCGTCAATCATCAGAAGCAGGAAAAATATGTGAAGCTGTTGTACTTCAAGACATTAAGCACAAATTAAAAGGAACTCTGTTTCTGTTAGGGGGTAGAATGACATTGTAGGTGCTGAAGCTTCTTTCGACGTCCGCGGAAACCGTGGGACAAACTTTGTAATTATTCCGAATGGCAACTCTACAGATGTAGCTAATTCCCAAATATACGGATTCTTATGAAGACTAGCAAAGCTGTCTAACTGCTCATCATAGAAGTAAAAACATCCAATTGTTTCTCCTTTGCAAGAGGCTGTTCTTCTAACTGTTTGATAACTGCAAATTACGTATTTTGTGCGGTAGTAGAAGTTGTTGTATTTTAAAAATTGCTCCTGCGTCGATTGGGTAAAAAAAAAAGAACAAACTGTTTAATCTTATAAAAATTGTCACACAACATAACAGTGCACTCAGTTCAAGATCCCCACCGAGTGATGACCGGGAAATTGGGTAGGGCAGGCCAGTGACTTCCCTGTAGGCAACTCGGAGCTTTCACTAGAATCGTCTTCAGGGCAGAGATAAATATGTTTGCGATGTCATATTCGTTTCTTGTGGACTCACAAAGGCTGTGAAGAGCATGGACCAAGCACATCACGTGCTTCAACTTAGGGAAAAAATGTGTCAGTTGCTTAACAGCTGAAACCATGTGTAGAGCCCGGCCCGTAACCACCAGTAGAACTTTCTCAAACTCGATAGTACTGGGTCACAGATTTTAACAGAAGTTTACTGTACTGGCATTGGCTTTCTGCAGCTCATACATTTTAACGACATGGGCTGAACTCTCTCCTCTCCTAAGGCAAAAACTGAAATTTTCAAAACATATTGTTCCACTAAGTCTGTGGGTTCACCCAAAATGATACCCATATCGCAGTCAGACACTTTCTCCGTGATTCTTTGTATGCTTTCTTTGTAAACAGCCTCCATATAGTTTTTTTATTCGCGTACTCTCATCAGACATTAACATCTTTGTGCGTTTTTGACGAAATCTCTTGAAGGTTAGATGACTCACTTTATTGTGTAGAATTCCCTCTTGTGTGAGAGTTGCACACAAATCAGTACTGAATTCCTTCAAATTTAAGCTTTTCGAAGCACACTGCTTCAATGCCTTTCGTAAGAAAGGTTGTTGTGATTTGTTTGTTTGAAGAATGTTATTCTTTAGGTGATTAGGGATGTCAGTTTATTGTTTGATGCGATCTCGCTGGTGTCTTTCACCTAACAAAATTCATCAATCGCAAATAGTACATCATATAACAGTTCCATCAGATTCTATGGAATCTTGCTTGAATTTCTGAGCCAGAGCGCAAAATCGGTCTCTGGACACCATCGGCATGACATCTAGTAAGACACTCGTTTAGTAACAAAAGTACATTCAAGAACAACAGGATACTCCTTCTGGTGAAATTAAAAGGATGGAATGAAACACACTATTTTTAGTTTGCATTGTGGCAAACTATTTATAGCGATTTAGCGAGAGAAAGAGGATTTGTCGTACACGCAATTATTTTCCATTGTTGTAGGTATGCTTTCAATTCAGCGTTTACTGAAAGAGGTAGGCTTACTATTCGCATGTTCGCGGTACGCTGAGGAGACCTTAACTGAAAGTTAAATATTTTATATTGATTCGAAGCGATATCCACATCGAATGAAACTGCCAAGTAAATGGTCTAACATATAATAAAATGTGTTGAAGAATATCACTGAAAGCTACAGTAAAAGAACAAAAATGGCCAGGTGTGAGTAGGATTCACGCACTGAGGGCTACGTACAGACTTAATTGTGCATACAGACGATTCATTCATTCCAGGAATTGCGAATCTCGAAGATTTTCGACTGTTATCGTCACTGATACTCGCGAGATATCGGTCCCATAGATTTCAAGATTGAAGTTGGATAACTAATGGCAAAAGAAATATTTTTTTCGAGTGATGTAATTAAAAATTCACAGATTTCGAATTTTTCTCCCTTACTTGTACTGTGAAACATTTCATGATTCTACGTTAGACGAAGGTACTCTATAGGTTTTAATGAGTGACTTTGCGAGTATCAAAATAAATGACATAAATGGCCATATATTTTGGTTGTGTTGACTTAGAAGCTTGCATAAATTTCAACTTGATATATCCACCCGTTCCTGAGAAAAAAGTGGCTCAATAGACGGACGGACAGACAGACAATCAAGTTACAATTTACAAAGGAATTTTTCCTGTTATATTACTACAAATTCGTAAATTTCAGATATTTTCCTTTAATTTTACAGTGAAATCTTGCTTCTTTCCACATATTATGACTGTAGACTAATGGTAAGTAGCCTGTAGGTTTTGATGAGTGACTTTGTGAGCATCAAAAGATGCGACATTAATGGCCGAATTTCAGTGTCTTATTGACTTGGAAGCTTCATTTTTCTCCCACGCCTAGGGACCACTCACTTTAGTGGTATAAACTGCCACTTAATACGTATACGTGTTCTTGAGAAAATAGGTTTTTAACAATCGGATAGACATACAGACGGACAACAAAGTGAGCCTATAAGGGTTTCGTTTTTACTGGTTAATGTACGGAACCCTAAAAACGGAAAAAATGAGATTATAAACATGGTTGTAGGAGAAAAGGGCTGAAGGTCACAAAAAGTTACAAAGAGGCATGAAAAAAATTGTCTTTTCGCAGTTAGAGGCAAACTGCGCACTGTGGTGTCTCTTTGAAGATTTTTGATTTACCCTAAGGAAAAAGGTGCGCAACCAAAATTCCTAACCTTGCTTATAGCATTAACTATGTAGTTTAGCAGTCATGTGTGGACAGCAGCAGCAACCGAATTCATGCTAAATTAACTTTAGAGGACTAGTAATCTGATATCTCGAGTAAATAAACTGATGAGTGACTTCAGACAGGCATGACTGAATATTTTCTAAATAAACTCAGCGAACATTGTAAAGCAAGGTTTTCTGTTATTAATCTAACAGTCATCGTACGCCTTAAGGAGCACGGTCGTTGCTAGGAAGAAGCATGATCTATGGACGAGGCCTCCGCTACTTTTATAATCAGTCCGAATGACGAATATTAACAAACTACAATAGCAAAAACGAGTAGAGAGCTGACGAAGTGAAAATCAAGAAAGAAAGTTCGCCCTGGTGCAACCTTGGAAGAATTAGGAAAAGAGTTCACTTGATCATCATCGGGTTTTGCAGGTTAACATCTACGTCTATCTCAATACTTCGCTAGCTGCCTGACTGTGTGGCGGACAGTACTTCTGGTACGCTAACTAATCTCTGCCTCTCTTTTAGCGCCTGCCGTTCTAGTTCGATGGGCATCACTGTAACGCACGTGACGGAACGTGTCTATCTTCACTGGGTCTTCTCTACCTCTTCTGTCAGTCCTATAGAATAAGCATCCCTTATTGATGAACAGTACTCAAGAATCTGTCGAACAAGCGTCTTGTAAGCCAATTCCATAAGGTTCTTCCTATGAATCTCAGTCTGGCATCTGCTTTTCGTACTAGTCATTTTATGTGGTCATTCTGCTTAAGGTCGCCCTGGATAATTACTCCTAGATATTTTACAGTAGGTAGAGTATCCCGCAATTTTTCGTCAATACTGAAGTGTTACAGCAATGGATTTTTTCTATATTTTACGAGTACATTGATTTATGTTCAGAATAAAATTGCTTTCTCAATTGACGTTCTCTGCGCCATTCATCAATACTCCGTGCATCATTCTGCAAATCGAACCTACGTTCTGGGTTTGCTACTTTATAAACAACCACATCATCTGTGAACTTTCTTGAAGGAGCTCCGGAACGCCCTATACTTGCAATGTTAAAATAACGCTTATAAATTACATCTTTCCTCACAAAGTATTTGAGGTAGGAAGTTGAACTTTTTACAGATTATTTATTGGAATATGGGCTAAAACTTAACACAGGGATTTTACAAAATTTTAGTTCAGTTATTAAAGATGATTTTTTTTCAATTGTAATGAAAATTCACAACTTTTTTTGCAATTTTTTATTTATATATTCAAAAATATACTGTTTTTTGGAAAAAGGCTGTGTTAAATTATGCAGAAGGTACTGTGTAACATTTACTGAAAGTTTGAAACAAATATGTTTGGAAGATCCTTAGAAAACATGTAATTAGTATGAGAAAATAAAAGTTTTGGGAATCGAGCGACAAAGATTGGATTAACTTTTTAGTGCATTCCAGGTCCATAGGATGGATTATCTTCATCCTCTGCAAACTACTCCTCCAGCTTCCTCTTGTTCCTCCTCCTGTTTACTCTTGCTTGTATTTCTAGACTCTTTACAGCCCTGTCTGCAGCCCGAAGGCGTTCCTTGTCTAAAGCAGGCATCGCTCGTACCATGTTAGAACCTATCTTCATTCCCATATTTCTAAATACCTTGCACCTTACAATGTTGCCATCATTGAAAGTCGCAACAGCATCATACACACCAAAGTGAAGTGTTTCTATTTCATCAAATACAGTCTTGGGGATTCTCTACCATATAACACTATTTACACTTTCATTGGGGTTTTGAGTTTTTCCGTGAATACACTTTTTCAACAGTTCAGGTGCTGCTAAGTCTCTGAAAATAGGTTTTATCACCTCCATTATTGCATGAGGCAGACTATGCTTATGAGTGTACACTTCACCAGTTAGCAATCCTTTGTTATATTTACGCCAACTGTCTTCTTCTTTGGGACACAAGCTATGTTGGGGATTTTCATCGGTTGAAGAAGTATGAAAAAAAAAAAGAGCCCAAACAGCCTTCTTCATTTCGTCGACACTTTGTGTATTTTGCCTAATAGCCCTTCCATAATAGTTCTGTATTTTGTCAATTACACTGTCAGTTCATCTTCCCTTCCCATCCAACCCTTTACCGTCACTGAGTTTTTGTTTTTTGTACGAAGCTTTCAGTCGCCGAAGTCTTGTTCCCATTCGCTTCTGTACGTGTCCAATACACTCAAATTTCTGCACTACAACATCATCACCATAGGGCTTCAGTCCTTGAACATGTTTGAAACTTTTAGAATCATCGTCACCAAGGTAATTAACATATCGCACTTTATCACACGCCTAAGAACGCTGGAATATACTGGCAACACCAGCCACTTCCATTCCTCCACTACTACCACTATAGTTAGCTTTGCAATTATTTTCATGTGTACCTTTATATTTTTGTGGACATCTACAATACTTTGATATTACTGCTACATCTAAAACTTTCCCTGTATACATACTGGTGGCAGATACTACACCATGAAGAGATGTGTGTCCCCGTTTATGCCAGGTACCATCGAACGCTGCAGTCAAATCTCTGTTACCATTATTTTCCATTACTGCCTCTTCCACAGCGTTCTTCATAGATTCTATACAGACATCTTCTACTTTAGACCCTATTAATTTATTATAGGTCGTAAACTTGGTTGGGGGATTTGGAAGATTCGTGATGCCACAGAAAATTGCACCTGCAGTAGCACCCTTACCAACTGAACGCAAGGAATAAACAAATCTAATGTTGTGTTCGTAGATTTTGCTACCATTTTCCTCAGTTGCAGTTACTGCAACACTGTTCCAAAAGGTGGTCATGTATGAACACTTATCACATTTCAGTTGTATTTCACTAGCAAGTCCTACGTGCTTTATTATGGAGAGTTCCAGACCAACTTCACTACAATGAATACATCTTACACAGTTTGAAAAAATTCCTTTGAGAACCGACATATCAAATATTTCATTCACATCCGATTCGCCCATAAAACATTCATAGTTTTCACTCATTGAACCAAGCTTCTTCTGTGAAGTATTTTCTTTCCCACTTTGACTGCTATGGGCAGGTGTACTTGAGAGGTTGGGTTCACTCACTTGGTTATCTCAAGACTCAAGAAACAGAATTAATTACGAATATTTTCGAGATAACGACAGAGTAAATAAACATGAAACAATCGACAATCACACCAGCGATATATATTGAACCATCACAGGTTAGCCACAACACATACTTTATCTCACATCACTAAAATGTACCTGATGAACACGGACGTTAATAATAACACCATTTGATAGCAGCTTAACAGCGCCACAGTGGGTCACGCCCATGTAGAACACACTTCAAAAAAAATTTAAAAATAGTTGTAGTCTTCGGAATTGAATAAATTATATATCTATTAAAAGGTAATAGTCTGCAGGTTCAGAAAACGCAAAAAAGTAAAAATTGAACTTTTCATGATTTTGAGCCTTTCCGGAGCCCCTTAAGAGCTTCCAACGCTCCCTACTATATCATTTACACTGAAGAGCCAAAGAAACTGGTACGCCTGCCTAATGTCGCGTAGGACCCCCGCGAGCACACAGAAGTGCCGCAACACGACGTGGCATGGACTCGACTAATGTCTGAAATAGTGCTGACACAATGAATCCTGCAGGGCTGTCCATAAATCCGTAAGAGTACGAGGGGATGGAGATCTCTTCTGAACAGCACGTTGCAAGGCATCCCAAATACGCTAAAAGATGTTCATGTCTGGGGAGTTTAATGGCCAGCAGAAGTGTTTAAACTCAGGAGAGGGTCCCTGGAGCCACCATATAGCAGTTTTGGACGTGTGGGGTGTTTCATTGTCCTGCCGGAATTACTCAAGTCCGTCGATATGCGCAATGGACATGAATCGATGCAGGCAATCAGACCGGATGTTGAAGTATATGGCACCTGTCAGAGTCGTGTCTAGAAATGTCAGGCGTCCCATATCACTCCAACTGCACACGCCCCACACCATTACAGAGCTCCACCAGCTTGAACAGTCCCATCCTGACGTTCAGGGTCCATGCATTTATGAGGCTGTCTCCATACCCGTACACGTCCATCCGCTCGATACAAGTTGAAACGAGACTTATCAGACCAGGCAACATGTTTCCAATCATCAACACTACAATGTTGACGGGTCCAGGCGAGGCGTAAAGCTTTATGTGGTGCAGTCATCAAGGGTAGATGAGTGGGCCTTCGGCTCCGAAAGCCCATATCGATGATGTTTCGTCGAATGATTCGCACGCTGACACTCGTTGATGGTCCAGGACTGAAATCTGCAGAAATTTGTGAAGGAGTTGCGTTTCTGTCACATTAACCGATTCTCTTCAGTCGTCGTTGGTCCCGTTCTTACAGTATCTTTTTCCGACCGCAGCGATGTCGGAGATTTGATGTTTAACTGGATTTCTGATATTCACGGTACACTCGTGAAATGGTCGTACGCGAAAATCTCCGCTTTATCGCTACCTCTGAGACGCTGTGTCTCACCGCTCGGTGGCCGTGCGGTTCTAGGCGCTACAGTCTCGAACCGCGGGACTACTACGGTCGCAGGTTCGAATCCTGCCTCGGGCATGGATGTGTGTGATGTCCTTAGGTTAGTTAGGTTTAAGCAGTTCTACGTTCTAGGGGACTGATGACCTAAGATGTTAAGTCCCATAGTGCTCAGTGCCATTTGAACCATTTCTCACCGCTCGTGTTCCGACTATAACACCACGTTCAAACTCATTTAAATCTTGATAACTTGCCATGTAGCAGCAGTAACCGATCTAACAACTGTGCCAGACACTTGTAGTCTTATATAGGCGTTGCCGACCTCAGCGCCGTATTCTGTCTGTTTACATATCTCTGTATTTGAATACACTTCTTTGGCGCTTCAGTGTACATAAGTTGTAAACAGTGAGTGTCCTATCACACTTCCTTGTGGTAGTCCCGAAATTGCGTTCATATTAGTTCCGTTAAGATCAAAGTGTTAGGTGTGTAAGGATATCTTGAATGCAGTCGCAAGTCTGGTTCGATATTTGGAAAGCTTTCTGTTTGCGAGATCCACGTTGATTTTTATAGAGATCTTCGTTCCCCAAAACCTTCATAGCTCGTGACCAGAAAACATGTTTCATAATTATACAGTAGAATAGAGTCAGCGATAGGCGCCAAGAATTATCTCTGTCAGTCCTACTACATTCCTTGAAAACGGGAATGACCCGTGTTTTTATCCAGTCACTGGTACTCTTGGTTGCTCCAGCGACCTACGATAGACTTCTACTACAAGGAGAGGCTGTTCTTTTGCATAACGTATGTGGAAATTCACAGGTATTTCATTTGGTGTAGATTCCTTTACACTATAAGCGATTGTAATTGATTTTCCAGTCCGCGCTCACTTATCTCAATAACAGCCATTTCGGCTTTCCTAGGATGATTGAAAGAAAGGTTGTATTATGATCTTCCACCGTGAAACAATTTCGGAAGACCGGATTCAGTGTTTGGCCTTCTCTGAGTTGTGTTCCATTTGGTTGACAGTGTGGAGACTCAGTGACTGAATAGCTGCTTACTGATTTTACGCAAGACCAAAATCTCCTAGGGTTTTTAGCCAGATCGGTTGACAAAATCTTACTTTCAAATTCATTGAATACTTCTCACATTGATTTCCATACACTTATTTTCGCATTATTCGGCTTCTGTTTCACAGCTAAGTTTGACTTCTCTTAAATCTGTGATGGAGGTCGCTCTGTTTAGGTAGCGCTTTTCAACAGAGCTACTAGACCACTGTGTGTCTTTCCCACCCCTCAACACCTAGCTTGGATAGTACTTGTCTAAGTCATATTGAATGATATTTTAGAGTTTTCTTTCATTTGTCCAGCACATCGTCGTCCTCGACACTGAATATTTGATGTTGGCTACTGAGATATTCAGCAATTTGTATCCTGCCACTCTTGCTGAGCAAAAGCGTTTTACCACCTTTCTTAACAGTCCTTCTGGCACCCGTAGGTATTGATGCTGTCACATCCTCTGCGTTAACTTATGCGAAAAATTTAGGTCTGGTTGTTGATTGTTGCTAGGTGCCCAAAGACGTTGCATTTACAAGTTCGTTCTCTATCTGGTTTACAAGTCAGACCTGCGGATATCCTGCCATACGTACACGTTAGCGTGAATTAGGAGCACTCTCTCTGTCGGTTTGCTCTCTTCCCACGTTTTGTGTTCTGTTGGCTTTCTGGCTTGTGTTCATTTTCGACTGGTTTAGTGCTTTGAACGTTGGAGCTCTGCTGAAAACATGATACGGCCCGGATACAGTAGTGATAATCTCGCTTAGATACCGAATTCTTTACAGAAATAAATACGCCACCACGGCTGATCTGACCTCTCTTTGCGACAAATATTATTCCAAACTTAATGTAGAGTTTCGTTGCTGTTCACTTCCGATTTCGACCACCTTTCTATCCCTGATACTACCTGGGCTTTTTTACGTTTAACTAACGAAACTAATTCTGGGACCCTACTGTGGATGTTCCCGCACTTTACTAATGGGAATGGAAACGAGCGTTTGGCGTCATTGGCCGGGAGGCCCCTTACGGGTTAGGTCCGGCCGCCTTGGTGCAGGTCTTATTACATTCGACGCCACACTGGGCGACCTACGCGCCGGAGGGAAATGAAATGATGATGAAGACAACACAACACCCAGTCCCTAAGCGGAGAAAATCTCCGACACAGCCGCGAATCGAACCCGGGCCCATAGGACGGCAATCCGTCATGCTGACGACTCAGATATCGGGGCAGTTTACTAATACTCTGCTGTGAAGAACTTAAGGAAGAGATAGATAACATATTAACTATTCACTGGAAGTGAATGAAAGCACGGGACAATGTTGCGATAAATTTCCCAGCCGTGCACAGGAAGTTTGACGTCACATCGAGGCCTACGAGAAAGACAGGCCGCGGCGCGTACGTCACGAAGGTAGTCATGCGTTCGCTCGCTCAAATCAGCAGACGAACTACGTTTCTACACCTGTTAGCTCGTAACTTGGCGTGTTCGTAAAAACTAAAACTGAATCTTCAACTGGAATCCACTATTATAGAATCTTACTGTTATTAGTCCTATAATGATAGGAAGTCCATGGGCCTACTTATAGTTTTTTACGGCTGTACTGGCGTACAATAAAATAAAATCATGCTAAAATGATTATCAGTTGCATAAGGCACTACTTCCAGCATGTAATGAGTACTGTTAAGCAGAAGAGACTAAATGCTATAAACACGCCGTTATACCATTCGTATCGAGTATTTATCTTAAATTTTGCTGTAATACTGTTAATCAGTAAGACTTCATAATAGCAGATTCCAGTGGAAGATGCAATTCTCGTTAGTACGTACACGCCCAGCTGCGAGTTAACAGGTTTAGAAACGCATTTTGTCTGCTGAGCTGAGCGAGCGAGCGAGTTCAGTACTACCTTGACGTACGCGCCGCGGCCTGTCTTTCTCGTGGGCCTCGCGTCACATGGTGTGACGTCAGCGTGACTATAGAGCCAAATTGGTTCCTGACTCGCAACACGAGGCAAGTGAAGGAACCGGGGGAAGACAGTGTGTACCAATCGGCGAGCAGTTGTGATGCACTGTGGTGGTGTACTTCATCACAACATGGCCCGGAGACAACAGCTGGATAACTTCACACGCGCAAGACTCATCAGGAATTTGGAAGAAGGACGAGCCGTGTAGAGTAAAGCCCAGTAGTCTGGTACTGCTCACAGCATTGTTTCACTTGCTTGGGAAGCGTTGCGGTACGCAGGCACTGTTGCCCGAAGGCTTATCACCGCCGGCTACAGCAGATGACCCCCACATCGTCAATAGGCTAGCAGAGATCCACGCGAAACAGCAGGTGCAATTGTAACCAGATTCAACAGGACTAAAAGGCACGGAATCTCACGCTCCACAGAGGCACGTCGAGTGCATGGTGGTGGCCTCTTTGCCTCACGACTAGTGCATTGTGTTTCGTTGACAACCGCACATTGCGGGTACTTTTTGCGATGGCACCAAAAGCATATGGTCTGGTCCATAGGGGAGTGGGATCGCATATTCTCCCCTTTGATGAGAGAAGATTCCCCTTGGCTGAGAGAAGATTCAGTCGGAATAGTAATTTTGGGCGCATCCTCGTACGGAGAATGTCGAGAGCACGTAACGTATCCCGGAACATCGGCGAACACTGTCGTTATGATGGGCCAGGTATTATGTGTTGATCGGTATAATATTGCGTGGTTGTACTGATTTCCAAATCTTTGAACACTGTACACACACCGGTCAACGTTATTGTGACACTGTATTCCTTCCCCCTGTGCATATTTTCTGGGATGCATTCTGCCCTGACTTCATTTTTATGGATGACAATGCGCGACCTCATCGGACAGTGCACGTGGAGGACCTCTGGAATAGTAGAATATATTCGGCGAGTGGACTGATCTCTCCATTCCCTAGACATTAATCACATGGAGAACTTGAGGGATGCGTTGGGGAAACGTATTTCAGTACGTCC
This sequence comes from Schistocerca americana, assembly GCF_021461395.2. Taxonomy (NCBI): domain Eukaryota; kingdom Metazoa; phylum Arthropoda; class Insecta; order Orthoptera; family Acrididae; genus Schistocerca; species Schistocerca americana. The sequence goes on along the minus strand of NC_060121.1, from coordinate 261,525,099 downwards.
ACATGCGCCAATGGCCATTCAGCAGCTGTCAGCCGCGCTAGTAGAGGAATGGAACGCCCCTCACAAGAAATCCATACCTACCTTGTGGCCAACATGGAAGATGTCCTGTCAGTGTTGATCACGCACCCTGCTAAAAACCATATCTCGCCTATCGTAATATACAGAAGACGATCATAAATGTGGCTGATGCTTCTTCGATTTCGGTAGAAAATTCATTATTGACGGTAAATGAGGTGGTGTGTCTCTACCCTAAAAAAAACCTCACGTACGTGCCACACATACTCTGCTACCCTAGTAAACGCTTGCTGTGTGTAGTACACACCTGGCTTATTAAGGGGACCCTAAAATATTCTTAACCCGGTACCAGGGCACGAGAAATCCACATCCGAATCTGTCGTAGAATTGTCTGAGCCACTGGTTTAGATTTTCCACTCTGCTCCAAACCAGAGGATCTGCAATCGAACCTGTGTACGAAGCTACAGTCAGTGAGCTTAGCCTGCACCCCGCGTGTGTTTCACCAAATTAGCGATCTGCCGAGAGGATCAGAGAATAGCCTCAGAACCCAAGCGGCTCGCGTCGTTCGTGCCGACAGGAACTACGATTTGCGGCCAATTGCACCCTCTCGATATCCGCCGGGAGAGCATCCTCCACGTGTCAGACGAGAGTGTACGCTGGCATTCCTTCCCGGCCTGCCTACTTTCTTGAGGGCCTCCAGTAACCGCCTAATGTTGGAGGTCTCGATAACTTGCATGTCCGCTCTCTGCTGTTGTCTGGACCGGGCGGGAAAAATCAACCACTGGCCCAAAGGAAGAGGCACGACGCAATGGCTCAGAAAGTGCCTATTACACGGGTGTAAGGAGTCAGGCGTGCGGCCTATTACAACTTTCGCTCTCCGTACAGAGATACGCGAACCCACCAGTGTACTCCACTCGCTCTTGAGAGAAGACAGACCAGTCAGACTAAGTTTCGGAAGACGCAGCGTGAACTGGGTAACCAAGGGATGCCAACGGCATCAAGGAAAGGTGTCGAAAGTCTCGTTACCGGTGCCCCGATATGGCTGCAGCCTTGCTCGGTAGCCTGAAGCCTGTGGACCCTGGTCGACGCTGCTTCCAGGTGTTAACAGGCATCCGATTCTCCCTGTGTACAAACAGAACGAACTAAGTTCCTGTCCATGTCGTAGGGAGAGTTTCGTACCTTGGAACAGTTTTCAGACTATCTGTGATAGCATCCACTTTATGTGTGCTGCCGCCCTTCTCTGATGTAAAGGCGGCGACTTACTTGGAGGATGTTTAAAAAAAATATTGTAATTTCCATCGAATGTAACGTTGTTCCTGCAGCTTCATACAGAGCCATGTATTTCTCCTAAAGATGCCACGATAGGAAGCACTGAGGGTTTGACGTGAGGCGCCGACTGTGGCGAGCAGAATGTGAAACTAAGAACTGTCGCTCTCTTTCCTCGCCACCTCCGACGACTTGGCAGCGAGTTTCCTCTCCTCGTTCCTTGACAGCCTAGCTCGAATGACTCTGCCAACCCACTGACAACTTGGCCTCTTTCCCTACGCGCGCCCGCTGTACTCCGTAACGTGAAGTACATGTCATCTATTTACAAAATCTTCCTGTTCTCATTTAAGAAACCTCCACTGGATGTCAACTCCTACGTCATGGTCCCTCGATATCCTGCATACTGAAATTACAAAAATTACTCCGGGAAATTAAGATTTTTTCCAAATGTGCATCCTGTTGCTCTTACTATTAACAAATTCTTTAACCAAACTTAAAAGTGTTGTAATAGATAAAATCTTGTCAATACTGTATTTAATAGTCTTTATTACCCTACTGGACACATATAAACAGTAAGTGAAATCAAATTAAGTATAAGTATTATGTAGGTTGAAGCATAAGTTGGCAGCTTTTTTGTTTTGCATGTTGGTATTCCGTTTGCTATGGATTTATTTATCGATTGTCATTTTTTATATGTAGCTCGCTGTTGCTATTTCGTTTTACATATTGCCATTTTGTCATTTGGAAATAGTGAGTGGAATTATGGACGCTAGAAAATGTAGAGCCAAGTCGAGAACTTTGAACATTTTCGACATTTTTTCTGTTTGAGTTCAATACAGGGCTGAGAGCTCCGGAGGCGTCCAGAAATAATTGCGCCGTGTATGGAGATGATGCCATTGGACACAGAGCGGCAGTAAAGTGGTTTTATTTGTTTAAGAAGGATTGTTTTGACATTAGTGACTCTCCACGTTCAGGAAGACCTTCGGGAATTGGTGAAGCTCGTTTAAGTGTATTAATCCACAGTAACCCACGTCAGTGGGCTCGAGAACTGGCAAATGTGATGAACTATGATCATTCCACCATCGTGCGACATCAGCATGCTATGGGGAAGTTTCAAAAATCGGGGGTATGCGTACCGCATGCTCCAAGCCAAAATAAAAAAAAAAAAAAACAGCAGGAGGCCGTATGTGAATATCTGCTTGCTCGTCATCAATCGCCTCGTGAACAGAACCGACCATTCATATTCTGTATTGTTACTGGTGATGAGAAATGGTGTATTTATGCTAACATAACGAAAAGTAAGGAATGACTGAGGCCAAGGAAAGCAGCAGCTCCCCGTACAGAGACTCGTGTGTATTCACAAAACATAATGTTGTGTATCAAGCGCAACAGCGGCGGTGTGGTGTACTAAGAATTGCTTCCCCAAGGTGTATTCACCGCTGCTGATATTTATTGTCAACAACTGAGACGTCTTGCAGAAGCAGTCCAAGAAGAACGTCTAGGAAGACTGTATGAAGTGATGCTACTCCATGATAACGCCCCCCGCGTTCTGCTAGACTGACAAAATACACGATACAGGACTTATGTTTGGAAGTCATTCTGCATCCGCTTCATTTTCCTGATATTGCGCCCTCAGATTTTTACCTTTTTCGCTCTCTACCAAAAACCCTTCAAGAAACTTCCTTTCCGGATGAAAATGCGCTCCGAATATGGCTCGACGAATTCTTCGCCTCGATACCACGTATTTTCTACAGTCGCTGAACCGAAAAGCTACCCCAGCGTTGGCAGACAGTTGTAACGAGAATATGTTATTGATAAATAAATTCGCTGTTATGTACATCCGCTCTAACTTATGGGTAAACGCTACGAACTTATGTACCAACCCAATATTTTCACAAACTAATTACGACAACAAAAAATTGAAATAGAGAATTATTGGTAACTAACGCAAATTTCCATTTTAAAGTCAGGGAAAATGTTAAGACTTTAAAGAAACTCGGTAGATATCACGTGCTTCATAGTACAACCCTCCTTCCGTTTCGATGTTCAAGATGGTGCACCACTGATGGAGTATGGATTAACTATTCACAAGGTATGTAATTAGTTTTAAAAATATACAGAATTTTACTCGCCGTAAAACTCTGTAACTGAAGAATTAACAATATACTCCGAGTAACTTTACTATCCTACAAAGCATTTAAAAGAGTAAAACTAATATTTAGAAATGCTGCACGAAATACCACATCACGTACCACAAAAACAACAGTACAAAATGCCGAAAACTACTTATGGCGGTTTCTAGTGTCCAGTCCTTTATGTGATCATGTGATTCGAAAACTAGTCAGTAGAATTTAACGTCGACAAGGAAATATCATGTGTTATTAGGTATTCTATTCGCTAGGTACAACTCTCTCTCCTACTGTGTATAAAATCTCAAACAAAACAAACAAAGCAGTCAGCACTAATTGATAAAGTACAAACAGACTTCCGCAGGAGAGAAAATTAACCGACTGTGGCGCTATTGAAGTTGGGATGTGCACAAATACGAAAGAGGAGAATAAGCAAGCATTAAAATCTGTTCTGAAATTTTTTTATTATATCCTAGGGTCGTAAAACCCACAAGCTCTTCAAACAGAAATAAACTGCGCTAGTAAATACAAATGTATCAACAGTTATCTTTCCACTAAAAAACTCCACGCAAAACCTACTGCAGGAAATAAATATGCAAGCTCAAAATGTAACTAAATATCAGTGAGTGAGATATAGTTGTGGATACTATTCATTTCTTAGCAGAAGCTAGTGAAATAAGGCACTGAACAAAGAGGCTACACGAGATAAAGCTATGAAATTATTATCTTCTGGTGTTAAAAGAAACAATGGTATTAAGGTAAGAGAGAGCGAAAGTTGAACAATCAGAAGCGACAGTGGAACATGATGCCGTGTTACTGGCTCGTAGGTGCTGGCATCTTGGAGTAGTTGCAAACTGCGACCTGGGGGTCCATCTTACTATCGCGTAAATTTGGAAGGTAGCTTACGATTCACGAGCAGTAAACGTCACGCTTTGTATAAGAAGCTACTTACTACTCCAATGAATGTGTGAGATCTCAATAAAATACTCTCGCAGGAACGGCATGAGGTCCGTTGTGTCGGCCGCTTCAGACAACAGACAAAAGTGGGCCTGTGTAATCCCGCAGGGTCGGTAACTGCATGAAAAACAAGTGAAGCAAGGGGAAATGGAACTCCACGGACTGAGAAGATATGTGATGCTATTTTAGAGATCATAAATACGAGGCGAATGTACACAGGACTTGGCAGTGTCAGTATGACGTTTCATCCCTTCTGACCTGAATGTATGTACTTATTTAGTTGCAGAGTAAGTTGCAAATTCGGTGAATCCTCTTCTGAGGCAAGCTGGTACTCGACTATCGTAAGTGATTCTTGATATAATGGAACCTGACATTGAGATGCAGTTCAAAAAAAATGGTTCAAATGGCTCTGAGCACAATGGGACTTAACATCTATGGTCATCAGTCCCCTAGAACTTAGAACTACTTAAACCTAACTAACCTAAGGACATCACACAACACCCAGTCATCACGAGGCAGAGAAAATCCCTGACCCCGCCGGGAATCGAACCCGGGAAGGATGCAGTTGAAGCCCGAGCAGGTCACACATGTTCTATCGAGGACAGATCTGGTGATACTGCTGGCGATGAGAGAACCTCAACATCACAAACACAGTTCACAGAGACACGTGTCATGTGTGGACGAACATTGTCCTGTTGAAATGTGGCACCACGATACTTCGCGTTAGAGGGTGCAGGATGTCCGTGACGTAGCGTTGTGCCGTCAGAGTTTCCCCAATCACTGCCAGCCGTGTTCTGAAGTCATACTCAATGGTTCACATACCATGACACCAGCAGCACATCGCTGTTCCTCTCCAAAACATTGGAAGAATTGAACGTCTCCACAGGTTACCTCCGTACTCACAAACGATGCCCATCGGGCGTAGCGCAGAACCACGATTCAGCGCTGACCACACTGCGACGCCATTCAACAGCAGTTCATCCTTCTCATTCACGGTACCACTCCAAACGAAACCGTTTGTGTTGCGGTATTAACGGCAGCCTATGCTTGGGACGGCTGCTGCTGGTCTCGGACCAGTGGTGCGTGATTACGCTCGATGTTGCAGGGAATCCATTCTTCGAGTGGCTGGCTCAGATGTGGAGGGTTACACTGTGCTTTGCGTGCAATACGGCAATTCTCGCCTGTGGCGGTCAGACGTGATCGACCAGAACCTTGATGAAGTGTATCCTGGTGTTATGATCCCATCCAGTTCAACATCAGGCCACTGCCACATCCGAATGCTCCACAAATCTGGATGTTGCACGATTCGAGCAGCGGGCCAAATGGAGACGCCATCCCAATGAGGCTTCTTTCAGATTACGTCAAGTGCTGATAATGCTGTCTCACACGCGTACGCTGCTTCTCCGAGTCCTTCATGGTGATCGCTCAACATCTTGCGCTATTCACGCCCCTTATATATTCTGCCAGACCTAGTAACAACACTAAACGCGAATGCACTCTGGTGGCTGTTTTATCTGTCAAAGACAATTGCTACCCTAATCATTTACTTACCAACCAAGAACGTGTATGTCTACGAAATTACGCTAACATCCGACAAGGTCTTCTAGGTGCTTAACTTTTTTTGCTAAGCAGTGTATCTGAAGACTAGATTCCAGCATGGCAGCAGAAAGCTGTCGTGGTGGCACCGACTTTTATACGGCCAGCCTAAATAAACTTTGCTGAAAAAAATCTGCATCACTTTAAAAGGAAATTCTCAGGGAACTCGACAGGGCTGTTAAGATGGTCCAGCCTCACATTAGGCCCCTATTAGTCGAGGGACACTAGTCACGCCACTCGTGACGTCACGAGTGCGTCGCCAGCGGCGTAGAGTTTTACGAACCAGGCAACTGGTGGCCCCACATTTTTATAACACCTCAGTTTCCATCGGGAAATACTTAGTTAAGGAAATGACGTAGCCGCGCGGGGTATCCGCGCGGTCCAAGGCGTCTTGTCACGGTCCGTGCGGCTCCCCACGTCGGAGGTTCGAGTCCTCCCTCGGGCATGGGTGTATGTGTTACTATAGCGTAAGTTAGTTTAAGTTATATTAATTACTGTGTAGGCCTAGGAACCGATGAGCTCAGCACTCTGGTCCCATAAGACCATACCACAAATTTTTCGAAAATGACGCAGTATCAAGAACTAGTCCCCCTCACTGTTATATTAAAAATGAAAAGCCGCCAAGGGTAGGGAAACAATAAAAATCTAATGTACGAGGGTCGTTCAATAAGTAAATCCCCTTTTTTTCTCAGAACTCATTTATTGTTAAGAGTCAGAATTTGGTGACAATATACATCAACATATCTTGTCCATGTCCTTTTCCCTGCGCGGTCTCTATCACGTTGTATGGCCTTACGCCAACGTTGTGGAAGAGCATGTATTTCCTACTGCTAAAAGCTCTGGTCCTGTATGCGTAGCCGTTTTTTCACTGCATGACTGACACTCTCGTCTTCTTCAGAGTGTGCTCCCCTTAGATAATATTTAAGCGGCTCAAAGAGATGGAAGTCCGAGGATGCCAGGTCTGGTTTGTAGGGTGGACGATGGACGAGGCAATGACGTTCAATCCAATTTGACGATTTGTTCCCGGATTCACAGACTTGTGTGTGGGCGTGCATTATGGTGCTGGAGCAAGATTTCTGCTGGATTCTTGTCCGATCGGAAAAGTTGGAAACGATTCTTGAGTTTATTCAGAGTCTTCTCGTATGAGTCTGAATTGATGGTTGACCCTCTTCGCATCACATCCACGAAAATGACGCCATTACAATCCCAGAAGATTGTTACCATGACTTTTGCAGCAGAGGCGGTTGTTTTAAGCATGATACCGCTCCATGGACAGCCTTTTTGTTTCTGGCTCAAAGTGATGCACCCAGCATCTGTTCCCTGTAACGAACCGTGACAGAAAGACCTCTCCGTCGGTCCGAAAACGCTCCAAGAATTCAGATGAAATCGTCTTTCCTTGAATCTTGTGGTCCGCTGTAAGCATTCGTGGAACCCATCGTGAGCACTTCTTTGATTATCTTAGAGTCTCGATCATTGCAGACGCACTTCCAGTGCTGACCGACAACTGTACAGCCAATTATCGGGTTGTGATGCGCCGGGCGGCACGAATAATGGCATCCGCACGATTCAGCATGTCTGGAGCAATGGCTGTGACAGGACGTCCCGAGCGCGGCTGATCATGAAGCTCTGTTTCTGCATTTCCTGAGGCTGTAGCTTTCTTTACCCATCCCCCAACTGTTCTCCTATGAAATGCAACATCGCCGTACACTGCAAACAAACGTATTGGATGTTCACCATTGTTTCTTTTTGTGCAGAGAGGAATTCAATAACAGCACGCTGCTTCTAATGTGAGTCGTATGTAGACGCCATTTTTGACACTGTACTACGGTTCTGCCATCTGCCAGAATGGCTCTAAGCACTATGGGACTTAACATCTGAGGTCATCAGTCCCCTAGACTTAGAACTACTTAAACCTAACTAACCTAAGGACATCACACACACCCATGCCCGAGGCAGTATTCGAACCTGCGACCGTAGCAGCAGCGTGGTTCTTGACTGAAGCTCCTAGGACCGCTTGGCCACAGCGACCGGCCATCTGCCAGAACGGCTCGAAATCTCAATGGGGCACAGAACAAACATCAGATGTGAAACACCAACAAGGACGTTTGTCTATGTGTATTAATGGCTTTTTAAAAAGTGTGGGGCATTACTTATTGAACGATCCTCGTATATTAGTCGATTGACCGGATGTATTACACGTTGTCTGGCGATCCAACAGCAACAAACTTTTCAGTTATCTTCGAACGTTGAAGTCATCGTTTCACGAGTTCCTTGGCTGTACATAACGAATATATGGATATCTGTTGTTTCACCTATCGTGGTGCCCGTAACCGCAGAAAATAATAAAAAGAAATGCGTGCTAAAAGAACGTCGTAATTCAAGAGGGGGGGGGGGGGGGTGGAGCCGTACAGAGTTGATCCTTTAGTCCATGTTTGCAGTTACTCATTCATAGATAATAACGGTCGTGATCAGTCTGGCTTGTTCATTGTTATCCGCCTTGTACTGTATAAATAGTAGCGGACCTAATACAGAACCGTGTGGAACACAAGTAGTAATCTGTCCTCATGCTGAAGACGGTTCTTTGTCGAAATTAATGAGGCCACAACTCAAATTTCTACTTTTCTGTTAGGTAAATTAAGCAGTATTTAATTTGCGCTTTCGAACAGGTAGTTTCTCTTTTCACCACAAGAACAGTGTAGGGTAAACGGTTAAAGTGTTCTCTGGCCTGCAGTGTAACTAACTGGCTAGGCGTTTAATCGCCCCGCACGGCTACAGCCGGAGAGTGTATATCAGTCGATATCCCTAGGAAAGCCCGAAACTTAATCGGCCCAGGCCGCGGCAGGCAGGGGCGGCAGGCGGCGGTCGGCGGTCTGGACCTAATCCGCGCTCAGCCGGCGGGCGAGACCTGCACTTATCTGCCGGCGGAAGGGCTTCGCTGCCACGCCGTGGCCAGCGCCTGCACCAGGACCGGATTTCTCCGTCTTGCTTTGTATCTGCAGGGGAGCTGCGAGGCGCAGTACCCCGTGACCTGCCAACGTCTTACACATGATGTTTGAAACACTTCTGAGTACAAAAACTACTACTTTCTGGTAGTGCTAAATTTCGAGGTAAGGTGATGCTCAATGAAAGAATTCAGCTCAGACCCATGTATTTTATTTATCTATTTTCTTATGCTTTTATTTCACCTAGCACGTCCAGGGCCTTCAACCTTTGCTTTACATTGAACCAGACATCCTCAGTAAGTTACATAGAACTGTATGTAGTTCATGAGCAATATACACTGACGGAAAATAATTGAAACACCAAGAAGTAGTTGATCGACATAAACTAAAGATGACAGCGAGTTTCTACATCTGAAAGATGATGTCTATAGCAATTTCGTGCCAGTCGCAGAAGAATAAATCAGGTTTTCTTTTAAACGAATGCTATAACGGTCGTGAGCGTTAGTTACCTTTGAGAGCGGGCGTGGTTAGTTGATGTTAGTCAGGAATGCCTTTAAGGGGGGGTAGGACGTCAAACGGTCCGACTTGGAGCAGGAGAGGCACCACAGGACGTTTTAATTTCCACTGTCTATACTTTTACAAATAAATTCATAAAACTTTAACAGCATGACCAGGAAGGATTGAGGACTCACACTCATCGCAGTGGAAGTTCAAAAACGTAGCAAAATACCTATTTTTACATGTGAAATTTCATCATTTTTTCACTTATTACTGGCTGCATTTGTTGCTATAGGTACACATCTCTTCCTAAGTAAGAGAGATTCTTCGATGATTTTGCACAGCATACAAACCATAGTTACCGGTGTATGAAACTCTAGAAGTTATTTAATTTATGAAAAAATGTATGAACTGTTACATTTTAAACTTCATATTTAGAAAAAATTCAAGTTTTATAGTTAATTATCTCAATGTTTTCCACAGTTTTTTAATAGATTTGGAGAAATTCTAAAGTTTCATACACCTGTAACTACTGTTTGTATGCTATGAAACATTCATCGAAGAATCTCTCTTACTTAGGAAGAAAAGTGTACCTATAGCAACAAATGCAGCCAGTAATAAGTGAAAAAAATGATGAAATTTCACATGTAAAAATAGGTATTTTGCTACGTTTTTGAACTTCCACTGCGATGAGTGTGAGTCCTCAATCCTTCCTGGCCACGGTGACAAAGTTTTATGAATTTATTTGTAAAAGTATAGACAGCAGAAATTGAAATGTCCTGTGGTGACTCTCCTGCTCCAAGTCGGCCCGTTTGACGTCCTACCCCCCCCCCCCCCCCTTAAGGAGACAAAGACGCAATTATCAGCACCCCACTGACTTTGAACGAGGTCGTGTAATATGGCTACGAGAAGCTGGATGTTTCTTCTGCGGCAGTGCAGAAAGACTCGGCTGGAATGTAGCCACTGTGCATGATTGCTGGCAGCGGTTGTCATGAGAAAGTACTGTCGCAAGAAGACCGCACTCGGGATGATCACGTGACAATACCGAGAGAGAAGACCGTCGTGTTCGGCATATGACTCTGCCGCATGTTGCTCCATCTGTAGCAACAACGAACTGTCACAAATCGGTTACTTCAAGGACAGCTCCGAGCCAGATGTCCTGTAGCGTGCATTCGACTGAATCCAAACCAGAGCCGTTTGCGACTTCATTGGCGGCAAGCGAGGTCTCATTGGAGGGCACGGTGAAGGTCTGTTGTATTTTATGATGAAAGCAGGTTCCGCTCGGTGCCAGTGATCGCAGTGTGTTGATTTGAAAGAGGCCATTTGAGGGCCCGAAACCAACCTGTCTGCGTGCTAGGCACACTGGACCTGCACCTGGTGCTATAGCCTGAAGTGCGATTGGATATGACTGCAGGAGAGATCTCGTGGATTTCGCACGCAACCTAACTGCAAATTTATACGTCAGTCTGGTGATTGGACCTCTTGAGCTGCCATTCATGAGTAACATCAGAGGGTGTTTTCTAACAGGAAAACGCTCGCCCACACACCGCTGTTGTAACGAACATCTCCTACAAAATGTCTACATGTTGCCTTGGTCTGCACGATCACCAGATCTGTCTCCAATCAAGCACGTATGGGACATTGTCGGAGGACAACTCCAGCGTAATTCACAAACAGCATTAACCGACCTTTTGCTGATCGACCACTTGCAACAGGTATGGAACTCCACTCCACAAACTGGCATCCGGCATCTGTACACCACAATGCGTCCACATTTGCATGCTCACATTCACCATTATGGCGGTTACACGTGTTGTTAATATGCCAGCACGTTATATTTTCAAAGCTGGATCTCGTGCTTACATTCTCTGTGATCTTGCGATGTTAATTGCTTAAATATGTTACCTAGACAAATGTAGCCCCGAAATTTCATTACTCTACATTAATTATTTTTTGGTGTTACGATTTTTTTCTTCGTCAGCATATAATACGTCTTGCAAGTAAGGCTGACAGTGTAAAAAGCAAAGCATGCATTGTCAGATTATGTGACAGACAGTAGAGTGTACCGGTGTCAGTGGGGTATGAGGATTTGTGGGCCTCCAGAGAAAACAGTAAACAAAACAAATGGCTTAAAAAGCAAAAGAGGCTTAAATTCTTCAATTACAGTAGGGAGTGCTCTGTAGTTGGAAACCAAACTACAAGCCAGTCAGGATGGTCATGTTACTCGGTCACTGACGGAACAAAGACCGGAAAATCATAAAGCACAGGGAAAGGAGACACGTGTTGTCGAGTTGGGAGCCGAGACTTGAGAGAGTGAACTCCTCTATACCGAATCTCTGGACAGGTCTTCGTGGCCAGCCAATAATTCTTTTCCCACTGATATCTCGCTAAGATGAGGTATAGGAAAGCTTTGTCTCTCAGCACCCTTGCCTAGAATAGCCTGCACGCTCTCATGCTGAGGTGACGGCTGGACCAGCACGTAGGCAACGAGAGGCACTACTAGCTGTGAAATTAAGCATGAAGGAAATTTTTCGAATTAACAATAAAATACTCCCGGTGCTCTCTAGATTGAGGATGGCTTCCACAAGAGAATCAGTACTGACTGAAATCAAAAGAAAACCGAGAATCCAAACAACAGATCTGTGCTCCAATGACAGACTGACAGCCTATGCAATAAAAGGAAATTAAAGGTCTGGGTTTCATAACACAGGAGAAGCAATCAGAAATGCTGCATTAAAACAAGAATCGAGAAATCATCTCATAAGACTGTGCAAAGAAACTAACGAAACAGTTGACCGTATCTTGAGTTGTTGCAAAAACATCATTCAGAAAGATTACAATCAGAGGCAAAATGATCCACTGGAACGTATGCTAAAATTACCATCTGTCTGTGGCAAGGAAATGGAAGGAACAGAAGCCAGGAAAAGTTGACAAAAACGAACATGCCAAATTACTGTGGGACTTCCGACTTCAGACAGATCGAATACTGAAACAAAATACATCAAAAATTACAACTGTGGAGAAAAAGTAAGTCTGGCTCATTAGCATCTCAAGCGTAGTAGAATAGACGGGAAACAACTTGAATAACTTGTCAGAAAATCGAACTACAGTGAAACTGGCGTAAACCAGTGGAAGTTGTCCCATTCGTTCTCGGCAAACTCGGAAAACAGTGCCTACAAATCTTAGTGGGAAACTGATAACCATTTACACTGATAATATACCTATCTGTCGACTACAAAAAGCCATTTACTGGGACCTGCACAATTATCTGCCGAAATATTACTCTGTCCTAAATGCTTGTGAAGTATCCAACTGGTGATAAAATACGATATCGAATGCTGAGTGGTCAGCACGACAGATTGTCAATCCTAAGGGCCCGGATTCTATTCCCGACTGGGTCGGAGATCTTCCCCTCTCAGGGAATGGATGTTGAGTTGTTCTAATCATCATCTTTTCATCTCAATCGACGCGCAAGTCGCCAAAGTGGCGTCAATCGAAAGACTTGCGCCCGGCGAACGGTCTACCCGACGGGAGGCCCTAGTCACACGACATTTACATTTTTATTAGCTTGTTTATTGTTATAATAATAATAATTAGGGCAATCAAAATGTAGGATCTCAGGAATATCAGTCTAATTAAAACCGTGTTCAGTTATTTCCTCACTAGGTTTTTGTCGAAAGTGAATAATGACAACCGAAAGAAATGAGTGGCACCTGTACAGAAGATAGCACATCTGATCGTTGACAAGCGCTGTGAAGAGTCAGAAATAACAAAGGGAATTTAGCAGATAAGATAGAGGAAAAAAGTGACTGTGAGAAAAGGATGTGTACTGCTAATGCTGACCATGTGGAAGAAATTCTGTGTCGCTGTTGGGCAAAGGATGACAGCTGGGAAATGGCAAGAGGTTGTCTTTGCTCGTATTAACAGGTAAAGTATATTCTCTTCTTGAAAGTAGAGTGGTTTTGGAAATGGAGTAGGTTGCTGACTAGTTCGTCATTACGGCTGAAATAGAGAAAGAGGAGGAGAAAAATCGAGTGTTATGAATAGGTACAACCAAGATCAAGACGCTGGAGGTATCAGATCTTGTGTCGCAGTTATGAAACGAAGACAGGTATTTGATGTGACGGAGAGGTGCTGAGGACACCAGTGACAAAGAAACCGATGGAGAACATAGAGCATGGCCCCAGCCAACCTAGTTAAGTATAGAACTTACAGGACCAGATAGTCCATATTATACACAAATGCTATACACGCATTTTTGGATAGTGTAGTGCTGATTCATCTGGACTCAAAGCAGTCGAGGTCACCCATCATTTTGTCTTGGAGGAATGGATGCTGTATCCGTACACGTAATCCACTAGCGATATACATTGTTTCTGTGGGTTGCAAAACGTGGGCCTTTCAGAGCTACGTCGTCGATGGACGAACACTACAGTTGAAAGGTTTACAATGACAGCTGCATCTGGACATTGAAATGAAACAATAACAACAGGTGAAAATTTGTGCGGGACCAGGGATCGAAACCGGATCTCCTACTTAACGCTAGTGGTCACCTTAATCGGCTCGGCCGTCGTAGCACACCTCGCACCCGCCCAAATTCCCAGCTTGTTGCACTCTACTAGCGTAGCGCCACCTACCAATGAACCCCTCACTAGTCATTTCCGATTCCCGCAAAGACATCGGGCTTGGTACGCATCTGCACTGAAAGAAGTTCTTTGATCGTCGCACCACTACGACAGCCCAGGACGGCAACAACAACAACACAGCCCTCCTAATGCTGCATCATTGAGAACCATACAACTGTCCAGCACAACAAAAACAACATGGTGTGAGAGGAAAACTGTCAGTTGCCACTGCGACCAGTAGGATGTGCACAGTAGCGGAATTTCTTGCGTCGCTAGGTCACGTGCCGAAAAGCAGTTTGTGCCTGCCTCTACGATAATTACACTGACAGACAGTCATAGCTAAGGAGGTATGCCCCAATTATTGAACCTGGAACTCATCACCCGAACCAAGAGCCAATCCATCCGCCAATCTCTGGCCACTTCACTTGCGCCATCCCCCAGAGCATCTAGGCAGTTTGGTACCTTCGCCTCATTAATCACTGGCCTCTAAGGACGCAGACCTTGCACTTGTTGTCCGTCTTTCCCAGCACGCTCCACTTGATGTATCAGCCAGTCATCCCACGGTCTTTGTCTCATTGACTCTGGCCTCTGATGTCTCCAGCCTTCGTTCTTGGCATCGAAATATCAGACTTTATTACTGTGAATTCCAGGGAGCTGTCTGGCTTGTGACCTGTCCGCCCATAGACACTAGACAACTACCTACAGTAATCTTCTTCATATGGAAACCTAATTAAGAACTGTCACCGATTAACAAAACAATGAGACATTAACAATGAATACTGTATTGAGGAATTCCTTTCTGAGTCTTTAAACGACTAATGAGTGTCAGCCCACGTGGCTACGGCAGTGTCTTTCTTTAGGCTATTCTTAATGAAGCATATAACATTATTTCTATGTGCACTGTGTTCCAGTCATAACACATAGCTCGAGTCTTTTTGAATTTTCACTATTTGTTTTGTGTTGAATTGGATCAGAGTAGAAATCAATCGGCAGGCTAAGGACTAGGCGTTATTTGCGTGAACATAGTTTTCTAAACTTCTGGATTGCTTATAATCAAGAGAGGTAATTCCTCCTTGCTGTTACTGTTCGTTGTTTCCAGTTTAAATGTTGGTCTTAAATTATGCAGAGATCTTTTCCTGTTTTTGCCAGGGAAACCGTATACAACCAAGGAGCAAAGAAGGAACTCTTTCTCCAAAATCTTCGCTGAACAACTTGCTGTTTGATATGAGGATGACGACTTTTTAAGGTTTAATTTGAGAACCACATTTTGTGCCCATCATGATAATGAAGAAAGGTCCTCATACATACTTGATATGTCAGCAGTAGATTACATTAGATTAAATTAGATTAGAACATGTTCCATAGATCATGAATACGACACTTCGTAATGATATCCAATGTGTCAGGTTAATAAAAGGTGTCTATAAAAGATATTACATTACACAAAACATTAGGTGACACTTAATATTTGTTTTTGGGTGGGGGGTGGGGAAATTACCCATTTACTATATCCAAAAATTCATTTAATGGGTAGAAGGAGTTGCCATTAAAAAATTCTTTTAATTTCCTTTTAAATGCTATCTTAGGACTGACGCTTGGACTGAACTGAAAGTCATAGAGTATACAGGGTGTCCCAGAAATGTTACAACAAACTTCGAGGACAGGAAAACGTGTCTGGAAATATCACCAAACGACGCTGTAGAGCGTGAAATTTATAGGCTGCGGCGCCTGCAAAGTAGTGCACCCCTTCGACAGCAAACATGACTTTGTACCCTGACGGACCGCAGGCGGGACGTCTCGCAATGTTGTTTGTTATGAAGTGATCGCGACTGATTTGCCGCTATCGCCAGAAGCCAGAGGAGACGTAGCTGGCTGATGCATAGACAGCCCTTGTCTCCGTTGAATCCGATGCTCTGTTGCCTTGGTGGATTATGGTTTTGGACGCAGGTTTAGCATCTGCAGTTTATTTTTCTCCTGTATACCGAAAAACATTGGAGATTGTAGAGGGTTCCAGTAGAAAAATAAACTGTGGATGGAAACACGTATCCGAAACTGTCGTCCACTGAGGCAAGAGAGCATCGAATTTATAGGAGACAAGGCTTGTCTAAGCAGCAGCTAGCCTCATCTTCTTCACTAGCAATCATGCCAATCAGTCGCGATCACTGACTGACAAACGACATTGCGAGACATTTCGCCTAAGGTCCGTCAGCACACAAAGCCACGTTTGCTGCCGAAGGGGTAGCCTAGTGGTAGGCGCCAGTGCCTATAACTTCGACACTCTGTAGCGTCATTGGATGAAGTTTCCAGACACGGATTCCTCCCCCGATTTATTCCTCAAGACACCCTCTATAACCCTTCGAAGTTCATTGCAACATTTCTGTGGCACCCTGTGTAAGTGGTTCTTACAATAGTGGTTCTTACGAAAGTGTAACACAGGTGAAATATCGTTGGGCTATGGTAAGTAGCGTAGAAAGTCATGAGCTGAAGGTTGGTGGACTCCTGAGAGCACATGTTTTATGATTATTTTGACAATAATAATTGGAAAATGAAGCACATATGAAACTTTTCGGTACGGAAATGACGTTTCGGTTTTCATCATTTCAACTCCAGAACACAACATAATCATTGGTCCATTTACAGTATTCCTAGAGTACCAACTGATTGTCTAATTCTAGACACAAAAACCAATATGCAATAACATTATTCAAAATTTCAACACACATTTCCCTGGGTATACATTGCCACTTTCTTTTTTATGACAGCCTCTTCTACATCGTCCTTCTACGACTGTAAAAATCCTGAACCCTATATACAGTATAGGAACCACAGAGTGCTGAATGTGGGAAATGTGAAGACAAGAATTGTGGCCTGGCTCGGTATTTCTAGAGTGGTCTGAGAATGTGCAATTGATCTAACTCTGAACATCAAAATCTCGTAAAAACTTAACCTGAATCTTATATGCAGTGAAAAATCAGCGACACGATGTTGCTTTAACATATCTAGGTCGACTATAGTCACTGTGAGAATACTGGGAATGACAGATCAAGTACATCGGCAGCAAGCACACAGTACCGCGCATTCACACGTGGCAGATAGCATTCGTGAACCCATATAAAGTGTTGTAGAACACAATGACCCGTTGAGATGTCTGTTTGTGTCCACTTTCAATACCTCACTAAAATTCATCAGGTTCGCAACATTGGGTTGGAGATTACTAATTTCCCCAAACAACTGGCAACATTCGCCACACGTGTGGTTTCTTTTCGCTGTTAGTTCTTCCATGACCCGGATGCATTTCGGTAACAACCTGAGGTCATTTGTCGAAATCTGACTCCATATTAAGAGGAAAATACATGTTATACATCTTTTGAACCTACACCATCTGCTGACTTTATAACAGAGATTTCCGCACTGTAGCAGACCAATGTTTTTGACATCCATTTATTTAAGTATTCTTGCACATTTTCTCATTTCGAATATAATAATTTTTCTCCAGATGGATAAGCTCTTGTCCACAAATCAGTACTGATTACAAAGCATCGCTCATGCGAAACTCAGATTGTCCTTTTCTCTCATGATACACAGTGGACGATGGATGAAGGGCATAAGGTACACTCCATATACACTACTGGCCATTAAAATTACTACATCAGGAAGAAATGCAGATGATAAACGAGTATTCATTGGACAAATATATTATACTAGAACTGACATGTGATTACATTTTCACGCAATTTGGGTGCATAGATCCTGAAAAATCAGTACCCAGAACAACCATCTCTGGCCGTAATAACGGACTTGATACGCCTGGGCATTGAGTCAAACACAGCTTGGATGGCGTGTGCAGGTACAGCTGCCCATGCAGCTTCAACACGATACCACAGTTCATCAACAGTAGGGACTGGCGTATTGTGACGAGCCAGTTACTCGGCCACCATTGACGAGACGTTTTCATTTGGTGAAAGATCTGGAGAATGTGCTGACCAGGGCAGCAATCGAACATTTTCTGTATCCAGAAAGACCCGTAAAGGACCTGCAGCATGCGGTCGTGCATTATCCTGCTGAAATTTAGGGTTTCGCAGGGATCGAATGAACGGTAGAGCCACGGGTCGTAACACATATGAACTGTAACGTCGACTGTTCAAAGTGCCGTCAGTGCGAACAGGAGGTGACCGAGACGTGTAACCAATGGCACCCCATACCATCACGCCGGGTGATACGCCACTCTGGCGATGACGAATACACGCTTCCAATGTGCGTTCACCACGATGTCGCCAAACACGGATGCGACCATCATGATGCTGTAAACAGGTCCTGGATTCATCCGAAAAAAAAAAAATGACGCTTTGCCATTCGAGCGCTCAGGTTCGTCGTTGAGTACTCCATCGCAGGCGCTCCTGTCTGTGATGCAGCGTCAAGGGTAACCGCTGCCATGGTCTGCGAGCTGATAGTCCATGCTGCTGCAAACGTCGTCGAACTGTTCGTGCAGATGGTTGTTGTCTTGCAAACGTCCCCATCTGTTGACTCAGGGATCGAGACGTGACTGCACGATCCGTTACAGCCATGCGGATAAGATGCCTGTCATCTCGACTGGTAGTGATACGAGGCCGTTGGGATCCAGCACGGCGTTCCGTATTACCCTCCTGAACCCACCGATTCCATATTCTGCTAACAGTCATTGGATCTCGACCAACGCAAGCAGCAATGTCACGATACTGTAAACAGCAATCTCGATAGGCTACAATCCGACCTTTATCAAAGTCGGAAACGTGATGGTACGCATTTCTCCTCCTTACACGAGGCATCACAACAACGTTTCACCAGGCAACGCCGGTCAACTGATGTTTGTGTATGAGAAGTCGGTTGGAAACTTTCCTCATGTCAGCACGTTATAGGTGACGCCACCGGCGCCAACCTTGTGTGAATGCTCTGAAAAGCTAATCATTTGCATATCGCAACATCTTCTTCCTGTCGGTTAAATTTCGCGTCTGTAGCACGTCATCTTCGTGGTGTAGCAATTTTAATGGCCAGTAGTGTATCTAGAATTCTGGAAAGAGTTTGACACAGGGCCTCGCGGCAGAGTGTCAACGAAGGTACGAATATACGGACTAGGTTCCCGTATATGTGAGTGACTCAAAGACTTTTTAGGTAATAGTTGCCAGTATGTTGTCCTCGACGGCGAGTGTTCTTCAGAGTCAAGGGAATCGTCAGTAGTACCCCAAGAAATTATGACAGGACCACTATAATTTCATATATACACAAATGATTTGATGGACAGGTTGAGCAGCAATTTGTAGGTGCCTATTGACGATACTCTGAGTTATGATAAGATGTGGTCGTTGACTGACTGCAGGAAGATACAAGTTGATTTAGACAAAACTTCTAATTGATGTGATCAGTGGCAGCTTGTTATAAATGTTGAAGAATGTAAGTCAACGCAGATGAGTAAGTAAAGCGTATAGGTTAATGCAGAGGTGTAGGAAAAGCAGCCTTGTGATGTTTTATTACACGAGGGATATTCGGAAAGTAAGTTCCGATTGGTCACAAAATAGAAATTAGAGCGAAAAAAAGTTTTATTTGCAACCGTTTGCTACACCTTCCAGCTACTTCTTTACCTACTTTTAAATACCCTCCTCATAGAAGGCAGCTGCCTGTACTTCCCGCCGCTTCTCTACGCTAGTCTGTAGTTCATTGTCTGTGCTAAAATGTTGTCTTCATAGC